>NC_136067.1:1955325384-1955925384 GCF_964261635.1 Lissotriton helveticus
AGATTTCGAAACTGCAGAGACTTCAAATCCATGCTGCCAGACTCAGTGTAAAGTAACCAGCTCACATCTCTTTGGGTCTGTCAAAGTCCCCACTGGTATCTGGTCAGGCAGAGCAGGGTTTAATTTGTTGAAGAATAAGTGCCAGGGGCACTCAGCAGGAGGCCATTGCAGCTTGTACCACCCACTACACCACCAAATTGCCCCTGCCAGCAACTCTAGTGACAGAACCAACACAACTACTAACCATCACACCCTATAATTGTGAAAATGCAGACTTTTCCAGGCCTCAAAGCTTTAAGAATGGTTTAAGCAGCAGGTATTAGTCATTTTTAATGATTATTGAATAAATAAACAATTGTTGTGCTCATCTATCTATACTACTATTATAAAGAGAGAACAGAAACCTTTTGGCAAGGTAAACTCGGGAACCACAGCGCCAATCCACACACCCAATACATTGTTGTAATCCTCAGGGTGTGTAGATGGACATAGGCTGCATAAAATAAAAAATAAACGTAAATTAAAAAATTAAATTTTCAAAACAAATTAGTCCCCTAAAACAAGCGCCGGCCGCAACGTAGCGCAGACCGCGACCTACACCTGCGTGATGACGACAGGCGGGGAGGAGCGGTCACGAGCGGCGACGTGCGGCAAGGAATGACGTGCGGCGAGGAGTGGCGCGGCGGCTCAGGTAAGGCGAGGCGGCAGGCGGTCCGGGCAATGTCGGGGCGGGCGGGGGCCCGGGAGTGGGGACTAAGTCCGGAGCGCGGCTGAGGTAAGGCAGAGGTGGGAGGCGGGAGGCGGGCGGGAGGCAGGCGGGCGGGCAGCGGTATAAGCAATGTCGGGGCGGGCGGGGGGCCCGGCCGGGACTAAACAAATGCTCAAAATGCAGCCCCCAGCCCCCTTCTGCCCCCAGGCAACGCCGGGGCGGCTGGCAGCGGTATAAGCAATGTCGGGGCGGGTGGGCGGGGGGCCCAGCCGGGACTAAACAAATGCTCAAAATGCAGCCCCCAGCCCCCTTCTGCCCCCAGGCAACGCCGGGGCGGGCTGCTAGTACTTTAGATAAACAGAGCCACCATGTGCCACACTGTTATAAATGCTGGTGTCAACAATTAAGTGCTGGTGCCGAGCACCACAAACAACCGGCTCAAATTAAGCACTGGTGCACAGAATATAATTCAAACTCGTTTACACTCTCTTCAATGCTCAGCAGCTCCACAGCCCTATATAGTTGCCATCATTTCCTCCAACGCATAATTCAGACCACAGTTTTGGATCTGGCAAAGTAAACCATATCGTACAAGCCAGGTTTAACCACTGGTCTCACAGAGGGAGATGAATTGGAGTTCTAGGTAAAAAACTCTGGACCTTTTTGTTTCCCAGATCTATGAAATCTTCCATGTCTTACAATAATCAAGAAAAGACTGAAAACAAGCTCAGGAAAGAGCTCTTACATGCTACAGTGAACTGGAGCTGAGAATACATCAAGAGGTCCCTGAGCTTCCTTCACACAGATCTTTAATCCTCCTGGAAAGGATCTGGAGATCACAAGAAATGCCTCTCCACATTGATCAGCACAACAAAGTAGCTATCTGCTATAAGCCGGCACTTCAAAAATCAATCAAATACATCAATATAACCTTTGACAAGCAATTTTCACATGGCCGACAGTAGTGAATTGGTTATGTTGATATAAAGATCACAGCACAATACCCATGCGCCAGCTCATTAGACTGTACATACATCCAAGAGTGAGGAGGCAAACGTTTGCTTGAGTTTGTAAACACAGCTGCAGAATATCAGGGAATTTCAAGCACTTAACAAAGGACTCTCATTGGCTCTGACATCATCCTGGTGATTTGTAAACCAGGACGCTGATTTAGAGTATTCAGGGATAGGGTACTTTGTCACAATGCGACAGAGTACCCTTTCTCCAAACTGTTGGTCCGCCCACCTCATTTAGAATCAGAAGGACCACCAGTTTTCTGTCGACGGAGCCCCCATTGGCTCCATTGACAGAGTCCCCATTGGCTCCATTGACAGAGTCCCCATTGGCTCCATTGACAGAGTCCCCGTTGGCTCCATTGACAGAGTCCCCGTTGGCTCCATTGACAGAGTCCCCGTTGGCTCCATTGACAGAGTCCCCGTTGGCTCCATTGACAGAGTCCCCATTGGCTCCATTGACAGAGTCCCCGTTGGCTCCATTGACAGAGTCCCCGTTGGCTCCATTGACAGAGTCCCCATTGGCTCCATTGACAGAGTCCCCATTGGCTCCATTGACAGAGTCCCCATTGGCTCCATTGACAGAGTCCCCGTTGGCTCCATTGACAGAGTCCCCGTTGGCTCCATCGACGGGAAGCTTCCTCTGACAGCCCAGCGGTCCTCTGGCACCACCGCTGATGCCAGAGATGGCAGCTAATGGAAGGAGAGACAACGCGCCAAAAACCCACTCCGGAGCTTAGAGTGTTTAAAACATCCACGGCAGCAGGAGAGAAATGAAACACTTAAGGATATAATTTTGATGCTGCCCTCCAACTTCTTCAGCACTCCTCTTAGCTCTCTTTTTCATTTGCACCAGACTACACATTCGTTGAGGTCGAAGGATAAACTCTTGTTGGCAATCCCTTTTTAAAACTTTTGGGAGTCTTGCATTCTCATTGGCCGCTGCTCTTAGGAGGAAATCATTGCCATTAAGAGACTAAAGAGAGCCTACTGACATGTTTAACTATCAGAAAGTCTTACAGACCTGGAGCCGTATTACACAAGGTGCCCCATGGGTGCAGCGGGTGCTTGCGGTGCTTTGTGCACCACCGGGGCATTTTGGTATTAAAGAAGCAGACCCTTGTGCACCCCTTCTGTAATACCGATAGCACTGGTCCACAAAAAGTGTCAACGCTATCTTCAGAGTGCGTTCCCTCATTCACATGGGAGTGCTGTATTAACCCCTTCTCTGCGGGGGTAATTCCCCCGCTGTGCTGGGGGGTGGGGGGGGGGGGAAGCGCCCCAGTGCTGATGACGAGCTCAGCTCGTCATCAGCCACAGTGCTCGTGTGCTGATGATGAGCTGAGCTTGTCACGGCCATGCCCGTTCCTTAGAACGCTCAGCACAGCAGGGGAATTATCTTCAAGTGTGAGCGTTCTAACGGCCATGACGAGCTCGGCTCGTCATCAGCACACAAGCACCGTGGCTGATGACGAGCTGAGCTCGTCATCAGCATGGGAGGGGTTAAAGACGCAGGCGCAGAGGCAAAGAAGCTCTCAGGAGGCGCACTGACAGCGCTGCAACTAAAAGGTGGTGCACTGTCAGTTTGTCCTCTGATTATAGCCCTCTAGCTGCAGGAAGGGGGACCCATGGACCCCCAGACATCCCCTTGCACCCACCTGCAAGGGGATCTCCAATCCTATGTAAAAGTGCAGGCGGGTTGCCACCTGCACTGTGAAACACGGTGCGGCTGCTTCCAAGCCGCTCCGTATTTCACTTAAATGCTCTACCCCCAGGGCAGCACGCGTTTGCGGATGCCCTGGGGCAGTGCATTCCATGTAACAGGGCGCACTTTCCCTGTTTGTGCCGGGCGCACCTGTTCTAAGGTGCACTGTGTGCAAACAACAAAAGTGTGCTCATTACATAATATGGCTCCTGGTTTTTAATGGACCTGAACAGTCCTTATTTGCTTCTTCTTGAAGTTCTTAGTGTGGTTTCACTTCTTTCATTTGTCTATTTCTCACAGTGCCATGATACCCCCGGGGGCTCTCAATAAACACAAATAAACTATATACATGTAAATAAATGATGCCTAAAACTAAATTGGACACTAGTGAGGAACAACAAATGAACAGAGAAGAAGAAAGAGCCTTTCTGAGGGAGGATGTCAATCACAGCTGGTAGATTTAAGATCTGGTCTTGAACAGATAAGAGTCATTCAACTTTGTCAAGATTAGGAATCCTCAATTGGGCATGTTGCTACAGATGTATTAGGCTAAACTACTAGAGCCTGCACATATTATTATAGTATTAACTTTTCCTTTGTGTCACTGGTGCGCCGCAGTGTGGCACCAGGCCAAAATCCCACAGAAAGTCATTGTGTTTGAGGAGCCTTAAGCTGAGTCCAACTTTCCAAGGTAGGGTTAAACTGCCAATTATAGTCAGATGACCATCAGAATGCATTCATTATTTATGATGGAGGCTTTAATTTGGGGTCCCGACTGGCCCGGCACTATTTTAGGCGCTCTCTCTTTGAATCACTTTCCAAAATGATATGTTTCAATAGATGCTCTCACAAAAAACAAGGCCTACAGAGAGACACTCTAAGGCCCTCATTATATGCTTATTGGATCCGGGTGACGTAATTACCATACCTGGTCAATACTGTTACCCAATGGTGAGGCATTTATGATGCGTAGTGAACACCACCTATTCAGAGTTTTCAACAGGAAAATGAGGCATACCATGCAGATAGGTTTTAAATACACCAAATGTGGCATTTTTTGTCTTTTCCAGGTCTTTTTCCCCAGGTTTGAACTGCTGAAATGTATCACAGGAAACTGTAAGTGGGTGGTAATTATTACACAACAGGTAATTCCGATCTCTGTGCAAACTAGTGTTGTCACAGGGGTTGGAATTAATCTTTATCTGAGGGCCTAAATATCCCTAGTAGTTACTACATCTGCCCTTTTAATGTCCAGGTATTCAAGGAAATCAACCACACATCAAATTATGGACCGGATTTAGAGTTTGCTGGATGGCGTGCTCCATCACAAACATGACCGATAGCCTGTCTTCGTAACTACAAGTGCATTATATCCTACGGCACTAGCCGAGGGCAGGATCTGCGTAACATGTTGTAAAGGAATTGGGTTTTAATTTTTATTATTTTGGGGTTGGTATTCTTGAATACCTAGACATTAAAAGGATACACTTATCGAATTCTAAGGACAACTTGTGTACCTCCGCGTAAGCCTGTTTTTGTCAGAGAACGCATCATTTATTTATTTATTTATTTATGTGTTTTATAGAGCACGAACTTGACCCTTTAGGGTATCAGAGCGCTTTACAGGAGAGCAAAGCAATATCAGATAGGCTTAGAATCAACCAGTAACAGCTCGAGTAGTAAGGGGGAGGGGTGCCGGATACATAAGGGAAAAAACAGCACATATTTACAGTTTACATAACCAATTACTCAAGACGAGATACCATATTTACAAATTACATTTACAATTTTTCAAGACAGGACCCACATTTCTGATGGGGTGACTAAGTAGTCTGAAGGGAGGTAGTGAACGGCCATAGATCGGGCCATAGTGGTGGTTGAGGCAATATTTAGCCGAGAAATTTGCCCATAAGGAAGGTTTTGGCATTCTTTTTTTAATGCCTAGCAGTACATGCTTGTGCCAATCACAGAACAGTTGATGGTAGGAAAGCTTGCAAATAGGGTAGGGAATTATTCAAACCCATCATTTTTCATCCACTGTGCAACTCTAGATAAAGGCTTACCTTATGCAAATCATTACATGGCCCTGCTCCTTATGGGTACTGTCCAGCCCTAACTGCCAGGCAGGCCCCCTTCCAGAAGGGAACACAAGCAACCCAAGACTAGTTTTGGCCTTGTTAGGGCTCATCGGTGAAGCATAACTTCGATCCTATGGCACAGTGAGCAAGGAAAAACATCTGGGCCTACCCCATGGCCACTAACGACATTACAAGGATAACACAACAGGTGAGGGGAACCCTAAACCATAGCTGAGGTGGCATAGTGAGCAACACAATGGTGGGTTTAAATGCTGCCCGAGTGATTGCCAGTGGTTAGACTATTTGCACAGGTCAGTTATCTAGAGGAATTGACCTGTGCTGCGAGAGGTTATCTGGTCTCCTTGAGCATGGTCCAGGGGTGGACTGTGTGAATAAGTACAACTACATAACACTGTGCCAACCGGCACTTCCACAATTAGAGGACTGGTCTTGACACTGCTAGTGCATGGCAAAACCACAAGGGACCACGTCGGGAGCAGGAAGCTTGCATCAGCCAGAGGCACTGTGCCCAAGGTCACACCGGCAAAGGACCCAGAGGCCGCTTCTCCCCAAGGCTAGCCCTCACCGCTAACACCTGTCAGGCCAATGCCTGAAGTGGTTTCCTCACAAGGACCACTGAAGAGAGAGAGTAGCCAAACTGAGTACACCAACATGCACATCAGTCAGTGCCCGGCAGGTAACAGTAAGGTATGGCTTCCAGAGACTAAGATGCTCAGAGATTATAAACACGAGCAAAGACAAATCGAAGTAAGGATTTATCCTTCACAGTAAGACTCGCCTAGTCTAAACAAGAATATGAACTGGTCCACCAGTTGCCCTCGGCAACCGCTTAGTGAAGCCTGCACCTCTGCCTAATTAGCCGACTTGGCTTATGGAGAGGTCCAAACTAGCTCCAGGGGGAACACTAGAGATAAGGAAGGAGGGCACAGGGGTGGGGGCAGCATTTCAGAATAAACCAATGGGTGAGACTGTTTAACCTGGAGTCTGGCACCTATCTAATTGTGTAGTATTTCGTACTGTTGAGATGCTAAAAGTATTTTTGGGCTTATTTACAAGCCCCTTGCGCTACCAGTGCGTCACTTTTAACATGGGAAAAAGTGACGCAACAGTGGCCCAATGGGCTTCTAAATATGCCCCCTTTATTTTCTAAAAAGTCAAGCACTTGAGTTCTGAGTCTCCCCTGCCCCTCCCCCTTCAGGGTACCTCCCTAAGTGTTGTTCGACAGTTTGCACTCGCTAGGCAAGGGTGGGCAGGATATACTTGTCCCAGAGCCAGTGCCATCCGGTAATTTTAAGAGGGAGGGGGTGGACGGGACTCACACGCACACATACACACTCACAACCATGCATTCAGACACGCGCAAACACACACATCCATTCACAACACTCATTACCAAATATTCAATCAAACATGCACCAAACATTATTAAAAAAAAAAGAAATCACACTTACTTGCAGCTCTGCCTCGGTGGTCCCAGGAGGCTTGGGACTGCTGCCTTCCCTCATTGGCTGATCTAAGGTCAGCCAATGAGGTAAGGCAGCAGTCCCTACGTCCCTACTGCCCCCACTCAGAGTGGGATGGGGTCAGTGAGGCTGATGACCACACCCCACTCTGTGATGAAGCATCACTGATTGACACTCAACCATGGGTGCTTCAGGGCTTAAAACTGAAGGGCCCAGGTGCCAGGCAATGAGTGATGCTTCCCCTCGTCATGAGGGTGAGGGCCTCGAGGTCATTTGCAGAGATGAGGAGGTCACACCCACAGAAGCTGTGACTCTCTCAGCCCAGCAAAGTTCAGCTCAGGCAGCCAGGATCCAGTGCATTTAGCACATGTCTAGCTCTTGGCTGCCTGACCTGAAAATGAACAGTGTCTGTCAGGCTGACCTTTGCTCAGCCTGACAGACACTGTTTTTGAGGGGCAAAAGGTGAGGGGGCATTGCCTCTGAGCTACAATGGGCCAGCTTTGGCTGCTCAGAGCCACAGTAAGGCAGATCCGGGAACACCACAGGGGGGCCCCTGTAACTCCTGTCCTCTAAGGTCCCCCTGAATGGGGTCTGATACACTAATTAATATCACATTAGTGACCTACGCCCCAGATAATCATGCTGTTATGATTTAACTTCTTTTTCTTATGAAACAAACATGGTAGTATGGATTGAGTTCTAAATATAATTGGATGACTCCTTGTAGGAATAATATAGTGCAATGAGTTTGTAATTCTAACAGATGACACACAGCGAAAAACAAATTACAAAACAGAGTTTGTAATCCTAACAGAGGACTCCTAATGAATGAGTCAAAATGCAAGTCTCCGTATCCTTTGCAAGGGTGGTGCAGGAATACTTATTCAGTATCAGTGATGCCTTCAGTCAGCTTCTCAAGGATTCCAAGTTACAACAGCAGGTCCCGGCAGCAGCCACTGTGTATCACGATTGCCTAGCGAGTATTTTGTGGACCATCAGGAACTTAAACTCTATGCATTCAAGATGGCCACCACCACTGGCAAGTCTTGAGAGAGTCCTGAGGGTCTGTGGGCTATGTAGTCCTTCTTGCCTTTACTCAGGTATTTAATATATCACATTCCCCTGAGGCATGAGGCTTCTGTCCAGACGGCATCCACTCCATCCTCTTCTTATCCTGAAGACACCCAAGTTCAGTTTAAAAAAAAAAAAAGACAATAGTTTCAGACAATTTAAAAGTGCGTGGAAAAATCGCTGTAGGCTGCACAGTTGTGCCTGGTGGACTAAAATATTATCAAAAAGGAAAGGATACCCATGTAAACTATATTATATTCATTGCAAGTTGGGAAAGGTGCATGCACAGTGTGTGTTAGGAGAGCAAAGTGAAATGAACTTGTCTGGAAAAGCACATTGTGGCAAAACATAGTGAGCGTATTTATGTATGGTGTTGCGTCACTCTTGCATCACGGAACGCGGTGCATGTGCGAAACAAGCCCAAAATGCAATTTTTGAAGCCAGCTTGCGTGGCTCAGAGTGGCTTCATAAATCAAGAGTAACACAACAGATCTCAAATCGCTGCGTTGCGTTACTCTGCCCTGGAAAGGCTTTCCATGGGTGTCGCGTGGGTGTTCCCAGGCCACTCCCTTGGATATTGATGCATTACTGGTAGACCTGCGAATGGCGCCAAAAAGATATGCCTTCCCAGGTGAGGCATACAAGGACAAATATCTTAACTTCTCTTCATTACTTCCTCTTTCAATGCATGCTGCAGAGTGCAGCACGCATAGAGAGAGGAAAATGCCTCTGAGGATTGTTTTTGTGGAGGAAGGTGCCCCTTCCTGCACAAAAACCATCCTGCATACCATGCAGGCACCCTTCTACCATGGTTCAAGAGTGCCTGCGTTGGTCTAGGCAGCTAAAACAGCGCCAGCGCTGGGGCAAATGCAGCAATGCACTGCATTATTGTAAGTATGGTGCATTCCTGCCCTTTCCCTGTCACGCAGGCCAGCACAGTAAGGTGACTTGCTAAGCTGCGCTGCGTGACCTTCCTATAAATATGCCTCATGGTCCTGAAGAAGGGGAGTGTCTGAATACACTTTTATTTCAGTGTTCCTTGAAACGCGTGTCCTGTGGGACTCAATTATTTACCCTGATAAAGAGGTAAAATAGCAGGAGTGTCAGCTGTAATACACACAGACAAGCTGTAATACACACGGACAAGCTGTAATACACACAGACAAGCTGTAATACACACAGACAAGCTGTAATATACACAGACAAGCTGTAATATACACAGACAAGCTGTAATACACACAGACAAGCTGTAATACACACGGGCAAGCTGTAATACACACAGACAAGCTGTAATACACACGGACAAGCTGTAATACACACAGACAAGCTGTAATACACACGGACAAGCTGTAATACACACAGACAAGCTGTAATATACACAGACAAGCTGTAATACACACAGACAAGCTGTAATACACACCGACAAGCTGTAATACACACCGACAAGCTGTAATACACACTGACAAGCTTTAATACACACAGACAAGATGTAATACACACAGACAAGCTGTAATACACACAGACAAGCTGTAATACACACGGACAAGCTGTAATACACACAGACAAGCTGTAATATACACAGACAAGCTGTAATATACACAGACAAGCTGTAATACACACAGACAAGCTGTAATACACACGGGCAAGCTGTAATACACACAGACAAGCTGTAATACACACGGACAAGCTGTAATACACACAGACAAGCTGTAATACACACGGACAAGCTGTAATACACACAGACAAGCTGTAATATACACAGACAAGCTGTAATACACACAGACAAGCTGTAATACACACCGACAAGCTGTAATACACACCGACAAGCTGTAATACACACTGACAAGCTTTAATACACACAGACAAGATGTAATACACACAGACAAGCTGTAATACACACAGACAAGCTGTAATACACACGAACACGCTGTAATACACACAGACAAGCTGTAATACACACCGACAATCTGTAATACACACAGACAAGCTGTAATACACACTGACAAGCTTTAATACACACAGACAAGCTGTAATACACACCGACAAGCTGTAATACACACCGACAAGCTGTAATACACACTGACAAGCTTTAATACACACCGACAAGCTGTAATACACACCGACAAGCTGTAATACACACAGACAAGCTGTAATACACACAGACAAGCTGTAATACACACATATAAGCTGTAATACACACCTATAAGCAGTAATATACACAGACAAGCTGTAATACACACCGGCAAGCTGTAATATACACAGACAAGCTGAAATACACACCGACAATCTGTAATACACACAGACAAGCTGTAATACACACCGACAAGCTGTAATACATACGGACAAGCTGTAATACACACAGACATGCTGTAATAAACACAGACAATCTGTAATACACACAGACAAGCTGTAATACACACAGACAAGCTGTAATACACACGGACACGCTGTAATACACACGGACAAACTGTAATACACACAGACAAGCTGTAATTCACACAGACAAGCTGTAATACCCAGACAAGCTGTAATACACACAGACAAGCTATAATACACACAGACATGCTGTAATACACACAGACAAGCTGTAATACACCCGACAAGCTGTAATACACACATACAAGCTGTAATACACACAGACAAGCTGTAATACACACAGACAAGCTGTAATATAATACACACAGACAAGCTGTAATACACACTGATACGCTGTAATACACACAGACAAGCTGCAATACACACAGACAAGCTGTAATACATACATACAAGCTGAAATACACACAGACAAGCTGCAATACACACAGACAAGCTGTAATACACACAGACATGCACCTATCTCAGTCTCACTTTGGAACCAGAAGAAGCCCCTTCCTGGATTATTGTTTGGTGGCCTCAACGTAGAAATGGAAGATATCGATCCTGATTTACCATTGATCGGTAGCAACTGGATCGCTTTAGGGCAAGAAGTATTCAATAAAGAATGTGCCATTTTCGTGCAGTGCTTTTAGATTTCCCTCGGCGCCAGTTCCTCGGCACGAGCGCGGTTTTATTGCTTCCTGGATATTTATCCCGCTCCCTAATCGCCTTCCCTCTTTGTAATGATCCTTGTGGGCGAGTTGCCAGGGTGGCCCAGTGTGTCGCATTACACTAATGAAGTATTCGGCCCGGACTTTTTCAGAGGGAAAACACAGATTCCGTTTCAAATCCCTGGCGCTGGGAAGAGTTTGGCTGTTAATCTGGGAAGACCCCTTGGAGAGCTGCCCTGCAACAGTGACTGCTCTACTTTTTACTCTTCCTTGTCAGGCTTCGTGTCTCTCTCTCCAGTGCTTAATTTGTAAAATAATATTAATAAGTGCCAGGGCTTTTGCCAGGAGGCCACTGCAGCTTGCACCTCACATTGCCCCTACCATGCTGCCAATGATAGTAACAACACAAATAATTATCATCACACCCTACTAGTGTGACAATTCAGACTATTTCAGGCCTCCAAAGCTATAAGACTGGTTTAGTTCACAGGTAATATTCAGTTTTAACATATATTGAATTAAATATTAACTGTTGTTGTGGTCATCTCTAAACTAGCCAGACAGCACCACCTTGTGGCAGACTGTCACAGGCCCTGATGTTGACAATTAAGTGCTGGTGCCAGCACAGGAAACCACCAGCTCAAATTAAGCACTGCCTCTCTACCTTATGCTTCTTTATGTTTCTGGTTCCATTTTATCCCCAGTGTTTAAAAGGGGCTTAATCATTTTCCTACTGTAGCACAGATAGAAGTGGGAATAGTAAATCTTACACCTCTCAAGTACAACACTTTCCCTACTGTTTTACAGATTAGATTGTGAATAGTAAATGTAAACGCCCTAAAGTCAAACACTTTTCCACTCTTGCATAGACTGGAGTGGGAATAATAAATGTAACCCCTCTGAAGCCTAAGTTTCGCTACCATTGCACAGGTGCAGTAGTAAGTCTTACCCCTCTAAAGTCCAATACTTTCCCTACTTTCAACCTGTTTAGAGTGGGAATAGTAAATGTAACCCGCCTTAAGTCCAATACATTCCCCACTGTTGCACAGAATGGAGAGGTAATGGTAAATCTTCCCAACCTCCAAAGTGCAGCGATTTCACTACTGTTGCACAGAATGGGGTGGGAATAGTAAATTCAATACCTCAGACGTCCAACACTTCCCCCAATGTTGTGCAGACTGGAGTGTAATAGTAAATCTAATCCCTCTGAAATCCAAAGCTTTCCATACTCTTTATAGCATTTTTAGTAAATATGTTTTGTGGGGGTGACATATTTAATATTTAATTTACTGTCTAAATTAATTAATATACAATTGTTATTGAATTGTTTATATATTTTATTGTTTTATTGTGTGTGCATTTCATATATATATAAATATATATATATATACATAGACAAACACACCTATATATGTTTTCTTTTCATAAATTATGCAAAAAAGAAGCAAAGACTCAGATAACTCTGGGAAATTCCCACATTTAGGTGGAGAGCAGCTACTGTATGGTGCACAGACATAATATCGACTCCAAAATATCGTTTGGACAGAATATCGAGTTTGAAATATCGTTTGGACAAAATATCGACAGGACAGAATATAGACAGCCAAAATATCGTTTTTAAGGTAAGTGAAGTAATATCGACTGTAAATAATATAGAAAGTGAAAATATCCAAGTATATAATCTAGATAGTAAAAAATATCGTTTTTTAAATAATATTTAATTATTTATAGTGTTTTTTAATGTTATAATATGTGTTAAAAGTGTCATTTTATGTTATAATTATTTTTAATTAATGATTTTTTTTTAATTATTGTGTAATTTTATTCTGTAGCGGGTTGTGGGTTTATAGGGGAATAGGGTGGGAAGTAATTTAATTATAATTAATTAAATATGTACATTTATTAATTGGTAGTAATATTTAATTAATTGGTAATTAAATAATATTTGTTAATTATTTAAAATTTAATTGGTAATTAATTTAATTTAATTGATTAATTGCTAATTATGTAAATTAAAATAATTTATTTCCTGTAGCGGGTTGTGGGTTTATAGGGGAATAGGGTGGGAAGTAATTTAATTATAATTAATTAAATATGTAAATGCATTAATTGGTAGTAATATTTAATTAATTGGTAATTAAATAATATTTGTTAATTATTTAAAATTTAATTGGTAATTAATTTAATTTAATTGATTAATTGCTAATTGTGTAAATTTAAATAATTTTTTTCCTGTAGCGGGTTGTTTTGTAATTATTGGGTAAAGGGGTATTTTTAGGGTTCAGGGTCAGTTTTTAGTTTTTGGGTAAAGGGGTATTTTTAGGGTTCAGGTTCAGTTTTTAGTTTTTGGGTAAAGGGGTATTTTTAGGGTTCAGGGTCAGTTTTTGGTTTTTGGGTAAAGGGGTATTTTTAGGGTTCAGGGTCAGTTTTTAGTTTTTGGGTAAAGGGGTATTTTTAGGGTTCAGGGTCAGTTTTTAGTTTTTGGGTAAAGGGGTATTTTAGTTTTTGGGTAAAGGGGTATTTTTAGGGTTCAGGTTCAGTTTTTAGTTTTTGGGTAAAGGGGTATTTTTAGGGTTCAGGGTCAGTTTTTGGTTTTTGGGTAAAGGGGTATTTTTAGGGTTCAGGGTCAGTTTTTAGTTTTTGGGTAAAGGGGTATTTTTAGGGTTCAGGGTCAGTTTTTAGTTTTTGGGTAAAGGGGTATTTTTAGGGTTCAGGGTCAGTTTTTAGTTTTTGGGTAAAGGGGTATTTTTAGGGTTCAGGGTCAGTTTTTAGTTTTTGGGTAAAGGGGTATTTTTAGTGTTCAGGGTCAGTTTTTAGTTTTTGGGTAAAGGGGTATTTTTAGGGTTCAGGGTCAGTTTTGGGTTTTTGGGTAAAGGTTTTTTTTAGGGTTCAGGGTCAGTTTTGGGTTTTTGGGGTACAGGGGTACAGTGTAAAAATAAAGTAAAATTAAATTTACATTAAATTAATTTAATGAAATTAAATTAAATTAAATTATATTAAATGAATTTTAAATAATTTAAATTAAAAAAATTATTATATACTTACCAATACTTACGTTGTAATGGTATGCGTTGTAAAGGCATCTGCGTTGTAAAAACATGCGTTGTAAAAACATGCGTTGTAATAGTTTTTGCGTTGTAAAAATGTCGTTTTAATGGTAGTGCATTGTAAAAGTTGTGTTGTAACGTCATATATCCACTGTTGCACTCTTTGGAGTGGGAATAGTAATTTTAACCCCTACGCTATCCAACGCTTTCCCTACTGTTGCACCCACTGGAGTGGGAATAGTAATTTTTACTCTTTTGTATTTGTACGTTAATAATATTGGCTATTATTTAATTAAATTTTGTTACTATATATATATATATGTTTTAGTAAATATGAATAAAAAAATATTATTTTTTTACTTTCAATAATTATTTAATTATTAAAAGTTATTTTAAGTATTGTTAAGTATATTTTAGTAATTAATTTTTTATATTAATGTAATTAAACATTGTTTTTATTAAAGTCGATATTTTTTACAACTATATTTTTGTAAACGATATTTAAAACTCGATATTTTTGTACTTACCTGTTTGTACATAGAAAGTCGATATTTTGACAGTCTATATTTTGTCAACGATATTCTTGAAGGTCGATATTTTGTCACTCGATATTGTTTCAGTGATCCCTACTGTATAGAGCCCCCTTCAACACCAACAACTCTCTGAATCTGCTCACCTCAAATGTCTATTTTTCAAGCAAAGGTTTTAAACATAGGATTAGCACAGTGCCATCCACGCCGAGATAGAATGGAACAAGGATTTTTGCGTTTCCCTAAGCAATGTTTTAAGCATAGGAATAGCACAGTGTCATCCATGTTGAGCTGTAAAATGACAAAAACCTTTTACCACTCCAGACACAGTATTGCAGCTTTGGACTGGTAAAATACTATGCAAGCCAAGGGGTCAATATCTTGTTGATTATAAATGTATTAATATTAAGATGAAGAGGATACAGTATACATACAAGAGTCCAGAACCACTCAGGTAGGAGGTAAGTTCTCTATTCCTTGTTAAGCACTTGGGTCACAGCAAGGTCATGTCAGGGCTCCATTCTGCTTTTCACTGTCCGGATCTCATCGCTTCCACTGCACTGGAGATTATAAACCAACATTCTATTACGTCTTTCCTTCTCAGCATTCTAGACACCAGCTCAGAAATACAGGATATGGGGACACTCAGGATACTACACCAACTCCCCCTTCTTACAAACAACAAAAAAAGAACAGTTTGGGGACAGTCATTCGCAATCGCTGAATCTCTAACATGTGTATCTTACGCATTCACCCAACAAACTCTCCAAGAGCCAAGCAGACACACAAACACAACAGATAGCAGTCACAGAAACTGTGTGATGGGTTAAGACACGAGGCTTCCCACACAAAATGCCAAAACAAAGAAAGGTGACAACAATTAGGTTGTGACTGCCATTTCATTGCACAATGGTCCAAAACCAGTGGTGAAATGTAATGAAACTTAAGGGGTCTCTCTTGCAAAGTTCATCGAGTGCCCCCCCACTCCAGACCCAGTCGGAAGGTCTCAGCGGCCGCCTGTGCACAGTGCCGGAGAGGGGCCACTGGAGATTGGGGTCCACACCGCACCGCAGGGGTTACAGGGGCTTTTGTTATGCCACTGTCCGAAACGAGCAACTCTTGAGACATCCCCTGACATGGGGTCCTACCTCCACAGCCTGCACACTCAGAATGACGTCTCACAACATTACAATTGTGTCATCATTGATATGCTATTAAATAAACCTGCAAAGCAACCAGCTCTCCCCTAAATACCAATATGCAAATCATGTATGATGTCAATGGTTGGGAAGTTGTATGGGCATCATTAATCAACGCTCACCCAAATTTTGCTTCAAATAAAAGTACAAAATCCCAGGGAGGAAGAATAGTTTGTAAACTCTCGTGGATGTAATAAAATGTAATAAGGCATGTTCAGTGAGAACGTTGTGTAGCCCCTCCCACACGGGATATGCAAATTCTACATGCAAAGGTGAAACGTCATTATACAGAGATAGCAAGAGCTCCAATAGCATCACTGCCGCTTCCTAATGTAGCATTGACTGGAAATAACAAGAAGGTTAAAGGAAGCCTCAGAACTCAACATTCAGCTGTAATAAAAGATGCCAGTCCGGGACGATAAGCAAGACTGATGGGGCTCTGTCCGGCAGGGCGTCAAGATCTGGCACTGGGGACTGGTGGGCATGTGTGCCAGCCCGAGTGTTCTGCAGACTCAGGGTCATTTCCCTTTCCACTTGTTTCCTCTTGCTCATTTCCATCAGATGGTGCCTGTTATTAGCAGTGTGCAGGTACAGCCATCCATCACCTGCCCTTTCAAGGGCCTGCTGGGAGTGTCTGATGTGAACCAGCCTGGCATCTGCTTCTGCTGCTGTGAACAAGGTTCGCCTGTCTGAAGAAAAGATGCAGAAAGACAAATTTCTTTTCTGCAAAAGGCAACATTACAGATGATTTTACCCCTAGAACAGCTAAGATGGTTGGATTGTCACATCACCGCCTCATTCCTCAATATTGATGTCTCAAACAGACAAGACCTCCATATCACCAGGTGCACACACCGTGACAGAGTCACATAAGATGGTTTATGACGTCACATAAAGTGGTTTTTAATGTCACATAATGTGGTTTATAATGTCATATAAAGGGGTTCATAATGTCAATTAAGGTGGTTTATAATGTCACATTTAGGGGTTCATAGTGTCACATTGAGGGTGTTGTAATGTTACATAAGGTGGTTTATATTGTGAACATACTGAATTCTAAGCCATACACATCACTACAGAGAAAATAAACTGTCACGAACTAGTGCCAATATGCCCTAACAATGACTTATTTTTCATCTCTACCATGCTAAAGAGTGTGCCATAATAACCCTGAGGAGGAAAAATGGCAAAACATATTAGAAAAAGTTAGCAAAAGTGTATTCTAATGTGGTACCAAAAGTAGTGCAGATGCCAACATTTCACTAATGTATAATCAGCTGTGACATTCTGCATCCATGCTGTGAGCTTTGGTGCGCCCTGTATTTTCTGCTCCACATTTTAGGAGCAATGGGGCATGCCCCAGGTGCATGGGCGGGTTTAATGTTAAGACCTATGAGTGACACTGGTAAGACTAGCCAATGAGTGACGAGGATGCAGAGTAGAGGGGGCATGCAAGGTACCTAGGGTAGGGTTGGGAGAGTGCGGGGGGTACTTCCAGGGGCAGCTCCTCTGATGGGGTGGAGGAGCGTCTCCCTACTTAAATATCCCCAAGCCCGGAGATGAAAAATTAAATTGTAATTCATTACCATTTTATTTTTCAGCCTCCTATCCCGAACCAAGAAGGGGCGGGGCTTAGTGAGAAATGTAAATGTCAAGGTATTTGTAGAGTGCACTGTCACCAAGCAGTTTCCTGGCGCTAGTACTCATACCGCTGTGGAACCCCTCCTGGCTTTCCCTGTGAAGTGTCCACTCCTGGGCTCCCCCAGGGTGAAGCCAGGCATCCTAGCGCTGTTGGGGCCGGTGTGGAGGTTAGGCAAGCTATTGCCCAGAGTTGCAGAGTGGGACCCATGATTAGAATAGGCACTGAGGCCAGAATTATCAGGTCCGAGGAAATTGAGCCCGAGACCCGCCGAGGCGGGAATTGAACCCTGGTCCCGGGCCAGAACTCTGCATCAGGGTCTGCCGCTCTAACCATTGAGCCACACTCCTCCACAGTGAGAGCAGCAGCAGCAGGCAGAAGGGTGGGCTGTATGTGCATTTTCAAAGTGCACATGTCCCTTTGGCCAGCTGTTCTGCAACAGACAGCCAGACATGCGCAAGTGCAGGCCTCCAGAGCGCTGTGGAGCACCGAGACAGGCCGCTCCCTCCAATCAGGCCTCTTCTATCATGCTGGTGAGAGCAGCGCCAGGATTGGTCAAGGGGCCTGCACTACAGTCGCGACGAGGTCCAGGGCGAGGAACTCCTGTAGTGCGGTAAGTGTTTTTTCATGTTTTTTAATTTTATTTGCGGGTGTGCACCTGTACATTTTTATATTTGTTCATTTTCTTTGCACGCGCGCACCCCCTCCTCCCACCCTCCCCGTAGATACCAGCTGCCACTGTGTACTTCAGTGGTGGAAAGCTCCGTCTTTCCGAATTTGTAATCATGCTGAGCAAGGGCCTCGTCCAATTGTTGGCCTATGACATTTGCACTGTTCACCATGGCAACAGATGCCTTCTGAAGGGGATGTGAAAGTCGAGAAGTGGATAGTTCTTTCCTTGTGGTAGTTGTATTTGCTGTGTGTTTCATTCCTGTGACAAGGCATCAAAGTGCATTTGCAGACGGGTAGCTCACTACTTCATGGAGGTGCTTGGGTAGAACATGAGTTTTTTTATGTGGCCTCTGTCACTAGTGTTTCGATGAGAATCAGAGTAGGTCTCTTATCGTATTTTTGTAACTTAGGGCCTGATTTAGATAATGGTAGATGGGTTACTCCGTCACAATAGGGACGGATAGCTTGTTCGCCGAAATCTGAATCCCATATCCTATGGGATTTAGGTTTCTGCGCCTTGATATCAGTCTGGGTTGTGATGGAGTGACCCGTCCACCAATAAGTAAATCAGGCCCTATGGCTGTCCTTGTAGTAAGTGAAAGACACATAGCTGGGCGTTTAGGAGTTGTCTTGCTACTACATTCAGGATTTGTTGCATTATTTTGAATCAGGGCACTCGTCTAGATGAGACAGAACTTTTTCAAATCAAATCACAACAAAATGGAGTCTTTGCCTTGGTATAATAAATGCTTCGCTCAGGTCCACAAACCTGTTGGGGAAAGAATTTGGGGGCATATTAACAAGGGCTATATCTCTGCTTTTTTGGCTATAAAAGCCAAAAAAGCGGAGATAAAAATATCGCCCTATCAACAACAGGGTGTTAACATGCAAAATCGCATGTTAACACCCTTTTCCACTACGCTTCCCTTTGCATCTCTAATGAGATGCAAAGTGGGCGTTCCAGAGCAAAATAATAGGAGAAATGTCGCTAAGCGACATTTCTCCTACTATCAAGCTTCACACTAACCCTGTTAGAGACAAAAAAAGCAGCGCTAACCACGGTTAACGCTGCTTTTTTACGTCTGCTAATTTTCAGACTTAGCCATGTAATCCAATAGAAGGTGGATTACATGGCTAAATCCACCATGGGCTATCAACAAGGATATCCCTATCCTTGTAGTTTTATCGCTGCATTGCCAGTGATAACCTCCCAAAATGGTGCTATCGCTGGATTTTTTATCGCCTAGGCGGTTAGCGTTTTTAATAACGCGATAACCAGGCATTATTATCCAGCGATAGAGGGCGTTAAAAAAATTAACGCTAAGCGCCCTTAGCGTTAATTTTCCCTGTTCCTTGTTAATATGCCCCTTGGTTCTCTTCAAGTGGCAGTAGCCAAGGTGAACAATTTGGGAGTGAAAATAGGTGCTGAGAAGAACTTTTTCTCCTCTTACCTGGACCACTGCAATTGAGTATAATAAATCCATTGACAACTTATAGCCTGTGCAAACTTTGCTAGCAATAACTTGTCAGAAGTTTTAGTATTAATATCTCAGCTCTTTAAGAGTGGCTGCACCTCAGTATATTAAATATACACTTTTATATCTGGTACACAAGACTATTGTCAGAATCAGACACATTATTTGAAAAAAGCTCTTCAAACTATAACAACCAATTTGTTTTCTGCATTCAGCATCTTCTTTTGCCCTGAATATACTAAACCTGTGGAAACACATATTGGCGCATTGAAGACTGCTAATCTTCGGTAGACGCATACTGTGTTTCAAAGGAAGGAAACATCTTTGTTCATTTCGAATCGGACATACTCGCACGCACAGCTCTGCTTATCGCGCTGATGCTAACCGGCTCCCTGTAATTTTGTAAATTGTATTGTTTACTGTGCTGTCTTTTAAATATACTGTTTTTAAGCTCATTTTTGTACTGCCTGAACAAGTGAATATTGGAACCTGATTCAGTTGGAATAGGAATCTTAGGGAACTACGCCCTTACCTGCTCAGAAGCTGTAGTAATACGCTTGGGGGCTCGCAGATACTCACTTCTGGGGAGGGCAAGAAGTAAGGTTGGGGCCAGAACCTTCGGTTTGCACTCTATATGCGCATCCACCGGGGCTTCTTGAGCATTGCCGCACAGCAGCCGTGCAGTGGACGCGCCACCGGCACGCCGAAGGCGCGCCAAAGGCAAGCTCGTCTGCGACCGTCCGCACACCGGCCGCGCACAGCGCCTGCTATGCTGCCGGTTTTGAGTCCCATGCTGGGAGGGAGCAACGTAAGAAGTACACACGGGAGCAACTCCTACAGTTAAGAAAAGGTAGGAGGAATGATCCCCGTAACACTTCTTCCTTGCCGGCTAAAGTGCCCATTGTAGAGAGCAAGCCAGCAGGTCTCAAGTGTGGCTTGCTTAATGTCAGGTCACTTGTAAAACACCACTAGGAGATCAACATATTGATTGATACCCTTGAATTAGATGCACTATTCCTCACTGAAACCTGGACCCGCCCTGACTGAGGTTGAACTGGGACTAGCATGCCCAGTCGGCTATAAGGTGCTTTACAAGCCGCGGGTTACTGGAAGAGGTGGGGGTGTTGGATTGATATCTGGAACTTTGTACAACTCTCTATTGACGATACTGAGAGCATGGAGACTATGGGATTCTCCTTGACGATCCTTAGTGGACATTTATTTTCTGGTATCATCTGCTACCATCCTCCTGGTGTAGTGAATTCCCACTTTCAGAATTTTATTAATAAATTGTTTAATCTGGCACTCACACACTCCAACTTGGTTATTGTAGGGGACTTCAACCTCTTGGCTAATGGAAACAATGGGTCAGCACTTAACGATCTTGTGCAATCATGTGAGAACTTGAGCCTACAACAGCTGATATTGGTCCCTACCCACCAAGGTGGTCATGTTTTAGACCTCATCTTTGCTAAGGAAAATATAGCCAAAATTGAGACTATCTCGCCTTTGTGCTGGACGGATCACTTCCTTGTTACTTTCTCAGTAGGTATCCCTACAAAAAACCCAGACTTCGTTTTTACACCCAACTACCGTAAAGGCAGGGAGTGGAATAAAACGCATGATGTAGACAATCAAATGTCCTTATTTTCTGACTCCAGTGTTTTTGACGCAAGTAAGTCTGTTGAAATCAATTACCAGGAATTATGTAAGCAGATCAATAAGACGCTTGATCAGTTTAATCCTATAAAAAATCTAATAACTAAACATAAACGATCTGCCCCCTGGTATAATGAGAATTTGAAAGCTCTGAGATACAACTGCAAATTAGCTGAAAGAAAATGGAGGAAGGGCTATGCTACTGCCAATAAAGAAGTGTTGAAGGGCACCCTGAACAACTACAAAAATGAAATCTCTAAAGCTAAGGCGGAACTTTTTGCCAACTCTATTTTGGAGGCCCCTAAATAAACCCATAGGGTCTTCAAAATAGTTGAAGAATTATCTAAACCTGACTCCCTAAAAAATAAAACAGTCACAACTCAAGAACTTTGCAAAAGATTAGCTATATTTTTTGAGGAGATAATTTCCAAGATAATAACTGGGTTGGCAGAAAAACAGGGTAACTCGAGTAATATGGCCTCTGAGACTAACGATCAGTCATCGGTAGGTCAAATAAATGAATAGGCTCGCGAGTACAAATGAACAACTCTAAGCCAGTTTGTTTTTCCTACAGACGATGAGTTTTACAAACTGGCTATGTGCACTAAATCTGGATCCCCCTTGGACCCTCTCCCCCCAAGGTCTGAAAGGAGTATGGCAGACAATTACTGCAAAGCTCCATGGAATCTGCAGTCAATCCTTGAGCAGTGGGATTGTTATTTCTTGCTGGAAACAGGCCTTAGTGACACCCTTACTGAGGAAACCTATCCTTGAACCTCAGTGTCCGAACAACTACCGTCCTATATCACTTCTCCCTTACCCGGTAAAAATTCTCGAATGCCTGGTCAGCAGAGCTTTGTCTACCTTTTGTGAAACCAATTTGAGATTTGAAGAGGAGCAATTCGGGTTTCGACCAGGCCACGGGACAGAGACAGCATTGTTGTGGTCTTGGACGAACGTAGAATGAGGGCAGACAGAGGTCAATCAACTGTGCTGATTTTACTCTATATGTCCGCCGCTTTTGACACGGTCAGCCACAAAATTTTACTTAGGCAGCTTGCGGAACTTGGGCTGGAAGACTTTGCCTTTAAATGACTCAAGTCCCATTTGGAGAATAGGCAACAGGCAGTACGACTCCCCCCCTTCTCATCCAAATTTAGAACGATTGAGCATGGGGTCCCTCAAGGTTCCTCCATTAGTCCGATCCTTTTCAATATTTATTTAAGACCTCTGATCCCCATCATTAAATCCTATAACATCAAGTTGGTGAATTATGCTGACGACATGCGGCTCGTCCTCTCTCTAGAAGGCAGGGAGTCTGCGTCACTCAGTGACTTCCAAGAGTGTATGCAGAAGGTGGCGAGTTGGCTTTAGGGCAATTCCGTGCAATTTAATGGTGGGTAAACAGAAATTTTGCACTGTACAGTGAAAAAAATCCCCCGCCCAGCTTCCAGATGAATTTTGGCCTCTCCAGACAGGCACCCCCCCATCCCAGCGGCTGATGTGCGCAATCTGGGGGTAGTTCTCGATAACAAGCTGAGCATGGAAAAACATGTAAATAAAACAGTTGGCACTTGTTTCTTCATCATCAAGGCCTTGCGCAAGATCCTTCCCATGCTGCCTCTGTCAGCCAGAGCTCTAGTAGTCAGAAGCGTCATCTTGAGTCAGCTAGACTACTGTAATGCCCTGCTTCTCGGTGCACCTAGTTGTCTCATTATGACACTATAAAGAATTCAAACAATAGCCGCAAAGTTAGCCTTAAAGAGGAGATGGGATGACCCTGCATCGACGGCTCTTATCGATCTCCACTGGCTTCCTCTGGCCCAGAGAATCCAGTTAAAAGCTGCATGCATTGTGTTCAAAGCCCTACATGGACTCGGACCCCAGCCTCTGCAGAAAAAAATTGTCTGGTACTCTCCTTCACGAACGCTCCGCTCCTCTACTGCTTACCTGGCCTGTACCATCAGAGTACGAACTTCTAGATTTGGTGGCAGAGCATTCAGCTGGACAGCGGCACAGTTGTGGAATAACCTACCACCTATTATCAGAAAATCAGAGGAGTTCGTGCAGTTTAGAAAAAAATTAAAACCCATCTTTTTCCCAGGGTGTAGTGTTCATCACCTGCGGTGGGCTAACTCTGCATGTGTATTTGAACTTCTATCTTTCAGCGCCAGGATACCGGTGGGGTGATAGAGCGCGTTATAAATATTGGATACATTACATTACATTCATACTATCACCTATTTCATTCTCTTTGTATTTCTATTTACCAGCACCAAGAAACAGACGTGTGAATGTTGGGCGCTATAAACCAATAACTAAGTGCATACATTCTGGAGCATTGCTTCTGGGACTCCATAGGAGTCCCAATCTTGTCTGGTTTCTGGGTGGCAATCTGCATTCAAGAGCTGTTCATTGCTACCCCTCCTTGCAATATATAACTATTGTGGAGTTGTATGCATATTCCTGTGGCCGTAAGTGGCGCCCCCTTTTGTGGTAAGCTATCAGAAATTAGGAGACACTCCACTGTCTACGTCTTTAATCAACTCCACCCCCTAACCTGCAGAGTGTAAGATCTGTAGTGCACTGGTGTGGATTGATTTAAGACTTTTGAATGTTCACACCTTGTAATTGACTATAGTTGTCTGCCAGTGCAACATGAAAGAGCACAGAAATGACGTTCCACATCTAATTTGTTGTATTCACTTTGAAGGATCTCTGAGCCCAGATCAGAGGAGGTCTGTGACCAGGCTCTGTTACTCAAAGATAGGAGAGAAGCTGAACATCTTGATGAGCTTTGGAGCTGTGCATTGCTTGTAAAGTTGAGTGATGAACTCTCCTGTAGAGGAGGGGGCCGAAACCTAAGAACAAGTTGAACTAAAAACTATTTTAAGTACGACTCAAGTTGAAGTACCTGCCCTGGAGCCTCAAGTATCTGAATCTTAGATAGCCTGAGCCAAAATCCAAGAAGCATCTGTGTTCAACTGCATCATCTGACCATCAATGAACCACACCTAATGGAGAGCCTGGGTGTTCATTGGCCCACCTTGCTTTGTGTAACCATTTTCTATGCAAGACAGTGACCCACATTTTCCCCTTTAATCCAAGGTCCTTATCCTGTAGGCCGGTCACCCTGATCCTGAAGCTGCTTAAACCATCTTTCTATGACTTATGAATCTGGCATCTCATTGTTTAAATGCACACACATGATGCTTTATCTGAATTAGAGTTCTGGAGTCAGGTCATCTGGGGATAGCCTTGAATCAGAGGCGTAACGTGGGCCCCTGCAACCCCTGCAATGCCTGACACCCTTAAGTGAGCCCCAATCAGCCTAAGGCCTATGAATACCCCAGAGATACCAGTGTCTGAGGGGCCCCTCATCAAATTCTGCATGGAGGCTGATCATATTCTGTTATGCCACTGCCCGGAATTCGTTCAGAACTGCAAAGATTGACTTCAACCTGGTATCAGACGGCCTTTACCCTCATTTTAATGTTCTAGAAAGCAGCAGGCATCTGAGGAATCATGCAAGAACAGACAGGCATTTGCAAAGCCCGTCTTTACCTGGAACCTCCTGTTTCTGTTGACATCATCCCTAGCTAGACGAATAAAAATGAGGCTGAGATTCCCAAGGGTAATCTTCCTTCTCCTACTGTTACACTTTTCGTGAAGATCATAAAAATACTCACAAGGTTCTTCACTTGGATACTACAGAAAATGCAGGAAACTGACAGATGTATAACCAGCCCAACATGTAAGAGTCTGGAATGTGGAGAAATCAGAGGAGCAAGTGTCTAGAGTGAGAGTGCAAGACTATTGTTATGGTAGTGAGCCCTAGTGGGGATGTGTTCCCACTGGATGTCAAGGAGAGAGTTTAAGTAGATGATGCAAACCAAACGTTGAAAGAAGAGAAGGAGCAATGCACAACTGGTAAAAGAATCCCTTACAGATGTTCCAATCCTGAATACTTTAAGTCATGTTTATGGGTAATAATTCCAGTCACTATTTGGTCACTTGATGGAATTTCTTGCAAAAACACACTCTAAGGAAGCTGTGAAAGTTTCCAGAAGTACCCCCAATAACACTTACAGCTGAGTCTGATTAGACCCACTGACAGAGCAACTCGCGCCTGTGGTAGTTGGTTGGCCACATGTTGTCATAGAAAGCACACAGAATGGAGAACCCTTTTGCTTAAACCTCAAAAATTCAAGAAAAAAAGACCTGTAACCCAGCCTTCTCAGGGATGGCTCTGAGGATCTGGAACTCCCTTCCCCCCGAAGTCAGGGTCAACCCTTCTACTGTCTTCTTCAAAAAAGAGGTCAAAGGGCTCCTGATGAAGACATTTCTGCCTTAGCCTGGCACCTGCATCAGATTCTGGCCCCGTACCCGTTAACTCTGGCTCAGCCACCTGGTTCACGATTAGGTCCGACAATTCTAGACTGTGATTTGCCTGTGGGTGTGTTTACCTTTCCCTCACAAGATTGTTGGACAATTTTAGACTTTGATTTTGTCGCTTTGTTTTCTTCTGTTTTGTTTGTTTATACCCTTTGATGCATAATCTGTATTATACCCTTATGATGCATAATCTGTGAAGCGCTCTGATACCCTTGGTGGTCATATTCGCACTATATAAAACCGTCAAAATAAATAAATAAATGGAGATGAAACAACTATCTGAGGAGGTGGTTGTCTTTAAAATTCAGTCTGAAGGCTGGCTCAGGGCCTTTAAAGGTAGGAGCTGCTGATGTCTGAAAGCACCAAGAGGATCTCTGATGGCCTGCTAGATTTCTTCAAGGGCAAGGCACAAGTCTCGGAAGGCTGGATGGCAGTGTCTCAGGGTGGGTTCAGGTAGAGGACTTGCTGAAGAAGCTTATATGGTTTCAGAGCATCAGCTGAGGGTCTTGGGAGATAAAGCAAAGGGACAGTGGATTCCTGGATTAGTGTGGTGCCAGGATGACTCTCTGCTTAAACTATATTTTTAACTTTATCCCTGATTTATATCTTTCTCGTAATAAATAGGATAAAAAACAATAGACACATGTGAGGTGGAGTCAAGGCCACAATGGCATAGAGTCGAACCTTGGAGCTCTGCTAGTGGACTCCAGTCTCAACACTAATCATGTATGTCGACGGCCCTCCCTCAGACACCCCTCGGTGTATGATGCCAGGTGCCAGGTGCATCATACAGTCCTAACCCTGGAAGGGAGAATGATGCAAACTGAGATTCTGGCATCTGTGGCGGGCCCCGAGAAAGCAAGATGGTGACCCGTCCAGACTGATCCTGGTGACGTTCCTGCGACAGAACAGAGACACATTAAGGCAGGTGAGGGGACAGCCGGAACAAGTGTCCTTTGATGCCTTGGTGTGGGCCTGACCCTCGATGTCTGTTGGGGCCAGGAGCAACAAATATGGAGCTGGGGGAAGCGCCCTAGAGGAAAATTAGTGGCTACACTTTGGACGAGTGGCAATCACAGCTCTGTAGTGTCAGTGGAGACCACCAAGTGCCTGTGGGGCCCTTGGAACGCTACCACATGGATGGGCTTCGGCGGCAGAACTGCAGGGTAGAGCATGACATGAGACTGCCACTGATTGGGCATTTGGAATACAACAGGCAATGCTCCAGGGAGGGCCTGCATAATTGAAGTGCCCTGCATCTGTGATGGCAAGGAGGCCTGGTGGACAGGGTGGCACTAGCCCCCTTCTCTCACTTTTCAGGTTCAGCATCACCTGACACCAATGAGGTGGATGGGATCCCACTAGGACGATGGGCTCCTACTGATGTAGCCAGAGTGTGGAACAAGAGTAAAATCAAATACGAGCAGCGCCCTGTGAAGGGGGGCTGCAGTATGTTTAAACCACGGGGAGATGAGTTCCTGCCTCCTAGGTGGCCACCAATATCACCAAGCGGGAACCATGAGCAGGATAAACCCTCGGTAACATCACTAGGGCCAAACTGGAGGGTCAAGATGAACAATTCAGGAATGTCCTGAAGAAAACACTGGAAGCCAAGATAGACGGCATGGCTCTGGATATGGGACTCCTCAGGACAGATCACAGGAAACTGGTTTTGCAGGCTGCGGATTCGAAGAAAACAATTGCCCTGAGATGGTGGATGTAAAAAAGCAAGCCAATGAAGGAATAAAGGGAAACTTAAAGCATCAAAGTAGTGGCAGATGTGAAGAACTATAGGGTGTCCCAGAGGGTGATGCGAGCAGTCAGGAAACATCTCCAGATGAGCCAGAGTTTGGGGCATCGAGAGGAGCCAAATGGGCTTCCATGATGGCAGATAATTTACTATGTGGTGGACTGTCGATAAGAATGCCTCTCCACTGTTGAACAGATCCTAGCTCGCAGGATGCGAATGGGTAAAGGTAAAAAAAGAACAGGGCGATACGTTGAATTAATCAATCATAAGCTGGGGTGCGAAACATTGGCTGCTCCATTCAAAAGTTCGCAGTATCTGCCTCAGTGCCCCGTATCTGGGATAACACTGCTGAAGGTTCTATCAAACTGTTATTAGTCACATCCAGGAGGTTTCGTACTCAGTTATTGTTGTGGAGGGTGTGCAACAGGTCTTTCTATAGTTGGGGATAGGCGTTTTCTAGCTCATGAAATAGAAATGTAGGGTGCAGGGTGAGTGGGGGTTGGATTTAGGAGGTGTGGAAAAGTAGGTCTGTTATCTTGCCATTCACTCCGCCATTTTGTGCTATACCCTTCATGACTGACCTTCTCTCTGTATCACAAACACTCTGGAGCTCCACTTTTGACCTGCCATATTCCTGCACGGATGCTCACACCCTGTTCGTGCTTTGGCCTGCCACAAACTGACCAGCCGATGCTCAACCAGTCAGACAGGGAGTTTCCCAGATGTTTATCGTCCTCACCCTGCACACTGCGCCCTGCAGGCATCCAACAGCTCCCATCTACAGGCCTATCAGATTGACCTCTGCTTGCTGTGTAACCATTCCTCTCGCCTGTGCCCTGCAGGGGTCCCACTGCTACCATCTGTTGACTTATCAGATTAACCTTTGTTTGACATATAATCATGTCTTTTTCACCTATGTCTTGCAGGGTCCAAACAGCCACCACCTGCTGATTGTATCGGAACTTACCACTGCTTGTCTGTAAACTATTGGTATTTGTTATTATTCTCCTTGCATGCACAGGGTGGGGATGAAGGGTATATAAGGTGCGGCACCAACGCACTCAGCAGACTGCCTCCTCAGACAGCTATGGGTGTCTGTTGTTGATGCTTTCTCTCATGAGATTGTAATAAATATCCTTTGCTCCAGTGTTGGTCTCAGTTTCTATTTCGGACCCGTGGACTATAGGGTGACCCTGCACCTTTGGGTGGTCCCCCAAAAGACCCCAAAATCCACAGAGGTGAGATCTTCTTGAGCAAATGTTCGCAAGCAACAGAAATCAAAACAATTGGCATGACAATCTGCAGAGGATAGTGGAGGTCATCAGAGGGAGAGATGCTTCATACTTGTAGTAATTTCTACAGGAGAAGAAGGGAACTTTAAACTCATTTCATAAAACATAAAGGGCTGGGAAAACAAAATCAAGAGGAGGGGTTTTTGTCACAGGTTATTTGATGCACCACTTTGGATATGACATTGTTGAAAGAGACACACTTGATAGGATGACTGTAAGTTCCTAGGGTGCGGCCAGTATGTCTTGCTTGGACATCCTGGCTACTAGAGAGGGGCGAGAGGGGTGGCCATGCTGGCAAAAAAAACCTCCCTTCCTGGTCAATAGCACATTGTCTGATCTGAGTCGCACAGTGATGGGGATCTGGGGGACAGAGGGAACCCAAAGCTTCACCATCATTAATATTAATGCAGCTCAGGGCGTCTAAAAGAGACACTGGGGAAAACTGGCCCATCCCGCTAGAGCCTGGGGATGCTTTACATGTATTGGGTGGGGATTTTAATGACGTCATGAACCTAGAATTGGACTGAACATGACCGCCAATCAGGGGAGAGTTGCAACACACACTGCTCGCTAAAATCAGTGCAATGGGACTTATTGATCTCTGGAGACTGAAATACCCCACTGACCGGCCCTACTTATTTTTCTTTTGTGCCCATATGCCATTTTACAGCCTGGATACTATATCTGCCCCAGTTGGTGAATTTCCACCATTGATTAAAGTGGATTACCTGGCACTGGGGATCTCTGATCCCTCACCGCTGGTGATAACCCTGGCAGACAGACCCACCTAAAGGACACTCAGTGGAAGCTTGATGCCTAAGAACTGAGGGGCCCAGAAACCATGAGCAAGAAGATATGGGTGAACACAGGACTATATTTTGCCAAAAATGTGGAGAAGGCAGACGGCCAATGCATTGTCTGAAAAGGTTACAAGGTGGCTCTTAGGGACAGGATTCGAAATATTGTAGCTCCAAAAAAAAATAGAAGGCGGTTGACATTGTTGCCTTAGAGAAACGTGTTAGCCTTGGAAGATTGCATCGCTGCCCACCCAGGCAGGTCTGACTAGCATTCTAGAAAGCACCCAGGGTGCATAACATTCTGAAGCAGAGAAGGCGGCTCACTGTCACTACCTCACAACACAAAGGAAACTATATGAAGTGGGAGACAAATCTGGCTGCCTCCTTCCCTGGCTCAGCCACTGAGAAGAGGAAGCCAGTTATGTGGGAGAAATAATACACGGAGAGGATACAATCATAACGAAAGCTGCAGATATAGCTGAGGAGTTTGCTTCTCACTACTGAAGGATAAAATTAGTCTTCTTTCCCAGTTATCAGTATTAGGCCTAATTATATAGTTGTTAGCATGATGTACCTATATATACATATTCCGATTCATGTCATATGCGTGTATCGCTCTATAAGTCTCCCGCTATGCAAACACGAGTATTTTAGCATGTTAGTACATTAGGCCTAGGATTCGTGTAGACGCCATTTTCTAGGCCCTTTTCTGTGTTAAGCCAGAGCCACGTGTTCCCTGTGCTACCGACAGAACCCTTTGCCTCTTTGAGTTATAGAGTAGCAGCTGAAGGTGGACTGTCTCTCCCTCTGTCCGTAGGCCCAAGGTTACATCTGGGTTTGAAAGCGATAAAGCACATTCCTGAAGGCGCCGTGCCTGTACTCCCGGGTGCCGGAGTGAGGGGAGTCAACCTCTTTGACCTTACCATAATGAATATAGTTATTCTGAGCCAATTATGTGTGCCTAATATGGTCTTTCCTTGAGGCCCCTTGAAACTTCTTGTACTTTTCCATCTAAGGTGATTGTACGTGTATTCGAAAAGTATATATGATCTGTCTTGACTGTAAGCCAGCAGTCCTCTCTGCGCACCTCAAGGGATGAGGTCGGGAGAGGCTCCTCTATATAGAGCATTTCTGTATATTAAACGATTGAACCCTCTTCACTGCCAACTGACTGATTATTGATTCCATATAGAAGGAGAGCTGGAGTAAGTACAGCTCTATAGGTGATTTGTTTTCTAATACGTCAGTCAGGCATTTTATAGTGTCAGGCACCAGAGGGAGGAGGAAGAACTAAAACACTTTCTGACCAGGTTGAATATCCCACCCTTAAATGGAGAAGAGGCTGCATCCCTTGAGGAAGAGTTCACACTTGTCAAACTGACTTGGTAAGACACCGGAATCCAATGGGTTTCCAAACGAACTCTATAAGCATCACAGGTAGAACCTCATTTTCTACAATTTTTTTTTAGGGATGCCAGATGCAGGGTATGTTGACACATAGCCTGCGCCATGCCTTATCACCATAGTTCACAGAGAGGGCAAGCCAAAATTAAATTGGACTGCGGATCATACCACGTAATTTCACTTCTTAATTTAGAGACCAAATTACTGTCCATCATGTTAGCCTGCAGACTAAACAGTAATAAAGTTTGGCCATACTCTCTATTGATGCTGAAAAGGCATTCGACTCAGTTCAGTTCAGTTCGTTTATTTGTATCGAAGGTTAAAAACCATCATGAAAATACATAATAATAATAATACATAATCTCCATTAAAAACATTCTGAACAGCATGACAATTGTTTAAAAGAAACAAAAAAGCAAAAACGTCCAGTTAAAGGGAGGGTTTTTGTGAGTAGCAAAACCAGAAAACAAGTGTAATGCGAGACCCCATGTAACATTACAGGTGCCTCCCAAACCCACCAATTTCATCAGCCCCTTGTGTTTCTCAATTTAAAAGCAATTTTAAGAAAGCTTATAATAGCGAATAAAGTTCGCGTTTCAATGGCTCTTTGCAGAAACAGTAAGGCAGCTTTGGCATGGAAAATATTTGAGTCCTTCAAGACACCCACTAAAAATCTTTGACGCGGTGTTTTATAAAAAGAACACAATAAAACAAAATGAAGGGTGTCCTGCGGAGACCTATTGTCGCAGCCGCAGACACCCTTCTGCTCAATTGTTTGAGTGAACCCTGACGGATAGGCTAAAATATGGTGCAACAAATTGAGCCTAAAACGAGTCATTAAAAACCTCTCGTGCTGACTGTACATTAAAAAGAGGTACGGTTCCATGCCAACTTGATTAGATACAAGCGAGTGAGCAACTGCCGAGGATTTAGTAGAGTCAAGCTCCCTCCTCCTTCCATTAAATTTATCCAGCAATTGACTTTGTACAGAGTGTCTGGAGTATATGTCCACCCTGGAGGGGTCCAAGAATAGCATTTGTTCATCAATATCTCCCAAAGTGTCTTTAACATATTTCAGCCATGGGATTTGAAGGCATTTCTCTTTCAACAAGCAGTCCTGGATGATCTGTCTGGATAATTCTGCATTGGGGTTTAGCCAAATTTTAAGCCAGGTGTAGGAAGGTTGATCCCTGACTAGGGTTGCCCCCAACTTTTTGCCTGGTGTTTTGCTGGTTTTCTGACTTAGTTGACCTGAGGCCCTGCTGTTCAGGACCTCAGGCCCACTGCTCTCTCTGTAAAATGGATTCCATGTACCTTAGGTACATATCTAAATTGGATACTGAGCCACCTTATCAGTCCCTGTACAGTGTACCTTAGGTACCCAGGGCATAGGTACCCAGGGCCTACCAGGGGCTGCAGCATGTATTATGCCACCCCTGGCTGGCCATCCAAATCTGACACAACTGGCTGCTTGACAGCTGGGGCAAGGTGGTGTAATCACCCTTTGCTTTAGATATAGTATACCTATATCTAACCCTAAAATGGACACACAGATCTCCTATCAGTCACTCCTATAGCAGGCCTTAACAATCCTGAAGGCAGAGTGCTTGGAATCGTGTGAGATGGTGCTCTAGCATGAGCTGAGCCTGTCTGCGGCTTTCGGGATCCATCCCTTAGCCGTTTCCATGATATCGCATACCATATACTCTTAAGTGCATTATAATCCTCGCGGTTATGTGCCAACTCTGGTATCGCTTTATCAAAACATGTCGAGTAAGGTGTCATACGAATTGGAATACTAACCCCTCGCCAATTCTGGCGACGGGGTTAGCATTCCACCCTTCTAGAGGGACACGACATGCCTGTAACCTATAACCCGGTTAAAAGTCAGACAGAGCCTTAGCATCCACAAAATGGATGCTGCCACCGAGACACAAGTCTGCCCTCCTGCTGCTGGGAGTCCTCCCAGAGCAGGAGATAAGGACAAAGGGTTTCCTGCCAGGGGCGGTGCCAGCACCGTCCCAGACAGGGTTTTGTGTATTGTAGGTAGGCAGGGCTTTAGAGGAAGGTGACTGCACGTGGCACCCCGGTGCTCACTGTGCATAGGCTGGCTGGAACCAGTTCCAGGGTCACTCCAGACCCTGTGCTGGGGAAAAGCCCGCCAAGGAAGTGGGTGTAACCACCCCCCTCCTAGTCCCACCCATAGGGCAGGACTTAGTCGCGTGCCAGCCCCTTTTTACAGGATAAAGGTAGAGACTGGCCCCCTTCCAAATAAGATCATCTTTGAATCCTGAAACTACTTTCTGCGAAAGGAACTCAAGACTTCTTCCTAAGATTTCTCCCTTGTGACTAAGGAGTAGTCACCCTGCATCCGCAGGCACCATCTAAGAACACTGCGGTCTGCTGCAAGTCCTTCCTCCGGAATCCGACTGCCCAGCTCGACGAGAACCGGCTTCCCTGGCACCTCTGACCTCTACCCACCTCTACAGCCCAGCTGAGAACCGTGGGTGCGACGAGACCTCAAGGGACCGGCCATCTGCAAGACTGCACGACTTCTTTCCAGCAAGCCCGCCGAGTGAATTCCTGGTGAGTGCTTTGGGGTCCGAGAAGCCCCCACCCTGAGCAGCTCCAGCACCGAAGAGCAGCCCCCCAGCATCTCCACGATCTGCGTGGGGCCCTTCTGCTTTTTACTGCTCACCGCGTTGTTTGGCTACTAGCCCGCTGGCTTGTGGCCTTCCTGACGACGCCCGATGACATTTCTGCTGCTGGTCTGGTTGCTCCAGACTGGCCCTTGCTTCCCTCCATCGGAGAAGTACCCTGGACCCTCCTGGTCCACTCAAGACGCCATTTTAGGTCCACCGCGTGGGCCTTGCATTTGCCAAGACTTGTTGCCCAATCCTGGGTCCAGCGACGTCGACAGCAAGAACCTTCGTGGGACAGCTCGCACCTCCATCCTGGTCGCCGACAACGCCTCCTGGTCCGAGAGACTGCAGAGCCCAGCAGCGCCCACTCACCTGACTGCGGTGACTTCGCCCGGTGCCATCCTGGTGCCCACTTAATCACTGGCTAGTGATTCAAGAACTTGGTCCCCTCTGCTTTCAGGTTTCTTCTTCCTTGATCCAGGCTTGGATCCATCGAACTTTTCTTCACTGGTCGCCTGCCAGCAACTTCTTCCTTCCAGGCTCCTGGTCCGGCAACGAGATCCCCGACGTCTTTTCAGACATATGCAGCTGCAGCCCCTGGGCTAGGTAACTTCGGCACTTCGGTGTCCCAGCATAGCCTCACTATCCAAGGGTCAGGATCCACTGTCGTTTTCTCCCTACCAGGTCGGGTTCGCCCGTGAACACTAACTTTGTGAATTCTAGCTTCCATAGACTTTGTCCCGCATCCCGCGTGAGAGTGCACACTCTGCACCCGAGTCCCCTGGGCCTCCTAGTAGTAATCTAACGATTCCCTAGTCCAGTCCTAGCGATTCCAAAGCCTATTAGAACTGTTACTTACCTGCTAGTAATTCGCATTCCACTTTTAGCGTATATGGTTTTTCGTGCCCCTCGGGCATTTGTGTAACGTGCTAACTTAAAAGTATTTTCGTAAGAGTTTTGTTGTGTGCTTAGCTCCCTGTCTCATAAAGAGCCAGGGTAGTCTTGTTATAAATAAATACACTGTTTATTTTCATAACAACTTGTGTGGTGTCCTTTCACTGGGTGTTCAAGGGGTAATGTGATGGTAAAACAGCTGGCTTAACACGCCCTCTAGAGTCTTAGCCTTAGACTGCTCGTATCCATGCTACTAGGATAGCTGGTCTATAAGGTTGACTTACAACCAATCATCAATAAGGGTTGTTTGGACTGATATATAGTGATCACTAGAATAGTGAGCACTGCACATCAGGCCAACTTCTCACATTGGTGAGCAGCGGTTGGGATTTGAGCTTGCTGTTGTTTTACCACACATATCCTAAGAATATCTTGTGAAAGATCACATAAGTACTAAAGGTACATATAACTTAGCTTAGAATACTCTGAGTTCTACTGAACCAGCTGTTGTAGCTCCTAGGGCCTAGCACACCCTAAACTACAACTCTAGCAAGGGATCAGTAGGCAAACATATAGTGTAGGTAAGTGCACCACTTACACCTCACTAGAAAAGCATGTCGACTCAGGGGGACTCTACTGAGACTCCCCTGGTCAATGTTGACCCTCCACAGGTCACTTCAAGATATGCAGCTCTCAGTTTCCATGAGATGAGACAGATCTGTGTCTCCAGAAAACTGAAGCAGGGGTCTAACCCCACCACTTCCTTTCTGATAGGTCTCTTAGAGACATATGATGCCAGAAAGCTTTCTCAGTTACATGAGAACATGCCAGCCTTAGAGGGAACCTCTGGGGATCCAGATCTCCACAACACTGATTCAGCAGTTGAGGAGGAGGATCAGGAGGTACTCTCTGGGGATGAGGTAGACAAGGGTCTTGAGGTAGTCAGAAGGCTAACTAGGACCAACTTAGACTTACTTGGGCTAGGATCTGGGGGCCCCCCAGTACTGACCCGAAGTGGGCCTAACCTTGGAGTTAGGAGAGATAGATCTCTTTCTAGGGACTCCAATAGATCTCTGCACTCTAATGCCTCTTCTCAGGGGAGAAGGAATCCTCCCCAGAGGAGATTTACTTCCCCTCAGAGAAAGGAGCATGAAGCTAGGATGAGACAAGCTGAACTGAGGATTGAAAGGGAAGAAATTGCCCTGGCCAAAGAAAAGCTTGCCCTGGCAAGAGAGCAGCAGATGAGTGGGCTAGCTCCCACTGGTGGCAGCAATCTCCCAAGAGATAGAGAGAAGGGTTTAGATACTAAACACCTGACTAAAATAGTGCCCCCCTTTAAGCAAGGGGATGATATCCAGAAATGGATGGCTGCTCTGGAGAGGGCCTGCACTGTGCAGTGCATTCCCCAGAGTCAGTGGGCAGCTATACTGTGGCTCTCCTTTGATGGTAAAGGTAGAGATAAGCTCCTCACTACAAGAGTGGAGGATGCTAATGATTACCAGGTCCTGAAGAATGCACTGGTTGATGGGTTTGGCTTAACCACTGAGCAGTACAGGTTGCTGTTCAGAGACACCCAGAAAACTCAGTCTCAGGACTGGTCTGACTTTGTTGATTGTGCCACTAAGGCTTTGGAAGGCTGGCTACTGGGTAGTAAGGTTACTGATTTCAAGGGATTGTATAATCTAATTATGAGAGAGCAAGTCTTAAATAATTGTCAGAACCAGTTATTACACCAGCACCTGGTAGACTCTGATCTGACCTCTCCACAAGAATTGGGTAAGAGGGCAGACAAATGGGTCAGAACCAGGATTAGGCCCAAGAACCAAGGTGGTGACCAGAAAAAGGAATCAACCAAGCCTCAAGAGAAGGGTGGGAATAAATCTACAGATCAAACCACATCAGGGCCCCAAAAATCCTCTGAGGGGGGTGGGTCCCAGAATCCTTCCAATAACCAGAAGAAACCTTATTGTTATCCCTGTAAACAGGTGGGTCATTTAAAAACTGACAGCAGTTGCCCAAAGAATAACAATAAGGAAAACATACCCCCAAGTAACATTCCCAAACCTCCTGTTACTACTAGTAGTAATCCCCCAGGTGGTGGGAATGCCCCCAAGAATTTGGGTGCATTTACTTTGGGAGTTCCTGGGGACTCTGGCCTAACCAGGTCCCCAAACTTAGATACTCTTGTCTGTGAGACTGGCATGGGGTTTGCCAACTTCACAACTTGTCCCAACACTTTGGGCAAGTACAGACAGGAGCCCCTCATCAATGGTATAAAAGTTGAGGCCTATAGAGATACAGGGGCTAGCATCACTATGGTGACTGAGAGTCTAGTCCCCTCAAGGCAACTTTTACCTGGTGCCACATACCAGGTGACCAATATTGATGGAGTACAGAGAGATCATCCCATGGCAGTGGTCAATCTCAGCTGGGGAGGTGTCACTGGCCACAAGAGAGTGGCAGTGTCACCAAACTTGCCTGTAGATTGCCTACTGGGGAATGATTTAGAGCTCTCAGCCTGGGCTGAAGTAGAGCAAGAGACCCATTCTAGAATGGTGAACATCCATGGTAAGGGTAGTGGGGCAGTGGTAGCCACAGCCCCAGTCCAAGATATCCTCCCTGAGCAGGTCAGGAGGGTTGTGCCAGTCACAACCCAATCTCAGACAACTTCCTTCCCAGAACAGGTTGTCAAGGCTGTGATGGTCACAGCCCACACCCAAACTGAGCCCCCTCCTGAAAAGGTTGGGAGAGTTGTGATGGCCACAGCTCAAACTCAGACAGATGACAGTGTTGTGAAGCCTGAAACTATGGATCACTCCACTCAGACAGAGAGTATTGAGGAGGAAGAGAAATCTCCCTCCCCCCAGACTTTAGGAAAAGATCAGCCTCCTCAGGGAACTGATCTGACCCCTTGTGAAGAAACTGCCACAGAGGTAGTCAGGCCTAGCCTGGCAGAACCCCTGATGTCAGTGGACCCTTCCAAGGTGGGACCCAGTCTGGAGCAGGTAACCTGCCCCTCTCTACCCTGCCTCAGTCAGCCCAGGGCTGTAGAGGTCAGGGAGGCCAGTGTTGGACCCCAAGGGGCCCCCTGTCCAAAAGAATTTCCCAATCAGCAGATTAAGGGCACTGAAGCTAGTAGACCTAGCCAAGTGAAAATAAGACACACTCCTGAGGGATACCCCTTAAAATTAGTTAGGGACCTCCCACAGATGGACACTGTTGGGCACAGCCAAACTTGGGACCTGAGGGCCCCAGACCTGACCTGTCCCTCCAGTAAGCCAAACAGAGGGACCCAACCTCCAGCTGTAGGTAGCCAGAGGTTGACCCTGAGAGCCCAAAACAACTCAGTCTTTGAAAGAAAGGCCTCTAGGGTGGAAAATGATTGGAGGAAGCTGAGCCCAAAATTAGTGGAGCCTCACTTCAGTACTCCATTTCAGCACCAGCCTTTTTCTTTGACAAAACACACCACAGGTAGAGATTCCCTATGGTGGAGACCCTCAGACACCCTTAGGGTGAGGGATTGCTTAGTGGACCATGACATAGGGGGTAACCATGCCAGTGCTGGTACTTCCTTAAATGGCCACTTAGGCAATATAGGCTTACCTGGACAAGGATAGCCTTATCTCCTTTCGTTTGGGGGGGGGTTATGTAGGAAGGTTGATCCCTGACTAGGGTTGCCCCCAACTTTTTGCCTGGTGTTTTGCTGGTTTTCTGACTTAGTTGACCTGAGGCCCTGCTGTTCAGGACCTCAGGCCCACTGCTCTCTCTGTAAAATGGATTCCATGTACCTTAGGTACATATCTAAATTGGATACTGAGCCACCTTATCAGTCCCTGTACAGTGTACCTTAGGTACCCAGGGCATAGGTACCCAGGGCCTACCAGGGGCTGCAGCATGTATTATGCCACCCCTGGCTGGCCATCCAAATCTGACACAACTGGCTGCTTGACAGCTGGGGCAAGGTGGTGTAATCACCCTTTGCTTTAGATATAGTATACCTATATCTAACCCTAAAATGGACACACAGATCTCCTATCAGTCACTCCTATAGCAGGCCTTAACAATCCTGAAGGCAGAGTGCTTGGAATCGTGTGAGATGGTGCTCTAGCATGAGCTGAGCCTGTCTGCGGCTTTCGGGATCCATCCCTTAGCCGTTTCCATGATATCGCATACCATATACTCTTAAGTGCATTATAATCCTCGCGGTTATGTGCCAACTCTGGTATCGCTTTATCAAAACATGTCGAGTAAGGTGTCATACGAATTGGAATACTAACCCCTCGCCAATTCTGGCGACGGGGTTAGCATTCCACCCTTCTAGAGGGACACGACATGCCTGTAACCTATAACCCGGTTAAAAGTCAGACAGAGCCTTAGCATCCACAAAATGGATGCTGCCACCGAGACACAAGTCTGCCCTCCTGCTGCTGGGAGTCCTCCCAGAGCAGGAGATAAGGACAAAGGGTTTCCTGCCAGGGGCGGTGCCAGCACCGTCCCAGACAGGGTTTTGTGTATTGTAGGTAGGCAGGGCTTTAGAGGAAGGTGACTGCACGTGGCACCCCGGTGCTCACTGTGCATAGGCTGGCTGGAACCAGTTCCAGGGTCACTCCAGACCCTGTGCTGGGGAAAAGCCCGCCAAGGAAGTGGGTGTAACCACCCCCCTCCTAGTCCCACCCATAGGGCAGGACTTAGTCGCGTGCCAGCCCCTTTTTACAGGATAAAGGTAGAGACTGGCCCCCTTCCAAATAAGATCATCTTTGAATCCTGAAACTACTTTCTGCGAAAGGAACTCAAGACTTCTTCCTAAGATTTCTCCCTTGTGACTAAGGAGTAGTCACCCTGCATCCGCAGGCACCATCTAAGAACACTGCGGTCTGCTGCAAGTCCTTCCTCCGGAATCCGACTGCCCAGCTCGACGAGAACCGGCTTCCCTGGCACCTCTGACCTCTACCCACCTCTACAGCCCAGCTGAGAACCGTGGGTGCGACGAGACCTCAAGGGACCGGCCATCTGCAAGACTGCACGACTTCTTTCCAGCAAGCCCGCCGAGTGAATTCCTGGTGAGTGCTTTGGGGTCCGAGAAGCCCCCACCCTGAGCAGCTCCAGCACCGAAGAGCAGCCCCCCAGCATCTCCACGATCTGCGTGGGGCCCTTCTGCTTTTTACTGCTCACCGCGTTGTTTGGCTACTAGCCCGCTGGCTTGTGGCCTTCCTGACGACGCCCGACGACATTTCTGCTGCTGGTCTGGTTGCTCCAGACTGGCCCTTGCTTCCCTCCATCGGAGAAGTACCCTGGACCCTCCTGGTCCACTCAAGACGCCATTTTAGGTCCACCGCGTGGGCCTTGCATTTGCCAAGACTTGTTGCCCAATCCTGGGTCCAGCGACGTCGACAGCAAGAACCTTCGTGGGACAGCTCGCACCTCCATCCTGGTCGCCGACAACGCCTCCTGGTCCGAGAGACTGCAGAGCCCAGCAGCGCCCACTCACCTGACTGCGGTGACTTCGCCCGGTGCCATCCTGGTGCCCACTTAATCACTGGCTAGTGATTCAAGAACTTGGTCCCCTCTGCTTTCAGGTTTCTTCTTCCTTGATCCAGGCTTGGATCCATCGAACTTTTCTTCACTGGTCGCCTGCCAGCAACTTCTTCCTTCCAGGCTCCTGGTCCGGCAACGAGATCCCCGACGTCTTTTCAGACCTATGCAGCTGCAGCCCCTGGGCTAGGTAACTTCGGCACTTCGGTGTCCCAGCATAGCCTCACTATCCAAGGGTCAGGATCCACTGTCGTTTTCTCCCTACCAGGTCGGGTTCGCCCGTGAACACTAACTTTGTGAATTCTAGCTTCCATAGACTTTGTCCCGCATCCCGCGTGAGAGTGCACACTCTGCACCCGAGTCCCCTGGGCCTCCTAGTAGTAATCTAACGATTCCCTAGTCCAGTCCTAGCGATTCCAAAGCCTATTAGAACTGTTACTTACCTGCTAGTAATTCGCATTCCACTTTTAGCGTATATGGTTTTTCGTGCCCCTCGGGCATTTGTGTAACGTGCTAACTTAAAAGTATTTTCGTAAGAGTTTTGTTGTGTGCTTAGCTCCCTGTCTCATAAAGAGCCAGGGTAGTATTGTTATAAATAAATACACTGTTTATTTTCATAACAACTTGTGTGGTGTCCTTTCACTGGGTGTTCAAGGGGTAATGTGATGGTAAAACAGCTGGCTTAACACGCCCTCTAGAGTCTTAGCCTTAGACTGCTCGTATCCATGCTACTAGGATAGCTGGTCTATAAGGTTGACTTACAACCAATCATCAATAAGGGTTGTTTGGACTGATATATAGTGATCACTAGAATAGTGAGCACTGCACATCAGGCCAACTTCTCACACCAGGCCATTATGGGTCTCAGTCTAATGATGTCGGTTATATATGTGGTTCCCAGCTCATCGTGAGTAATTGCTGCGGGGATGCTCGGCGGAAGTTTTAGCAGTTTTTTTAGAAATTTATCTTCCTCTCTTTGAATTGATTGTGCATCTCTGAAACCCCACACTTCAGCTCCATAAATGGTCTTTGATATGGTAACTGATCTATACAAAGTCATCACCTGTTCTGGGGACCAGCGACCCATTCGACGTGCAAAGTTCAATATAGCCCCATTAGCTGAGACTAGTCTCCTCGCCCGGCATTCGACTCAATGCACTGGCCATACCTCTTTACGGTGTTGGAGTGCTGTGGCTTGGGACGGTTCTTCTACAGCTTGGTGGCTTTCCTATTTAAGGATCTGACATCTGCAGTTTGAATCATTGGTACTGGTACTTTGAGCTTTCACCTTGAGCGGGGCACTAGACAAAGGTGCCCGCTCTATACCTTCTTGTTTGCTCTCTGCATTGAGTCGTTGGCATCCTGCGTCAGAGTAAGTGCAAAAAACTCATTGGATCTGGCGATGGAGGGTACGAGCGGAGGGAAAAGATATCCTTCTATGCAGACAATGTCCCATTGTATGTCTCAAAACCTGGAGAAATGCGTAGGCCTTTTCTAGCATTGCTCGATGAATTTGGAGAATAGTTTGGATACAGAATGAAGTTCAGTAAAACCTGTACTATATACTATTGGTGACTGTGCTCCAGGAGAAGCAGTCTTCACTACCCACAAGGTGGAAATTAAATACCTCAGCATCCATATAATGCAGAAAATGGAAAATTCCCAGAAAAAGACCTGGAAAGGCTAATAATGAATAGGAGATATCACCATATGTTGTGCGTTGCTGCTGCCCTTCTTGAAGGCAACAGCCATCTTCAAAATCACAACACTCCCAAAATAACTGTAGGTGTTGCAAAATACAATGTTCCCGACAGAGAGGACAGTTTTTTCAATAATGAAGATATTAGTCTGGGGGCTATTTTGGGATGGTGCTGCTTTGAGAATTGAATTGAAAACCCTTTGCAGGTCCATGTACAGCAGGAGGATACCTCTCCCTCATACCAGGTCTTGCTATTGGGCATCCCAGCTTCAGGCATTAAATAACTAGACAAATGCCCCTATAGACGACTCATCGGTCAGACTGGACAGACGCAGCATGATGGCGCCCTGCTGAAACACTATATACAAGGTGGGCCTTGGCGGAAGAATATCCTAGCCCCAGCACAGGCTGCCTTATATACACGGGTTAGTGCAATAACTTCTATTGGCTGTAGGAGGACAATCACTCTCGAGACAGCCCTATGGGATGGAGCTGCTTTGAAGGAGGTGCGGAAACTGGAGTGGTACGCCAGCTGGAACACCCGCTCTAGACTGGTAGACTTAATCAAAGGGGGAGTCACTAAGTCTTTTGCACAACTGCGGGAGGACTACAGGCTCCTACACACACAACACTACATATAATCACCTCAAGCATGGCCTGCACACAGAGAATATTGGCTGGTGTGACCCACCAGATTTTGTCATGGCCTACTGAGCCTGTTGGGGAGGAGGGCTGTCTCTATATAGAAAATTATTCAATATCATATTCCTGACAATCTGAAAACTCTATGACAACAATGAAAGATGGGTGAGGTCAGCAGTGGCCGCTGCACGTAAGAATGGTGGGGCCCGGTGGGGGAGATTTCAACGGACAATGAAGAGGTAAAATGAAATAAATAATTAATTCTCCCTCGTCATCGTCCGTCGAAATGCCCCCCCACCGGGCCCCACTGCTGTTACCTGCAGCGGTCACGCCTGATCATGATAGTGTTGCATTAGTTGTATAATTAATAATCAATACAACAATCGTTAATCAATAACATATAAAAAGGGTTTAAAGAGGATGTCCAAAAGTGAAGAAAACTCTACACAATAAGATATTCAATCAGTATTTATATTTCATTTTTTCAAACCATCATTTAAACTTTTTTCAATCAAAATTGCATTTATGCACATATAGTGTTTAAAGTACAAAAGTGCTGAAGTGACCCAAAGTGTATTAGAAGAACCAAACGACAACATAAATTAACATTTACAAGGTGAAATATATAGGGTTTCTAAGGGGATTATTATACAAGAAAATTAGAAAACGACCATTTATTAGATGAAAATGACAAGAATATATGTCACAGTGACTATCATGAATCCTAGCCGCTGTTTGTAGGGTTTGTTTTTCAAGGGGCGTCGACAGCGTTTCGACCCAATTAGTATGGTGGGTCTCGTCAGGACTGGAAAAGTGTAGGGGACTTCTGATTATATCAAGGCACGAGGGCAAACTGATTTTGGGGTAGGGATAAAACACCATATGTGATGAAAAGATAATTGCACTTACAGTTGACCCAGCCGGGTACACTGTAGTGGTGTGATTACACAGTCGCCTGTTCGCTCTTCCTGAGTCGGTCATCGATTCCTGACTCAGGAAGAGCGAACAGGCGATTGTGCCTCACGCTACAGGGTATCGTCCCGTTTTGATATTGCCATTGTGCAACCACGAATGATTTTTCCATTACGCAACTCAGCAGTTGATTAAAAACTATAGATAAGAGCAGACCTGCATTATCGGGTGCCGCCTTGACTGCCCTAGTGACTTATCCAGTCTTCATCCAACTAGAGACTGTGTAATCACACCACTACAGCGGAGCGGGCCATCTTCTTTGAGAAATTCGCGAAGATTCAACAAACGGCGCCAAATTTTGAGGATTTCCTATGAAAACTAGGTCCTAACTATAACTACCTACTGGCGACCGCCAGTAGGTAATATATGTATATGTATATATATGTGCAAGAACACCTCCTTCACAAAAAAGAAAGCAAGCAGAGGCCACAGCAGTGGAGGATCAAAGAAGCCATTTAATCACACGAACAAACGGGCGAATGCATTTCGGCGCAGATTTGCCTTCATCAGCGCCCAAGCAATCAGGAAGCTGTCCTTTGCTCTGGTAAACGTCCTGCCTCCCATTTGAGGATTCAAATGAGCTACGCCCCCATAGATGTTGATACACCTGTTGCCTGTCCTCTGATCTGATACTGGACTGCAACACCCAGAATCCCCTGTAAGGATCCCAGGTAAGTTGTGCTGCGGGAAATGTTGCCAAGTGGTTTACGTTCGGTGCAGGACACTACACAAAGCAACAGCCGATTTTTCCTGCTTGTTGATCATGTCCTCGTAGCCTCCTCGGGTCCCCAAACTGCTCCAGCCTTAATGCCAGGGAATCCAAGAAGAGGGGGCAGAAAGACAGTGCTTGCCGCCCTGTGCGGGGTAGAATACCTCGCAACCGCCAGCTTCTCCCCCAACACCGAGGCGGACCCAGGCTGTCCTATAACTCGGAGTAGGGGAACTGTCAAAAGGCAGGATGCCAGTAAAGTCCGGGCCACTTAGAAGAGCAGGGGCCTCTGAAACACGTCTCTGGCCGACGTGAAATGTATGCAAGAACACCTCCTTCACAAAAAAGAAAGCAAGCAGAGGCCACAGCAGGGGAGGATCAAAGAAGCCATTTAATCACACGAACAAACGGGCGAATGCATTTCGGCGTAGATTTGCCTTCATCAGCGCCCAAGCAATCAGGAAGCTGTCCTTTGCTCTGGTAAACGTCCTGACTCCCATTTGAGGATTCAAATAGGCTCCGCCCCCATGGATGTTGATACACCTGTTGCCTGTCCTCTGATCTGATACTGGACTGCAAGACCCAGAATCCCCTGTAAGGATCCCAGGTAAGTTGTGCTGGGGGAAATGTTGCCAAGTGGTTTACGTTCGGTGCAGGACACTACACAAAGCAACAGCCGATTTTTCCTGCTTGTTGATCATGTGCTTGTAGCCTCCTCGGGTCCCCAAACTGCTCCAGCCTTAATGCCAAGGAATCCAATAAGCGGGGGAAGAAAGACAGTGCTTGCCGCCCTGTGCGGGGTAGAATACCTCGCAACCGCCAGCTTCTCCCCAACACCGAGGCGGACCCAGGCTGTCCGATAACTCGGAGTAGGAGAACTGTCAAAAGGCAGGATGCCAGTAAAGTCCGGGCCACTTAGAAGAGCAGGGCCCTCTGAAACACGTCTCTGGCCGACGTGAAATGTATGCAAGAACACCTCCTTCACAAAAAAGAAAGCAAGCAGAGGCCACAGCAGGGGAGGATCAAAGAAGCCATTTAATCACACAAACAAACGGGCGAATGCATTTCGGCGTAGATTTGCCTTCATCAGCACCCAAGCAATCAGGAAGCTGTCCTTTGCTCTGGTAAACGTCCTGCCTCCCATTTGAGGATTCAAATGAGCTACGCCCCCATAGATGTTGATACACCTGTTGCCTGTCCTCTGATCTGATACTGGACTGCAAGACCCAGAATCCCCTGTAAGGATCCCAGGTAAGTTGTGCTGGGGGAAATGTTGCCCAGTGGTTTACGTTCGGTGCAGGACACTACACAAAGCAACAGCCGATTTTTCCTGCTTGTTGATCATATGCTCGTAGCCTCCTCGGGTCCCCAAACTGCTCCAGCCTTAATGCCAGGGAATCCAATAAGCGGGGGCAGAAAGACAGTGCTTGCCGCCCTGTGCGGGGTAGAATACCTCGCAATCGCCAGCTTCTCCCCCAACACCGAGGCGGACCCAGGCTGTCCGATAACTCGGAGTAGGAGAACTGTCAAAAGGCAGGATGCCAGTAAAGTCCGGGCCACTTAGAAGAGCAGGGGCCTCTGAAACACGTCTCTGGCCGACATGAAATGTATGCAAGAACACCTCCTTCACAAAAAAGAAAGCAAGCAGAGGCCACAGCAGGGGAGGATCAAAGAAGCCATTTAATCACACGAACAAACGGGCGAATGCATTTCGGCGTAGATTTGCCTTCATCAGCGCCTAAGCAATCAGGAATCTGTCCTTTGCTCTGGTTGTGGTTGTGGTTTTGGAAATGTGTTTTGTGTAGATGATACATAGTACTCCTTTATTATTGTTTTCGATATTATGGTATTTTAGATACTTCTCACAGCTAGATTTTTGCAGTTGAAGTTTGTGCGTTTCTGATTTATGTAGAGGATGGCAATATTTAATCTCTCAATATTGTTTAAATACTATTTTTGAATGTCAAAAATCTTGATCTCAATATTTTGCCATAGAATCCTTAGACTAGAACAAAGCCTTCAGATGCTCCACATTTATTAGTGAATCTGTCTCAAAAGAAACTCCCAACACAAAACACCTTAACCCAAGTAATCAGAAAATAAACTGAACACCCACCATCAATCCACATAGGGGGGAGTGCGGAATGGTCCTATGGTCCACGCAGCTGTGGTTTTTATAAAGTTATACTTTGAAGCTTACTGCCTGCTTCTATTAATTTTAGGCTTCCACACCTGGAAAAGCCAACATACATTCTTTCACACCCATCTCCGTTCCACGTTATGTACTATTGGGCAGGTTGAAAACACTAAAATGAAATGGCACTTGCTTTTTGTGCTCGCCCCAGCATGTTGCGAAGTGAGTGATGTACCAATCAGTCCCATCGCAAAATGTATATTAGTAGGCAGTCTCAAATCTTCCTGCATCATGAATATTAATAAGGCTGAACGCATGTTGCAACCCTCTATCAATGCCTGTGAGCAGAGGGATGGCGGTCTGCAAGGAACAGCAGCCGGTCATTACTACCTTTGCACTTCCTGGAAGCCTTGCTACTTTAAATGCAGATGGCGTCCATTTCTGGGACAGGGCTACTTAAAGAAATTGACATCCACAGAAGAGGTTGGAAGCAGCATGGATTGATTCCCTGTATCACTGTTTGACACACCCCAAGGCCATCTGATACAATTTCAAAGCTATCCCATGGGGACAGCTTCCACTTTGTCACTCAGTTGCCACCCAACTTGGGTTGTCAGGTACTGATCATTAGTTTGCGCCCACGTGTGGCCCTGGAACCCTTGATACATACCTTTACACATCTCAAAGAGAATGGGACCACTTTGTCATGCACCCTCCTATGTGCGATGCATAAAGTGATGCAAGCTCCCTTCATGAGTTAGAAACACATTTCGACGGGCAAAAGGGCTTTTGATCAGTTTGGAAATACATTTTGCAGCCATAAACATTATGATTATGCGATTCTCAAATATTTTGAAAGCAAAAATCTTAGAGACTGGAGTCCTCACTTCTTGAGTTCTGCAAGAAGCTGAAGACCTACTTTTTTCGAGTAGTCCCACTAGGCCCTAGGTTTGGCTAGACTCACATCTGGTCAGCGCCAGGATGGTGTGCTCTGCAAATCTGCATGACATAGTATATCAGCCTTCAGGTCTCTTTGGTATCCCCCGGGCATTCACTCAACCATGTTTCTATTAAGATATCTCTGAAGATTGGAATGTCCTTCCTGCCCTACTGCTTGCTCCTTTTCATTCTTACCCTTTTGATACAAAGGTTACTGCTTTTCTTTTTCAAGCACGTTAACGTTTACCTTCTGGATTTTACCACTGTATGTTGCTATGAAATTCAGGGTATTTTAGCATATGGTAAACTGTTTTTCTGGAAAAAAGTTTACAAAATGAAATACAATGAAGTAAAAAGAGCAGTATGATCTTGACGATTACAGGCTAACAAAAAACACAGTTTACACACATCTCAACCTATGCGCGGGTATGATGTCATGACGACATATCAGCAAAGAGCCACTAGTGGCCATCCACCTTTTCCCACAACCCCTACAGTAACATGTAAGCAAAACCTCCCTATTGGTAGTCGCTAATTATTCCAATGCTGCCCGTTTTGACAAACATATTCTCAGTACTAGAGGTGGGCGAAACTCGAGGTATTTCACAGAATTCAGCAGAGTTACATAAAAGCTCCACAAGATTCCGCACAGTTCCATCAAATTTCCTGTTGCACTGCTCGTGCAGCCATTTTGTGCCGTACCACAATATGCAGTGTGCAAGATCGTGCGGCCATTCAAGTTGATTTTGCTGCTTTTTGAGTAGAAAATCTACTCTAGAAGTGGCCCCCAACCGCTCCTGCGACTGCTCGTGTTAGAAAATCACAGCAGAAGGCTTCCTAGCAACTAGAAATCATGCTAGGGGACAGCAAATCTCACTCTAGAGCTCTCTTGGTGGAGCCATGCATTGTTCTGGTTGTCATCACATTGGTTGAACAGGGAAAAAAATTTGCCTTACGGTGATTGCCACAATTTGGCGAGAACTTTGCGTTAAAAGAGTAATGCAGAGTCGCCAAATTCCTCCAATTCCGTGAGCAAAATAAAAAATTCCACGCGGGCCTACTCAATACACACTGTTAGTGACCATAAACAATGTATGTCATAGACGCTGTTGATCTACAGCAGGAAAGAGCAGGAGTTACAGATAGATATTTGTCTCTCTGCATAATAACAATACTGAAACATTCTCCATGTCTACTGTTATTTTTGCCTCTTGTTTTTTCTTTTTGCATCATGTATAATTCATTTATAGTATCAACATGAATCCAATTTACTGTTAGCCTGAACCCCTTGTTTCAATTTTAATTTCTGCATGCTTTCATTGCAAAACTCAATATGTATTCTATTTGCGTTCCTTTCATTTTTTTCACCTTGCTTGGATTTCATACTAAAACCCTGTAATTTGTGATGTACGTTGTCATTTTAATTGTTACCGGTGTTTGTTTATCTCTTTTTGTACAGCGAATACTCCCCTCGGGATAGATTACTCTCGAGTAATGCTCTCCTGAATAAAATATGTGAATATGTGGAAGTATCTTGGGTCTGGCTTCAGTTCCCTTGATAAAAGACAGGCTATGGGCATTTTTTCAGTAAACTAATAAATGATTGTCAGATACTTGGAAGACATAAAAGAAGAAGGCTGCCAGCCCCTACCATACCTTTAGATTTAATGGTGATACCTGAATATTGTAGAAATAAATTTCCCCTGTTTAAGGGGGTAGGTAGAAACGAGAGGAAAAAGGACTGACATGGCATGCACCCTCCCAGCCACTATGCTTATCCATCAAAAACAATCCCAACCATGTGATGGGTACCCTAAAGGAAATCTTCCATAACACATGGGACACCACACCAGCCTGGGTGTCATGCTTCATCATAGGGCCGCTTGTTCCTCAAGAATGCGTATAGCGAGGAATGGGCACCCTATGACTATAGGGAGTATTTTTATTGAGGGTGGTGATAGTGTGAGGATCCCAAATATTGGACTTAAAATTTCCAAGATTTCTCAAGTGGAATCCTTTGAAGATGGTTAAAATCAGAGTTGTGATACCTAGAAGCGTAATTGCTCCTGGATCGATGGTTAGTAGCTAAATATATCCAATGAGTAAAATAAAATGGCTAGGGGCTGACAGGTCTATGCTTTGCCGCATTGAACAACACCTTCTGCTGACCTTATTTGGTCACAGAACTGCTCTGAAGTTTAACTTTAGCTTCTGGGTGTAGACTAAAGGACTGCTTGAGCATTAGGGCATCTTGATCTGTGTAGGACCAGCTAATTGTCTGACTGTCTGCCAACCAAACCCTGATTTGACAATGTCTCTAAAGTTAAAGTATCTATTTGAGAATTTAAATATCAGGCTCGTTATTGGTCATGATCTGTATAGGCATGTCGGCTAGCCCTTATAGTAATGATGGGTCTGTGTCACAACAGAGGTTCACTTGAGAGGTTGTGGCTCCTAACACCAGAGGTCAGTGGTTCTTCCTCAGGTGCTTGTTCAGAAGGTTTCCTTGACACTGTCCGGAGTGCCATCAGCTTCCCTGTGCCATTGATCTTTGGCAGAATTAGGTATGTGTCTTATTATAGTCTAACTTCTAGATGAGGCAATCTCTTTGGTACAAAGAGTTTTTAGGGAGTTCAAACTGACTAGCATCCATTCTGGATAAGTGATCTGCAAAGGGATCACAATACACTTTTGAATGGTGCTATTTCATGTACTTGGTGTTACGTTAACTCATTGTTAGATGCTAACACCACTTATCATTGTATTTTGAAAGTAGATTTTTGGAGGTGCTGATGTGTGGCAGTGTGTGGACTTATATATTATGCCGCATGTTGTTCTAGTGGGGAGGTGGTGTACTATTTTTTTCTACTGTTTGTTTTGTGCTTCATTACTGCATGATAATGTTGTGTTGTGCTGTGGTTATTGGTTTGCATTATGTTTTGAATATATTGCTGAGATGTGCCTTGCTAGGATTTAATTGTACTGTTATGTTGTGTTGTGTATGTTATTGCGTTGTTTTCGGTTGTGCACTTTAGATATGTCAACAAATGCTGCTACATTTACAGCCAAAAGCATCACTTGCCTTAAAAGTTCCATTGTAAAACAACCATTAACCACTGACCCAGGTGGTAAAACAGCTCTGCTTCACTATCTGAAACACAAACATTTTTAGAACTTTTCAGCTGATGGGATGGGAATACACAGGCGTATATCTTCGGGGGGTGTTTGGGGTGTTTCACCCTCCTTATAAATGTATTAGTCAGTAAATACTTGGGAATAGTTACTCTAAGTCGGCTCCGGCAAGGTGTGTTGGATTTCAAAATAGGTATGAATATCATTTTGTATACTTTTAATAACTTTTAACATAAAAACTTCTTCCAGGGGAGACTATAATAAAAACCTCAGCTCTGCATCTGAAGAGACTAATCCAGAACATATATATATTTGGACATTACTTTTTCTTTTGAATCCCTATGCTTAAAATAAAAGGTAAGTAATTGCACGTGATCAGATAATTGTGTTGAGATGCAGTTTAATACAGCATTTTTAGATATTGAAGCACTTTACATGAGGACCAGTTACATTACACAAGGTCACCTTGCTTTTTAGGTCTTACCTAGGCAGCGCATGCTGAATTTCTCGGACATGCTATATCTACTGTATGGGCTTTCAGCACGCCCATCCATTTCGATTTGTTCCTTTATGTGTCTTTTGAAATTCCTTTGTTTTTGTTGGAGAATAGTGTACATTTGCTGTTTTGGTAATGCCTGGGGACTGGCCCTGTTACATGGATCACTTCACTATCAGCCATATAAGTTAGTTTCAGCACACAATTTTTTCTTTTGCCTGCCGACAGCGCAAATCATGTCCTTATCTTGTTTTCCACTGTCTTCAGTTTCACAGGCAATTTGTCAGTCAGAGGCTATGTTGTTATACCATTTTTGGTTTCATTAACTGAAATGTCCAAACCTTAAATAATATACTTACTTAATGGAAGTGTAGTTTAAGTTTAAGTGTAGTTTAAGAAGACGGCCGACAGCAGGATCAACCTATTTACATTGTGCTTTTGACAGGGTGATTATTTGGATACGATTAAAGAGATAAATATGCTGTTATTGCTCTGTTTAATGAAAATAGAAGCATCTTTAAGTAGTACGCTTTCAACTTTTGATGCTTCTTCGTTGATGAAATAAAACCAATATCAAGGGATACGTCCTTGTGCTCTCTAAACACTGCATGTAATGTGAGGTTACTTAACAATATATCCTTGCAAGTAGACAGTGTAAAACCACCTCAGCACCACCACAGCACTACCTCGGTGCAGCACCACTTCCTCACCAGTCAGCGTCACTCAGCACCACCTGAGCATCACTCAGAAGCACCGGAGCACCACCACAACACCGGACAGCACCACCTCAGCATCACTTAGCCCCAGCACAGCACCACCTCAGCCCCAGTGCAGCACCAGCAAACCACCTCAGCACCAGCACTACACCACCGTCTGCACCAGTGCAGCACCACCTTACTACCAGTGCAGCAGTGCCTCAGCATCAGTACAGCATCACCACCTCAGCATCAGCACAGCACCAGCACAGCATCCCTCGGTGCTACCACAGCGTCACTCAGCACCACATCAGCGCCCGTGTATCATCCCACAGAATCAATTAGCACCGCCACAACATCACCTCAGCATCAGCACATCACCACCTCTACATCCGTGCACCACCAGTAGCACAGCACCAACTTAGCACCAGCATAGCACAACCTCAGCAGCAACCCAGCACCAATATAGCATACTTCAGCATTAGCGCAGCACCACCTCAGTACCACTTCAGCAAAACCTCAGCACCAGCACAGCACCAACTCAGCATCAATCAGCACCACTTCAACATCAGCATAACACGATCTCAGCATCAGCACAGTGACATCTCTGCATCAGTGCACCAGCGCAGACCCACCTCAGCACCAGCACAGCCCCACCTGAGCAGTAACTCAGCACCGATGCAGCACCACTTCAGCATCAGTGCAGCACCATCTCAGCATCAGCACAGTATCACCTCAGCACAGCACAGACTCTGCATCACTCAGCACCACCTGAGCACCATCTCAGCACCACCTAAGCACCAGAACACCACCACCACCTCAGCTTGACTCAGCACTTTCACAGCATCACTCAGCACCACCTCAGAATGAGCCCAGCATTTCTTCAGCATCACTCAACACCACCACAGCACCACCTCTGCATCAACACAACACCACCTCTGCATCAGTGTACCACTACCAGCTCATAAGCAACTCAGTACCAGCGCAGCCGCATCACAGCATCAGTGCAACACCCCTTTAGCACCAGTGCAGCACTAACGCAGAACCAGCTGAGCACCAGCACAGCCCCACTGCAGCACCAAGGGAGCACCTCTTCAGCATCATCGCAGCACCACCTCATCATCAGTCCAGCATTACCTCAGCACAGCACTAACTCAGCATCACTCAGCACAACCTGAGCACCATTGCAACACCACCACCGCAGCATCGTTCAGCACCACAGGATCACTCAGCATCACCCAACATCACTCAGCACCACCTCAGTACCACCTGAGCATCACCTCCGCACCAGCACATGACCACCTCAGCACCACCTCGGGATCACTCAGCACCAACTCAGTCTGCCCTCGGAATCTGGCATCTGTTGATTCTCCATCAGTGTCCGACCGCTGCTCGTGTTGTAATTCAGGTACTATTTTCCAACCTACACCCTCCTGTTGTTTATGAACCCCCACAGCCCCCCATTACAAACAAGCATTAGAACAGGCAGGAAGAAGTTACCAGCATTGCGAGGACAAAAAAATTAGAAGACATTTATTATGTTTATACTATTTTTGATAAGGACATTTAGTTGTACATAATGTCTTCTTAGTTATATATAAGTTATCAAAAATGCTTATTACACTTTTTTAAATAACTTTCCAACATGCTGCATAGAAGCCACAATGCTCTACAATATAGCTGAAAGACATTCGCAAAGCCAATAGCTCTGGCAAAACGCTTATTTAGTCCCAAAGGCGAGACCAACTGTCTATGCCAATGCTTGTTTTTTGTTAGCTTGAGGCACAGGGAGATTACCTGATTTGCCCAGACTCACAGGATGAGACTCCAGGGGCTTGGCTTGAATCTGCCCTAGTGGAGGTACAAACGTATAATTTCGTAAATCAAAATCTGCCTGTGAGTAATCCCGTGGCGTGAGCTGAGCTCCTCCAGTCTTGGAAGGATCCAATCCAATCCAATCCAAAAATTCTTTATTTCGGCCATATAGACCATAAAAGATACAGTACAAAACATACATACAATAAAATACATTTTTTATATAAAAGTACATAATATAAAATTCACTCGCCCAGCGGGGAAAATATTAAAAACACTAGAAAGTTCAAGAGGCTTCAGGGTTTTTTTTTCTTTCTGATCAACCATATAGCCATAAGAAATTTGGAAACAGCGAACACAATATGGCCCAGGGTACTGGTTTTCAGGATCCTGTATGCCTGTGCATACTCTCTGAACCCTAGGTTCTTGCATAATGGCGCTATCCAATGTTTCCTGGGCCTTTGGTAAGCGGGGCACACAAACAATATGTGAAGATCATCTTCCACGTGGCTGTTGCAGCAGGGACATGATTTATCGTCCCCGTTGGTCCACTTGCATGTATACGAGTTAATAGGGAGTGTGCCAAGCCTCCATTGAACAAACAGTTTCCTCGCCAGGATAGGGAAGATAAAATCCATAAAAGGTTCAAAAGCATAAGAATTTTTGGATTCTAAAAATCGCAAGGTAAGGGTGCCGCTGTTTTGAGCGTCCATCAAGTGTGCAAGGGACCTATCTTTAAAAATTTGTGACAGGGCTTTGCGCGAGAGTGCTTGACAGCCTCGCGCAGGGTCCTCCCAGAGGTCGCGGAGATTCAAGGCAATCAGTTCATTTTTCACAGAGGCAAGCCAGGGGATTTTGCCACTGCAGTTGAAGCTCATGACGTGGGTAAGATCCTCCCTATAATGAAGAAGTTCGTTCGTAGACCAGAGCCTGTGCCAGAACTTCACTGGCTTTGACACAAGCTCCTCTGCAATAGGGGGGAGGCCCATGTCCATTCTCAAGGGCAGAAGTGGCGTGGCACGTGGGAGAGCCAATAGGCGCCTTAAGAAACTGTTTTCAACTGTTGATAGGTCCTTCACCGCTTTATGCCCCCACAGCTCACTGCCATACATGGCCGCTGCCTTGGCCTGGGACCTGTAAGTTTCAAGGGCCGGACTTATGGGCTTGAAAGAAGAAGTATTGGCCACCTTCAAAATTGCACCCGACAGTTGGGACAGTTTAACCCTAGATCGTGCTATCTGGCGGTCCCAAGATAAATTTTCCTGCAATGTTACCCCCAGATATATGAAGGTAGACACCCTCTCAAGGCTGACAGTCCCCAGGGTGGGATTAGGCCTAGTTTTTGTAGGTGGATTGAAGATCATGAACTTGGTCTTCTCTGTGTTCACCTCCAACCCGTGCTGACGACAGAAAGGACCAAATCCATCCAGGATCCTCTGGATCCCCATAGGAGATTTGGAAAGGAGGAGGGTGTCGTCGGCAAACATAATTGCCGGTACCCTCCTTCCAGCCAAACATGGGGCGTCGTTGTTCTTGACATTTTCCAGGTGAGAGATGACATTATTGATAAATAAGCAAAACAGGGATGGTGCCAAGACACAACCCTGCCTCACCCCTCGACGGACGGGGAACCTGGATGATAAATTGCCATCTCTCCCACACCTGACCTGCGCATAGTTGTTCTCATGCAGCCTGGCTAAGATGTTAAGTAGCTGGGGGGAACTCCTAGCTTTTCCAGCACCTCCCACAGTTTCCTGCGCGGGACTAGGTCAAAGGCTGACCTCAGATCCACGAAGACCATGTACAATCTTCCCCCCTCGATCCTCACCGTCTTCCAGTAGAGGAGGACGAGGCGGAAGATCTGGTCCATGGTCGACGTGTTCTTCCTGAAGCCAGCCTGCAAGGGACTCATGATGTCATTATCCTCTACCCAGTCTAATAGATGGTTCAAAATAAGACGCGCAAAAAGCTTTTGGGGGACATCTATTAGGCTAATTGGCCTGTAGTTTGCCGGATTCAGAGGTGACCCTTTCTTATGGATCGGCACTATTTCAGCCCCTAACCAGGAGGGAGGGACCGCCATACCTCCTAGTATAGCATTAAAAAGGATAAGAAGGTACGGGCCCCAGATGTCAGGATGGTGTCTAAACAGATCACCGGGTAGCTTGTCCAGCCCCGGTGCCTTCCCCAGCGCCAAGCGCTCCAGTGCTGTCTTCACCTCACCTAAGGAAAATTCCAGGGCCATATCTGGAGGACAGGGGAACTCCGCCGCCATTCCTTCGGGCCATAGAGTGGTTTCTTGATATAATGCTCCGAAGTGGGCCTCCCAGATAGGGGGGGCAATATTGGGTTCTACTGCGGATGTAAGATCCCCTGTTCCATTATTAACCAGGGCCCAGAATTTTCTAGAATCTTTAGATTTCAGGGCTTCAATCAGTTCGTGCCAATGGTTCCAGTCCCACTCTGCCCTTGCGCTGGCTAATGCTAACTTATACTCCCTCCTAAGGGCTACAACCCTCTCCTTGTCTCTACCTTCTTTAATTGCGGAAAGTAGCTCAGATTTAGTTTTCCTGCAAGTGGGGGTGTACCAAGTCGCAGTACGAGTGACTTTCCTTCTTAAGGGCACCACCGGGTTGAACACATCTGCAAGGTCCCTGACCAAGGCCTGATGGATGCCAGAAAGTCTCTCATTAAAATCAGAAGGTCTTAGTTGGTTAACGAGAGCATCCACCTCCTGGAACCTGGGGAGTGCTATGCCATATAGCTTGTTAATAGCGTTATCTTTATCAACCAACTTCCCCCATTTCACCCGACGCCTACTTGTAGTGAGGAGTATATCCCCCTGGTCAACTCCGGTGTCAGTAGTTGTCAGCCCTGCTGCAGGGGCTGGATGCTGAATCTCCAGCAAGAGGGAATTGTGGTCACTATCTGTTCTCGGTACCACTCTAAAGTCTTGAACTTTAGACCTCAGGGAGATATCAACGAGTATGTAGTCCAGCCTTGACTCATGACCCTTTCTATTAAATGTACAGACCGATGGAGTGTCGGAAGGAGTGCGCCCATTGCACGCCCTCAATGCAAAGTTCAGAGTGAGGGAAGTAAGTTGTATTGCCAACGGAGACCATGCTTTGGGGTGAGGTGAGGAAGAGGGTGGAACTCCCCAGTGATCATCCTCGGCTATGAATGGACCCTCCATTAGACCCTCCAGGGGTTCGAAGTGGCAATTGAAATCCCCTCCCATCACTATTTTCAGGTCACCTGATAGTTGACCTAGAAAAGATGAGAGTTCGACTAGGGTAGAGGATTCTTTGCCCACAGCGACTGGTCGTGAATAAACATTAACAATGGCCCAAGTCCTTTTACCGGGCCATCTGAGGAGCACACACTGAATATCCTGAGAGAGTGTATCCATCCTTTCCACCTGACACCCAATGTGGCTCGCCACCCAGATTGCTAGACCACCCGAAGGTCTCCCCCTCCCATTCCACTTTGCCGGGATTTCAGAAATATCATACCCCCTCCTAGACTGAGGTTCCCTTGCCCACGTCTCCTGAAAAAGGAGGATATCACTTTTGTTAACCAGGGTTTCCCACTCCGGGGTGCCCACCTTATTCATAATGCCTGCCACATTCCAGGAGAGAATACTCAACCCTGAGCCTTGAGGTTGCGAACCTACTACACTTAGTGCGGGCAGGATGTCATGTGCATGTTTAGCCGGAGCACCCAACCCGGTTATGGTGGACAACGGGATGGGTAGTACAACAAGCTCCACCGGTTGCAGTGTAGCAACAATACGTGTGCCTGGTAATTCCTCAGCTTGTACTTGGATGCTTCCCAAGAAGGTCCCCCCCTCATTGAGAGAGACCTGGATCTTTGCGTCATTTACGGGATGAGGTATACCCTCCCCCCTGACTGGAGCCCCAAGGGGAGATTTTCCTGAATGTTGTAATATATCTCCCCGTTGTGGTCAATCTACTTGGTCCAGGCAAGAAAATCTGTTCTGGTGAATGAAAGTGCCATGAACGGGAAGTGTGTTATGCTTGGGTCTGTACCGTGAACCATCAATTGCAAAGCCCACTCTAGTCCAGCTCTGTTCCCTCCCCATAGCTAAATTAGAGGCAATTGGATAGAAGTCTGAGAGGGATACTAGATCTATATTGGACTTATCCGGCCTTACCAGCCAGTTGCAAATATAAGGAGCAACTAGTGGGCTTTTAAAACTGATTATAATACAGTCCCCTGCCCTATTCTTGGGGGTGACCCCAATCCATGGGATCCTTCTTACCATCAACACATCTCCTTTGATGTTGGGAGGGAGGGGCCTGTTAATATTGAGCCAACTAATTACCTTGTTGCGAAGTGAGTCCTGTGGCTCTCTAGTGTCGCTAGTGAGCTCAGGTACTCCCACCATAATCGCTGTATAGGGTACTGCCTCAGGGGGCAGATTAACCACCCTACGCCTAGTATTAGAACTAATAGAGTGACCAGTATGATCATTGGTAGCACACCCCTCACTCCTTGGTTGGGGTGGTGTCGGTGGCTTGGATCTTCTAGGTGCAGGGACAGGGGGCCTGCGAGTTTGTGAAGGGGGGAGTAGGGGGACATGACTACCTGTAATACTGTGTTGTGCCCCAATCTGGGCCCGTGTGCATGTTTCAACAGTAAGAGGACCATTCCCCACAGGTTCTCGGGGAGCCGTCTGTGCACTTAAGCCCAACCCCCGCTAGGGCTATTTCTATTGTGTGCGTTTTCTATAGCTATAAGTCTAGCGTCTATAGCGTCCAGTTTTACAGATAGGGGTTCCAATAGGTTCTTGAGGATGACCGGAAGTGAACTAATTAGAGCATCTGTAATATTAGGTGGGGGACCACCAAATATAAATGGCCCTGAGCACCCTGGTACAACTGTGACAAATGGCGAACCTGATTGACCAGACCCAATACCCGGGGAAGTGATATCGGGAGATGCCGAAATATCCGTGCTGGCATCCAGTATTGAATTAGTTGTGTCCACTTTAGCCCTTTTTGCCCCTGTTAGCTCCCTTGACCTTTTTCTTTTCGGCGGATGGTCCATTCTACTGCCTACGGGTTCCATTAGCACTACAGCTTGACCCCCATGCAGCGACTCGGTCATTTCCACACAATTCACGTAGGGAGTGGTCTCCACCACCCCAGAAAGACGCAAGGACTCACTATCTCTTGGTAAAGTTGTCGGGGTCCTAAGTTGTTGGAGGACTGACTCAATTGTCTCGTCAATGCTGTCCAAAAGTGATAGATGGGTATTATGGAGGGGTATTGGAGTACTACCATAAATTGAGGAGGAGTCCAAAGGGCCCACGGACACATTTTCAATGTTCACCTCAGGCAGGGTGACTGGCACTATGTGACCTTTCTTGACCGCAGCACTGGCCTTGGGAAAAAATTTTTCGAGTGTATTAGAGCACTGTTGGGCAGACTTACTCCTAGATACTCTGGAAGCCATATGGAGGGAATGATCAGGGAGAGGAAGCTAATGGAGGCAAGGGCAAAGACTTGGGGCTGGCAAGACGTCAGAGGGGAGGCCCGGTCCGGTCTCTCCCGGCCTCTAACGGCCTAAAACGGCCCGCTCTTTGCCCGGTCTTCGCCCCGGGGACCGCCCCACGCGCGTCCCGCGATGCGCGTGGCCAAGGGCTCTTATGAATAGCAGGGGGGCGTGGTACTGGGAGGGGGCGCGGCGCGGGCGGGAAGAGGAACCAGCTGGCGATGTTATGCAGGAATGCTGGTCCTCGCAGTCCCGCTCGCCGTGCCTCTCACCTCCACTGCGGCCAGCCTCCGGGGACGCTCTCACTCCGCCCAAGGCTCCTGGAAGGCAGGGACTAGGTAAGCTACTCCTGTAGCGTGCTGAAGATCCCCAGGTCAAACAACTATCTCGAGCGGCTCCCGCGGAGCGGGGGCCGCGAGAGGTGAAATGCGTTCAGGCGGGGGGGCGTGGCACTGGGAGGGCGCGCGGCGTGGGCGGGAAGAGGAACCAGCTGGCAATGTTATGCAGGAATGCTGGTCCTCGCAGTCCCACTCGCCGTGCCTCTCACCTCCACTGCGGCCAGCCCCTGGGGACGCTCTCACTCCGCCCAAGGCTCCTGGAAGGCAGGGACTAGGTAAGCTACTCCTGTAGCGTGCTGAAGATCCCCAGGTCAAACAACTATCTCGAGCGGCTCCCGCGGAGCGGGGGCCGCGAGAGGTGAAATGCGTTCAGGTGGGGGGCGTGGCACTGGGAGGGGGCGCGGCGCGGGCGGGAAGAGGAACCAGCTGGCGATGTTATGCAGGAATGCTGGTCCTCGCAGTCCCGCTCGCCGTGCCTCTCACCTCCACTGCGGCCAGCCTCCGGGGACGCTCTCACTCCGCCCAAGGCTCCTGGAAGGCAGGGACTAGGTAAGCTACTCCTGTAGCGTGCTGAAGATCCCCAGGTCAAACAACTATCTCGAGCGGCACCCCTCTCTAGGTACCCCAGCTATAAGTGCTGGATTTATATGGAAGTTAATATTTCGTATTCATGTATGTCTGGGTGCATGTTTCCAAGTGTGTGTGTGTGTGTGTATGCATGGATTTATGTCCTGGTATTTATCCACTAGCTCGCCCATCTCAATGTTATGCTCACTTTAAGGCACAATTCTTGAAATTAGATTGATTTCTGTTAGATGAATATTTTTGCACAATTAATAACACCATGAACCATCACCTTTTGTACCGAGGAAAATGGGCCAAAATCTGCACGTCTCTGCCTGTGACGAGCTGTACTTTGTTTACTGCAGGAGCCGGCTGGAGCCTTTTAGCATCGGCCTTGTTGATTGAAAATGTGCTCTCCGGAATGACGCCTCTTCAATTTGATCTTTTTGTTTTTTAGTTGCTCATTATATTAACAAGAGACCTCAGGCATCTGTACCTTGTTTTTGCCTCCCCCCTTTTACGTTGTTTTCTTCCTGTTCCTGGTTTCTCCTGCATCCTTTCTGTGTTTCTACCTCCCCTGATAGGAGTTCTGGCTGCAGGTAGCTGTACCTTTCAGCTGGAGAGGCTGCTGTTGTAAGTGAATGTATTTTAGGTAATATGCACCCGGTCACTGTACAACCAGCCTGACCGTGCTTAAGCCTCCTGTAATCTCCCTACACACGACCTTCACAGGAAGTCATTTACCAAGAAATGCTATCCTGGTGGAGGCAACCCTTGTGGTTAAGTGCACTCCCAGTCCTTTCAAGATTTGTTCCACAGTTTCTTGGAAAAGAGCAGGTCATTGCAGCTTGTTTGAATAGGTAACCATGATAGCCACAGAGTGCCTCCCACACACCTGCATGCTCCCATCAGGACCACAGCCAACCAGGCCAGCCAACACAACTCCTGTATGAACCCTAATCGCTCTACTTTCTTACCCTACTACTCGCCCAGGGCTCAAAGAACTTCAACTGCATCTCCTCAACTGAAGTTTATCATCATCAGGACCAGATGCATCACCTACAAATGACTCCACCATGAAAGTAACACCCTCAAGCATAAAAAGCCTGACCAGGGACCAGGCCCCCATCAGACTAGAGGCAAAGGGCCCCATTTACAATTTTATGACGGACAGCAGTGCAGAAAGCCTTCCTGCTGTGCTGCCGTGTGTCAAAAGAAAAGGGCAGGAATGCGCCGTACCTACAAGATACAGAGAAACACACAAGATGGAGGATGGAATGTTGCACAATGGCAAAACATTCACCCCCAGTCACAGATGTGGGTTTAATCCATCGTTATTTTGCTCACAAAGCAACCCCAGTTCAGACATGGCCATATGCAAATCAGTCTTGACCCTGTGCCTCATGGGAACAGTCCAGCCCGAACTGCCAAGCAACAAGATACAGCGCATTTCTGTCCTTTTCCCCCGGCGCTGGCGCACAATGGGCTGGCATGCGCCATCGTAGGCACTCTTGCGCTATGGTGCAAGGGTGTCTGTATTGTAGGGTTGATTGCTTTTGTGCAGAAAGAGACACCTTCCTTCACAGTGACAATCATGAGAGTGGTTTTCCTCTTTCTATGTGTGCTGCAGCACACACAGAAAAAGGAACAAGCATTGCAAATGCTGGTCTTACCTGAAAGATGGTGGGGAACATGTCCTTAATGTTGACTCTTAGAACGAACAAGCATTGGAAATGCAATAGGTCTCACATTTGTTTGATTTGGAGTTATTCTCATTATAAATGCAAATGTTTTTACCTAGTCAAGCAGAAGACTGGTGATTTGAACTGCAAACAGGGTCAAACATAATCCCATTTGCCCTGAAGCCCAGTAACATGAGTGTCTCAGCAGGAATGAGGGAAAAAACACACACACATGGAGGTCAAATACACGCACAATAAGAACTTTTAAACACTTTTACCCTCTATGACACAAACACCGTTTTTATGTCTCCTTTAAGATAAAGGCAAGTCTCTGACTGAAGTCCCTATTCCATTGCAAATGTGTTTTTTTCTATTTCTTTATTTTGGAACTAATCAAAGCATCAGCGCTTTTGCTTAGGATGGTTAAAGCTGAAGAGAGGGTGCCGTGATTGTAACAAAAGTAAAGAAATCGAAAATAAACAGGCAGAGGCTGCATTTTTTTCTATTTATTGACTTTTGTTACAAGGGTGGCACTCGCGCTTTAGCTTTAAACATCTTAAGCTAAAGTGTGGGTACCGCGATTGCTTCAAAATTAAAAAAAACAGGAAATGAAAATGATGGGGACGCAGTTTTTTTTCTATTTATTTACTTTTGAAGCAATCACAGCATCTGCACTTTAGATGTTTATAGCTAAAGCACGGGTGTCAACATTGTAAGAAAGGTAAAGAAACAGAAAAAACATAGCATGCAGCAGCGCTTGGCGCCGCAAATAAAAACAGAAAGGCGATGTTGGTGTGCCTCAGGTACGGGGCCAGCGCTGTGAAAAATTATGGGAGGTGCTGTGAAGTGGTGCTGCACAGCACATCCGCTGACAACACTACGGAACTGCAGAAGTTGTTGGCTGTATTGCTGTGCCTCAGTTACGGGGCCCGTGTGTGGGAAAGTGAGAGTCACCCTGTGAGCCGCACAGTGGAGAATAAAAGAAAGGCATGGTCGCCGTAATTAAAGCTAAAGCCTAGCCTTGGGCATGCCGTGCTGGAAGTGCTCTGTGTGTCACTGATCGTGTCGTGCCTGCAACAGCAGGCAGAAAAAAAACATTTAAGAAAATAGTGCTTGTAGGCTGTAAATAAAACCTACTGAGTAATAACACATGCAACAGTGGGTGTCTTCATGGGAGGTAACAATTATAGAAAAGACGGTACTAATTAAATTAATTAATTGTGGGTTTCTAAAGCGCTAGAATCGACTCCCGAATGAGTATCTCTGCGCTGTAGACCGCTGGGGAACCCGTCCTGGCTTTCCCTGTGAGATGGTCCCTACTGGGTATCTCCAAGGTGAAACCAGGCATCCCCGGCGTATGTGGGGGGCCGTTGTGGAGATGAGGCAAGCTAATGCCCAGAGTTGCCGAGTGTGATCCCTGGTTAGAGTAGGCACCGAGGCGAGAATTATCGAGTCCGCTGACCCTGGTCCACGACCCTGCCGCGTCGGGATAGAACCCTGGCCCCGGGCCATCCTCTGCTTCCGGGTCTGCCGCCTCTAACCGGTGAGCCACACCACTCCAAGGAGGGACTAAGGAGGGACTACTAAGCTAATTGACCAATAAAAAACAACCATTTGCAAAGGACAGTGACAGGAGCCAATTAAAAAGATGGGCGGAAAGTAGAAGGAGCTTCATGCCCATATCCTGAATACAATTGCCAGTACTGATGTATAGTTCAAATTTTCAAAAAACAGTGCATTGAGATGAAACAATATCACTACATACCTCTTTGTCCGCATGAATTAAATCACAAACTTAAATGCCAGGTTCATAGTTAATATGGTGCTTAGTCCACAGGCTTTTGGATTCATTGAAGGTCAAAGTTGCAGAAATATCACATCTCTAAGCACTTACATTGAAGAAACCATTGAGGCGAGGCTTGAAATAGAAAATAAAAGAGGCATCTGCCGTTGTGAAGCCAAAAGCCTGTGGCTTTGCTGTTGGACATTTCACCAATTTTAAACAAACAAAGGAGTAATAACCGCTGACTGTGAACTGAGCACCATATTATCTACGAACCTGGAATTTGAGTGGACTTTTCACACAGTAGAGATCGGCTGATCTCACAAGGGAACAAGCGTTCTGGTACTGAAGAGAACCCCGTATTTGGTGGGGTTCGAAACGTGTCGACCTTTTTGTAGGCCATTCAAGTGTTGTATTTGGATAAAATATAACATTGTGAAGTTAAGAAAATATTGTTTCTGTTTGTCCGTAGGAATATTTTGAATTGAAATTTGTTTGCACAGTTGTTCAAATTGAATTCACACAAGGTAGGGCGGGACGTGGGTGGGTGTGCTGGTTTGTATGATGAACAGAATGAGTGGATGAGTAGATTGGCTGTAAGAATGGGTTTGAGTGAAGGGGATGAATGAGGAGTTTTGAGTTAGAGGGAGGAAATGTTTTCCAAAATAATGTGGATACAAAAAATGTTTGGTGTTGTCCAGTAGATTTAAATGTTTTCGATTGTGTCTGGATATATTTTTGTAAATTTGATGGTAATAAATTGAGATTTAATTCATGCGGAAAAAGAGATATGTAGTGACATTGTTTCATCTCAATGCACTGTTCTTTGAAGATTTTAACTATACATCAGTAGTGGCAATTGGTTATGTTGTTATGAGTTTGGGCTCAGCCGTGCTGATTAGAGCCAAACCCCGTTTGGTTTTTCGGTCATATCCTAAATACAGCAGGTGTCAAAGAGACAGAGCAAGCGCTGCCTAGGCGAGACCTAAAAACAAGGAGAAATAAAGGTATTTCTCCTCGATGAACTTCCCTTACGCCTCCCCTGGGGATGCGTAGGAATCTGACGCATTCCCAGGCTTACGAAATTTTGTGAATCTGGGAATGCGTCAGGTTCCACGATTGTTGCGTGGGAACATCCACAGCAACACCCATGGAACGCACCTTTTACACAGAGCAATGCGTGAATGGGGCCTTATTTACAAGTTCTGTTAATCAAGGAGAGAGAGAGAAACTAGAGTAGCTAGTTTGTTTCCCCTGGGATATAGTGGTTAATCAAAGAGAACTAGCTATGTCTGTGTGCTATGTGTCTACATCGGAAACCATTTGGTTTAGTATGAAGGCCCTCACCCACCAACCTAGTTGGTGGCATGCTTCATCATCGGGCCCCACCTGAGGCACCGAGTGCGCCTCAGGTGTGCGACGCCAGATTACTGCAGAGCGGGTTTTTGGGAAGGTGAGTCTGCAAAACTCCCTGGACTTCCGCAGGAGGGTCGGGACTTATTAGCACTTTGGCTGTGTCTCCAGGCCCAATGGAACACATCGACAATATGTATTTAACAGCCTGATTCATGTAGGCAATAGCGCTCGCAAAAGGGCCAGATTCTGAGAATCTGGCCCTTTGCGAGTGCGATTTTTGCATTTGGTATTCACAATCCCAAATGCAAAAATCGCTATTTAAGAATTCGCATATTTGCGAGGAATGGCATTTAAGGAATCTCTAATAGAGATTCCTCAAATGCTATTCATGACACATCAGGAAATTGCGATTTTGCACTTTTGGGGCCACTATTTACCGAGAGGTCAGACCTGTCGGTAAATAGCAAAAACTCAGAAAAATGCTTTTAAAAGCATTTTTCTAAGTTGCATGTTGCACACACACATGTCCTTTGGACATGTGTGTGCGCAACACCTGTTCAAATGTGCATTTTAGGGGTGCTACAGGGTGTCCTTTGGACACCCCTGGCACCCTTAAAATCGCTATCTTATTTGCGAGTATCAAATTGCTACTCGCAAATAAGGGATACTCCCCATTCATTCCTATGGGCCTCTTGGCCCATAGGAATGAATGGGGAGTATTTGCGAGTAGCAAATTGCTACTCGCAAATAAAGAACATGTAGGAATCGCTATTTTATTAGCAATTCCTACATGAATGCCGTTTTGCGTGTCCTCAATAGCGAGTCGCTATGATTCGCTATTAGGGACACGCAAAACGGCATGTACATGAATCAGGCTGTAAGTGTCCTGCTAACGATACCTTTTGAACTGGCTGGCTTGCTAACTCTCCTACCCTCATAAAAACTTGAGAGAACTCTTGAGAGTAAAAGGCAAAATTATATTTTCATTTGGGTAGTGAAGGCTACATCCAACTTAATTTTTGTGGCCACACAATAGTACATTAGTTAAGCATCACAAAAAAATCACAAACCTAAGAGGTCCCAAAGGCAAGACCTATTGGCTTTGCAAATGCTTGTTTAGATATCTCATTTGCTAAATGGGGCACCTTTAATATGGTGCCTGAAAGGGCCGAACTGGGAACCCAAAGCAGCTCTGGCAAATTTGAATCCATCCCTTGCACAGTGCGATGCGAGCGAACGCAGCAAGCAAGCCTGGCGATTGCAAAGGGGATACGGGAAGAGGGTGTTCTCTCCCCAAAAAAATGTTGGAAAAATTATATAAATGGTGAATTCTACAATGCATTGTATTATATATTCCATTGTATTAGCTTTTAGAGCACAGCAAATGATGACCTTACTGTGCACCAGGATACGACAATCTTCTTGGGGCCCTTCAAGGATTCCTTCACTATCACCCTCAAACACTGCCCCTCATCTCTCCATAGCCCCTCTCTCACATATATTTAAATTGTTTTATAGTGCCTCTCATACCAGTGAGAGGATTGGAGCACTTTACATCATGCACACATACAGAGACAATGAATCATATGTGTGTAAATCAATGTTTGGAAAATGTTTATCAATCAATCAATCAATCATGGACATTTATATAGCGCACTACTTACCCGGAGGGTCTCAAGGCGCTTGGGGGGGGGGGGGGGTGCTGCTACTGCTCGAACAGCCAGGTCTTGAGCTTCTTCCTGAAGGAGAGGTGGTCTTGGGTCAGGCGCAGGTCGGTCGGGAGGGAGTTCCAGGTCTTGGCGGCCAGGTGGGAGAAGGACCTTCCTCCTGTTGTCGATCTTCGGATGCGGGGGACGGCGGCGAGGGCGTGACTGGCTGATCGGAGGTGGCGTTTGGGAGCGTAGAAGTTGATGCGGTTGTTGAGGTAGCTCGGGCCTTGGTCGTGTAGGGCTTTGTGTGCGTGGGTGAGGAGACGGAAGGTGATTCTCTTGTTGACGGGGAGCCAGTGCAGGTCTCTCAGATGTCCGGAGATGTGGCTGCGTCGGGGGATGTCGAGGATGAGTCTGGCTGAGGCGTTCTGGATCCGCTGGAGTCTCTTCTGGAGCTTGGCGGTGGTTCCGGCGTAGAGGGCGTTGCCGTAGTCCAGTCGGCTGGTGACGAGGGCCTGGGTGACCGTCTTCCTGGTCTCGGTGGGGATCCACCGGAAGATCTTTCGTAGCATGCGCAGGATGTTGAAGCATGACGAGGAGACGGCGTTGACTTGTCTGGTCATGGAGAGGGAGGAGTCCAGGATGAAGCCCAGGTTGCGTGCGTGGTCTGTCGGTGTGGGTGCGGTGCCCAGGGCGGGGGGCCACCAGGAGTCGTCCCAGGCGGAGGGCGAGGAGCCCAGGATGAGGACTTCCGTCTTGTCTGAGTTCAGTTTCAGGCGGCTGGTCGTCATCCATTCGGCTACATCTTTCATCCCTTCGTGAAGGTTGGCTCTGGAAGCGGCGGGGTCGTTGGTCAGTGAGAGGATCAGCTGGGTGTCATCGGCGTAGGAGATGATGTTCAGGTTGTGTTGGCGTGCGATGGGCGCGAGGGGGCTCATGTAGACGTTGAAGAGGGTGGGGCTCAGCGAGGATCCTTGAGGGACGCCGCAGATGACGTCGGTGGCCTCTGACTTGTACGGTGGTAGGCGGACTCTCTGTGTTCTTCCGTCGAGGAAGGAGACGATCCATTCCAGTGCCTTTTCCTGAATTCCGACGTTGCTGAGGCGCTGCACTAGGGTGCGGTGGCAGACAGTGTCGAATGCCGCGGAGAGGTCTAGGAGGATGAGGGCCGCTGTTTCTCCGTTGTCCATCAGGGCTCGGATGTCATCGGTGGCAGCGATCAGAGCGGTCTCGGTGCTGTGGTTGGCTCGGAAGCCAGACTGTGAGGGGTCGAGGGATCCATTCGTCTCGAGGAAGGCGGCCAGCTGTTTGTTGACGGTCTTCTCGATGACTTTGGCTGGAAACGGGAGGAGCGAGATGGGGCGGTAGTTCTTGAGTTCGGTGGGGTCCGCTGTTGGTTTCTTAAGTAGAGCGCTGAGTTCGGCGTGCTTCCAGCTCTCCGGGAAGGTGGCGGTGTCGAAGGAGGTGTTGATGATGTCCCGCAGGTGGGGTGCGATGACAGCGTCGGCCTTGTTGAAGACGTGGTGAGGGCACGGGTCGGTCGGAGATCCGGAGTGGATGGAGTTCATCATGCGGACGGTGTCATCGGTGCTGATCGGAGTCCAGGCGCGGAGGGTGGTGGTGGGTGGCGTTGCTGCGGTCTTTGTGTGCGATGGTTGACTACTGAAGCTGTTGTGTATGTCTGCGATCTTGTTGTGGAAGTAGGAGGCGAGGGAGTTGCAGAGGTCTTGCGATGGGGTGATGTCGTTGTTACCGGCGTTGGGGTTGGAGAGCTCTTTCACGATGTTGAAGAGTTCCTTGCAGTTGTGTGCGTTGGTGTCCAGTCGGTCCTTGAATGCAGTTTTCTTGGTGGCGCGGATCAGTTGGTGGTGCTTCCGGGTGGCAAGCTTGAGGGTGGTCATGTTGCCCGCGGTAGGTTCCCTTCTCCAGACTTTCTCGAGGGCTCGGCAGTTCTTCTTGGAGCTCTTGAGTTCGTCGGTGAACCATGGGGCTTTCTTGCTGCCGGGTCTGCTGGGCGGGGTCCTCAGAGGGGCGAGTTCGTCCGCGCAGTTGCTGATCCACTTTGTGAGGTTGTCGGCGGCCTGGCTGGGGTTCGCTGAGCTGGCGGGAGGGTGCTGACTCAGGGAGGCGGTGAGCTGGTCGGCTGTGATCTTGTTCCAGCTTCTTCGGGCAGCCTGTTGCTGGTGGTGGTGGGTCGTCGTTCTTCTGAAGGTGAAGTGGACGCAGCTGTGGTCCGTCCAGTGGAGTCCTGTGGCGTGGCTGAAGGCGATGTCTTTGCTGGATGAGAAGACGGCGTCGAGTGTGTGTCCGGCGAGGTGGGTGGGGGTGGTCACCAGTTGCTTGAGTCCCAGGTTTGCGAGGTTTTCCAGCACGGTGGTCGTGTTGCGGTCGTCGTTGTTCTCCAGGTGGAAGTTGAGGTCCCCGAGGAGGATGTAGTCGGCTGAGGGGAGGGCGAGCGGGCTGATGAAGTCGGCGATGTCCTCGCTGAATTGTGTGCGTGGTCCCGGGGGTCTGTAGATGAGGGTGCCTCTGAGAGTGGTCTTCGGGTTGACGTGGATCTGGAAGTGCAGGTGTTCGGCGGGTGCGATGGTGTCGTCGGTGTTGGTCGTGATGCGGATGGTGTTCCTATGAATGATGGCGATGCCACCTCCTGTCTGGTTGACGCGGTCTCTCCGGATGATCTTGTAGCCGTCCGGGATGGCGATGGCGATGTCGGGTGCTGAGGAGGCGTGCATCCAGGTTTCCGTGAGGACAAGACAAAAAGGGCTACAAGGTGTTAGGATTCACATGCCATCAATTCTGGTTGGCATTTTTTTAAGATCTGGAGAAGCACAACCCCAGGATTCAAAACATAACACAGTGGTTGGATTTTCTAATAAGAATGTGTTTCTACCCAAACAAACCAATTTTAGCAGTATTTAGGATAATAAATGACTGGGAAAAAAACATAACTACCAAACCCTGACCATGCAGTTTGCATGCAGCTCTTTGTTGGCAGGTCATAGCTCAAGGTGCGTGATTTATTATACGATTGTAAGCTATGCACTGCAAGTAACTAAAGGATCTCTGTAACAAAAGCAGTAACCCACTGAGCTATACCCATTAAATATAGTTCTGTGATCTGTATGGTACAGGTTCTTTGCAACAGGCATCTTAACCCTCGGCGGTACAATGGATGAGTCAAAACTGTCAATAGACAATACTCCAAACTCTCTCCAACAGGAAGATCAACCACCAGAGATATAAATCTGCTGAGTATACATGGAATACTGCAGGGGTTTTTGCGTTTTTGAGAGTGAGAAGTGAGTCATTGTGCTGGACAGAACTGCAGGGTTTGTTACTGGGGGTCAGTTTTGCCGTCTCCACTAACAAAACCAGCCTCCCTTCCAATGCCCAGTAGACCAGCCTGGCCTTGGTGTCTGGGCTTATTTTTTTTCACAGTCAGACCCTGGGTGGGATCCACAAGGGGCTGTAACAGAACTGGACAGCTCCAGCTGCTTTTCTGGTATATCCTTAGAAAAGGGTAAACAGTATTTTTAGAAAGACCACATCCCTGTACATAGACAGATGAGCAGTAGACATTTTATGATATATAATAAGGAAACCAGCTGATAAGACATTAAAAGTGTTCCACAGTTATTTTAAAAAAAGCGCCAAGAATTGGGCACAGTCTGCCACGAATTACACATGAAGTCCTCTTCCTTTCCTTGTGGCATCGTTAGTCTGGGTGAGCCCGAAACTAAAGGGCAGATGGGGTCTAAGGACACATCAGGCCATCAATGGTCACATCAGGACATCGGGGCTGCCAATGTGTCCTGATGTGACCATTGTATTGGTGACACTGGGGGCAGGTATGTGGCCTTTTAACTAAATGAGGCGCAAATCACTGCAGCAGCCGGGCCATCAGAGGTAGCTGTTTTTTCGTGCTGATTGATTGCTCCTACAGTGTTGCTGGGCAGGCCCCTGCCCACAGATACAGAGGGGAAGGGGGTGGAAATCCTGGCAACTGCGGAGGCTTTTCTCGATGTGCACAACACAGGGCTGGATGATCCTGTAATATTTTTTATGTTCGGAGCATTCCTGCTGTCTTGGGACACATTTTTGAAATGAAGAAGTAAGGGAACAGACTTAGGTAAATTAAAAAAAGTAGGGACACACCGTGCCCTTCCGATCCCGCCCACTTCGACCACTGGGTGCAATACGATGATATGGTATAGCCCAAAATGTTTCTTTTGAATGTTGTTAATGATATGACATTTTGAGGTTCTTTGTTTATATAATGTCTGGCAGTGCTATGGAGGCAATTTGATAGAGTAACATATTTTTACAATAGATTCACTTAAGAAGGTTGCGAATGACTGTGCACACCAGCATTGGGCAGATGCATTTCTGTTTGATTTGTAATGTAAAGAAATAGGGGCATATTCACAAGGAAGTGGCGGAGAGAGGCGTTAGCCTCCTTGTCTTAACGCCTCTCACCACCACTTCGGAAACGTCAGGCTGCACCCTATTCTCAAGAATGTGGTGCAGCCTGGCGTTTCCCCCTGCTTCATGCAGCACACATGTAAGTTTCAAAACGGCATTTTTAAAAGGTTTGTTTATGTACAGGAAGGGACACCTTCCTGCACCTAAAAAAATCATGGCATTTTTCTATTTCCATGTGTGCTGCTCAAGGCAGCACACATGAAAATAGCAAAGACAATGAGAAATCAAGCATTTCTCCTCGTTTGGCCACCTTAAGACCAGGATTTTTCAGGTCTTAAGTTTGGCGGTGCCACCGATTATCGCCGTCCTTGATAATAGGTGATAATAGGTGACAGCGTCGAATTCAATGGGTGATGGGGTGATACTCCCACTGCAACACCCACTGCAGGCCCCCTTTCTTGCTAAGTTTAGTGTGAAAGGGGCCCTATTCTCAAGGCAGCATTAAGCCACTTAACGTGAGCCTTAAGCCACGTTAAGTGGGTTAACGCTGCCTTGAGAATAGGGCGCTGGCCCTATCACCACGGGAACGTCAAACAAAGTGACGTTCCCTTGGCGATTGGGGCTTGAGAATATTCCCCTAAGTGTTTATTTTGGAATTCTAAATTTGGATACAAATTAGAAATCCATGTAATTTGGAGGAGTGATGGAATAACAATTGACAATAATGAAATATATGCATTGTTTAGTATTTTATATTCTTTTTGATTTGTTTTTCTACATAAAGCAAATGTTCTATACATATTGATATACCCACATGCTACAAGACGGCAGGCACTTTTTGCACTGTTTCTTAGTTCTTTGCCTATGTCACAGATAAGGGTGAGGAATTTAATAAATGCATTATTAAAGGCATTCATTTCATGAGCAAGGTTGCAGTGCACAACCAAAACACATTGATATGCTTCAGCTGCAAAAAACACACTTTTCAGAAGCAGTAACCGGATTACTGATCTCGTTCCTAAGGAGGAAGGGGCAGCTGATACATAAACCAATGTGCATTCACACACTTATGTACACACTCACATGCAGACACCTGCCCTAATGTGCAAATACTCACACAGGATCAAATGCTCACACACATGCAGACTTACAACAAAGATACACACTTATGTGCACAGCACACATAAATACTTGCTTGCACACAGAAACACGATTGTGCTCACATGCTCACACATATACATAAGTACACACATGCGTGCTCAAGACACAAACATGCAAGCACTCATGTACACATACGAGCACATACACATCTAGTCCCACTCATGTAGAAACACACATGTAAATATATGCACACATAGTCATGTGCACACTCAAATACACAAGTGCACGCTCACGTTCATATGCTCGTACACCCAACAATCAAGCTTTTTTTTGTCTGCTTACTGTAGGAGTAATACCTTTTTTGTGGGAGTGAGTAGCAGCTCACATCAGCTAGGCCCTGTGCCTTACAGTTGAAAAGCGGTACAAAAGGGGGTGGTGATGGACGGAGCATCTGAATCAATCAAACACTCACACCCAGTCAAAACAGTTGAAAAGAGCACCCATGTGATGTTGAACCCAGGGGCTGCAAGAAGGATGGAGCAGGATAGATGTATGGACCATGGACTCCTTGGGGGGACTCAGAACTTCGAGAAAAGTCTGACTCCCACCTCCTTCGTCAACAACGAAAGCTATTGCAGTGACAGAGAACCTGATCAAGCACAGAAGCCTTGTCTGCTACTCCAACAACTGCTGCCTCAGATGCATTGCCTGGGGTCACTCTGGCTGGGCCTGCCCATGCACACAACAATTTCAGATCACATCCACAATCTGAGACCTGTCTCAAAGTTGGATTTTAAAGCCAAGGGAGCACCCACCCAAATTCCCGAAATTCATGCCTGCTCAGCAGACCAACCAGCCAGTCACCTGGGATACATAATCCGACCGACAATACATATTGTGTGGTGTTCCGCCCCATGCACTCCCCTGAAGATATGCCCCTGTGTACCTAGCCCCAACCTAGCAACAATGTATTAAACAATGGTTTTTCCAAAGTCTAAGCTACACTATCCAAAGTTTCAAATTGGTCCAAGGCCATGACAACTACTCTGCAGAACTTACCATTCCCATACTGACATCAGAGTTGGGTCCAGCCAAGAACATCCATTCTGATACAACATGCAATTCCATCAAGCCCTAGCCATAGCCAATATGCTAGAAAATCTAGTGGTTTAAGAAAGGACGTCACCTAAGAGGGTTCAACAGCAACATCGCCAGATCCAACTGCTAAAGTAGAAACATTCCTCATGTAGCCAGCATCGCTCATGCAACTTTCCTCCCACACACTAACAGGCCCTTCATAACACCTCTCCCCATCTCCACAACCCGACACTCCGCACAGCCAGCTCTCCTATCAAATCATCATCGGCTCATCCCCTGTAACAATACAAACCCTACCATCTCACCCTAGATGTCCTAAATAGATGATTCTGTGACATGATATTGAAAACTCAAATATCATGATACATACATATTGTGTCAAAAATATTGATCACAAAAATATAATTTTCCCATACATATAAAGTAAGTAAAATAATATTGAAAAAATATTGTTTTACACTAATATTGAAAACAATATGTACAAAAATATATTTTTTACTATAAATATAATTAAAAATTGCATATATTAAATATTTTAACACGAAACATCAATAAAAAAAAAAAATATATATATATATATATATGTTTAAATAATATTACAAAATATATACTTATTTAAACAAACACATATATATGTATTTTTATGTACATATATAATGTAAAACTGTGTATATATGTGTATATACAGATATATAAATACATATACATATAAGATATAAAATATAACAAATATACTGCATTTTTTTAAATTACCAATTTAATTACACCTTTACAAGTAAAAAATTGCAAAAAATACTTTTTACTAAAAATATCTTCAAAATTAAAAAAATTCTATCTATAAAAATATGTAATTAAATTCAGAAAAACATAATAATAATATATATTTAAACAAAGCTACGAGGTGCAAATGTTTTCTAAAGATTGTTGATGCTCCAGAGCATTGATTGATCACTTTGGGCCAGATGTACAACCATGTTATTTTGCGAGTCGCAAACTGCGCTCAAATGCGAGTCGTAATTTGTGACTCGCAAAATGACATGTACAACAGTGCCAGAGACACTGTTAGCGATTCTCAATGGGGTCGCAAATTGCATGATATTCATCAATATTCATGAGGCACTCGTAATTTGCTACCCCTTTGTGAATGGCTGGACCTCCCAGGTATAGTGGCCTGCTGGGATCAGCAGACCTCCATGTCTGAGTCTGCTTTTAAATAAAGCAGTGGTTTTTCTTTTCAATGCAGCCCATTTTCGGGCTGCAATGAAAAAATATAATGTTTTTGTTTCTTTTTTGTAAGGGCTGGTAGTGGTCCTTGGGACCACTGCCTGCCCCATAAAAATATTTCTCCCTACATTTGCAAAGGGGAATGGGTCCCATTTGCAAGTGCATTACCACCCTCTAGAAGAGGGCCGTAAATTGCGAGTGTTTTATGACTACAATTGTGGTCGTAAAACATTCATACTTGGGGTAGCGGGTTACAATTAGGAAGGGATGCCCTTGGAATGCCCCTTCCTAATTGCGAGTCACAAATCCTATTTAGCGAGTCACAATTAAATTGTGACTTGCTAAATAGTCTTTGTACATGGCCCTGTATGTTTTTGCATGCGCAAACAGGTCGCAAACCCGTTTGCGCATGCAAAAACGGGTCGTACATCTGGCCCTTAGACTTTCCTGTTGCCAGCACCAGTCGACATCTTTGTGAAAGTGAGGACCTCTCCCCGGTAATAGCACCCAGCTCCCTTTCCACCTTTCCGTCCTACCACATCACTTACCCACAATTGCGTTGCTGAACCCGCGCCTGATGTCTGATTTTGTCTCCTTTCCCTCCACGTCCACTTTTGCTACAGAAATACATATTTTGCTTCCGAAATTCATCTTTTTGTTAGTACAAAAAATCAGGAAGAGTGGTTAATAATATTTACTCCATGTTTTTGTTTTCAATATTTGTTAGTGATTTCCAAACCTCCGAAAAAAAAAAACCAATGGGCCATATTATTAAGAAAGGGCGATACATTATCGCCGCTTTTATCGGCAGGAAACTGCCGCTAAAGCGGCGATAATGGGCTTGATAATACGCCCTTGTGAATTCCCATAGTAGCCCAGGTTCTGGTGTTAACATGGGCTTCTATGGGAATTCACTAGGGCATATTATCAAGCCCATTATTGCCGCTTTAGCGGCAGTTTCTTGCCGATAAAAGCGGCGATAATGTATCGCCCTTTCTTGATAATATGGCCCAATGTTTCTAAAAATAAACCATGACCTGTTAGCGTTTTAGTCTTATCTCCTACGAGTTGCATCAGTTTGTTGCTAATTCTAGATTTCGTAAGTGAATCAGATTTAATAAATGTTGCTTTTGTTGTTCTAGGAATGTACTCGTTACAAAGTCCGCAGTATCTGTGGGCGGAAATGTGAGTGCTTTCCAGGCCTCGGTTTCCTGCCTCGGATAATGCCTACGTCCCTGGATGGAGACAATCTTTTTTCAATTAAGACATGCACAGCACACTTCCTAATTTGCTTGTAATCCTGTTGGATATTAATTAAGACGGGATAATTAATTTATAGCTTCGCCATGACAGGCCTGCAAAAGTCTGAGCAAGCCCAGGGTTCCGGCAGACTACAGGGACCCAAGTTCAGCTTTGAATGAAGTGACCTCCTCGCTCATACTCTGCACTACAGGATGGACATACACAGCCAAAATGGACATATATGTATAGGTGAAAAATACCTATAGGCAGGTGTACAGATACCCGAAGTAACACTTGGCAGGCTTTCATATCCCTAGTACCACACAGAATAACCCAAAATTAATGTTTAAAAAAAAAAAATTATCCAATAAAATATAACAGGCTTGAAACTTATGCCTAATTATGATGCTGGTCGGACGAGCGTCTGACGTGCATCATTGCGGTAAAGGGACTGCCTGACAGGTAGCTGGCAGTCCCGACCGCCAAATTAGGATTCGACCGCCACGGAGGAAGTCAGAAACATGCCTATTGGCATTGAGGCTTGTGCTGTGGCCTGGAAAAAGCATTTTTGAAACCTCCCTGTACCCTGCGGCAGGTGCCATGGGGCAGGTATGATTGTGGGGGCACTTGTGGTGCCCCACTGGCTTCCGCAGATGGATGGGGGCCCTGCTAGGGACCCCCATGTTTCCGACAGCCTTTCAATGGCAGTCGGACCGCCAATCACAGGCAGTCGGGAAAAAGTCATTGTAATCCCTACAGCGCTGCCTGAGCAGGCACTGCCCGCATTGTAGGGCTTACATTCCGACCATAGGGCCGACGGGCTCCTTGAGCCTGTCGGCACAGCAGCGGCCGGTTCCTCGCACATGCGGTCAGACTGATCACATTGTGATATGGCGGTCTGACCGCTGCTTCAGAAGTCATTGGACCGACACCGATGTGCTGTCGGTATCAGTCCCGCCGACATTATAATGAGCCCCTTAGTAATAATCCTCAACCGAAGCATCATGGTACTTGCGTGCATTAGAACCAAGCGCCTGGGCAGCCTTACTCAAGGTGTCCGCGGATAGCTAGCCGTAGCAGTCATAGGGTCCTCACATGGAATCTGCACTAGACCTCTGGGAGCTATGCTCAAGGCTGGTGTCTCTACTCTCCTCATAATGGGTACATTCTGTAACGTACAAAGCAACAAGGCCTGCAAATAAAAATAGCCTGTTTTTTTATTTGCTTAGTCTTTATTTTCTCAATGTTCATTTAAAACATAATGTTGAATTCAAGAGACACACATGTTAAAATAGTTAATCAGTGGGATGCATGTTATGAACCAGAACTGTAACATTGTTTTATTAGACACTGTCAGTAGGACCCTATTTGAGGCCATTTCCTTTTTGTACTGTAAGACCCCATTGTATAGCAAAGACACTGTTGAAGGGTAGTACGTTATCCCATTGCAAGCTGAAACTGTTTTTGGCATAGACCAGCCTACCAACTCAGACGCCTCCAACTGGTTCAGAACCAAGCCGCCTGACTTATCTTTCATATACCCAAATGGCAGCACATCAGACCTCTTGAAGCTACACTGGCTTCCTGTGGCCAAGAGGAGTGCTTTCAAGCTGGGATGTACCATCTTCAAAGCTCTTCACGGCAACAGTCCAACTTCCATATGGTCCAGGATCCCATGCTACATCCCTTCTCGAGATTTGCGATCCTCCCATCCTAATCTGTTAGCTACGCCCACATTCAAACACAAGCAGCATGGCGGATCCAGATTTGCCACCTTGTCCCGACAATTTTGGAACTTCCTTCCCGTGGAGTTAAGATTGGTGTCCTCCTAGGCCCACTTCAGGAAATTGCTTAAGACACGGCTGTTTACTCAAGCATACAGTGACCTTGTTTAGATCCTGCGACTCCTCTCCCCCCGCCGTCCTCCGCGCCATGAAACCTTTGGTGAACGTGCGCTCTATAAGTGCCTATGACATAACATAACATAACATAGAATGCCCCAAAGGCCTTGTGGTTTTCAACATGGGTTCTACCTGCAGCAGAGTGAAATTGTGCCCCACAGTATGCCCAGGGCCACTGGAATTATGCAATTGAATGGCAATGGCGATCTTCGCATAATTATTATTGATTTGCTGCATTTGCCACATATTCCTTCATCTGCCACAGAACCTGCAGATCTTAACAAAAAAAATAGTTTTTTGCTCAAACGGGTCAAAAGTTACTCAAAATGCATCAACACGTGATGCCGTCCAGTGGAAGGCCCTTTGCAAAGCTGGACAGGTCACCTTTCTGTTGCTTATTTCTATATGTGGGTGTTAAACTGGTACTTTGGTGCAACCAATCCCCATATAGTGCTACTAAGTTTAAAAATGACAAAATAATGAAGTAACACCATTAAGAAATGTGCCAAATTATGCTGCATACTTTCCTTTTCTTGCTGCATAATTTACTCAACCCTGCTGCATAATTTGGCCTTCTCTTGCCACATAATTTCAGTGGCCCTGAGTATACCCCACTTGACTATCCTCTTGGGTTGCAGCTGTTCTTTAAAAGGGGCTGGAATCTCGAGAGATGACCAGGGATTTCCTGGTGGGCAGCCATCTTGGGCGGGGGCACACTATAAATGGGGCCACACCCACATGTAACCCACAGTTAAGTAAGGTGCTGGCAGAGGTGAACGGGAGCTCATCACGTCGCCACTGCGGCTGTGGTGGAGCCAAATAATTCATAAAAGGCACCAAAAGGTACTTATCTTGCAAAAGTGGTTTGAATCCTCTTGACATTTTAAGTAGCAACTCTTGTGATAGTGGACTTTCATTTCTGCACATTTGCTCATGCGACTTTGTTCATTCCCTTTCATAATGTTTGATTATTGGTAAAAAGACTTGTTTTAGCAATGAGACTTTGAGGGTAAAAAAAACAGTGAGACTTTGAGGGAAACAAAATGACTTTGTAAATGCTTAGTCTGAAGCGAGAATCTTCTAAAACCCCTATACTACGAGTAGGTATGAAGGGAGTGGTCATTCTTTACAGCCATTAATCTTTAGTGCACATGTCTCATCTCAGCCAATTCATCCCAATCCACCATACTTTAGGTACGGTTAATTCCATCCGGGAGATCCTTTTGGGGCTCAGACTACCCAGAAAGCAAGTATGATTTTGCTTAATTTTCTAAAATGTAGCGGGGCGTGGCTTGGACGCCGGGAAGAATGGCGGCGTAGTTCTGACCTCCTCCAGGCGGCTGCATCTTTGTCGATCATAGAGGGCTGCTATCTGATCCCCAGCTCCTGAAAGACGAGGAATTCGCCTGTCGGGACCTTACTCTAACATGCCCTGGAATTTGGGCTGATTCCGAGCGCGGAATACTGGAGAAATAGAACCCTCCGTTCCGACCGCTGATGACTGAAGAGCGGGACGGAGACTGATGCCGGCTGCAACAACGCGGCTGTCCGGGGCACCAGGTCCGCTCACCGTAGACAGTGACGGGAGCCTAAAAGACTCCAGAAACGGACCCCCAACCAGCGATATGACCTGTCCCCGGAACTGTGAGTAATGAGACTGCTTCTTGCCGCATTTAAACTGATTATTACGGCAGGGAGAAAACGGCGCGAAATACCGGCAGCTTAAATGGCGGGCTGATCAAGCTCCCGACTCTAACTTGAAAAACCTAGCGTCCCCACTACTATAATCTGCGCAGTTTATATGCAACAAATTAGACTGCTGGGATAATCTGTAATATCGGCTTGGCCATAATCACTCGATGCCTCTAAGGGTCTGTGGGCAACAGCGCGGCAGCTGAGGACACGAAACGCGCTTCAACAAAATGGCGGCGGCTAAAGTATTGCGACTGGTCTTGGTGCTCAGCGACACAATCTCATGCCCTCATAGTGTCTATTGATTTTAATAAAACACAATGTACGTGTGCATTCTGTCGACTCTACACGGTCTCCTCTCCACGATAAGGCACACTGAAAGACCGAGTGCAAACGGAATTACAGGATTTAACACTCTATGAAGGCAGCCTGAAATGGTGGCTCCCCAGCGCGTCTGCTGTCGCGCTGACTTCGCAACTAGGTCATCCTGCTGCTAGCTTAATCTACTGCTCTGCTCAGTGTTTTGGGACTGTGTCTCTGGGTTTGGTCATGAGGAGTGGTGCAAAACGCCTAAAAATTCCACATGCATGCAAATAAGTGAAGTAAAAGCTGCGTGCAGCATTGGATAGAGGGCAAGAATTTGCTGTTTCGAATTGGCAGCCCCACAGCGGCTCCACAGCGCATCTGAAACCGAGCTTGAATCACCTGAATTTTGGTGCCATGTGACCCACGGCGCGCACAGCCTTGACGTATGTCGCCACAACAGTCGTAAAAAGCGAATTAGGTGCTTGTCTACTGCTGTAATCACCCTCGCGAACTGATATTTACAAGGAGTGATATTTACATTACACAAAATAGCGACGCATACCGAGTGCTTTGAAAGGGAATGCAACTCATAAGTTGGTAATGCATACATAGCTCTCTACTGTAAAAATCACCTTAAAAAAAGGGAGAAGTGTATAATCTGCTGCCCTGCACGGTCAAAACATAGATTGGTTTTCAGCGCTACATGCCTGGGAAACATCAAGGCATTTATACAACCCATCGCTTCACACGTCTAAAGTATGGGAGACAAGGAAAATGGTACAGCTTCTAAACATCTGAAATCTAACCCACCGACACCGATCAAAGGGAAAAAAGGGAACAAAAAAATGGAGGAAGCCATGGAAACAATTTTGAGCAGGCTAGAAGAAGTTAGAGACTTGGCCAAGTCCACCAAAGATGAGGTTGTTGCTATCCGCCAAGATATTAAAGACATCAACTCAAGATTAGCGGACACTGAAACCAGGATAAGCAAATTGGAAGACTTTGAAAATAAAACATGTGGAGCTATCAAGAACCTTTCCTTATGCTCTGACCATCTCGTGAGGAAGGTTGCGGAATTGGAGGACAGAAACAGAAGGGGGAATCTAAGAATTTTTGGTATGCCGGAGAAATCAGAGGAAACCCATGACTCATGCATACCCTTCCTCGAGGAGTGGTTCATGCAGGCCACAAATCTAACCTTCACTCAGCCACTGGAGTTTGATAGAGCACATAGAGTGCCAGGACGAATTTCAAAGGACCAAAAGGGCCCAAGAGCGATTGTATGCAAACCACTAAGGTACCAGCACACAGAACAGATACTTACCTTCGCTCGCAAACACAACCACGTGCTATGGAAAGGCCAGAAAATCTTCATCTCACAGGACTTCAGTAAGGAAACAGAAACAATGGAGATCAGGAAAGCCTTCCTTGCATTGAGACCCCAACTAAAGACACTTGGTCACCTGTATGGCTTTATTGGTCCAACAAAGTTTAGAGTAACTATACAAGGTGTGTCTCATGTGTTCTCAGACCCGCGAAAACTGCGACAGCTCCTGTTCGACCGTGGAGATGGCAATATGGAAGTCTCCCCTTCAGCTCAACAAGGAGCCTCTCCGTCTGGCCTAGGATAAACTCTAGTTTGGAGATTTTGTACTACCACTCTCATACTCCAGAATCCTTGTAGAAGTGCCTATCCGAACTGGATCTGATATGAGGGTCTCTTGTCTTGGATTTGATACATGGTTGGTGATCGCGACTGGTTTTGGTCGGTAATGACACGGTAATGTACTCTGTACCCTTGGGCCCTATACCAGCGAATCATCTGATACACGGATCTATATTAGAACGATCCCTTGAACGATCTCATGAACCCTTAACTTGAAAGCTGTATCATTAAAAGCTGCACCATTACGGTTCTATCCATGCTAACATACCCACGATACCATACCTATGCTACCATGATACCATGCTACCATGATATTGCTCATGTCCCTTATGGACCTTAAATAGGCGCTATGCTGTAGTGTTGATCTGTAGCACTCCTCCCTGTTGTTGAATGCACCTACGATAATTCTTCTGCAGGTACTGATATGTTTGGTCACGAAACTGAAGCCAATGCAGTGACTTTCCTGTGTTTAATGTTCTGGCACCATCGTTGTTTATTGTTGCCTACACACTTGGGGTATTTTCCTCAGAATTAGGGTTGCAGCCCAAAGAATTGCTAGTTAAGAGTAAGCTGCTTGGAGGCGGCCGCGTGGTCGTCATTCCCGAGTCGCCATGTTCTGTTGTTTCTACTATTGGGGAGGGAGGGGTGGGCTGTGGGTGAGGGAGGGGGGCGGAAGGAGGTTGATAGGGAAGATGGGGGGGGGGGTTGTTTTGACATTTTGCATATGGTTTTGTTTAGTTATGTCCATCTTGCATCCTAGCTTGCATCCATTGTACCACGTTACGTTCCGAAGCTTATACTCTGTCCTTCTGTTTCCTGCATATTGTACTAGCCCTACATTCTACGTGATAAAAGATGCTGCTGATTTTTTCAGGGGTATGAGACTGCTTCCACGACCCAATCCTTATGCATACACATGTGTAATGAGACGATATCACTGGCTACATAATTGATGGCTCCTGTTATAGATACTCCAATAGGGACGACAACTATAGCTAACCTTAGAATACTATCGTTGAACGTGAAAGGACTTAACCAGCCGGTTAAACGCCAAAAGACACTTGACTATCTACGAAGGCAGCGTGGAGATATAGCCTTACTGCAGGAAACAAAACTAGAAGCAAAGCAATTTCACACACTGCGCAATAAATATTATACCGATGTGATAGGCTCTGAGGCAATCTCAAAAAAGAATGGGGTGGTGATGCTAGTGGCCAAGAATGCAAATGTGGAAATAGTCTCTAGTGCAACAGATACAAAAGGTAGATGGGTCTCAGCGAGACTACTCAAGGATGACACTGAGTTCTTTATCACGACTATCTATGCCCCAAATACACATGATCCGTCCTTCTGGGTAGGCCTAACGAAGCAGATAAACTCCATCCCCGACACGGCAGTCCATATTTTGGCGGGCGACTTCAATCTCCCATACGACCCAATACTAGACAGAGACTCTAAATGCGTCTTTCGCCCGGGAAGAGCCCATAAGGCGTTCATGAAACTATGCAATAGATTTCATATGGTGGACACGTGGCGCTTGATGCATCCTGATGGTAGAGACTACTCATTCTACTCCCCACCTCATGACTCGTTTTCGAGAATCGACTACATACTCATATCTAAAAACGCGGTGGCGAGAGTTGAGGACGCGGACATTGCTCCCAGATTAGTGTCTGATCATTCCTGCATCTCCCTCACATTATCTAATATTAAACCAACCACCCGTCAATCTATGTGGCGATTCAATGACACCATTATTAATGACACAAAACACAAAGAAACCCTTGACACTGCCATTAAAGACTTCTTACTGTTAAACAAGAGGGGGGACACTTCAGATACCACCAGATGGGAGGCACTGAAATCCACCACAAGGGGACTTATTATAAAAATATCGTCTGCAATTAATAAGAACCGCACTGCAGCCCTGTTGAAATTAGAGGAGGACATTTCAAAACTCCAGCACACATACTTGAGGAGTAGAAACCCTGAGGTCCTAACTGAACTGTCCAATCAGAAATACACCTACAACAAACTTATTAGTGAAAAGGCAGGAATTTGGCTAGAAAGGAGGAAGCGTTTCAAAATTTGTGACTTGAACAAAGCGGGGAAGGGGCTAGCGGCCTATCTTAAATTTAAAATTCAAAAGAATACCATTACATCCTTACTCGATGAAAATGGTGCTCCTAACTCTGATCCCACTAAGATTGCGAATATCTTTAAAGACTTTTATGAGAAACTTTATGCTAGGAACGTGCACGTAGACAGCGAGAAAATGAAGAAATACCTCTCCAATTGCACACTCCCAACGCCTACGGCCTCAGAAAGAGACTCCTTGAATGAGCCAATCTCTGAATGGGAGGTTATTAGCACGATCAAATCCCTCAAAAAGGGGAAAGCCCCTGGCCCTGACGGCTATACAGCACAATTTTATAAGACCTTTGCCCATATTCTTTCAACTCCTCTTCTAGAGGTCTTTCACGAAATTAGCAATACAGGTGAAGTTAAGGGGACTATGGCAGAGGCTGTAATTGCGGTAATACCCAAGGAAGGCAAAGATCACAAACTCCCCAAAAACTACAGGCCGATCTCGCTGATAAATTTAGATTGTAAGCTCCTAGCATCAATTTTAAAGGTCCTGCCGTCTCTAATACATCCCTCGCAAGCGGGTTTTCTGAAGAACAGGCTCTCGAGCGATAACACGAGAATCCTGGCTCATGTCATTGAAAAAGCGAAACTCTTATCCACACCTACCATTGCCATTACACTAGACGCTGAGAAAGCGTTCGACAAAGTAGACTGGGCTTACTTAAATGCTGTACTACACAAATTCGACCTGGGTCCCATATTCACTAAATTAGTCATGTCCCTCTATGCCTGTCCCTCTGCTAGAGTACGAGCTGGCGGCGCTTTTTCCTCCCCCTTTGGTCTAGAACAGGGCACTAGGCAGGGTTGTCCATTATCCCCGTCCTTATTCCTCCTGGCTATTGAGCCCTTTCTGTATTACATAAGGGAAAACCCTGACATTGCTGGAATTCGGTTCGCTGATTGTACAATTAAACTCACGGCTTATGCAGATGACGTGTTGGTCATGAGTGAACAAGCTGACAAGGCTATCCCGGCGCTAATGTCCACAATAGAAGAATTCTCAGTTGTATCTGGATACTCCTTGAACAAGGATAAAACTGAGGTGAAATCATTGAATAACCTATGTGGTAAAAACATCCTGGGCGACTCCGGGCTTACCTGGCAGCCGAAGAGTTTTAAATATTTAGGACTGGAATTTGAAAAGGATCTGATATCCACCTTAAAAATTAATGAAGAGCTGCTCTACAAAAAAATACAAAAACTATTAGACGGCTGGTCTCCTAAATTCCTTTCGTGGTGGGGTAGGGCGGAAACACTAAAAATGATGATCAGTCCCTTGGTAAATTACATGGCATGTATGCTCCACATGACCTTCACGGAGGACTTTTTACATAAAGTTGAGAAATTGATCTCGGATTTCTTGTGGAAGGGGAAGAAACCGAGAATTGCCATGAAAAAACTGCAACTTCCAAAGCTTAAAGGGGGGTTAGGATTACCAAATTTCAGAAACTACCAGACCGCCTTTCTCTGTAAGCAGGGAGCCTCCTGGTTTATCGAAGACCCTGTTTACACGCCCTTATGGGTCAATATTGAGAAATCCATTATAGGCAAAGCTCCGCTCTCTGCTGTCCTAACAATGGACCTCTCACACCTTACGAACTCTAAATACATCATGCTCAATACAAAGAGAGCACTTCTGCGGATAGATCGCGTTCACGTCACTGGTCAACGAATCCACAATTCCTCCTCTGCGTCTTTATGGCGTAACCCGTCCATTAAAATTGGCGGATCACCCATCATATGGGACCACTGGTCTGATAAAGGTATTAATGTGGTTGCTGATCTACACGAAAATAATATGCCACTGCCATTCTCGACTCTGCAGGCTAGACACTCCCTGCTACCGATTGACTTTTATGCTTTCCTGAAGCTAAAGTCAGCCCTATCCACTAGAACATTCAAGCTAGTGACGCCTTGGCTAAAAGCTATGCTACCCCACTTTCAATCCTCTGGACATTTTGTCTCAAAAATATATAAACTACTCGCGCCAACGGCCAACAAGTCGATGAGGCGCAATGAGATAAAATGGGAATCAGAAACAAACAACACTGGAATAAGTATAGACTGGGTCAGGATACATGCATCAGCACTCACACACAAGGTATCACCGATACTATCACAGACCAAGTACATGATTATTAACAGGGCATTCTGGACCCCACAGAGACTATTTAAGGTTGGCCTGCGGGATACACCGAATTGCTGGAACTGCTCCTCTGGTACTGGTGACCTTCCGCACATGTTGTTTGATTGCCCCATGCTTCACACCTTTTGGGCAAAAATCTTTGACTACATTGGGCACACGTTCGACATATATCCTGCAAGGGAATTCATCTACATTCTCCTAGGAGCCTTAGACCCATCATTAAAGGGGGACCATGACCGCCAGCTCCGGGACCTTCTACTAACATTAGCATGTAAGGTGATCCTATGCAATTGGAAATCAACGGGTGAGGTCTCCTTCAATGCATGGAGGGAATGGCTGTCCTGCATTAGGGGCACTGACAATCCCGCTCTACACTCATCACCATGGCAGGTTACCAACAAAAAATTATGGTCTTCACTGGACCAGGCCTCCTTCACTTTTGACCCACCCTGAAGTTCTAACTGATGAGGTCTATACTCAGTAAATTGTGGGGTGCATGCTGCATGAACTGTAATGGCTATACCCTATGCTCACGGGCTTGACAATCTTAGAACCATAAAGCAGGAACGATGAAGTATAAATGGTACTATATGGCTTGATTTAGACGGAGGGCTCTACGGAACTATATACAAATATGAGAATGCAATGTTGGTACTGTATTTTCCTTTACTGTATATGCATTGTTTTATGTAATAATCCATGTTTGATTGCGGTATCTTTGTAACACGACTGTAATTCTTCTGATGCCTTCTTGCCGCTATCATTTTTTGTTATTGTTTAATAAAAAATGATTTGAACTTAATAAAAAAAAAAATTCTAAAATGTAATCTTAACTGTAAGTTACTAACTCAAAGTGGAAAACGTAACTACAGCTTCTTTTTTATTTATTTTTATTCAACAGAGTTTTATATTGCACAAACTTGACCCGGTTTCGGGTATCAGAGCGCTTTACATAGCACCAGCTGCGTTACATGAGGACACATTCATTTTTGTTAGGCACGGGGAGATTAAGTGATTTGCCCAGAATCACAGGATGTTCAGCGTCATTGCAGAGACTCGAACCCGCCTACCCAGATTTTAGGTTGATCACACTAGCTGTTAGGCCAACTCCTCTCCCCAGCTTCTCTTCCACAGGACCTACTCCAAGGAGCCCCCATCCTAATTCCTTCCCCTCGTTATCTTGTTGAGGGAGACATTGTACCCAAGCACGCAAGTAGGGTCACTTTCAGCTTTGAATTTTCAAAATTAGTAGATTCAAGCTGTGGCGGTGCTACCTTACACCGCCACAAGGGTCTTCCAACAGAGGTATTCAGCTAGGTCAAATCAGTTAAGGTCCTTCTCTTGATTTGGCCCCAGGAGCGGCAGACATTTGGCTTCACCCTTTCAAGTTTAACTAACCACTTATATGGTTACGTATGGCCTTATGTACTTGTGTGATGTAACCCCAATCATGTAATGCAGTGCACTTGAACAGTTATCGAGAAGTGAATTTACTATGTAATCTCGACATTAACATGAGTGTGTATTAATGTTTTCTTTACCATAACTAGTTGCAGTTTTCATGTATTTTTATTTGTGTGTGGTTTGAATTGCATTGAAATCTTTATATATTCACATACTTCTTAAATAATACGCTCCATCAATTTCCAACTGAAAATGTATTCATTTGAATAGTGTTCTACACTAGGAATTGTATATATACCTGGAATAATGCATTTAAACTTGTATTGAAATGCTTGGTCAACTAAAGTTGACCAAATGCCTTAAGCTTTTGGATTTCGCAATGTTTAACTGTAACGTGAATGCTTGCTTCGAGTGCAATGTTTTTCTCTCCTCTACAAGTGCCAAGAGTGGTCTCATGGTTGGAGAAAGGTCCATTGTATGAAAGAGATAGTGAGCTTCAAAGGAGTATCTTTTGGTCAAAATAAGAAAAATAACGAGAAAAGGGAGGACTGATGTCCGAGCGGAGTACAATGACAGAAGGAGTCAAGGACGTTTTATGCCTGAACCAAAGGAAATACATCTTTAGTGTAGCTGCCAAAGTTAATTGTTTGAAGATAAGAATTAATTTGACACATGACCTAGGATTCTCGAAGGTTCTTTTGTGCTGCGCTTTGGCTTTGTTCAGATTTTGATTACACTCTAAGAGGTAGAGACCTCTCTGTGACCTCTCTGTTGTGTGGCTTCATGCTATACAATATTCTTTCCTTGGAGGACTTCTACAGAAGTTTGGCTTTGCTGACACCTTTCTACTTTATTGGATCTAATGTTTCCCATCTAGCATTATTTAGTGTAGGTTAGTTAACCCCTCCCACGCTCATGACGAGCTGAGCTCGTCATGAGCCACGGTTCTCGTGTGCTCATGACGAGCTGAGCTCGTCATGACCGTTAGGACGCTCGCACGCTGGGCAAATTCCCCTGCTGTGCGAGCGTTCTAATAAAACGGGTGTGGTCATGACGAGCTCAGCTCGTCATGAGCACACGAGAACCGTGGCTCATGACGAGCTGAGCTCGTCATGAGCACCGGGGTGCTGTGCGCGCCCCTCCTCCCCCCAGCACGGCAGGGGAATGACCCCAGCAGCCAAGGGGTTAAAGAGCATTAGAATTCCCTTATGCATCATAGGCAGGAGGACCGAAAGTTTCAATATAATCATCAGACTTTTTTCCTTATCCTTTGTACTGTGGCCACTGAATACCTCATTTCCTTTGTGTTATTGAGGATAAACTTTGTGCGCAGATTTGACATTCTGTTGGTGAGTCTGTATTTTTATGCTATGTTTCTGAGACTGATTTATATTACTTTCACTCTGAATTTGTAATAAATCTGCACTTAACTCTATTCAGGGCTGGACTAGGAACCAAAACTGGCCCTGGCAAAGTGCTCGGCCGTCTCCCTGGGGTGTTGGGGGTGCCGCTGAGCTGTTTACTAGGTCCGGTTTCAGCTGATTTTGTTACAGAGGCTGATATTGTAGTTATGCTGCAAAAGCGGTTCTGTAACAAAAACGGCCCCCAGGGCCCAAAACCGGCCCCCACCTACCGGGGAAATGCCCGGTGCCCGCTACAGCATCAAATTATTGGACAATCATGGTGGCATATAATGTTTAAATACATTATACAACAAGCAGAGTACATGAGAGGGGCCTAAAGGGCAGTGGAAAGGGAGAAGAATGCAGAACTGGTAGGAGTACTAAGAGAGAAAGCAAAATATTTTGTAAATAACCAATATTTTTGAGGGAAACATTTTTTCTCTGTGTATGTACAAATTACTGGTGAAATCCGTTTGGCATCTCACAATATCCAACGGAAAGCACCTGTACCCAACTATTTATCAGAAAATGCATTTACTAGGGGGTCTAACACCCCAAACAACCCCCCTGAAGCTACTTCCCTGCATGCCTGCAGGATGGGCACTTTCTCCTGTGAGTTACACTGCAATGACCCATTGCCTCTTCATATTGAAAAAATAAACATCCAAATCCTTGCTGCACATTCTCCTAAGTGGTGGAGTGCATGAAGTGAAGACAGCAATTCCATTGGCTCCTCCAACCCCGTCCTTTCTACCCTCACCGAGTGAGTGGATGGTGCTGGGGACATGATAAAAAAACTATATAAGGGGTATTGAACGTGCCACTGGATTTGCGTCTATCTCTATTATTGTTTAATATCTATATATATCCCGTTCTTGACCTCCTTCACTCTCTCAGTGTAAAATGTGACAAGTATCATAGCAACATCCTACAGGCGTTCAAAGTGTTCAGCAAAGATGGAGACGCCAGCAGATAGCGACTGACATTTTAGCGTTATCCGCTAAAGGGTATGCTCTAACTTCTTAAACTACAATGAGACAAATATTATTTTCTTTTACTGGCCAAGCTATACTCCAAAAAGAAGCAAAATCAGGAATACTTTGTCAGCTTCAAGAAGTACTCTCTGACCTCCATGAATAATGTTAAAACATTTAGGGTCATTTCTGAATAGCTATATGCTGGGAATACAGGCTCCTTTCATGCCACCAAGAATGGGTGGGTGGAACTTACACTCTCCACATTTCAGAATGGAGGTTTCCTGTCGCTAGGTGGAAGATCCATCGCATAAGTATGGAATGGGGTATGGATGGACTATCTCGCCCAGGAAAGAAGAAATTGCTTTATCTTTGTAAAAGTGTCCACAATGGGCATCAGAAACCAGGCATTCCGAAAAAAATGGCTGACCGTTCATAAAGTAAGCACCCAGGTTTTGGACCTTTAACAAGAGTCGAACAAACGACAGTCAGGAAAGAGTCCCAGGGTAAACCAGAGTTTACACAATAATCGGCAGAAGCCGAGTATTTTTACAAATGCAATTATAAACAAAATATGAACTTGTTTTATAGGGGTCCACAACAGGACATTCTGTAATCCCTGCCCCAGTTAAGGTGTAGAGATAATACGTCTACGGGAATGTGTACAAGGCAATCCTCTAGATACTAATTCAGACACCGTACCTGTTCTTTCTCCCTGGCATCTACCCGCTGCAATAATGGTGTTCGAAATACTAGTGATCGGAACACTGTAGTAACGTGTTCAGGTATAGTGTTTGGAGTGCTTGATTGCTAGACTGCAAACAGTGGTCATCTGTTCCATTAATGGCTCTTACTGTATTTCTAATTAAAGGTTTCAGGAGTTGAGCTGCCAGACCCACTTGTGGACTGCAATTCACCTCTCAGCATTCATATGGTTTTACTGAATATACCATTAAACACTACATATCTATTAAAAGTGTAAGATTCTAGTTCATTTAGATTTCACATTAGTAGTAAATACGTTTTGCAGAAAATATTGAGGGGTTGGAAGATCTTTGGCTGTGGACAGAAGTTTGTAACGATGTATTGTTCATACTTAGAATCAATCAATCAATCAATCAGGGGAATTGTAAGCACGCTACTCACCCGTGAGGGTCTCAAGGTGCTGGAGGGGAGGGGGGCGGGGGGTAGAGGTCTGCAGCTCTGTCTAGCCGAAGAGCCAGGTCTTGAGGGTCTTCCTGAATGTGTTCAGGCAGGGGCCGTGTCTGATGTCTGCCCGTAGCTCGTTCGAGGCCTTGGCTGCAATGTGAGAGAAGGATCTTCCACCTGCTCTGGCTCTGTGGATGTGCAGGGTTTCGGCCAGTGCGAGGTTGGAAGATCGGAGGTTTCGGAGGTACGTGGAAGTTGATTCTGTCGTTGAGGTATTTGGGTCCGGTGTTGTGTAGTCATTTGTAGGCGTGAGTGAGGATCTTGAAGGTGACTCTTTTCTCCACTGGGAGCCAGTGGAGTCTTTCTAGGTGTTGGCCAATGTGCTCATGCCAGGGGATGCAGAGAACAAGTCTAGCTGTGGTGTTCTGTATTGTCTGGAGTTTGCGGTGTAGGGACTTGTTGTTGATGCTGGCATAGAGTGTGTTTCCATAGTCCAGTTCGCTGGTGATTAGTGCGTGGGTGACTGTCTCCTTGACTCAGGGGGGATTTGTTTGAAGGTCTTGCATAGGATCTGGAGGGTGTTGAAGCAGCTGGAGGTGACGGCGTTGACCTGTTGGTTCATGGTGAGTGATGAGTCAAGCATGATGCCAAGGTTTTTCGGCATGGTCTGAGGGGGTAGGTGAGCTCCAGAGGGCGGTCAGCCACCAGGTGTTGTCCCATGCTGAAGTGGTGGTTCCAAGGACGAGGACTTCTGTCTTTTAGGCCTTGAGCTTCAGGCAGCTGTTGGTCATCCAAACTGCGACATCTTGCATTCCTTTCTGGAAGTTGAGTTTGGCGGTGGTGGGGTCTTTGGTGAGGGAGAGGATGAGCTGGATGTCGTCCGCGTAGGATACGATGTTGAGGCCGTGCTGTCGGACCATGGCTGCGAGGGTGGACATGTAAATGTTGAAGAGGGTTGGGCTCAGTGAAGACCCCTCTGGGACTCCGCAGGTGATTTTTGTGGGATCGGAGAGGTAGGGTGGCAGTCTGATGGCTTCTCCTGGTGAGAAATGATCGGATCAAGTTCAAGGCAGTTCCTTATATGCCGGCGTCATGCAGTTTGGCGATTAGTGTGCGGTGGGAGACGGTGTCGAAAGCCACTGATAGGTCAAGTAGGATAAGGGCTGCTGAGTGGCCTTGGTCTGGGAGAGGGGGGGATGTCATCTGTGGTGGCGAGTAGGGCAGTGTCGGTGCTCTGGTTGCTTCTGAATCCAGATTGGGACGGGTTAAGGATGGCATTCTCTTCGATGAATTGCATCAGTTCCCTGTTGACTGTTTTCACTGCAACATTGGCTGTGAATGGGAGGGGCGAGCTGGGCCGGTAGTTCTTGAGGTTGGTGGGGTCAGCTGAGGGCTTCTTTAGTAGGGGCCAAACTTCTGTGCACTCCCAGTTGTCTGGGAAGTTGCCAATTTTGAAGGTGGTGTTGATGGTGTGTTGTGGGTCGGGTGCGATGGCGGCCGCAGCTCTGTAATAGATGTGAGGAGGGCAGGGTAGGTGGAGGCCCCCGAGTGGATGACTTTCATGGTCGAGGCAGTATCTTCAGCCGTGACCGGTGTCCAGTTGGTGATGGTGGGCAAGCCGGTGTCTCTGGGGGGTGGTGGTCCGGCTGTGGAGTCTGGTGGGTGATCGACAAAGTTGTTGTAAAGGTTTATGATCTTGAGGTGGAAGTAGGTTCCAAGCATATTGCAGAGGTTTTGGGATGGGGTGATGTCTCTGGCTTTGCTATGTGGGTTAGTGAATTCCTGGATGACACTGAAGAGTTCTTTGGAGTTGGTGGGGTTGGAGAGGATTTTGTTGTGGATGAAGTTCCTCTTTGTGGTTCTGATTTGGTTGTGGTAGTCGGTCATGGCGTCCTGTAGGTAGTGTAGTTTTCGATTGTCTTGGTGTTTCTCCAGTTCTTTTCCAGGCGTCTGCAGGTGCGTCTGGCTTCTTGGAGGGTGGTGGTGAACCAGGTGACTTTCATGGGGCGCTGTTTCCCGGGGTTGCGTAGCAGGGCAAGCTCATCTGCGCAGTTGGAGATCCAAGTGTGGAGTCCTCTGGCTGCGGCCTTCGTGTCAGATGCACCAGTGTGGTTGTCTCGGGTGAGGGTGGAGATGAGTTGCTCGTCGGTAACCTTGCTCCAATTCCTCTGTGGTGGGCATGGGGCTGGTTTGGGTGCCTTGGGTTTGTGGACGGAGAAAAGTACGCAGTGGTGGTCGGTCCATGGTGGTTGTGTTGTATGGCTGAAGTGAACGCTGTTTCCTGCAGCGAAGATAGGGTTGAGGGTGTGTCCTGCTCTGTGGGTAGGTGTGGTGACAAGTTGCTTAAGTCCGATGTTGGTACGGTGGTCACGAGGGTTGGGGGAGTTGGGGTTGTCAAGGTGGAAGTTCAGGTCTCCAATGAGTATGTAGTTCATTGAGGTGATTGTTTGGGGTGCGATGAAGTCGGTGATGGTGGTAGCGAAGGGTATCCGAGGGCCGTGGGGTCTGTAGGTGAGGGTTCATCGGAGTGTGATTTTGGAGCTGGTCTGGATCTAGAAGTGCAGGTGTTCTGCGGAGGGGAAGGTTTCGCTGAAGGTGATGAGGCGGAAGGTGCTCTTGTGGGCGATGGCGAGGCCCCCTACAGGGTGGTTGGGGAGGTCCTTCCTCTGGATCTTGTACCCATCTGGGATGGCGGTGTTGATGTCGGGAGTTGAAAAGCCGTTGGTCCAGGTCTCGGTGAAGAAGGCGACGTCGGGCAAGTGAGCGTCAAGTAGGTTCCAGATTTCCATGGTGTGTTTGTGTACGGGGCGCACGTTGAGGAGGATGCATCTCAGGGTGTCACCGGTGGTGGCATCGGTGGGGTTGGAGGCCGGGGTGGTGGCAAAGGTCTGGTGGCAGTGGAGGCAGGAGAACTGGCCATGGGTTGTGTTCGGTGAGGCCTGTTGGAAGTCTCTGCGTCTTTCCGCGGGTTGAATGAGAGGAGGGTGCTTGTATCCTATCGATGGATGGTCGGAGATCCAGGGTTCCTGGCACAGGACGCGGTTGGGTCACGGACAGGCGCAGACAGGCTTGCCCCTGGCGTGCCTTGGGCGCGCCAACGGCACGGCAGTGCTGTGGCCTCCATTAGGTAGGGGAGGGAGAGGGAATGCGCAGCTGGGAGGCGGGAAGGGTGGGAAGCAGCAGACGGGAGTGGGTGGGGTCTAAATGGCCACAGAATCTCCAAAAGGGCAAAGGCGCACAACAGGATAATCTAAACCTAAAATAAATTGTCAAATGACTGAAACTAACTAAATACTAGGCAAGAGCCACACCAGACACGAGGGCAGGCACAGTCTCGAACCCCGTTCGACTCTGACAGCGGCGTTGACGGCCAGGCGGAGTTGCGTGGAGGGAGAGCCAGGAGGTCTGGGCACTCGCTCGATCCTCCGCGTTAGAGATCATATTAAGCAACAGTGTGATAGGGTTGATGTTTCTAATAGGTTGATTATCTTTGTGGAGAGGTTTTATTATTTCTTGTTGTCCATTATTAGAAATTCAGGTGTATGGATTTGACGTATGACCACTTCAAGCTGAAAGTAAGTTCTAGGCTATTTAGCCTGAGTGATGGATCTAGCACCATTGGTTGAAAGTTGTCTTGGAATGCTGATGTTTTGACTTGACTTTGTCTATCTTTGTGTTATAATTTGATTTAGGCTTGCTCACATTGATACTTGGATGTATCCTTCTAATACTCTACAAATCTTTGTTGCACCTTGTATCAACCATTTGCTGCATTTCTTACTTCACATCACTTAATTATCCTCTTCCAGTCTCACTTTAGCGTTGTACATTCCATTGAGACTGAACTTTGTCACATGTTCAATTCTTCACATGTACACTATAAAACACCCATCCATAATAATACTTCTGTCCCTTTTAGCTCCACTTGATACCATCTACTATGCCTCCCTTCTTCCTACATTCAGAACTCTAGGCACAACTAGACAAGCACTGAACTGTATTGCTAGTATTTCTTTAATCAATACTTTTCCACCTCCTAGTGTCAGGTCTGTAGCTTTTGTCAACAACATTTTGATCGCTTATAAATGTCGGATCATCATGAGGAGTTCAATTTGGGCAGGAGTAGTTACCGGGTAAATGAACAATCAACAAAGACAAAGGACAACATGAATAGAAATTAAAATAAGTAGCATCCAAAGTTTTTAGGGGATCTAAACGCTGTAGACAATAATCAAAGATCCAGTCACATTGAGTCTAATTTGCAGAGATGGGCTGTATTTATATATTATACATTGTGATACAAATATTGCTTTAATTACACATATCAATATCACTTGGCTTGTGCACGGAGCACACATTTGCCTCCCTTCACGTTTGCAGCACCTAGCTCTCAGATTTGTTTATAATGTGTGTTCTGTATTGTTATCTTTGTTATTAAATTAATGTTTTGTGTTTATTCACTTATTAATTCAGTATCCTATTTTTAATAGGGCCCATTATTCCTTGTAAAAAAGCACTGTTGTCACAGACACATTTAAACAACACCTGTGAGAAGAAACTGCAACAGGGTAAAATTCCAAGAAGTGTTCCCAAGAAAAAGAAATGTTTGAAGTTAAATGTAGTTAGTATGCAGAGTACTGGGCATAATCGGAGACTGTGTGTGTATTACATAAAGTGGATGTTTCTCCCAAGGTACATCTTGGTTTGTACAAGGAAAATATATTTGCCATGTTGTGTGAAGGCTGGTAAAATGTAAACATGTATTTACTAATTACTGTGTGTGCTCTTTCAAGGGCAGATGCTGGGAGAAGTGCATTACAAAAATGGCCTTTGTACATATTATCTATGGGATCAAGTGCTGATGTTTCCTCTTTTGTACAGGGAAAGTCATATGCTGAGGGAAGCTTGGCTTATCTTTGGGGAAAGTATGGCTTTCATGTTGGACATGCTTTATAAAGCCAATTGGGTGCAGAGCTGTATTTTTAACCGTGTGTATTGCACTGTATCTTCTGACTCGTACTGTAACAGTTATATTATATATCTGCGGACCAAATTTATTTTTAGATAAATCATCACTTATGTATGACCTTGGCCAATTCATTCATTTAGATAATGTGATAAAAGCACATAATTATGTTTCAAGGTATAGCTAGCATAATCAGACACATTTGGAGGCATATGTACGAGCCCCGATCGCCCCTGGAACGTCACTTTGCTTCGCCTCATTAAAAAGGCAGCGTTAAGTCACTTAACGTGGCTTAACACTGCCTTGTAAATAAGGCCCCCTTTCACGCTATACTTAGGTGTGAAAGGAGCGGGCAATGGGTGTTGTGGTGGGCGTTCCACTGCAACACCCATTGATTTGACGCTGCCCCATATTTAGAAGGGAAGCGGTTGCACTATGGTGCAAGGGTGCATGCGTTGGCACTAGGCAGCTAACATTTGTGCCAGTGCAGGGGTTAATGACGGGCTGAACCGTGTCCTTGTAAATATGGTGGAGCCCTGCAGTTTGGAAGTGGCAAAGCGCAGTGTTAAGCCAAGGAAGCTAATGCCGCGCTTCGCCACTTCTTGGTAAATATGCCCCCTGGTGTGACTTTAAGAAACTCTTGTCCAAATATAGGTAGGAGCTCCCAACCAGGACAATTAAAGGAGTTTCCACTGATTCCTTACAGCACCCATCACCACAGTTGTAATCCCAGCACCCAAAATTGTCGGTCAGCACCTCTCCCCCCTGCTCTACTAATCTCCGTGTTCTCTTTGCCTGTTGTCATATTTTCCCAGCTAGTGACTATCTGCTGTCCCTGTCACAGCACCGTACCAAGGGGGTGATTGCGATGGCGTAACGATTGCCACCGCCGTGCCGGCGGTGGCGTCTGTCATGCAATCATAACGTGAATTATCCACTGCCATATCACGATGGCGGTGGCTATCACAGCGGACGGAAAGTCCGTCTGCCGCTTTTCCGCCGGTTGACAATCGTTACGATTGCCGGCAGGGCGTAGCTGGGGCTCATATAAGGTGGCGGTGCACCGCCACAATATTAAAATGCCAGATGTGACCGCCGCGGTGGCGGTCGCATCATGATCAGGGGTGTGGGACTGCCGCATGGCAGGTGGGCGGTCTCGTTCCCGCTAGGATGGCGGTTAGAATCTAATCCGCCCGCCATCCTAATAGCCCCCAAGTCTTTACAACTTTGTGGTGTGCTGCCCTACACTACAGTTAGTGCCCCTACATTATGACTCATGAAGATTCTTGACACACCATATTCCAATTGCAACCTTATATCAGCATTTCTTTTACTTCCTAGGCATGAATTCAGAGAGGCTCTCCCCCACCCTTTATGCACCTGCAAAGGGAATGCCTGCTTGCAGCACTGCCACAGCTACTTTCAATCCCACCGATGGCCTCCTTCTACTGACACCTTGTAACTAATATCTCCTTTTGCCAGCCACTACCTGAGAACAAGCAAATGTAGAAGATTCATAGGCAAAGGACAATACCCATGAACTGGCCCACATTCTAATTACATCACACCTGCTCATCTTTGATTAGTATTTGGAATGTTTACAAAAATCACATTTGGCAGGCTGTATCTGTACCCAGAACTATTTCGGTAAAAAATGTATGGATTTAGGCCCTGATCTCTGTACTCGGGTGAATGTTTGACATTGTGCAGCATTCTGTCCATCAATTGTTCTTTTTGCATACAAATAACATGACCAAAACATAGATAACCATAATTGATTGACCCTTAATAAATAGCAAAGATATGAACTATAAAACTTAATTATTGAAAACATCAGTAAACTAACAATATAGAATGCATAAATAAAAAACATCAAAATGTTGATAGTTCACTAAAACAAACGTAAAACAACCAAAATATTGATAACAAACATATCTAGTAGTATAATAGTGTTATGAATATTAAAAAAATACTTATGGGCCCATTAGGATGGCGGGCGGTAGCCACCGCCGGCCTGGCGGGGGCGATCCGCCCGCCATCCTTGCTGCAAAGACTCCCCCGCCATATTAAGATGGCTGGGAGGTCTGCGGCGGACGGAAAGACTGTCCTCCGCTCTTCCGCCCCGGGTTGTATATGGTGGCGCTGTCTATCAGACACCGCCATCCATATTACAATGAGCTGTAAACAATGCCTTTCCATGGCGTCAATGCCGCCACGGAAACGCATGTGGAGTCTCCCTGCGGGGGCCCGTTGCGGCCCCCAGGGACTGCGGGGGTTTGTGGGGGGTGCACATGTGGATTACCTATGGTACCCTCCTGCATTTCAATGTACAACATGACAGGCACCGCGCGGTGCCTGTCATGTTGTGCATTGAAAAGCACAACGTGCATTTTTAGCATTTCGGCGGGCGGTGCTGAGAGCACCGCCCGCCTCAAAGTTAAAAATGCAGGATGCGCCCGCCACTGTAGCAGGCGCATCTTAATTCCCCCCACGGGACCCCCGCCCTTATGGCGGGTGGTCCCGTCATCCTAATCTCCCCCTTAGTTGCAAGAAAGAACACACTACAGCACAAAATAAAAAAGTAAATCAAAATGATATAAGAAATATAACAAATGAAAAAATAGCACTTCAATTAGTGTCTTTCATATATAATACTTCGAAAAATAATGCATAACTAGAACTTTAACCTGTCAAATTCAAAGTCAAAACGGTTGAATTATAGCAAAACCGAACACATTTAAATAGGTGCTCAGCTAGCTCACATTACACAATTTATTTTTTTCAATAAAAAAGTTGTATAACCAAAACGATATAGAACTGAACTTTCAAAAAACAATTTTGAGAAACAATAGTGAAGTTCTGCACCAATGAAAAACAAATAAAAAATAAAGAGATCAAAGTTGTAGCTATAAAATGTAAAATGATTTTAAAAAATCGTTTCAAGGGTATTGACCTGTATAATTATAAAATTAAATATAATAAATGTATATATCTCATATTTGTAATATCTCTTACTTTCACACAGCACAGCAAATTTGGTTGCTGTGTGACGTTGCATAACAAGTTAGTAAACCTGCCCCCTGGTGCCCTCCTGGCATGGGGGCTTTGGGTAAAACTACCTGCAGAGTAGGCAGCAATTGATATTCCAGGCCACAAACAAAGGCTGTAGAGCTGGCTTGTCCCTGCCAATGCCACACTGGTATCTCCTCACTTTTCATTGTGCGCCTCCCACACTGCTGCTATCTCTTGCTCGACAAGCCTTCAGCTTTGCAGACAAGACACATTTAACATAAATATGAGACAATAAAATATGTAATTAAAACCAGAAGAGGAAATTAGGCTAGTGGAACAGAAACAGGAACTCCAGGCGAGCAGAAAATAGACCTCGTATCTTCCGTCCCCATATTTGCTCACATCATTATGGCTGGAATTAATTAACGTCCAGTAATTGCTCATTAGCAGTGCGCCTCGTTTGTCAGGGATGCCATTCTCTGCTTTGCTTGCTGCTGAGGAGTGACAGTCAGGCCTGGTGGTGGCCCCTTGTTTCTTCTGCAACCTCACAGGACCTTTGCCATTCTGGGTGCAAGGGTCACCTGGAAAAGTCAGCCTGGGTGGGCATCTTTGCCTATTTACTGTACCAGGATTTAAGCTTCTGCCAGGTGGATTTTATACACAAATACAGGAAGCAACAGAGTCTTAATTGTTTGTCTTTGTTTGTGATTGCCAAGCTCTTCCGGATGCGGTGGCTTTATAAAAGAAAATTGTCACCACATATAATAGTCGCCAAGGTGATAGTCTTTCCAGCTCCCTTCTGAAAATAACAAGCCTCTTTTTTATCTGTCACCTGTGATCAAATATTTTCTCTGTGTTAATTATTCAATTAGCAGATGCGATGAACAGGGCCACACACAGATTTACTAATGGAACCAGGCTACTTTTTAATACATCTGAGGCAGGGTGCTTTGTGGTCAGAATTAAAAGGCAATCTGGCACACAATTGCAGGGACTTTTTTCAGGGTAATGATGTAATCACAGCATATGTTTCTGCAGCTAATTGGATTTTGTTATCATTTGTACAATTTTCTGTGTACAAAGAGTGCATGTCGTGGTCTGCGAATAATCACGAATTAATTACTTGGAGAACTTCTGTATTAACAGCATTATATTTTCTCATCAACCGTGCTCAAAATAACTCTCATGAACTGTTATGGGGTGGCCCTGTGGCCCTCAGAACCTGGGCGTTAAGAACAACAAGCGTTTCTGTCGTATGAACAATTTTGTAATTAATTTTAATTCTGGAATGCTAAGAAATTGTTCATCAGACAGAAAGGCTTGTTGTTCTTTGTGCTCAAAATGACTGGCACATTCATAAAAAAAAATATTTTATTTAAAAAAACATTTAAAGAAGCTCCGCTTGCCAACTTCTCATCAGATATGACAGATTCTGTCTAGCAAGTGGGGACGTTTACTTATAGTGTGTGGAATGTGCCAATAGATTTTGCTTGGGTAATAGGCTTTGGTTCAAGGGCTTGTCCGAAACTGATCTACTTAAAAATAAAAAATGTGTAGAGTTTTATATAGCAGGAACTAGACCTGAGACATCGGGTATCAGAGCGCTTTACATAAGCACCAGTTTCGTTACAGCAGAACACATTAATTTTTGTTAGGCACAGGGAGATTAAGGGCCATATGTATCAAGGCAAAATGGGTTCGCAAACGCCGAAATTCGCAGAATCCTGGCGTTTGCGAACCCATTTTCGCTAAATGGTATGTATGAAACATTTTTGGTGCAAAATAAGGAATCGCTAAATTTGCCATTCCTTATTTTGCGATTGCATTTAAGGAATTGCAAATTTTGTGATTCCTTAAATGCAATGTATCAAGGAAAAAAACATTACAAAATGCCATTAAGGAGTCGCAAATTACCACCAACTTCTAGTTGGTGGTAAGTTGCGAATTCTTTTAAAAAAGCTTTTTTTTTTTTTAAATCAAAAGGTGCCATGTGACACTCATACGTGCGCCTTCTGCGCACACATGTCATTTTCAGGGGTGCAGCAGGGTGTTCTTGAGACATCCCTGCACCCTTGAAAATATTCACAATTTGCGATTAGCAAATTGCGATTCGCAAATTTCCCCTTCATTCCTATGGGCCTCCTGGCCCATAGACATGAATAGGAAATTATTCCTTAATTGCGATTAGCAATTTGCTAATCGCAATTATGGAATTTTAAGGAATCGCTTAAAAGAAGCGATTTCCTACATACATACCATATTGCGATTTCTAAATAGCGATTCCTTAAAAATCGCTATTTAGGAATCGCAAAACGGAATGTTGATACATATGGCCCTAAGTGATTTGCCCAGAATCACAGGATGTTGAGCGTCGTTGCCGAGACTCAAACCAGGTTCCCCAGCTTCGAGGTCAACCACTCTAGCCATTAGGCTACATCCTCTCCCCACTTTAATGAGTCTAGATATTTCGAAGGCTTGTCAAAGTACCACTAATTTTAGGGGTGCACTACACATCCTCACAACAGATTCTAGCAACTACCTGAGCACTGTTAATCAATGAAATAGACTTTATCTGAAATTAACATATTTCCCTTTAGGAGAAGGAGAAGTGTGGCTCACTGGTTAGAGGAGGCAGACCTGGAAGCAGACGTGAGCCTGGGACCAGGGTTCAATTCCCGGCTCGGCGGGGTCTTGAGTCCTAAAATGTCCATGGACTCGACAATTCTCGCTCCGGTGCCTACTCGATTCACGGGTTCACACTCTGCGACTCTGGGCAATAGCTTGCTTAATCTCCACAACGGCCCCTCGTGGCGGGATGCCTGGCTTTCACCTTGTGGATACCCTGCCGGGGTTATCTCACAGGGGAATACCAGGACAGGTTCCCTAAGCAAGCGCTTAGAAACCGCTTGGTGATTTGCGCTATATACATTCCTGTACATTTACATTTACCTTTACTTAATTATGTCAAATGTAGGAAAAGTTGTATGCAAAAATGTGCAAAAATATTGTACATTTTCGATGCAAGGACACATTTTGTGCTAAAAAGTAGAGCCGAAAATACAATTGCTGTGAAAAACAGCCGCCTGTGCTCTGTGTTTTTTCAGGCTATCCCCATAATTATGAGATTGGTTTTTTAGCTGAACAGGCTTAAAACTGTGCAGCGCCTTGTAAGGGCGTCTATTTGAGAATTTTGCGTACCAAGCACTATGGGAAATGTCAGAAATATGCAAGATTATGCTGGCGTAATGAAAGTTTCACCCAGGCCAACCGTGAAATCACACATCTCCACATTTTTTCTGTCATCTTACTGACAAGAATGTCAGGGTAAGACAGTGGTAAATGAACAGTGCCACCAGATGCCCTTGATGCTTGATCTCTTGTCCGTGCACCCTGCTCCATGTCAGGTTTCATCTCTTCTGTGCATCACACCACTGTGCCCCCTGCTCCATGTCAAGTTTCATCTCTTCTATGCATCACACCACCATGCTTCGTCGTAGGTCGAAAAAATGCCATCTAAGCATCCATTTGAGGAAGCAGTGCCTGGAGGATCAGTGGGACCAACACACTGGCAGCTGAGAAGGCAAGCTATCTTTAGCACCACCAGCCTCACTGTCTCTCCTTGACGCGGTCCTGTTCCAGCAATAAGTACTTGTTCAGACCATAATAACAGGGACTTTTCTTTTTTTTTTCTCCAAATATTTTATTGAAAGTAAATTTTACATATACAAAAACAAAACAGTTGTCATACTTTGGGCTGCTCTTACAATGTGTACTTTGGCATAGTGGAGCCACAGAGAGAGAGAAGAAGAGAGAATGGTTTACTGCCTCAGGTGGGCATTGGGTATGGTTTGCCGCCTTGTGTTTGGCGGTAATGTTGTCTGCCCCCCGAAGGAATGTAACCCAGTTGAACCAGCGTTTAAAGGTGGCTTTGCTAGTGTTCTTCCAGTTCCCCAGGATGGTTTTCACCGCTGCCGACAGCAGAACATCGATTAGTTCACGTTCTTCTTTGGACTGAAGCTGTGGTGCTAGGCAATCGCGGTGGCAATCCCCGCTAGGCCTCGTTGTGTCTGGCTTCCTGTGATTGTGTCTATGAGGTTGTATACTTTGTTTCAGAATGTTTTAACTTTGGGGCATTCGTATATCATGTGGGCTAGGTCTCCTCTTGCTTAATGGCAGTTCCAGCAGGTGCTGCTTCCGCTTTCCCCCACTGTTTCTAGTTTTGCTGGTGTGCAGTGTAGTCTGTGTAGTATCCAGTATTTTGTTTGTGCCAACTGCGGTGTTACTTTGTTTTTGGATGCCGAAGTCCATACTCTAGCACTCTCCTCTTCGTTTAGCGGTCTCAGTATAGTCTCCTACCAAAAGGCTATTGTTTTGTTGTTTAGAGCTGTGGTGCGTGGTGTAATTAGTTTGTAGATCTGCGCTGTTTGGTGGCCTGTCTTGTTTAGATTCTGTGCATACTGTATGATGGTGGGTTTGTGTTTGGAGAGGTTTGCCTTGGTGATGGCTGCTTTGATTCTTAGGAATTCGTAGAATTCCTTGTTTGGTAGTCTGGTTATCTGCTGCAGTGCCTTGTAGGTGAGTGGGTTGTTGCCTACTTCTAGTTGTGCCGGCGTCGTAATTCCTCTGCTATACCACTCTTTGCTGTCTAGCGCCTTCCCTTTGTATGTGATTTTGGGGTTATGCCATATTGACTCCCATCTGGTACCTCTGATGCTTACTTCAAGTTCCCTATCTACTCTCAGTAGCGCTGTTTTTGTGCTCCTGAGTATCGCATTTTTGACTTCTGGGTGTCTGTTTGCCGTAAGCGCCATGATCGGGTCTGCTCCTCCTAGGATGCCCCTTTCCAGGTCGAGCCATACCGGCATGTACTCTGGTGTGGGGGTAACCCAGTGTAGTCCCTGTTTGGCAAGGCATGCCGTTTGGAAGGCCTTGTAGTTTGTGAGGTTCAGTCCTCCCTGTTCTTTTTTAAGTCTGAGTTTTGCTAGGCTGATTCTTGGCTTCCCCCCCCCCATAGGAACGTGTTGATAGCTTTGTCCATGTGTTTGTGGAAATCCGTTGTTAGAGTAAGTGGCAACATGGACAGCAAGTAGTTTAGCATAGGGGTGACCATCATCTTGATTGTCTCAATTCTTCCCCACCAGCTGATAAATTTGGGGCCCCATGTTTCTAGCTTGGTCTTAATCTTTTTCAGCATCGCTTTTAAGTATGGGCGGATCTAGCAGATCTCGCGTACGCGAATTTGCAAATTTACGGATTCGCAATCCGCAAAAATACGCGAACTCTAGCGGATTTGCGGATTTTTACGTTTCTTGTGTTGGCGCGCGTTCGCGAGGATTTGTGGACCATTTCGCAATTGCGAACTTACTTTTCGGCTCGCAACGGCCACGACTATGTTGTTTCTACGTCTGGTTTATCATCACAGGTTCACAGCACCCTCTGTTTCACCACTGCCACCCTCTGGTACACCCATGCCACCCTCTGGTACATCCTCACTGCCACCCATTAGGTTTGTTTATCACTGTATATTATGGGGGTGAAAAAAAGCAAGCACACCTGCCCTGCTTCAACTGCCATGAATGAATTTGGGGTTGATTAATGTGTCAGTGATTTTGAAACTTCCAGTCTGGCTGGCACCTGCTTCCTTCCTTATCTGTAATTTGCTTTCTGTTGCAGTGAAAGCAAGCACACCTGCCCTTCTTCAACTGCCATGAATTAATTTGGGGGTGATTAATGTGTCAGTAATTTTGAAACTTTCAGTCTGGCTGGCACCTGCTTCCTTCCTTATCTGTAATTTGCTTTCTGTTGCAGTGCAATTTTTTTTCACAGGACCTTTATGGTCTACTTGTAGCTATTCTATGAGCCTGCTGTTTGGGTCATAGCAGGGTCATAGAATAGTTGCAAATAGGCAACTGAACTCTGGAGGGGCCCCTCAGGAAGCACTAGAGTGAATGGTTACTAATGTTAAGTTTGAACTTTTGCACCTGGTGATTGCTTTCAGTTTAGCAAAAATCGTTTTTCTGCAATTTCGCGCGATTCGCGGGGCGCGAATCCGTGCGAGATCGATTTCGGAAGCCGCGAATGCGTGCGAATACATTAATTTTTTTTTGCGGCGTGTATGTTTGCGTGATTTTTTGCATGTTCGCAAGGCGCTTGTAGTGATACGTTTGCGAACTTACCCACGCGGTCGTACACGGGCGCGGCCATCTTGTTTGCGTGACGTAATTCAGTTTCCGGCCGCTATGTGTAATCTCGCAAAGTGTGCTGCTCGCTAGTACAATTTCGCGCGTGATCGCGAGGAGAATCTCGCGCGAACTTACCCACGCGGTCGTGAATGGGCGCGGCCATCTTGTTTCTCATTCATTGCTATGGTTCTGGGCATGCTTTCTGTATCCTCTCTGAATCTCTGCCATCCTTTGCTTGTTTGAAGTTTATTTGATCTATTTTACTTATTATCTATCCCTCTATTTTTCTAGCTCTATATTTTTGTGTTTTCTGCTACTTTTAGTTAATTTTAAACTACTTTTTTAAACTCTTTTCTTTTCTTCTTCACTATTCTATTTCTTCTTTATCATTTAAATTTATTTCTGCCCAGACCATGGTAAAGGGAGCCGGGAAGCACCCTGAGAAGGGGAAGTGTCCCGCACCCCGTGCCCGGCTCCCGTGCGGGCGTTTGAGGGGGGAGCAAGTGGTGCCACGGGAGATCTTTAGCGCGGAGGAGGTGGGCGCACTAATCTTCTACGTCCAGCGCCGCCTCCCCAAGACCATCCTGGGAGGCGGCAAGATCGCAACCGGCTATGGCATCCGGGAGTGCCGGAAGCGGTGGGAGAAGGTGTCCTGGGCCATGTTTAAGCTCTCTGGGGTCCGGCGCACCTATAACCAGGCCACCCACCGCTGGACGGATGTCATGGACCGGGAACGGGACTTGGTGGACACGCTCGGCGTAGAGGTCCCCGGGCTTGGTGAGTAGTAGTAGCTATTCATCACTACTCTGTTTTATCCGGCTCTGTTATTTGCAAATCTTTGTTCTTTACCAAGAGCAATAATGCTGCCGATTACATTGTAGGTAAATTATATTTCAAAATCTTCTATGCATTTCAGGTGCACTGCTCTCCTTCTCAGTAGCCTTGCTTGCTACTATGCTTATTTGTTTTGTATTTTGTGTTCATTTCATTGGCCTGAGAAATTATGTATGAGTGTAGTGTAAAGATAAGAACTGCGTAATGCTAGACACTAAGGGTCATATTTTCAATTACCGGCGCATCCCTGCAAAGTAGCAGGGATGCGGCAGTTACTGTGCGCCATGCCACCACCACCCATTGGCCCAAAACGTCACAGAAGCCTTACGCATCTGTGCCGTAAAGGCGGCGCATTGCTGGAGTTGCGTGCCAACGATGGCGCAGCTCCAGCAATGCTCTGGGGTGCCCTATCTCCCCAATGCTGCATCAAGCCGTACGTCGGCTTCAAGCAGGCGCAGGGTTTGAGTCCCGCATCATTGTCCTAAAAGTGACTGGTTGACATCTTGTAGATTTCCCTCAGCCACTTTTAGGATTCGTTCCTGCGCAGGAACGCCCTCCCTTGCGCTGGAACGCCCCCTGATGGCGCAGGGCTTTACAACGTGATGCATCTCCCATATGCGTTTTTTTTAAATATATACGCCGCACCATGGCGACTCTTTTGTTCTGCCGCTGCGTCACAAAAGTCACGCAACAATGGAGGAAAATGAGCCGCAAGGGACTTCTAAATCAGCCCCAACAGACTGAAGTCCAGTCCTTCCTTTAGACACATGGCTATAAGAAGAAATAGTGGTGGTGGTCGGTGGATTGATAGTTTGAGTATTCACTGATCTGCAAGCAGGATGGACTTTGTCTGTCACTTCGCGTGCTGCGGACTGCTGCCTGCCAGGCCTAGGCAAACCTTTTTAGTAGTCTGTTTATTGAGTTACATAGGAACTTTCAAAGTCAACGGTCCGCAAATCAGGCAATACGAATAACGTAGTATACCACATGAGATAGGTCAATATATCCCGTGGAATAGTTGTCTATCTATTTGCTATTTCTCCAAAATATTTTGTTATTGTTCTTTTGAAATGTTTGGTTTGGTTGACAAATCTCATCCATGTTTTCTGGTCTTTCTTTCTTTCTTTCATGTTGTACATCAGCTCCCCCCAAGGGCAAGAGGACACAGGAGGAGGAGGGTGCTGTTCAGGAGGATGCAGGCCAGGATCGGGCAGGCGAGGGCTCCTTTGCTGGCCCCAGTAAGTTTTAATTTTAATATAGAGTACCTATTTTTTCCTAGCGTTCCTCATTCGATTTTTTCTAAATCGTCTTTGATCTTCTTGTAGACTGGATCTAAATTCTTATCCTGCCTCGACTATGACTCCCTGTGGTATTACTAGATTATTCTTATTAGTCTGTCTGTGTAGCTAACTAAGATTGCACATTTGGCAATTCCATTGGACTCCCATTCTAGTCAGCAATAGCTCTATGCACTGAGTGCAGTCCTCTGGGATTGTCCATAATGTCTTTTCAAGTCTTCTAAATGTTTATGCTTTGACAATTGCCAACAATAAAAAGGTGAATGACCACCAAGAAAGAATAAGATACTACTTTACTTTTGGTTTGGATAGGAGGACAATCCATTCTACTACTGTTGCAGGGACAAATCTGCACAAACCGAACTATGAACACTAAATAGTGCATTGTTTATCAATTATAATAGGCGCAGGTAGACTTTCTTTCCACATACCTCAGTGATATCAGACTTTGAAGAATCCCCAATCTCCTTACTGACTAGATAGTGTGGCAGAGTCATTTAGCTCCCTAAGTCACCGATGATTGATCCCCAATGATCATTAGATTATCCTACGCAGGACAAGAGTACGGAGTCACAGTCAAGAAGTGTCAGAGGCACTCATGCTTGCAAAAATTCCAAAACCTTTAGCTCATCCACTCTAGTCTGGAGGACCAAAAACCACAGAGTCTATTTAAGTTTAAAAGCTTTATTAAAACTAAACACATTTATTAAAATCAACTTTGTCATAAAAGTAAACGTTTAACTGAAAATGGAAAAGTGCTTAGTGCTAACGATTAATTGGACACATTTCTTGTGGTCGAGCTGAGCTCTCACCTGGTTTGAACTTGAGCTTGACCCTGATCGTGTTCTTAGAAGTCAAGCTTCTGTTAGGAGAAAAAGTGTTGTGTGTTAAAAATAAAAAGCAAGCATTCATCAGTTGTGCCAAAAAGTGCAGGAAGACAACAGCCTTCCCTGGAAAAAGGGACATTTTTACTGTAGAGTATACAGTTACAAATTATTACATTGTATTTCTTTTTTTTAAAATTTCTTTATTCCTCCTAGACCAAATATTATATAGTAGTGAGTGGTGTATTCTAACATTCTTAAATGTACTTTGTAGGGGGAACATCTGGTGGCGGGGCCAGCGCGGAGGTGGTGGATGAGGAGGACAACACTTCTGGGGAGGAGGCGGTGCGAGTGCCGGACGACACCAATGTGCCTGTGAGGGTTCACACGGTGGTGGCGGGCAGAGGTAAGCTATATATTCCTTACTTATTGAGATTGAAGACTGCATAGTGTGCTTTCTGCACAGGTGTATTATAAATGAACCAGGTAGTAGCCTCCTCTAAATGTACTTCGACTTAGCTGTGAAGTTTTTGGCGAGAAGAATCCCAATAAGATCTGAGATGAACTTGATGGATGGGATGAACGAAAAGTGAAAGAAGGGTGTAAGTAAGTGTGGAAGGACGAGAAATTTTATGATGGCTGGCAAAGAAGAATGATATGTGTTTGCTTGGTCCCCGTGGTGGCTGGGAAGGAAAGAATATGGTATGGTGCATGGCTGGGTCAATGATGAAGCATGGATGGGTGGAAGGACAACAGCCTGGGTGGGTGAAACAGAAACTGTATGTGTGCATATACTTTGAATGGATGGATGCCTGGAGCATGGTAATATCTGACTCTTACATAGCACATGTGTATCTAGAGAGAGTAGATGGTCGCTGGATGAACTAATTGTTACCTTGAAGAGCATGTAACACCGCACCCGCACGTCCGTTCCAGTGTAGGGAAGGCAAGGAAAAGAAATTGTATATTTGTCCAATACTACCATGAATAGTAGCAGTAGTTTGTATTGCACTGCAAGCACAGCATATATCCGGTTATTACGGTGGACACTCCGTACCTCTCTTAATAACTTTAGTTTAGTAGTAGTAGTACGTCATTCATGTGTGGGTGTATCACTGTTCACTCAATAATAAGCAAAGCACCTAAAGTCATCCCATATGTCATCAAATACATCCCATGTGAAGTGATAGATAATCTAATTATTTAGCTTCTTCATTTTCCTTTTCTAGTACTCATTTGCACGTGAAAGGTAAATTAATTAAGCAGTAGCCCTTGTAACAGAGTATTCTCAGTGCCACCCGTAATAGAAAAGTAATAGCTTCACCACATGCATGTACTGGACCGGTACAGTAACGCAAGTCTGTCTCACTCATCATGGTGTGCGTCTGTTTTTCTCGGGTGCAAGTTCACTGCGCTGCCATTCTGCCGGCTTGCATAAGATAACGTACCAATTTTCCTAAACAAGAGAGAAGAATAAGAATAAGACTGGTGTACTGTCATAGTCGACTGTAATGGAAGTCCATAGTGGTCGTAGAATTTGTTCATTAAACTACCACTAATGTTAGAGCAAGGATGCAGAAGTGGGAGGTTAGATAGATACTGTCCTCAATAGTTATGTACTGTGCTTTCAATTTGCTACTTGTACTGTGACACAACTTTCGGCTCAATCACTTTGTGTTATTAATGTGAAGGAGCATTGGTTACAGACTATGTCTTTCTTTCTTCATATAGTTGCTCCTTCCAAATCGACATCACGGAGGGAGCAGGCTCGAATGGCCCGGCAACGGAGGCTGGATGCCACTGTCGCCGAATATCGGCGGCTGGTGGCCCTGGAGGAGGAGGAGGACACGCAGTCGACCGGTGCAACCACAACATCCTCGACTGGGACAGCTGCATCCTCCTCCGTGACCCCACGGGCTGCCAGCCAGCGCAGTGCTCCAGCGGTACGGAGCCGGGCTAACAAAGCCAACCGCCACCGCCAAGCAGCAAAAAGACCAGCTGCCCCCCACAGGAGCTGCAAGGCACGCCAGCGCCGCCTAGGAGTCCGAATGTCCTACCTGGAGCAGGAGGTCCTTAGGTACAAGAACTTGGTGGAGGGCCTCCGCTTCGAACTTGCCACCCTCCACAAGGAGTATGATGCCCTGGCCGCAAAATTCACCAGCACCCTCCAGTAGTGGAGTGTCCCTTGCCCTTTTTTTAGAGACTTTTGGGGGGTGGGATTTGGGAGTTGGGTTCTTTTTGGGACTTTTCAAAGACAATCGTTGGGGTTAGGGAGGGTCTTGAGGGAGATTATTTTGTTAGGGCTACATAAATATACTTTTTTGAACTTTATCTGACCATACCTGTTTTTTACTGCTTTTCAGTCTGGTGGGTGGGGGTGTAACAGTAAGTTTGTTTTCCTGAAGAGTCCTAGGACTTTAGTAGTACTACCGTCAATGTCTCGTCTAGTCCTAATACTCCATTATACTACCTCCCACCAAACGCTTATCTTACCTGTAATTTGTGTTAGAAATTAGGGCTAGGCCCAGGGCTGGCTCCACGTGAAATGGGGATTAAGGTTGGCAATCCTTGGCGGATGAAATTTCCTCATTGCGGTGGTACTAGTGGTGTGACACAGTGGCAGTTGCATGCCCATGGGAAAAAAGAAAACGAAACCTGGTTTGTCCTTACTGTAGCATTACAACGGTTACGGTACGATCGAGAATATAGCAGGTGACAGTAAACTAGAACAGTGCCACAATGTAGCCTAACAAATGGTAAAGTATTGCAAGTATAACTAGTACTTGCGTTGAATTTAGTTGACATTGGCTCCTACTACTACAAGAAATAGTACTGAAGCTGAGTAAGTCTAGAAGATATCCTCGTATTCCTTCACCAGCCTGTTGCTATGACCTTATCCTCCCCAGCAAGTGTGTGAAATTATTGATGTCATTTAGTCAGACATCAAGCAAAACCACACAGCCCGGGGGAAGAGGGTTAGGGTTTGGAAAATGGATGGGAATGGGGGTTTCTTTTTGGGTAGGTTTTGTTGAGAGAAGAAAAAAAACACAGCATGGACAAACAATAATTGAAGATAAAGAAATCTTTGGGTACAAAGCTAACCAATGCAGTCACACTCATAGAAGAAAACAATGGATACTGTATCTGTATTCTGTATGTTGTTGGAGTTGTCCTGTTGAATTTGGTAAGTAAGTTGCATGCAGCAAACAATTCCTCTTATTAGCGGCACTCCTCCATTCCAGCTGATGCTTCGTCCATCAATGTTGGTGACCACTGACAGAAGACACCCTGTCCACTGCCTGCCTGGCGGATGTCGACTGAAACCCGGCCTGTAATTATTGAACGGAAAACAGGAAGTGCTATTACAATACCACTGATAAATAAATATAAGGTATGTAAGCTGTGTGGTGCAAAAAGTCACACTTTGATTTCCCTAATAGACAGTACAATATTTTTGAAATTGCGTACTCTGTCTGAGTCACCTTTTTAAGGATAAATAAGTATGGCCAAAATATTATAGCGGATCTTTCCCCTCAAGGTAGGTGTACTGTAAACTGTGTTTTAGAACAAAATTTGACCTTCCAGGCAATGCTCCCACCAAGACCCTTCCTAAAGCCAGTCGCAAATGTAGAAGACCCCCAATCAGATCTCAAAAAACGAGGCCTAGCAGAAAAATGATGACAAAACGTACTTTAAAAGTAAAAGTAGGCCCAAATACACCCTTACCCACCGTGGATTGTATTCAAACCACTTGCAAGCAAGCAAAAGTATCCATAGCCAGCATCGCTCCAAGAGTGCTCTAAAACCCCAGAACTGAGTTGCAATAGAACACCCCGAAACACATGCAATCCTGCTGCTAGGGCTAACCCTAACGAACCCTAAGTTACAAAAAGTGGCAAAAGGTTTTGCCTTATGGATTTTGTCCAAAACACTTCTATCCGGTATTAGACCTTCCCAGGAATGCCCCAAGACCCGCCAACCCACCCGCAAAAAAGCACGCGACCACACCCCCAAACAGCAAAAAAGCAAAATTCTCATACTTACAATATCTCTCGGCCTTCGGTCCTAACGCGCTGTGCAGCTAGGTCATCATCATAACTCCTGTTTTCCACCACGGATTTCCTGAAAAGCAAATGCAATCAAGATTAGACTGTCGCAGCAGTGCTTCGACAGAGACCCCGCAACCCACCCACAAACACCAGGAAGCCCCCCAAAACGCTACATTGAGCAAGATGTCAGAAGAAATAGCAAAAAAAAGGCTTTTCCTTATGGATTTTGTCCAAAACACTTCTATCCGGTATTAGACCTTCCCAGGAATGCCCCAAGACCCGCCAACCCACCCGCAAAAAAGCACGCAACCACACCCCCAAACAGCAAAAAAGCAAAATTCTCATACTTACAATATCTCTCGGCCTTCGGTCCTAACGCGCTGTGCAGCTAGGTCATCATCATAACTCCTGTTTTCCACCATGGATTTCCTGAAAAGCAAATGCAATCAAGATTAGACTGTCGCAGCAGTGCTTCGACAGAGACCCCGCAACCCACCCACAAACACCAGGAAGCCCCCCAAAACGCTACATTGAGCAAGATGTCAGACGAAATAGCAAAAAAAAGGCTTTTCCTTATGGATTTTGTCCAAAACACTTCTATCCGGTATTAGACCTTCCCAGGAATGCCCCAAGACCCGCCAACCCACCCGCAAAAAAGCACGCGACCACACCCCCAAACAGCAAAAAAGCAAAATTCTCATACTTACAATATCACTCGGCCTTCGGTCCTAACGCGCTGTGCAGCTAGGTCATCATCATAACTCCTGTTTTCCACCACGGATTTCCTGAAAAGCAAATGCAATCAAGATTAGACTGTCGCAGCAGTGCTTCGACAGAGACCCCGCAACCCACCCACAAACACCAGGAAGCCCCCCAAAACGCTACATTGAGCAAGATGTCAGAAGAAATAGCAAAAAAAAGGCTTTTCCTTATGGATTTTGTCCAAAACACTTCTATCCGGTATTAGACCTTCCCAGGAATGCCCCAAGACCCGCCAACCCACCCGCAAAAAAGCAGGCGACAACACCCCCAAACAGCAAAAAAGCAAAATTCTCATACTTACAATATCTCTCGGCCTTCGGTCCTAACGCGCTGTGCAGCTAGGTCATCATCATAACTCCTGTTTTCCACCATGGATTTCCTGAAAAGCAAATGCAATCAAGATTAGACTGTCGCATCAGTGCTCCCAGACCCCAAAACTCACCCACAAACACCCGGAACCCCGCCAAAGAGCACCTCAAAGGCAAGCAAGTCAGCAAAAATGGCAAGAAATTTCCGCCTCATATTTGGTCCAAAACACTTTTATCCGTTATTAGAGCTTCACAGCAATGGGCCCAGAGCCGTCAACTCACCCGCAAAGAAGTAGAACACCCCCACAAGTGCTGAGTCTTTCTTCATTGGGCGTAATCCAGCCCTCTGCTTTGAGGGAAATCGGAGTCTGGAGGAGGAGGATAGAGGAGCATGTTCTTCAGAACTTGTGAACCTGAGGAATGTAGACTGCGGCACCTTCAAATCAATAGGCAAACAAGTGAAGACAGTTCTGCTGATGGGCTTGTTTTTGGGATTAGGTGATTAAAGTTTGAATTAAATTAACTGTGCAAAACAAAGAAAGACAGACACACAGGAATAAAAGTGAATAAGGACGAAAAAGAAAGTTATTGATTCATTGTCTCATTTTCTGGGCTCGGTGTCAGGGAATAAGAAGAAGATTTCGTCATCATACTCTGCGAATTCAGGCAGGATGAGGTCAGTGTCACCGAACAGAGAACAAATCCCCTCATCTACGTTGCCGTCCTCCTCGTCTTCATGCGGCGTGCTTTCTCGTACTTTGTAATCTGGTGGTATGAGGTGCTGGTTCATCTTGATCATTGTCAGCCGCTCCACATTTTTGGGCGAGAGGCGGCTCCGTTTGGGAGTTACAATGCCACCAGCAGCACTGAAAACACGTTCAGAAGACACACTTGCGAGTGGGCAAGACAAATAGTTTATAGCCAGGTTGGAGAGCTGTGGCCACAATTGTTTTTTCCCATGCCAATACTGCAATGGCTCATCATTAAGAAAGACCTCTGTTGAGTCATTCAGATAGTCCTGCACCATCGACTCAAGGTCAGCAACGGTTCCTCCACTTTGCTTACTTTTTGCTGTGCCTGTGACATTTTTTCGAGAACCATACCCAAGCAAAGTTAGCCAATCCTCTACAGCAGCCACTGTTACTGTTGTGTCTGGTGCAGATGATCCGGTTGATGGTGTCTTTAACGGCTGAGAGGTCACTTGTGCCACAGCCACAGGTGCAGAAGTGGATTTTTTTGACTGGGGATGGCCTGCTGATGCTGATGTACTGCCTTCTCCTTCAATATCCTGCCGTTCTTTTTCAAACCTCTTGGCTGACCAGGCTAGCCAATGTTTGTAGTTTTGAACATCTTCATCAGCAAAAGGAAAGAATGCTTGGCCTGCCAGCGCCTTTTTGTAGCGTGGATCCAGAATAGTAGCACAAATGTAATGCTGTTCTGACTTGATCTTTTTAAGACGTTTATCACCACGCAGGCGCTCTAATAATTTCTCCGACAAAATAAAAGGGTCTTTTTTTTTCATCTTTTTCAAACTCAGAAGACACCGCCTTCAGTTGGTGCTCCAGCATGCACAACAATGGGATAGCTTTTCCCAAATTACAGTCCTCCTGGCTGACTGCACGCATGAAGAACTCAAAAGGACGAAGCATGTCTGTCAGGCTTTTAACTATGTCCCATTGCGCCGCACCCATCCGCAGGTCCTTCTGAGCTGTACCCTCTGTTAAGAAATAGTGATCGAGTACCGTATACTGCTCATACAGACGCTCAAGCATGTAGAAGGTTGAGTTCCAACGTGTTGCCACCTCCTGGATGAGTGCTTTCACTGGCATTCGACGTTGAAGTAGCAGGCTCCTCAGATGCTTCCGGGCCTTAAAAGAATGGCTGAAATGGTTGCACATTTTGCGGCAGGTGGCCATTACCTCGAACGCTGTACTGTCTGTATCACTCAAGAATTTTTGAACTACCAGGTTGATACAGTGCGCCAAACACGGCACTCTGAAATAGTGACCCAGATCCATGGCCCTAACTACATTGGCGCCATTATCCGTGGAAACATAACCAATCTGGCGTTTTTTTGGGGCCAGCCAGTGAAAGACCTTTTTGTTAAACTCGTCCAAAATGTTTTCTGCTGTGTGACTTTTCTCCAAGCCAAACATGGCTAGTGTTGCATGTTTCCGAGCAGCTTTAAAAACTTGGTCCGGGTCAACACCTGCGTTTAGCTTTGCTTTAACACCTGAAAAAGAGACCCAGTGTGCAGTGATGCACATGTAATCAGCGCCTGCGCCACTGGTCCACATGTCTGTTGTCAGATGTATAGTGTGAACAGCACTCTTCTGCAAAGCTGCCCCAATCGCCTCCAGCACATCTTCATGTAGCGCTGGAACCGCAACTCTGGCAAAATAGAACCGGCTAGGAACCTTCCATTTAGGGCAGAGCGTTGCCACTAATTCTAGAAAACCTACCGCTTCTACAAAAGAAAAAGGGAGAAGGTCCACAGCTAGCATTTTAGCCAGCTTAGTGTTATACAGACGCGTCAGTGGGTGGTTGCGTTCATATGGCGCGTCTGAAGAAAACATGGTTCTAATGTTGCCCTGGACCAAGCATTTACGGGATGATAATGACTTCGTTGACCCAATTATGCTCGCTGGTGAACTTTTGCGCGTTGGTGTCTCACTCGCTCCAACACTCTTAGTGTGCCTCACATTGGGTGTGCTGCTGACAGGGGTACTGGGTGTAAGTGAAGTGCTTGACACGTCTTCTTCCTCCTCGTCATCATCAGATGCAACATCAACGTTTTCTTGACTTCCAATTCGGGCTTCCTTGATCGCATCTAGGTGCGCAAACCATTTGACAGTGTGCTGTCTCTCAAGATGACCTCTCTGGCCTCCGGTACCATAGTTGGTACCTGACTTACCACGACTAACTGCAACCTTACAAAGGGTACAAATGGCGAACTTTTCCCTTTTTGGGCAAACAGTAAAGAAGTCCCAAACTGGGGACTTGAAGTGTCTGTGGGGCCTGGAGGAGGCGGCGATACTGGTGGTGGTGGTCATGCTGCTAATGCCAGATGAAGTGGAGGATCTGGATTGCCCAACTTTTGTACGTTGTGCACTTTCACCGCCACTAATTAAGGTCGAGGTGGATGGAGGTCCCTTCTTGCCAGAAAGAAATATGGAAGCGGTACGAGTTGGTGTACTACTTAACTCCAATGATTGTGGTGGTGTTTCCACTGCCTCCTCGTCGACAACATCATCATCATCACGCTCAGCAGCTTTTCGGGCTAGGGTCAAAATGTCTGTTTGCTGCATGCCCGCTGGGGCTGCAGTGACCTTTATGATGACTGGGTCGTTGTTGTCAGAGTCTTCATCAGCAGCAGTATCTGCCACTTCTTGTTGAGCCTCATCATCACACTCCATAAGTCTGAGACTTTGGACGAGCTTCCTTTTACGCTTAACTACCTTTGTCAGATCATGGTGTGCCTCACTCTCAGACGGCAGTGGTGCTGGTTCCCAATTTTTATCCGTATCATCAGAAGGAGGTGTGCTTGAAGAAGATGTAGACACCACCCTTGATCTCTTCCTTGCTAGGGGTGTGGAAGACAATGAATGATCATCAGGAGGATTGTCTTCCTCAAATGATACCTCGCCTTGATTGTCGATTTCCTGATGTGCCCCTACTTCGGGAGGAACAACTATTGTGGGCACTTGTGACCCTCCATGCACCTCTGCTTGCGCATCTCCTTCCACATGTACTTGGGCTTGTACTTACACATGTGATTGTTGTTGCGGCTGTGGTTGTTCAACACTCGTCAGATGAGCTACAACAACCTGTGTTGATTGAGGGACATTGCTGCTGCTTTCTTGCGATGAGCCAACATCACTGGTCGATGGTGATTGAAGAACTATACTGGCTGCCTCTGCAGCACTCAAGGGCTTGGACTTAAGTTGGCGTGGTGGTGGTGGTGGCACTGAGCCCAATGGAGCGGGGGTGCTGCTGCCAGCTTGGTCCCCAGCAGATCCCGCTGCTGCTGCAGGCATACTTTTTTTTTTACTCCCAAAAAAAGGGGCGGGCGGCACACCAGTCTCCTTGGTAACTTGCTTCTTCTGCTCCTTACTGGCACCTTTCTTGCTAGAGGAGCTACGGGTAACTTTTTTTGGGGCCATCTTCTTCAGAGCAGGTCAGAACAGCAGGCAGCAGTTGCACGAGTTGCAGAGTTGTCTGTGTCCAGACGTGACGCCGCGTGACGTTATACTGCACACACACACCGCTGCAGGACTTCTTCCTGGCACTGGTGGTTCTCTTGAGTCTTGTGCACCTAAAAGCAATGGAAGACAGAGGAACATCAGTTCAGTTATACACCCCAAAAAATCGACAAAACACAGAAAAATCAGCACAATCCCCTGCCATCCATGATGTTTACATTGAAGACACCCCACAGAAAGACTAGGGCCATGCAAGTATGCAACACTCACTACCCCTGGGCATAATGGATGAAAAGTAGGCAAAATAAGTGCAGGCCTCAGACACTGCCTCTCTTCAAAATGGCCCCTTGCACCCAAGCACATGTTGCCTGTACCAGCCAGCACTCAAGATGGCCACCACCACCACCCACATGGCCAGTCCACATCAACAGTACACCCCAAAAAAACAGAAAAACACCCACAAATCACCACAATCCAATGCCATCCAGGATGTTTACATTAAAGAGAGTGAGACCACACTACAGGCACACTCAGTCCATGCACCACTACCCCTGGGCAAAAGGCCACACCAGCAGCCCCCAACAAACGACAAAAACCACAAAAAACAGCACAATCCCAGCCCATCCATGGCCTCAATGGTGTTTAAATTCAAGAGGACACCCCACAGAAAGACTAGGCCCATGCAACACTCACCACCCCTGGGCAAAGGGCCCCACCAGCAGCCCCCAAAAAACGACAAAAAACAAGAAAATCAGCACAATCCCAGCCCATCCATGGCCTCAATGGTGTTTAAATTCAATAAGACACCCCTCAGAAAGACTAGGCCCATGCAACACTGAGTCACTACCCCTGGGGATAATGGATGAAAAGTAGGCAAAATAAGTGCAGGCCTCAGACACTGCCTCTCTTCAAAATGGCCCCTTGCACCCCAAGCACATGTTGCCTGTACCAGCCAGCACTCAAGATGGCCACCACCACCACCCACATGGCCAGTCCACATCAACAGTACACCCCAAAAAAACAGAAAAACACCCACAAATCACCACAATCCAATGCCATCCAGGATGTTTACATTAAAGAGAGTGAGACCACACTACAGGCACACTCAGTCCATGCACCACTACCCCTGGGCAAAAGGCCACACCAGCAGCCCCCAAAAAACGACAAAAACCACAAAAAACAGCACAATCCCAGCCCATCCATGGCCTCAATGGTGTTTAAATTCAAGAGGACACCCCACAGAAAGACTAGGCCCATGCAACACTCACCACCCCTGGGCAAAGGGCCCCACCAGCAGCCCCAAAAAAACAACAAAAAACAAGAAAATCAGCACAATCCCAGCCCATCCATGGCCTCAATGGTGTTTAAATTCAATAAGACACCCCTCAGAAAGACTAGGCCCATGCAACACTGAGTCACTACCCCTGGGGATAATGGATGAAAAGTAGGCAAAATAAGTGCAGGCCTCAGACACTGCCTCTCTTCAAAATTGCCCCTACACCCCAAGCCAGTCCACATCAACAGTACACCCCAAAAAAACAGAAAAACACCCACAAATCACCACAATCCAATGCCATCCAGGATGTTTACATTAAAGAGAGTGAGACCACACTACAGGCACACTCAGTCCATGCACCACTACCCCTGGGCAAAAGGCCACACCAGCAGCCCCCAAAAAACGACAAAAACCACAAAACACAGCACAATCCCAGCCCATCCATGGCCTCAATGGTGTTTAAATTCAAGAGGACACCCCACAGAAAGACTAGGCCCATGCAACACTCACCACCCCTGGGCAAAGGGCCCCACCAGCAGCCCCCAAAAAACGACAAAAAACACGAAAATCAGCACAATCCCAGCCCATCCATGGCCTCAATGGTGTTTAAATTCAATAAGACACCCCTCAGAAAGACTAGGCCCATGCAACACTGAGTCACTACCCCTGGGGATAATGGATGAAAAGTAGGCAAAATACGTGCAGGCCTCAGACACTGCCTCTCTTCAAAATGGCCCCTTGCACCCCAAGCACATGTTGCCTGTACCAGCCAGCACTCAAGATGGCCACCACCACCACCCACATGGCCAGTCCACATCAACAGTACACCCCAGAAAAACAGAAAAACACCCACAAATCACCACAATCCAATGCCATCCATGATGTTTACATTAAAGAGAGTGAGACCACACCACATGCACACTCAGTCCATGCACCACCACCCCTGGGCAAAAGGCCACACCAGTAGCCCCAAAAAAACGACAAAAAACAATAAAATAAGCACAATCCCAGCCCATCCATGGCCTCAATGATGTTTAAATTCAAGAAGACACCCCACAGAAAGACTAGGCCCATGCAACACTCACCACCCCTGCGCAAAGGGCCCCACCAGTAGACCCAAAAAAACGACAAAAACAACAAAAATCAGCACAATCCCAGCCCATCCATGGCCTCAATGGTGTTTAAATTCAACAAAACAGTTGTATCATGCACCCATAACCAACCCTGGTCCTACTGGATACTGTGGCTACCCACAATATAATTTATTTAATGTTCTGAAAAAGTTCCAAAATTGTAGTTGCAGCAACTGTAATGCCCCAAACAAACTTACTTGTGAAAGTTGATTTCTAATCCAAAAGTGATCCAAAGAAAGTCAAAAAGGCCTCAAATCCAAATATCCAGCAGCACCCACAAAAAGTAATCCTTCCAGCTCCAGATCCAAATGAAAGTGACCAGGAGATGGACAAAGCACTGGGAGGAGCCTGCTGGACAGGAACAGGAAGTTGGAGACTGTGGGGCACTTCCTTCCCCCCCCCCAAAAATGGACTCCTTGCAAAAAAAAGGCCATGCAAATGTCAACCTGAGGAGTGATTCTGATAAAAATCATAATTTTCTGAAGGTTTATCCTGTTTGCTGGTGATTTTCTTGTGCAGAATTGCAAAATCTCTATTTCGCGAGTGCGAGATTGTTCCTTTCCGCCGCAACTACGTGTTCGCAATTGCGAACTCTCGCGAGGTGTGCTGTGCAAGGTGGCAAGCCGCGATTACGTATTCGCGGGCACCAAACTCCCGCGGGATCACGCAGCAAGATCCAAAATGGCGCGGCACTCGCAAAATATGATCGAGAAAAACAACTCGGCAAACGCTTAATGACGGAAAGTGAACGCCGTGCAACACGCCGCGCGCCGCAACCAAGCAAAAAATCCGCCGCGAGCGGATTCACGGATTTTCGACAAATTCGCGAGAGTTCGCGGATTGCGAATTTGCCGAAAATCCGAAAAATCCGCGATCGGAGCGGATTTTACGCCCATGCTTAATCGCTTCCTCGTTTTGGTCTAAGGTTGATCTAAGGTCCCTCCCGAAGAGGAGGCCAAGATATTTTAGGGGTTTAGTTTGCCACGCCAGTCCGAACGTTCCTAGGACTGTTCTGGTGGTGTGGCAGTTCATCGGTTTGCATTCGGATTTATCCCTGTTAAGTTTGTAACCTGAGACTTGTGCGTTCTCCTCTATGTAGGTGCCTGTCTATGGCGTTGTCCATCGCCTGGTTCATGTCTCCCGCTGTGATTAGTAGTTCCCCCAATGGGATCTTGCTGAGCTCGCTTTCTACCTCCTCCCAGAATTTGTTGTCTGCTGCGTTCGGCCCGTAGATGTTTGTTATGTGCATAGTTTCCTCGCCCCTTTTGATGCATGTGAGTAGTCTCCTACCTTTTGTGTCTGCTACGTCGTCGTGAACCCTGAACTTTGCTTTCTTGCTGATAATGGTGATCACCCCTCCCTTTTTATTGACGGCTGGTGAGCATACAACCTCGCTTATCCAGTTTGCCTTGAGCCTGTTGGCATCCTCTATGGATACTCTGGATTCTTGGAGGACGTATACATCTGCTTTGAGTCTGTGTAGGTATTCTAATGTCTTCCGTCGCTTGACGATCTTGATGTCTGCTGCTATCTGTGCTAGGGCCTGAGTGTCCGGTGTGGTCATGGTACCTTCGTTATCTCGCTGCTAACTGAGTTGGTTCCTATATTGTACCTCTGTGTCTGGTGCCGCACCGCCGCCCGCCATCAGTCTTTGGGCCCCCCGGGGTGTGGATAGGAATGGGGATGTGTGTATGTGCAGAAGGAAGAAGAAAAAAAAGAAGAAATAGCTCCACCAAGATGTGATTGTCCGTGCTTCATGGCCTTCCCCCCGGCCCTCTCCCCCCTCTCCCCCCACCCCCCTCCCCCGTCAACGTACTGTAAACGTGCGACAGCAACGGTTCTCCGCCCTCCGCCCCCCCCCCCCCCCGGGTACAAATTAAGACCACCCCCTGCTTCCCTCCGTGCTGTGCATACGATAAAAGGATATCTATTGTTGGTCTCTGGAGCCTGCCCTTCAGTGAACATTCCTGAGAGTCTCGTAATACTTTGTCTGGTAGTCTTTAGTTCTTCATTCCGTTTGTCATGAGGTAGGTGTCCGTTTTATTTGAGGTAGTTGTTGTCTGCGTTTTCCTCCATGGTCTCGTGTCAGAGTCTCTTATCGACAACCTGCTGCCACATTTTCTCCTGTCTCCGAGCCGTCCGATGAGGCCCTTCTCTTTGCCGTTCCCGGGCTGTTTTGTTCCATCAACAGGGACTTTTCTGATGGGATGTATAGCCCATAGGGGTCACCTGAAAATTCAAGGCATAGGCACCCACATGCATCAAGCTAAAAACCGGTCGCAAACGGGCAGATTCTTAGTACCTGCCCCTTTGCGACCAATATTTTTGCATTTGGGATACATCATCCCAAATGCAAAAATCGCAATTTAAGGAATCTCTAAATTGAGATTCCTTAAATTGCGATTGCATTTAAGGAATCCCAAATTGAGATTCCTTAAATGCAATGCATCAAAATTAAAAAAAATAGCAATTTCGCAAATAGGAGTAGCAACTTACCATGAAGTTGAACTTCATGGTAATTTGCAAAAACTTTGAAAAATGCATTTTTGTGCATTTTTCAAAGTTTCATGTTGCGCACACACATGCCCTCAGGGCATGTGTGTGTGCAACATATGTGCACAGATCAATTTCTGGGGTGCAATAGGGTGCCATTTTGACACCCTTGTACCCTTGAAATTGCAAGAGCAATTTGCGAGTACCTTCTGGTACTCGCAAATTGCTCGTGCAATCTCCAATTCATTCCTAATTGGGACTTGCAATTTGCGAGCAGCAATTAAGGAATGTTTAGGAATTGCTATTTTTATAGCGATTCCTACATGCATAGGCTTTTGCGATTCCCAAATAGCGATTCCTTAAAAATCGCTATTTAGGAATCGCAACTGCTTCTGTTGATGCATGTGGCTGATGGTCTCCAAATGACCCCCCACATAACAAAACCTACTAGAGTTTGAAGCAGCGCATTTAGCTTTAAGGGTATCCCTTCGCAATAAAAATAAAGTTAACTATGATGAAGGCGGAAAATACAACGGCATTGATTTATCTCGACAAGAAACAAGTGACAAGATTGAGAGCCCTCATTTGTGAGGCTGAAAACATCTGAAGATGGCTAATAACCAGAATCGTTCAAACTGCAGGAGTTCTTCTACCCCGGATTAAAGAACACGGAGGACGATACACTCAGCTGGTCTTTCGACGAATAGTAAGAATAGATGAAAAATGATGGAGTACTGAAACTGAAGCTTCTCTCAGACTGATACGCTCGCCATGCAGTCAACAGCAAATTCCCTGACTATGCATCCAAATTTTACTGTGCAAGCATGATGGTGAACACCCTTTTGATCAGCTGTCCTACAGAAATGTATCTATGTCTTTCCACTCATCCCACTTTCACAGATGTTCTCATAAAATTGATGTACTGCAAATGCACATTTTTCCTAAATTATCTGGAAAGACAATGGGATGGGTGGTTATAGGACCTTCAGTAATTGTCAGAGAGGCCACAAAAGACACTGATGCATGGAGGTCGGTTGAGTGCCCTTCAAGATTACTTGAAGAAAGGGCATCTCCCCTCAGTAGACATGCTCTGAATATTATAATTGAAAGAGAGTAGATGTCTCATAAAAACAATCACAGCTAGAATGAAAAACCAATGCAGAGTACAAATATTCTTTCATAATCAATTACTTTTTTGATTGAAGATGGACACTGAGTCAAAGTTGATCCCAACTACAACAATAGTAAAAGATAATTAGCAAGACAATAGAAGAAACAGGACAATTCCAAAATTAAGTCATTGTTGTAGAGTGCTGCTTGTCACCCAACAGGGTATCCAGGCACTGTGCTGCAGGTATCAGTCAAAGAGCCTTGAGCCCCTTCCTGAAGAGGGTCAGCGAGGGTGCGGTGCGGAGGTGGAGGGGGTGAGCGTCCCAGGCTGTGGCAGAGAGATGGGAGAAGGAGTATTCTCCGTAGCGGCAGTGGAGTATGCAAGGTATCTGTGCAAGGGCAAGGTGTGTAGAGCAGAGGTTCCTGGGAGGTCTATGGAAGAGCAGGCCGTGGTTTATGTAGGGGGGTCATTGGTTGTGGAGGGCTTTGTTGTTGTGAGTCAGGAGCTTGGATTGGCACCTCTTTTGCACCAGGAGCCAGTAGAGGTCCTTCAGGTGCTGGGTGATGTGGGTTCTCTTGGGCTAGTTGAGGATCAGTCTAGAGCCTGAGTTCTGGATTGTCTGGAGTCTTTGTATGAGTTTGGTGGTGGTGCCTGCTTTAAGTGCATTGCCATAGTCCATTTAGCTGGTGATGAGGGTCTGCGTCACCGTCCTCCTGGTGCTGATGGGGAGCCACTTGAAAACTTTGTAGAGCATTCAGAATGTGTGGAAGGCTGGGGAGACAGCGTTGACCTGACGTTTCATGGAGCGTTTTCTTTCGAGGATGATGTCCAGGTTGTGGGCATGGTCTTTCGGCATGGGGATTTGTCCGTGTTCTGACAGCTACCAGGAGTCTTTCCAGAGGTCAGTGCGTCTGCCGATGACCAGTACTTCAGTTGTGTCTGTGTTGAGCTTGAGGCAGTTGCCCTTCATCCAGGCTGGCACATTCTTAATACAGTTGTGGAAGTTAGTCTTCGTCGAGTTGGGGTCCAGTGAAGCGAGAGGATGAGCTGAATGTCATCGGCGTAAGAGATGATGTTGATGTTGTGCGATCTGATGACGTCTGCGAGCGGTGTCATGCAGACATTGAAGAGTGTTGGGATTAGGGATGAGTCCTGGGGGATTCCGCAGATGGTGTGCTTGGTTTGTGAGGTGAGGGAGGGAGGCGGACTCTCTGGATGCACTCGGTTAGAAAGGATGCCATCCATCTGGGCATGTCGTCTGTGATTCCAATCTGACGTAGTCAACCAATGAGTGTGTGGTGGGAGACGGTGTCAAAGGCTGCGGAGAGGTCATGCTGAATCAGGGCAGCTGATTCTCCTCTGTCGAGTAGGGTGCGGATGTTGTCCATTGTGGCTATCAGATCTGTCTCAGTGCTGTGGTTGGCTCTGAATCCTGCTTCAGAAGGGTTCATTAGGTTGTTTGTCTCTAAGTGTTTGGTGAGTTGGAGGTTGATGGCCTTCTCCACGACTTTGGTGGGAAAGGGGAGCAGTGAGATGGGATGGTAGTTATGGAGCTCTCTGAGATCCGTACAGGGTTCCTTCAGGAGCGGTCTGACCTCATGTGTTTCCAAATGTCCGGAAAGGTGGCTGTGGTAATCAGGGCATTGAGAATGTTGGTGAGCTGGCAGCTGATCTAGTCTCTTCTGAGGTTGAAAAGCTGCTTGGGGCGGCGACTGCTCCCAAGTTGATGGAGTTCATAAGAGTGGTTGTATTCGGTGTGTTGAGTTGTTCTCATGTGGTGCATGGGTGGTTGGCAGTGGTGATCGATGGGATGCCGAGGAGGTCAGAGGGTTGGGGATCACAGTTTCTATAGGTGGCTACTATCTTGTGGAAGTGGTCGCCGAGGGTGTTGCAGAGTTGCTGTGAGGAGGGGATCGAGTTTTTGGCAGCTGACACACTAAGATAAAACCTGCGCTTTGCTGTTTTGCAGTTTTCTGGAGTTCCAGCACCTGCCCTTTGCCCTATCTACTCCCTTTAGGTCTCAAAAGGTGAAGAGAGACTAGACCTACTCTATTGATTGGAACATTCCATTCTTCAAAGGCTTTGGTGTACTACTATGTGCTCTACAATAGCGCATATGAGATTTCTTCCCCTTCCAAAACTGCATTGAGTTGGTGATGCTGTGATCTTTCTCTTAGTTCTGGACACTGTACAGTCATTATGTCTCTTGAATTCCTGTTTATTATGTGTGGAATGTCTGGAAGGTGTTCGTCAAAGGCAATGGCAGCAACAACTTAAGGGAAGAGAGGAGAGGCATCTCTGAAGAAGATGGTACATTCCACCAAGCAGGACTCACAAAGAGATAACAGACTTCCTCTTTGGGCCGACATCAGGTGTGGGAGCAGGAGCAAAGCAGAAATCTACCAACTATGATATGGAAGAGAGTATTGTCCAGATTGCTGACTACGGTTTCTTGGGATACCTTGACCACTTTCCCTAGTAAGAGACGTTTCCTGGTGAAGAAGCCTTCAGAACTGAGATGAAGTATGTGTGCCCTGGTGCAGAGTGGGTGGTTGGTTGGATCTGGACCCAGTAGGTGAGCAGGCTCATAGATCCATGTCTGAAACAAAGATTCTTGAGCCCGCTGCTGCTGTAAGTATTGGAAGTTCTGGAGCAATCGTTGTCTGGGTATTTGCTTGCAAAGAGGGTGGGATAGCCAGTGTGCATGAGTTTAATCTCTTTTCTTCTTCTGAGTACCTTTCTACGAGCAGGAAATGTGTTCCTGCTACAGCTGTTGCAGCACAGGAATTGGTGCCTCAGAATTCTAATCTGTTGTTACTTAGTCAAGGAGAGAGGCCCTCATTGTTTAGGATGCAGATGTAAATATAGAAGCCATAGGAACATAGGAGATGACAAGCACTCAAGGTGTGCAATCAGCCTCTAAACAGCTTCAGTTGCTTCAATCGCCCGGTTCTGATGCATACTTTAGAGATTAACACGTAGATCCAGAACCTGAAAAAAATGTTGGGTAAAATGAAAGAATCCCTCAATAAATATGCATTCCCAAACTAAAACTGCACTATATCAGAAACCTTAGTGTAAGAAGATTGAGAGAGGTGGCAATGTTGGAAAAGGTACAGAGGATCCAGAAGCAGTTTTAATGCCTCACATCATTAGCTGTACTTGCCCTTTGAACAATGATCGTTGACAAACCAGAAGTAAAAACAGAGACATGTCTAAACAAACCAATCCTAAGGAGGCTCAAGCAAGTGATGATTCCTGTTTAAAAGGACAGGTAGCAGACACAATCCTGACTCATAAGGAACATAGGAATGCTCGCTGTCTGATCTGTCTATGAGACATTCCCCTCCAAGAGGATCTAGCCAGGATTCCATATCCAAATGTTAACCAGGAGATCTAGGGATGGGTCAGATATCAAAATACTCCTATGACTGTGATAATATTAATCCAGAGAGAGATGATAGTGGCATTGAAGAGACTCCTAAATGGGATCATGCCGGTTCTGATGAAAGAAGTAATACACAGAAAGGACAGTTTTAACACTCTCACAGGCAAATATCCATATTCATTCTTCAGCAAGTGTGAAAGTGTGAATGACCACTCTGACCCTACTCTCATCTCAATATATCATATTGGTCCATCTGAAAATAAAAACTGTGGAGATTATCCGTCCACAAGGCAGGAAAAGGGAAAGTCCAGGCTTCAGTAAAGAGAATCACAACAGTTTGTTCATCTGTGGTTAAACAAGTGAAGGTGGTATAAAGGCAAATATGAGAGATAGCACTTTCTCAAGTTTCCAAGCAGATTGATGGGCATACCATGAGATTAAAGGATGTTCAATTGAAAAGGAGGATATTGAAAACTAGCAACATCAGAATAAGCTCTGGGTGCTGGGAATTTCTAAGGGAGTGAATAGATCAGATACCCTGATGTTTATTGTGAACTCTTTAAAGCATATTTCTAAGAGATGAACACATAGGATTAGATTAACAAAATCCAATAAACACATTCCTTCTCTTTGCTTCGGCAGCAACAGGCCAGGACTATCAACAAGGCAATCATCTCCGAGCAATGTTGATATGCTTCTGGAACTTTGTGCGTCATCAAAAACTTTATGAAAAGGCTTGACAAAATTCAAAAAATCTCTACAGAAAGTTTCCTTTTTTTAGTTTGTTCTGATTTCTCCCCTATTAAGGTGAAAAGGAAGTGGCATTTATTTGAAATGAGTATATCCTTTCAATATGCGGAAGGGCAGGTTTTTCTTCAGGAGGAACCTTGAGATTCCTGAAGGATGGCAGGATCTACTTCTTTACCTCAGACATTAAGATGCAATAATTGTTTGTTGAATGGCAACACAGGAAGAGACAAGGAAGCTCTTGAGGAGAGGCTTAGATAGATAACCCTGAGATTAAAAGACATTTTTTTGTTCAAGCGTTGGGACACATATAGGAAATCTAATGATGCACAGATAAAGCAGAGTACTGGTGCACAAATTGTTAGTTTTTACTGATCTGTGACACAGATTCAATGGGTTATGGTGGACCAGTCTAGCAAAATGTAGGCTGGCTCAGGTACCTTTTGAGTTTGGTCTAAGCATGTGAGGTGGGCCAAGGAATTCTCAATAACTTCTGTTGACAGGTTAGATGGATGGTGATTTTGCTGTCTCACCGGGTGGGACATAGTGTGGCATTTTCAGAGTGGAGGGGGAAGTGTGGAACTGGTGCTATCAGATTCAAGGAAGCAAGAGATAAACAAATTAAACTGAACAAGCAACAAATGAGCAAGAGTGGTAAGTACAGAGGGGCCGATTCACAGAACTAATCTGAGATAAAATCCTAAACGTACTACTTTTGGTATTCACAGAAGGCATTTAGTAGTAGTAAAGTTAGGACTCCTAACTTTAGTACTACTAAATGCCTTTTTGTGAATACTGAAAGTCATAAAGTTAGGATTTTGTCTCAGTTAAGTAGTAGTAAAGTTAGGAGGAGGGGGAGGGGAGGGGGGGAGGCGTCCGAGCACTTTGCCAGGGCAGGCTTTCGTTCTCAGTACGGCCCTGACACACACACCCCTGTGGGCCTACTGCAAGGAGAAGCAGGAGAAGGGGGGGTGAGAGCAGCTCTGACTACACAGCTCGGACTACACACACACTCGGGGGCAACTCTTAAGGAGCGGCAGGAGGACGGGGGGAGCTCCGCGCACACAACTTGGGCAGATACACACACACCAGGTGCTGGGCGGCAGTGGCAGAAGCACTACAGAGAAGGGGAGGGGGTGAGGCAGATGGGGTTGCTGATGTTTAGAGAGGGAAAGGGAGGGCAGACAAGTGACGGAGGGGAGGAAACAAACAGACAGGAGGAGGGTGATTATAGATGTGACAGAGAGAGAGGAAAGACCTCAAGTTAAAAGGTCCTATATTCACAATATTGAAACTGCGTGAAGGAATAACATTTAGGCAGAGGTGTTACGTTTTTTACTCCCTGCATCTCGAGCGAAATGGGGTGAATTTAGTCACCCCCTGCAGCGCTGCCTCTGCTTCCTCTGTGCTTGAGGGTAGCAGAGATTACATTGCGTGCCAGTGTGTGGGTGTGGCATGCCACTTATAAAAAGATGCGTTCAGCGCTCGACGCTGATGTAGTGTCTTTTCTCCAGCTAACTGTGCTAAACACCAAAATAATGGACGAAGGTGCCCTCGTATACTACAAGGGGGGGTGTTGATTCAGAACCTGTACTGACCGAACTTGACAGTTAGGTCTGTCTGCTGCACAAACTTTGCTCGGTGCACAGACAACCCTGCACTCAGTAGCTGGCCACACACCTGTTCCTGTGCCCCGTGGCTGACTGCGCCACCCTCATTTTATCGCTTGTAGTGCAAGATACCTTCCAGCCTCACCTATAATAACGTTTGTGGTCCGAGATGTGCCTGGCCGTAGCTACGTGGAAGGTCCCTGTTTGGGTGGCCGAAACGACATATTTAGGGGCGCGCAGAACGACATGTGAAGTGGGTGCAGGAGTGTTAGGGAGGCAACCACAGTCATTTATAAAATTATTGGCATGGATTTGTATTTACGAACGGGGAAGGTGCGTGTGTGAGACCTTCCAACTGCCTAGAGCCTGTCCACGGGCCCCGGGTTACACTACAGCAGACATTGGTGTGTGAAGTGTACTGTGTTGGAGAGGACGAGCGTGCGACAAATGAATGTCGCCAAATCAGGAATTTCCAGGCACCGTGCTCAGAGGGATTGTTTGTTTTAGAGACAGAGGACTTACCGTAAAGGAGAGGAGGTCCTGCGGCAGAGCAGGAGTCTGCTGTTTGTGATTGGGTGGCAGCCAACGGGAGATGTGCCTTGTCCACGAGTCCTGAGAGTTGCTGTAAAGGCGGCATCTGTTTCTCATTAATTGGAAACAGATGCCGCTCTACGCGTAACCGCAAGCCCTAGGCCGTGGGTGGTTACATTTGCTGGGAAAGGCGGACATGCACCCGCCTTTACCCAATTGCGTGCTGTCTTTTAAGGAAGACACACGCAAACACCAATAGAAATATTGGTGGAAAAAATGCCACAAGCACGAGCTTGTGAAAAGTCCTGGTCAGCTGCAAGAGGTCGTTTTCCTATAGCTGTGCATGCGCGCTGCTATAGGCTGGACCTAAAATGCAGAAGACAGAGAGTCAGAGGTAGTGAGACGCAGAGAGATCTAGAAACCGTGAGAGATAAGGAAAGAAGAGTATTTTTACTCGCTGACCTAAGCGCTGCAGCAGTAAGCGAGTCGGGTGCAGTTTGTGGCTCCTGTAGCTCGGAAACTGCTGCATTTAAAAGTAAATGGATTAAGGATGTTTTGGCGAGGTTGGGAAACCCCGCCCATCGGGGGTAAGAAAGCACAAAGAAGACCACAAATAAAGGAATTCTACAGCACGTGGTGCTGTGTGTATATAAATAACCTCTTTAAGATTTCTCTGTTTCGCTAATTGTGGATACGTGTATGTTCCCTGTGAAAATCAAAGGTATTCCTGTGGGAAAACAAGCATTGTCAATGCCACTAGGATTGACTTTGAAGGAATGTTGTATGGTAATGTGAAACACTGCAAGTAAATAGCATAGACATAGATATGTATTTGTGTGGAAGCAAAGAACTGTTGAATAACATTGGTGTAGGTTAGAAGGTCAGGTGACAGTTACACTGTCAAGCCAGACCTAAAAGTTCATGTAGGTTAATGACTACCCTCCTCTATCTGTGCTACTGCCAGAGGAAAAACAACATACATTATCGAGTTATCTAAGGCACTTTAGTAGCATTCCAGTATCATGTGTTTGCCCCTGAAAGTTCAAGCTTAGGCAGCTGGATAAATAAAATGATCACAGCTGTGGAGGGCAAGCACTTTTTTTGTGGAAGCACACAACCTCTGCCCAATCAAAATATGTACTCCTGGCTCCTACCATGTGGTCAGAGCTAACGCTCCTCTCTAGTGATGATTACATGATTGCCTGACAACAGTTACACCGTTAAGTCGGCCATAAAAATTAACACTGCAACTTGATCCTATTTAAGTGTTGTGTAACCTGTTTAGACCTGGTTTGTTCTTTATAACTGCTAATAAAACAATAGTAGCTTGTCGGCATCCAGAGTCGGACATGGATGGACAAGAGGGCAAAGTACCAAAATAAAAGTGGGCCCCAATAGCGAATCATATAGCAAAAACATTTGTCCCCACTTGCAAATCAGCTCAGTTTTGAACCTGTTAAGACAAGCTGGATAGATATTTTGCAAGTTATGGGAGACTGCATGCACTTGTGCTTGCTGCAGGCAATGTTTGTGGTAGTATTCGCAAGCAGCCCGGTGGCAGAGGGCTAGTGCGCGATTGCGGGAGCGCTGCTGCAATCTTTAATTTTAATATTGTTCTGCTGATTACGAGCTGTGACAGCTACTTTTTCGACCTTTGTCCTGCTGACTACGAGCAGTGACATTAATTTTAAAACTCCCTAACTATTGTCCTGCTGACTACTAGCAGTGACACTCACCTTTTTAATTTGGTCTTTCACCCTCTCTGAAGCCAAGCCGCCTGCTGTGGGCTGACCGCCTAACGGGCTCCCCAGCGGCCGCAGCCGCCATTTTGGGTTGGGTTGGTTGGCGAGTTAGAGCTTCGCCACACCCCCCTCGTCATCCTCCTATTTAGGAGTAATTCCTTCCCCTCCCAAGTGATCGCAAGCAGCCTGGTGGCAGAGGGCTAGTGCGCGATTGCGGGAGCGCTGCTGCAATCTTTATTTTTAATATTGTTCTGCTGATTACGAGCTGTGACAGCTACTTTTTCGACCTTTGTCCTGCTGACTACGAGCAGTGACATTAATTTTAAAACTCCCTAACTATTGTCCTGCTGACTACTAGCAGTGACACTCACCTTTTTAATTTGGTCTTTCACCCTCTCTGAAGCCAAGCCGCCTGCTGTGGGCTGACCGCCTAACGGGCTCCCCAGCGGCCGCGGGCGCCATTTTGGGTTGGGTTGGTTGGCGAGTTAGAGCTTCGCCACACCCCCCTCGTCATCCTCCTATTTAGGAGTAATTCCTTCCCCTCCCAAGTGATCGCAAGCAGCCCGGTGGCAGAGGGCTAGTGCGCGATTGCGGGAGCGCTGCTGCAATCTTTATTTTTAATATTGTTCTGCTGATTACGAGCTGTGACAGCTACTTTTTCGACCTTTGTCCTGCTGACTACGAGCAGTGACATTAATTTTAAAACTCCCTAACTATTGTCCTGCTGACTACTAGCAGTGACACTCACCTTTTTAATTTGGTCTTTCACCCTCTCTGAAGCCAAGCCGCCTGCTGTGGGCTGACCGCCTAACGGGCTCCCCAGCGGCCGCGGGCGCCATTTTGGGTTGGGTTGGTTGGCGAGTTAGAGCTTCGCCACACCCCCCTCGTCATCCTCCTATTTAGGAGTAATGCCTTCCCTCCCAAGTGATCGCAAGCAGCCCGGTGGCAGGGGGCTAGTGCGCGATTGCGAGAGCGCTGCTGCAATCTTTATTTTTATTATTTTTTTTTTTTAAACCTTTATTGCACAGTATCAAAAAACAAATATGGGCCTACAACCATCTGGCCGGCCGAGACACATATATGAGCATTATAGCAAGCTATATCGCAACTCAGTAGCACAGAGTACAAAAGAACAATCAACCTGGGTTACATCGGATATGCAAGTACTACCGAGAAAACAGGAGAATGCAAGGTTCATTTTTAAAGGTTTTCATAAGTAAATTATAGGAAAGCATACGAAACGAGAAGGATCAGAGTACATATAAGCCACCAACGACATGAGTGGGCAACGTGCATCAGAAGAATTCCGAGCAAGCAATGAGAAATAATCAAAATGGCGGCATAAGAACAGAACAAAAGGATAAACAGGCACAAAATACATAGCACGCCAAGCGCCACCCACCTAATCCCAACCAAGCCCACTGACCCAGAGAAAGCAAGAAAGAAAAAGAGAAGAACACAAAGAGAAAAAAGGCCCATAGAAACAAAAACGGACAAAAGAAAGCCCCCCACCCCACCACCCACCCTACACACATGCAGAGCCTATGGCCTACCCCCCCTAACAGTGTGTCTGTCGCCCCAAAAAGATTACCCGAAATATAGAAGAAACAATAAAGCAAGAAGAAAAGGAGGAGGAAGCATATCGAACCGGAGGAGGGCCAAACGAATATACTGAAAACAAACAACTTATGTAATCATGGCCGCCATCCCCGGACCCCCAAACCGACATAGAATCAACCGTGTAACCACCCCGTGTGTACAGTACAGACCCAGTAATACAAGCGTCAGCAAGCAAGAGGAGAAAACTTCATCAACCCTGCCCCTTACGGTCCGATGTGTCGACAAGGTCCAGCTGGATAAGGGCCATCATGAACAGAGCGAGCGAACGGGAGGAGCACAACAGAATAAGAGACCGTCCACCAAAGTCTGCACAACTCAAAACCAAATGTGCCACGTTAACACAGAAGGAAACAACACAGCGCAACAATCCTCCGAGATAGGCCGGACAAAGCAGTATTGGCAGTCCCAGGAGAAGATAATGAGTTACGCGAACAGACCACAAAGGAGCCGCCGAACAGGATGTCCGGAGACGATTTCTCAGCCAGCGCAGAAGTCCACGAACCTCAGGGCTCACCCCAACCACAACGGGCAATTCCGCGGCTGGGTCAGGATCTTGTACCATCAATGCCTCCGTGTACATCTGGGTGGGCAACTCACGGCATTTAATCACAGGGTGTGGCACAGTGCCCCGCACCCGAGAGCAAACGTGGCCAGTCGAGGGCATAGTGGACAAAAGGGCGTCCAATCGGCCCCCCAGTTCATGGGCATTATCACGTAGGACAGCACACAATTCACCCAGAGCCCCCAAAACGTCACCAGTCCGCAGTGGATCACCAGGAAAAGGGGATGCAGCAGCTCCCTGCACGCCAGGCACACAGATATGGAGGTAACCTCGAGACTGGCCGCCGACTTCCCCTGTGGACAGCCGAGCCTCTCGCGGCCACTCCGCCCAGTAGAGCCGGGCCGGGGGCATAGGGGCAGCAGGCTCCATTCCAACACCCACACGAGTCCAGCGTAGAAACGGGGTACGCTCGTATACTCGGGAGCAGCCCGGGTTCGTCACTTGCAAATGCCGAGTGGCCGATACAAAATGGCACCCACCACAGCGCTGGGCATCAAGAAAGCTGGGAAGATCTCTTACAAGCCGGGGGAGAGGATACTTTGTAGCACTCACAGCCGCATTAATCTCGGAGCATGAAGCGCCGCGGAGCAAACAGGATAATTGCAGCGGACAGCACAGTGTGGCAGCTACGATCCACCGGTCGGCTCCGCTCCATCCACAATGGCCACTGGTGTTGTAATCAGGGTCGGCCGTCCCCGAGGAAGAGGGATCCGGTCGCCGCCATGAAACGCAGAGGAGGAGGTAAGGGCGCCGCTTCGCTTCCCCCGTTGAGAGCACACCGCGAAGCACAGCGTTGAAATCAGGGTCACCTCCCGGATCCGAAAAGTCGGTGCAGATGCAGGATAGCGTGCAGGATAAGTAGCGACACGGGAGGAAAGCGAGAGGGTCGGCGGAGCCGAGGGTTCAGGCGGCCATCATGGTTGCGGGCTAGGCTCCTCCCCGCAATCTTTATTTTTAATATTGTTCTGCTGATTACGAGCTGTGACAGCTACTTTTTCGACCTTTGTCCTGCTGACTACGAGCAGTGCCATTAATTTTAAAACTCCCTAACTATTGTCCTGCTGACTACTAGCAGTGACACTCACCTTTTTAATTTGGTCTTTCACCCTCTCTGAAGCCAAGCCGCCTGCTGTGGGCTGACCGCCTAACGGGCTCCCCAGCGGCCGCGGGCGCCATTTTGGGTTGGGTTGGTTGGCGAGTTAGAGCTTCGCCACACCCCCCTCGTCATCCTCCTATTTAGGAGTAATTCCTTCCCCTCCCAAGTGATCGCAAGCAGCCCGGTGGCAGAGGGCTAGTGCGCGATTGCGGGAGCGCTGCTGCAATCTTTATTTTTAATATTGTTCTGCTGATTACGAGCTGTGACAGCTACTTTTTCGACCTTTGTCCTGCTGACTACGAGCAGTGACATTAATTTTAAAACTCCCTAACTATTGTCCTGCTGACTACTAGCAGTGACACTCACCTTTTTAATTTGGTCTTTCACCCTCTCTGAAGCCAAGCCGCCTGCTGTGGGCTGACCGCCTAACGGGCTCCCCAGCGGCCGCGGCCGCCATTTTGGGTTGGGTTGGTTGGCGAGTTAGAGCTTCGCCACACCCCCCTCGTCATCCTCCTATTTAAACGCCCACCATGTGTCAGCGCAGCGGACGAGCGCAGCGGGCGCATCGTAGGCGCGCCGGAGTTGCGCCTGAGTTAAGCCCGTCTGCGCCCGTCCACGGCCGGCCAGGGCAAGCCACTCTACCTCCTTCCTCACATATTCCCGCTCCTCCCTTATAATGTGTCATGACCCCGCACTCCCCTCACCTGAGTCATCTCCTAGGCTCGTTTCACTCGGCCGTTCACGGCCCGAAAATCTTTCCCTGAGATTATTTCCTCCTTACCCACTGCCAGGTCTCCATCCCTGGGGCCCAGGTCCTGCACTTCTCCACCGGTAAGAGCTCTAAAATCTTCTCTGTCAGTGATCTACCTTAACACCCGGTCCCTGGTTAGCCATCAGACAGATATCTTTTACCTCCTGGGGTCGGAACAGCCGGACATCTTGTTCCTGACCGAGACCTGGCTTACAGACGATTCTTCCCCTGACATCCTGGCGGCCATCCCCCCTGGATACTATATACTACAAGTTAACCGTGCCTCTGGCAAAGTGGGAGGAGGGGTTGCTGCCATCATTAAGCACCTGATTTGTTTCTCTCTAGTGCCCACTACCAGTATCCCCATGACCGACTGCTTTGTACTTAGACTGGAACAGCCAGGGTCATCCCTCATATGCGCCCTGGTCTATCGCCCCCCTCAACCTATGCCCAATTTTTCGACCCAGTTTGGCGATCTTATCTCCCAGCTCACTATCAATAACGCCAACGTTTGGTCCTGGGAGATTTCAATTATTGGCCATCGGATGCCCATGAAACCCCAGGTTCAATGGCTTTCTCAGACCTTATGCTAGGTTTAAACTGCACTCAGCACATTCACTCACCTACGCATGTCAAGGGTCACACCCTAGACCAGGTTTGGACATCCTGCCTGGACATTTCCGCTCCCCTTATTCTTCCCTGTCTTTGGTCAGACCATTTTTTAATTACTTTTACCTTAGCTATGCCCCCCCTCGTTACCAAGACCCGAGAAACTAATTTCCTGGCTCGCAATTGGAACAGGGCAGACTTAAATGATTTCACCTCTCTTCTTAGCTCATCTGCTCCACCCACCACTGGATCATCTGTCTCCATTGATTCCCAGACACAGAGCCTCACTCACTGGCTTACCTCTGCTGCTGACGTGGTAGCACCATTAAAATTAGTTAGAGCGAGACGATGTCATGATGCCCAGAGGTGGTTTACCGAGGACCTAAGAGCCCAAAAACTTGGTCTCCGCCAGGCAGAACGGCGCTGGCGCCGGGGGTACTCCCCCGAGACCAAAGAGATATTTTCCTACCTGCTCAAAAAATACAAATCAGCCATAGCATCGGCTAAATCCCTCCACTTCTCCAACAGAATTTTGGATTCCTCAAATAAATCAAAGGACATTTTTTCAATTGTGGAGGAACTGTCTAACCCGGCGAGAGTCACTATTGCGCCCCTCCCCTCCCAAGCCTTGTTCGATTCCTTGAACCAATTCTTTGTGGAAAAAATTGTTAAAATCAAAACCAGTATTTCTGTCCAAGCCCCGTTAGTCCCCTCTCCGCTCACTGATCCCCCCAACTATCTCAATTCTCACACCTTAACCCAGATCCCCCCCATCCCAACAGTCACTTTTCTCTCACTCTTGCACAAAGTCTCTTCTGGTTCTCCTCGCGACTGTTGCCCTCCCTCGGCCCTCCGGGAAGCTTTCACCTCCTGTCCTGAACCCCCCTTGGCCCTTTTAAACAACTCTCTGGCCACCGGGGAGGTCCCTCGTTCTTTTAAACAGGCCGAGGTGGTCGCCATCTTGAAAAAACCTTCGGCAGACCCTTCCATCATGAGCAACTATCGCCCCATATCCCTTCTCCCTTTCCTTAGCAAAGTCTTGGAGTCGCATGTAACTCACACCCTCAGTACTTTCGTCGAAGACTCATGCGTTTTGGACTCCAAGCAGGCCGGATTCAGACATGCGCACTCTACAGAGGCAGTCATCCTCTCCGTGATGGATGAATTGCGCAGAGGGGCCGACGCCAACATCCGTCAGGCCCTGGTCCTCCTGGATCTATCGGCCGCCTTTGACACGGTCGACCACGGTATTTTGGTCGACCGTGTCAGAGAGGCTGGTATCCATGGTACCGCCCTGGACTGGGTTCAGTCTTTCCTTACTGAACGCCAACAAGCTGTCAGGCTGTCCCAGTTCTCTGCTACCCAGGTCGGGCTGACCTGTGGTGTCCCGCAGGGCTCCTCTTTCTCCCACCTCCTTTTTAATTTGTACCTGGTCCCTCTACTTCGTTCCCTTCGTGGGCTGAGTGTCACCGCGTTTAATTACGCGGATGACATTCAACTGGTCTTCACCACTGATTCCTCCGATGATTCCATCACCACCTTCCAAAACACGCTCTGCTTTATTAGCAATTGGATGAGCTCAAACCACCTGAAGCTCAACCCCGACAAGACCGAACTGATTCTTGTCGGGGGACTTTCCAATCCTTGGCAGCCTTCCTTTTGGCCTACAAGTCTGGGTAGCCCTCCTTCCCCAGTTAATTCAGCCAAAAGCCTGGGTGTTGTCATTAGCAACGATCTCTCTATGACACCCCAGATCAGCGCAGTAGTGTCCGCCAGCCATTTTCAACTCAGGAAAATCCGAAAAATCTCTCGCCTACTCACCACCGAAGCTCTTACCTTGGCTTTGCTTGCGTTTGTCATTTCGAGGCTTGACTACGCAAACGCACTGTATGTAGGCATCCCTGACTACCAACTGAAGAGACTCCAGTTGATCCAAAATCAAGCTGCTCGCCTGATTTGTCACCAACCTAGAGATCAACGTGTCCGTCCTCTCCTAAAAAGTCTTCACTGGCTGCCGGTATCTGCTCGCTGTAAGTTTAAGCTTGGCTGCATTGTCTCAAAATCTCTTGAAGGCCAAGGTCCTCTTTTTATTTCCTCTCTTCTCCACCCGTATGTTCCTCCTCGTAATCTCCGGTCATCTCAGATGGCTTTGCTATCAGTCACCAGATTCAAGAGGAAGAAACATGGTGGCCTCAGGTTTTCATTTCTAGCTCCATCTTTCTGGAACTCCCTCCCCTTTCCTCTTAGGTTTTCTTCTTCATATTCCGGGTTCAGATCACTCCTTAAAACCCTCCTCTTCACCGAGTCCTATATTTAGTTTCTGTCCCATGTTTCCTTCACCGCTCCCTCAGCACAAGCGCCAAGAAACCTAATGGTGTTAGTCGCGCTCAATACATTTTTTCAACATAACATAACATAACATAACATAACAGTATCAGGGAAATCAATAGTATAAACTGTCCCATTGGCCATAAAATAATCAACAAACAACCAACACAGCAGCCCACATCTGACCTGGCAGACCAGGTCTTCTGGCACTGCCAGATCGCCATATATGGTCGTCCGACCCAGGGGGCCTCTATATGTGGGACGTCCTGTACCTCATGCAAGCTGGAGGTGAGCATTGCAGACCTCCCTTTGCTGTTCTACTGCCTCCACCTCTTCATGAGAGTGGGGCAGTGAAGTGAAATGGCAACCCAAGAGGGCCACGTTGTTGCCAATCATCGATGCAGTACGTAAACATACAACAAAATCTGAACTGAAGAGACTCTTCAAGGAAGCAGAGACTGAAAGGGATCAGACACAAACAAGACAATGGCTAAAGAGGACTGACCATGAGCACATTCTCTGGTCAGATATATATATAAGTATGTTTTTTCCATGTGATGTAGTTTCACAAAAAACTATAAACAATGTGGCAATTAAGTGCCTCACCATGAAAATGAGAGGTGTGCTGGGCAAAAATGTGTCAGTTAAGTAGTAACCATCTAATATTATGTGGCAGGCAGAAAATGCAATGCAAAACCTGCATCAAAACCTGCTTAGCGCCTAATTTCCGCCCGGCACATGATCACACTATATATGCTACACCTGTACTTACAGAAGAAAGAGTTTAGAAGGCTTGTCAGATTGACACAAACGTCTTTCATTAGAAAGACTCAGGAAAGCACATCCAAGCTTAGGGCATAGATTTCTGTCATTCACAGACTGCCTGTCTACTCAATAAATATATGCTTTGCTAATCCCAGGCGCCATTGATGTCTCAACAGACAGACATGCTTGTGTTCACCTCTGCAGAGAACAGCTTCAGCCTTGCTTTGAAGATGTGCATTTTGAGGGATTCGAAAAAGAATGATTTCTTCAGAAGTAGAATGAGGCCCAAAAGCCCAACAAGCAATTCTACGGATCAAGTTTTTGAGATCAGGTACTTGCTATTCCTTCGGCACAGAACTTAAATTCAACCATTTTTTAACAAAAGCTGATAGCTCTGTTTTTCTGCCCCCAATGCATCTCATCTTAGTAACTGTGGGCCCGATTCACAGAACTAATTTAAGACAAAATCCTAAACTTATTACCATTTTGGTATTCACAGAAGGCACTTACTCATTTCGGTATTTACAGAAGTTAGGAGTCCTAACTTTAGGACTCCTAAATGCCTTCTGTGAATACCGAAAGTCTTAAAGTTAGGATTTTTCTCAGTTTAGGAGTCCTAAAGTTAGGAGTCCTAACTTTACTACTCCTAAACTAATATTAACCCTAACTTTAAGACTTTCAGTATTCACAGAAGGCATTTAGGAGTCCCAAAGTTAGGACTCCTAACTTCTGTGAATTCTGAAATGAGTAAGTGCCTTCTGTGAATACCAAAATGAGTAAGTGCCTTCTGTGAATACCAAAATGGTAGTACGTTTTGGATTTTGTCTTAAGTTAGTTCCGTGAATCGGGCTCTGAATGTGGTGGTGAACCACAGAGGACTTGTGTTCTCGGGTGTTGAAGTAGCATTACAATGTGTCTCAGTGATGTAGCTAGAGCTTTTGCCGCAAGGGGCAGTCCCTGAGCTTGCCGCCCATGGACAGCCGCTGCAGGTAAAAGTGGGGGGGGGGAGGGAGGGAGGGGCAAGTCGACAGACAACAACGAGTGAAAACAAAATTTAAAAAAAGAAAACCACTTATCTAGCGCTCGCCGAAAGTGCTCATCTCACATGAAGTGCCGCTGCTCCCAAAATAGTGCCTCCTGGGGCGTACTGCCTCCCTCCCGCACTCCACGGCTCCACCACTGACGGGTCCACATTAATGGTCCCATCCTGGAGTTGTCCTTGTGATGCTACAAATTACTGCATCTTTTCACCATTGATGGAAACTACAGAGGACATCTACAGGAAAAGGAAGGGAGTACATGCAGAGATCATTCAATGTTGTGGGAATTGCTGCATTCCAACTGAAAGGGAATTACCCTAGAGTATATTTTTCCCATGAGAACTACAGGCACTGCATGTGCAGTTTTTTAGAATCATTCTGTGTCTTTCAGACTTGTCTGTTCAGAGTTTCCATACCCAATTATTGTTTTAAGTGCTTACAAGTAATTCTGGTACTCTGAGTCGATTCTTCCTCATTGCAATTATTGCCATCCTCCGACAGACACTCTGTTGCCACCTTTCTCTTCTTATAAAAACATACAATTTTACTCCGCTCGCCTTCCCTTGTTGCCACACCAAGGACCACCTACCAGAAGTCATCCTGTACCATTACCAAGACCAACCGTCAGCCCGACTTAGCTACTGAATGGGAAGGCAGGCTGGGCCAATGACGCGAACAAGAGGGGATTAAGTAAGATTACTGACTGAGCTTTGTGTTATCTGGTTAGTTGCCGTACTATCTTCATTTCTCTTCTGCATCTCTGTTCGCTGTCTGCTTTAGCACCAGGAGACCCTATCGGGTAGTTACGCACTTACAAGTCTTTTTTAATAGTAATAATAATTTAATTAATGTAATCATGAGTAAGTGATTTGAACATGACTGCTACATCAACCTTCTTTCTCCTATCGTTACCTAATGGGGAGTACCATAGCCATATGGTGGTGACCGCCCTGCTCCTCGCAGAAGAGGTCGCTCCCAACGCTGCTCCCTGCTGCCCATTCCGCCAGACTGATAAGTGCTTTCCTGCCTTGCTCGCACTGTTATCATTGCATTTAACTTGCCAACAGTTCGTAGCGCTAGCCTGCTTTGCCTGATTTGTGAATTGCATTTATTTTTCTCTGCTTGCGCTGGACGGCTTCACATTGCTATACTTTAGCATACTAGTGCCGAGTAATTCTCCGTAGCGCTTGTCTGCCAAGGTGCGCTTCTACTCGAACTTATTTCTCTTGCGGCCATTTTAATTGGATTGGTGTTGTTGTTTAGCCTCCCTGACCTGAGCCCCTCCCCGCTCCCGCCTCCCAGCTGACCCCCCCCTCACCCCTCCCCCTCCCACTATCCATATATGACTGATGCATTTGCGCGCAGCGTTTACGCGCAGCGTTCACGCCCCAGTCGCGCCAAAGGTGCGCCAAAGGTAAGCCCGTCTACGCCCGTCCGCGCCTGGACCGCGCCCAGCGCCAGACCCCCTGGTTCCCATAAGTCCCAGCCCACTCGCATCACTTACGATGCCACCACCCTCCTAGCCCTTAACCACGGTCGCTCCCCAACTGCGTCCAAGCCGTTCCCGGACACACCCATGGACCCTTCTCTTGCAACTCCTGCAAGTTCGACGGCACCAAAACCAACTCCTCATCCACCAACACCAAACAGAGACCTGACACCAACCACCTAAAATGCATCCTACTCAACACCCGCTCGATCCACAGACACACCATTGACCTTTGGAATCTAATAGACACCAAATCACCGGACGTCGCCTTCCTAACAGAAACATGGATGAACGCCTCCTCAGCCCCAGACATCACCATTGCCATCCCGGAAGGATACAAAATCATCCGGAAGGACCGCATCAAGCAAACAGGAGGAGGCATCGCCATCGTCCACAAGAATTCCATCCGCATCTCAACCAGCTCAGACGTCAACCTTGCCAACGCCGAACACCTCCACTTCCAGATCCACACCGACCCCAAGACCACACTCAGAGGCACCCTCCTCTACCGGCCTCCAGGACCCCGTGCACAATTCAGTGACGACATCACTGACTTTATCACCCCACACGCCCTCCCCTCCGAGGACTACATTCTATTGGGAGACCTCAATTTTCACCTGGAAAAGAGCAATGACAGCAGCACCACCACCCTTCTGGACAATCTTGCCAACCTCGGACTCAAACAACTTGTCACTACCCCCACCCACATTGCAGGTCACACACTCGACCCCATCTTCACCTCCAGCAAACATGTCTCATTCAGTCACACCACAGCTCTTCATTGGACGGACCACAGCTGCGTTCATTTTACCTACAATAAGACCACAATCCACAACCATCCTCAACCTACCCTGCGAAGAAACTGGAACAAAATCACCATCGACCAGATCTCCTCATCGCTTCTCCTAAACCCCCCGCCCACTCCCCAAACCCTGACCAAGCAGCCACTAACCTCACCCAATGGCTATCCAACAGCGCCGACATCCTAGCACCATTGAAAAAACGTCAAAGCAAACTAGGCAGCAAAAACGCATCTTGGTTCAACGATGATCTTAAGAAATCTAAGAAACTCTGTCGATCCCTTGAGAAGGCCTGGAAAAAAGACCCAAACACCAGCACCAGAGACGCCTTCAAAAACGCCACCCGCATACACCACCAACTAATCCGATCTGCCAAGAAAGCCGCATTCAAAGATCGTCTTGATAACAACGCCCACAACAGCAAGGAACTATTCAACATCGTCAAAGAATTTACCAACCCTTCAGCCAACTCCAACAACATCACCCCCTCCCAAGCCCTCTGCGACTCCCTAGCTTCCTTCTTCCACAACAAAATCGCAGACATCCACAACAGCTTCGACAACCGACCCGGAGACCAACCCACCCAACCTTCCGCAGGACCTTCACCCCCCTTGAACATCCTTAACGACTGGAACCCAATCTCCACCGAGGACACCATCCGCCTGATGAACTCCATCCACTCAGGATCCCCAACTGACCCATGCCCTCACCATATCTTCAACAAAGCAGACTCCATCATAGCACCACACCTCCGAGATGTCATCAACTGCTCCCTCTACTCCGCCACCTTCCCGGAAAGCTGGAAACACGCAGAACTCAGCGCCCTTCTGAAAAAACCCACAGCTGACCCCACCGAACTCAAAAACTACCGCCCCATCTCGCTCCTTCCATTCCCGGCCAAAGTCATCGAGAAAGCTGTCAACAACCAGCTCGCCGCCTTCCTCGAAACCAACAAATAACTCGACTCCTCACAGTCTGGCTTCCGAGCCAAACACAGCACTGAGACCGCCCTCATCGCAGCCACAGACGACATTCGAACTCTACTGGACAATGGAGACACAGTCGCCCTCATCCTCCTCGACCTCTCCGCTGCCTTCGACACAGTCTGTCATAGCACCCTTCTACAGCGCCTCAGAAACGCCGGAATCCAAGGAAAAGCACTGGAATGGATCACCTCGTTCCTCTCCGGAAGAACCCAGAGAGTCCGCCTCCCACCATTCAAGTCAGAGGCCTCTGAAGTCATCTGCGGCGTGCCACAAGGATCGTCACTCAGCCCCACCCTTCAACGTATACATGAGCCCCCTTGCGGCCATCGCTCGCCAACACAATCTCAACATCATCTCCTACGCTGACGACACTCAACTGATCCTCTCACTCACCAAAGACCCTAACACCGCCAAAACCAACTTACACGAAGGAATGAAAGAAGTAGCCGAATGGATGAAGCACAGCCGTCTGAAACTGAACTCAGACAAAACAGAAGTCCTCATCTTAGGCACCTCCCCCTCCGCGTGGGACGACTCTTGGTGGCCAGAGGCCCTCGGAAAAGCACCCATCCCGACGGACCACGCACGGAACCTGGGCGTCATCCTGGACTCCTCACTCTCGATGACCAAACAAGTCAACGCCGTTTCATCTTCTTGCTTCAACATTCTTTGCATGCTCAAAAAAACATTTCACTGGATCCCCACGGAAACTAGAAAAACGGTCACCCACGCACTGGTCACGAGCCGCCTGGACTTTGGAAACACCCTATACGCCGGTACCACCGCTAAACTCCAGAAAAAACTCCAGCGCATCCAGAACGCCTCAGCCAGGCTCATACTAGACATCCCGCGTAAAGAACACATCTCTGGTCACCTGAAAAACCTCCACTGGCTCCCCGTACATAAGAGGATAACGTTCCGCCTCCTCACCCACGCACACAAAGCACTCTACGAACTTGGACCCGAATGCCTCAACACACGACTGTCCTTCTACACCCCCACCCGTCAGCTACGATCCTCCAACCAAGCCCTGGCCACTGTTCCTCGCATCAACAAAACCACCATGGGAGGTAGATCCTTCTCCTACCTGGCAGCCAAAACCTGGAACTCACTTCCCACTCACCTTCGCCTTACTCAGAACCACCTAGCATTCAGAAAGCAACTCAAAACTTGGATATTCGACAAGTAATTCCCCACCCTTCCTCAAGCGCCTTGAGACCCTATGGGTATGTAGCGCGCTATACAAATCTATTGACTATTGACTATTGACTATTGACTATTGACTATAGACAGGCCACCAGAACACAACATCACACACAGACACTGACTTTACTACTATTAAACTGGGATACAATCCTAAATTGACTACTTTTGTTATTCACAGAAGGCATTTAGTAGTAGTAAAGTTAGGACTTCTAACTTTACTACTACTAAATGCCTTTTGTGAAAACCGAAAGTCATAAAGTTAGGATTTTGTCTCAGTTTAGTAGTAGTAAAGTTAGGAGTCCTAACTGTACTACTACTAAATGCCTTTTGTGAATACCAAAAGTAGTACGTTTAGGATTTTATCTCAGATTAGTTCTGTGAATCGGCTCCCAAGTCTTCAAGTTCTTGCCCAAAGCAAGTAAGGAATTGCAGTTCCTAAGAGCGGCAGGCAAAGAGTTCCACAGTTTAGGAATTAGGTAGGCAAAGGAGTGGCCCTGCATTTGGGTTAGATGAAACGCAATTATCGAAAATAGAGCATGGCTTGAAGATTTCAAGGGGGGACAAGTGGGCGAATAGGGAGTAACCAGTTCTTGAATGTATCGAGGTGCTAAGCCGTGTTTGGCCTTAAACATATAGCACAAGGCCTTAGACTCAATGCGTTTAGAGACACTGAGCCAGTGCAGTTCCTGAAGCAGAAGGAAGACTGAGGCACTCCGAGATAAGGGTAAGAGCAGCAGAGCAGCAGCACTTGGGCCCACATGCATCATTGTGTCTTTTTGCATTTCTTAATTTGCGAAAAATAAGGAATCGCAAATTAAGAAATGCAAAATGATATGCATCAATATTTTCGGTATTCTTTTGGGATTCGGTAAAAATCGCAATTTTTACCGAATCCCAAAGAAATACCGATTTCTTAACTTAATTTTCGCAATTCCCATTGATTCCTATGGGCCAAAAGGTGTGTCCGTAACATGAATGTTGAAAAAAAACCATTTTCAACATTTTACACACTTTTTCCAAATTTTACACACTTTTTCCAAATTTACCGAGTGGTTCAACCACTCGGTAAATTTGGCACCCTATTTGCGAATTTTCACTTTTAAAAAAAATGATGCATTGCTTTTAAGAAATCGCACATCTGCGACTTCTTAAAAGCACCCGCAATTTTAGAATTCGCACACATGTTACGAATTCTAAAATTGCTTCATGCATCCCAAAAAGCACTTTTGCATTCGCAAACGGCCGATTTTAAGGAATCGCACCGTTTGCGACTACAAAAATGCTTGATGCATGTGGGCCTTGGAACCATCTGCAAATGGTGAGTTGAAGTCTTATCCGCATCCAGGTACAGCACATTGCCATAGTCCAATCTGGATATGACCAGGGCCTGAATAACAGTCATTTGAGCTGCTAAGGGAATTAACCAAAAAATCTTTTTCAACCATTTAAGGGCCACTTAAATAAAGTGTTAATAGTAGTGAACAACAATAAAACCTAATATTTACCAATATATAAGACCCTAAACCAGAACTCAGTCAAACAGCCTGCATAAAACAGCAAAACTGTGATAAAAACTACATGGCTGCCTTTAACCTTTGGTAAACACCGCCATTAGCTAATCACATAATCACTTCTCAGCCCCATATACCTCGGACTCCAGTAAACTTACCATTGTATACCGTTGCACAATATATAACTTCCTTTTTACATCTCATAAATTTAACACTACTTACACTATACTAACAAACATTAATATTTACACATCATAATGTATATTTCTGCTACTCAACATTTACTGTTGTTTTCACACTTTCACGCTATGTCTGTTTCAATTAACACACTCCCCTCTAGGCCACTCCACTCTCTAACACTTCACGTTATGCTACTCCACTCTATGCTATTCCACTCAATGCCACTCTACTCTACGCCACTCTGTCACTCCACTAGAAGTCACTACACTGAATGCTATTTCACTGCACACCACTCCACCGTAGCCCATTCCACTCTATGCCACTTCACTCTACTCGACTCCACTCTATGCTATTACACTGTACGCCACTCTTTTCTATTACACTTCACTCTATACCACTTCACTGTACGCCCTTCCACAGTACGCTACTCCACTGTACTTTATTCCACTGTAGGCAACTCCTCTTTTCAACACTACATTCTACGCTACTCTACTCTACGCCATTCCACTCTGTGACACTTCATGATACCCCATTGCACTGAACCCTATTTCAATATACGCCACTCTACTCAGCCCTCGACTGTGCTTAACTGCAGTAAATCAATGGGTCTAACATCTGAATCATGTATCAGGAAAAGAGCTAATGTCTCCAAATGAGCAAGAGTACTAGCTCAAGGCGTCATCCAGAAGATGGTTAACCCTGTGTTTAGCAAAGTGAAAACCTATGTAGGATTCCCATCAATATCATGTATGATCAATATTCTCATGTGGTCCTCCGTCCTCGGTCCAGTGTCTCTAGATCATTGAGACAGAAGTGGTACCATCTGCGGACACATGGATTCTACATGCCAACACAAGGACAACCATGGGAATCTGATGAGACGGGTAGGTGCAGTGCAAAACAATAAGTGTGTGAAAAGATAAAATAGGATAGAGAATCTCATTCCAACTTTATTCTACCAAGACCTCTTCCTAATTAAAACCAAAGAACAGCGCAAAAACTAAATTCATGCAGTTTAACCAATATCCGCATCGGGGCCAACATGTTTCAGCCTAAGCGGGAATTGCTCCCTAGGCTTTCATCAGGGCCTCTGTTCTCTAAATAATGCGACTGCGAAAAAAGTGTTGGTGACAAAACTCAAAGTAATAATTATATTTTTGACCAGTAAAGGATATGAGTCTCCAAATACTGTGGCTTCACTCCTCCATGACACCTGGCAATTCTGTTGAATCTATAGAGGAGGAAACCAAACAAAAACACAGGAAAAACCATCTATAAGCAAAGGACAAAACGTGCCTTTCATATATGTCTAATGCAGTACATATAATCACTCACCCAGGGTGCCCGGGGAAGAGACCTCACCTCGTCCTGGACCTGGCTCAGGGCGTAGTGAGACCCCGCTCTGTAAGAGGAAAATACACCGGAACTAAATAAGGGTGCGGGACATCTTTATCCACTGCAACCCTCATTCCCTTATTTACCAGTGTAAATGCTCTCTCTTGCATCAAAAAGAACTTATGTTACTTGAACCCTACTGACTGGGACATCACCCCACAAGAAATCCCATTGGATGCTCCTCACGTAAAACAATTAACAAAATTATGAAGGGATCATTAAACCCCACAAGTGATCAAATTCTCTCTGTAAGTGTAACTCCAACCTATCTACTACAGAGGTTTATCACGGTTGAAAAAGGGTTTAACACGGTTAAAAACAGAAAAAGAAACGAAGGGAGCCCAAGGTGAAGCTCCTTACCTGTCCGGCGTTGTCTCGGGTAATGGCTGAGACAGGGGGAGGCATAGAGCAGGACTCGAGGTTTCCTATTCATGGACATTGGGTGATCTCTCCACCAATCAGGATAGGAGGCGAGTCCCCAGCGCTGTCCTTAGCGCTGTCCTACTCGTTGGAAAACATTCCTAACGCCCAGTTTTGTTTAGTTTAAGAAACTTTCCTTAACACATCCTGGATGTGTCTGCAGCGGTAGTCAGATCGTTACAGGCATCTCTGTGGTGCACCGCTATCGCGTGATCTCGCGATGCTGGTAGAACTACAAAATGACGTGATAGCGTACATTTTGGTAGTCCGTTCGCGAGTGTTAATAGAAATGATAGAACTATCAAATGTTTCTATCGTTGTTTATCCAGTAGTTGTTATGGCATAATAAGGGCTAGCAGCTCGGTTGAGAACCTAAGGTACAGTCAGCCCAGAGCCTGTTTCGACACAAACAAATGGATGAGGGCATGTGGAACTACACAATGACGTCATCGCGTCCATTTGTGTAGTCCCTATTCGTATTTTACTAGAAGTAATAGCACTACCTAAAGGTCTCAATGTTGTCTTTTCTGTAGTCCTAAACTGATGGTAAAGTGGCATAGTCAGGGCTGGCAGTGGTTAAGAACCTAAAGTGCGGGAGGCACAGAGCCTGTTATCATTAGAATAGCAAGATCGATGCAAATATGTCATCACCTCTCCACAGTTGTCCTTGGTGGAGGAGGTGTGCTATCCCTCCGTGAAGTCCCTTGTGTAGCACAAGGAACCGCGAGTGCTCCGCGTAGTGCATTCCCTATTCAGAAACCCAGGCGTTCATTCCCGAGTGTGGAGTCGGAGTACTGGTGTAGCTTGAGTGCAGTGCCGGTAGTGTTACCAACTCTGTGTGTGTGTAGAAATGGGACATTAGAAAGTTTATGAGAAACACCCAAGTTCACTTCAGACTCAGCCAGGGGATGTCATCATTCAACCCCTGTGTATCTGTCCGCAGTTTATACACCCATTATTGCTCCTTCCGAAACAAAAAACCTGCCACGTCTGTAATGTGTGATGGTATAAAAGGTTTTTCAAGTACAGTCCATGTGAAGTCTGTTTCTACATGGTTTTTCTCCAAAAAGTGTTGTGTTAACTTTGATATGTTCTTCTTACACCGGAAGGTGCTTTTATGCTCAAGCATGCGTGTCTTGACTTTTCTTGTCGTCATCCCAATGTACTTATCATTACAAGAACATGTAATTTGATAGATTAGATTTTCACTGTTGCAATTGGAAAATTGACGTAACTCCCATGGTCTAGTGGTTCCGATGTCTAGACTGGTGACACTGTAGGTCAGGGCGCACATGGAGCAAGTTCCACAAGGGTGGTGTCCTTTAATTGCAGGAAGGTCCCACAGGGTGCCTAGTTGCCTCTTGACTTGTTCCTGCGGGCGAGTATGCACTAAACGGTCTCTCAGACTACTGGCTCGTTTAAACGCAAAAGGGGGATATTCGATCTTGTCTTTCCCACTGTTGAGTATCCGCCAGTGACGTCTTATAATGTTCTGTACATTATTAGATTTGGTGGTGAAGGTACTGACCAAAGTTAATTGATCTTGCAGAGGTTCTCTTGTAGAGGCTTCAGGCAGTGCTTCCCTATTGTTATTCGCCGCCCGTTTCCAGGATCGCTGTATCAGCTTCTTGGGATAATGTCTGTGTATCAGTTGCTGTGATAAAACACTAGCGTGAGTGTTAAAAGTATCTGTGGTAGAACAGTTACGTCTAAGACGTAAAAACTGACCCACAGGCAAATTATCTCGTAAGGATTTAGGATGTTGGCTCTCATATAGGAGCAGTGAATTCCTTGCCATGGGCTTGCGATAGAGCTCCGTTTCTAAACCCGTTTGAGTGGCGTAGATCGAGAGATCCAGGAAAGCGATTCTATCCTTGCTGGTCTCAATAGTGAACCGTAGGAAGTCATTTTGTGCATTCAACCACTGATGGAATTGAAGAACAGTGTCGCTGTTTCCTCTCCAGATTAGAAAAACGTCATCTATATAGCGTTTCCACCACAGTATAGATGCAAGGAAAGGGTTAGTCGCTGCCAGCACGGTTTGTTCCTCAAATTTGTGGACATAAAGGTTCGCCAGCGACGGGGCAAAAATACTGCCCATGCTGGTCCCTGAAACTTGTAGGTAGAAGGTCTCTTCAAATTTGAAAAAGTTTTCTTTCATGGCCATAGTGGCCAGACCCATAATGAATGGGACTGGAGTAATGGAGTCGATTTCCGTCTCCCCCAGGATGGATCTGATGGTATCTAGAGTCTCATCCTGGGGGATAGATGTATATAAGGACTCAACATCAAGTGAAACCAGCAGGTCTGTTTCTTGGTTAAAATCAATTTCGGGGATAATTCTCAAGACATCGGCTGTATCCTTTAGGTAAGTAGGCATCGTTTGTACTATGGGACGTAGAAAGTTATCCACGAATGCAGAGAGTGGTTCTAAGAGAGACCCCTGCCCTGAGATAATCGGTCTCCCTGGAGGTGGTCGTTGTGACTTGTGCACCTTAGGTAAGGTATAGAAATATGGCATGGTGGGTGCTTGAACTTGTAAAAATTGTGCTTCTTTCTGAGTTACCCAGCCTTCTGCCAATGCCTCTTCTACCATGGATTTAATTTCACTGGTCAGTCTTGTGGTGGGATCAAGGGTCAGTATTTGGTATGCGGTCCTATTATTGAGTTGTTTCAAACACTCAGTCCTGTAGCTGTTCACATCTTGTATCACGATAGAGCCCCCTTTATCTGCTGGCTTGATTATGATAGTTCGGTCTTGTGTCAGAGTTCAAAGGGCTTGTCTCTCTCCTCTTGAGAGATAGAAATATGGCATGGTGGGTGCTTGAACTTGTAAAAATTGTGCTTCTTTCTGAGTTACCCAGCCTTCTGCCAATGCCTCTTCTACCATGGATTTAATTTCACTGGTCAGTCTTGTGGTGGGATCAAGGGTCAGTATTTGGTATGCGGTCCTATTATTGAGTTGTTTCAAACACTCAGTCCTGTAGCTGTTCACATCTTGTAACACGATAGAGCCCCCTTTATCTGCTGGCTTGATTATGATAGTTCGGTCTTGTGTCAGAGTTCGAGGGGCTTGTCTCTCTCCTCTTCAGAGATAGAAATATGGCATGGTGGGTGCTTGAACTTGTAAAAATTGTGCTTCTTTCTGAGTTACCCAGCCTTCTGCCAATGCCTCGTCTACCATGGATTTAATTTCACTGGTCAGTCTTGTGGTGGGATCAAGGGTCAGTATTTGGTATGCGGTCCTATTATTGAGTTGTTTCAAACACTCAGTCCTGTAGCTGTTCACATCTTGTATCACGATAGAGCCCCCTTTATCTGCTGGCTTGATTATGATAGTTCGGTCTTGTGTCAGAGTTCGAAGGGCTTGTCTCTCTCCTCTTGAGAGATAGAAATATGGCATGGTGGGTGCTTGAACTTGTAAAAATTGTGCTTCTTTCTGAGTTACCCAGCCTTCTGCCAATGCCTCTTCTACCATGGATTTAATTTCACTGGTCAGTCTTGTGGTTGGATCAAGGGTCAGTATTTGGTATGCGGTCCTATTATTGAGTTGTTTCAAACACTCAATCTCTTCCAGTAAAGGATACTGGAAGAGAAGGTGTTCGCTGCGTTGAGTGCTGCAAACTAGCTTTGAAAGAGAACTTTTTTGCTTTTTTGCTTATGAGCAAGACCTCTATCTCCAAACACACGGCACATCGATGGGCAGTGCCTTCGCCCCGTCGGTAGCGGGGCTGTATGTGAGCAATTTCGAGCGCCAGTTCATCCACAACGCAGCGAACACCTTCTCTTCCAGTATCCTTTACTGGAAGAGATATATAGATGACGTGATCCTGATTTGGGACACCACAGACGATTTGGAACAATTCATACACTGGCTTAACCATCTTGACCCCTGGCTGAAATTCACCCACTCCTCAAGCAACAACAGCTTAGACTTTTTGGACCTTACAATTTTTGTGGAAAACAGCACCCTCCAGACAAAAACTTACACAAAACCCACTGCTAAGAACAGTCTGCTTTCATATCAGAGTTACCACCCCAAGCCTTTAAGGGACAATCTTCCCTTCAGCCAGTTTCTGAGGCTGAAGCGTAACTGCAGCAAGAATGAAGATTACCTGACTCAAGCACAAGATCTAAGTCCGAAGCTGCTACAAAGGAACTACAACGCCAAAACAGTGAAGTACTGTAAAAAAAGAGCAAGCAATCAACCCAGGGAGTGCCTCTTACAAAGCTATCCCAAGACACAAATACAAGATCTGACTACCTGTGTTACCACCTTTTGCCCATCAACATATGAGGTAAACAAAATGATCAAAAAAAACTGGCATATCCTGAATACTGGAGTCTTCAACTGGCCCAAGCCTAGATTTGCAAATCGCAGAACAAAGAACATCAAGGACGTTTTGGTCCATACTCGCCCAGTGAGGAAACAACAACAACTAACCACGAGGGATGTGACCATGAACCCTGTGACTGGCCATTACCCCTGTGGCTCATTTGTAGCCTGTAAAACCACTACGGCATCAAAAACATTACAGCTGACGGACACACTGGTATGGACACAGCGTCAGCATACGAATTGCAACTCCACACACGTCATCTACATGGTCAGTTGCCCATGCAACAAGAAATACATCGGGATGACTTGTCGCAAAATTAAGCTCAGGATTGGTGAGCATAAAAGTAACATCAGGCTGAAGAAAAACACCACCAAACTTTGTGCCCACTTTGTAGAGATAGGCCACTCCTGGGAAGAGCTCCACTGGACAGTACTCGAAATGCTTGCCGAAAAAAACAATAACTGTGAACGCAGGTTGTTCGAAAAAGAACAAAGGTGGGTGGACCGCCTTAAAACATGCGAACAGGGGTTGAACGATGCCATCCCTTGGCACCGATTTGCTAACTGATTTTCATGGAAATAACTGTGTGCAACCTTGTATCCTTATGAACCAAAAAAGACTATGCATAACTTTATATACCTTTGGTGCCTGTCTCATATCTGCCCTAACTCATATTCACAACGCTAACTGAGCCCACAAGTATACTCCCCTCAGCCTAAATGCCTGAGATGGACAAATAAAGTTGCATGATTAACTAGACGCTGTTGAAAAAAAGAAGAAAAAATCGACACGTTTTTACGGCTGCCCATGGCCCTTTAAAGATCAGGGCTCACAACCTAAGCCACACCCCGGGGGCAGAGCCAGCACAAGGCAGGAATCCTCCATTGTGGAAAATTAGTACGGTTTGGTAAACATTATCTGCGCCATCTTGCCTTTTCCCCTGATGCCACACTTTTTGTCGTGCGCACCCGCCATTTTAGGTGTCTCGATCAGAACCACCCTTTGCATGCCACTGGCCCCCAGCATAGCCCTTCGCCCTCACAAAGCCCGCACGCTGACAAACCCCCTCGCTCGCACATGCTTTGGGTCATAAACCCCCCTTCAGCGCAGCTCTGCCTCAGAACCCCATCCTGTTCCCAGCGCGACACCTCCCTTCATTCCATTCATGGTCCCAGACCCTTTGATACAAACCCCCTTTTCCTGTGTGCCCGTTTGTCTTCCTCGTTCCCAGGCCGACACCTAGCTCTGCCGATACTGTTTATTGCCCCTCCCCGTACAGTAGAAAGCTTCCCTCATCAAAGGACCCCCGAGTTGATCAAAGCCCCCACCCTATGAGATCCGATCAAACCCCCACATTCCTTGAATCGGCGGAATGTCCAGCTGCGCGATAATCATCACCTGTTGTGACCGGGGTGGGGACTTCAACTGTAAATGTGTGTGGGAACGGGCCTGAAGGGGAGATTCGGAGGATATCCTTTCATACTTCAAAGCATTACAAGACTGTGTTACCTGCAATAAAATTCATTTAACTGTGTATAAGAGGCCAGGCCTCAGAGATGCGGTTAGAGCACCTCGTGACGATACCTGCTGTCCGAACTGATGTGTTCTCCTCCGGAGAGAATAAACCTTGTTTCCTGCCTTCCAGTCTCCAGCGCCTGCCTCTTCATTGATTAGTACTTTGTGGGTTGAAGAGGCGATACCGCCGGGCAAATATCGATTGTCCCTGACCTGGTTTTCACAATTGGCGTCCCAAACGTGGGGCCCATCAGCGACACGTGGATCCAGTGGGAGAGGTCCTGACGACAGAGTGAACGACTGCAACGATCGGGAGAGCTCTTGCCCAATAGACCCTCGTCTGGCAGCCGATCATCCGAACTTCACTAGTTCCGAACAGACCTCTCTCAAGTGATCTACGGTCCTGACTGGGAACCATCAGGAGTGCCGCGAGGAACACGAGGAAAAGAGGACGATCGGGCGCTGGATTCGGAAGATAGGAAACTGTCCATACGGTCCGGGTAAGGTCGTGTAAACACGACGAATCGCGAAAAAATTGTTTAATGGTTCGAAAAAATACTAGTATTACTCTTTGTTGACCTATTTGGAGATTCACTGTCTGCACACGGAGAAACAATAGGCTCTTTCTCTTTGCAAATAGTGAAGGATAAGTAACGCAGCCAACGTGCCTATCTTTCTCCCCCACTGATTGATTATTTATTGGCGAATTGTTTTCGGGAGATTACCCTCTCCCACACTGATTAATGGGTTTTTTACCCCGAACTACTGTTCGCGGATTGTTTTCTGGAGATTCTCTGTCTGCAAACAGGAAAGAACAGGTTCCCCTTTGCAGATAGTGAAAAGGTAGAGGACGCAGACCTTTTGCGGGCCTACTTATTCTCCCCACTGGTCGTTTATTGTTTATTTGATATTGGTTCATGAGGTATTCACTGCCTGCAAACAACGTAGAATAGAAATATTCTGTCTAGTCTTTGCACGCAGTGATAAGATAGGCAGTGCTGACTTTTTGTCCCTCGTTGTGAGCCGTCATGTCTGTCTTCTCCCCACTGGTTGATAGTTGGTTCAGCCCGGACCGTTTATTAGAGGTGGACCATCTAGCTCCGCTGGAAGGCACCCCTAATAAAGACATGTTCATAAACTATGGATTAGTTACTATAGCCTATAGTAAACTATGGCACAGGTATACCAAAGAAAATCAAGAGAAACAGTGGCCACTGATAGGATCCTTCGATCTTGATAAAATAGAAACGTTAGAAATAGCTCTTCGTAATAATAAGACAACGCCTATTATGCTCGACAGTCTCGGTATGTGGCGCAAAGAAGCAATACTACGAAAGAAAAGAGACGAGGACAGAGTAGGTAAAGGAATATATCGACAGGACAATCCCAGGACACAACGACCCGAAAGTAATCCCCCGACACTATGCACAGGACGACCAGACTTAGGGCAAAACCAATGTGCTTTTTGTAAATATGCCGGGCACTGGAAAGCCCAATGTCCGACTCTACTGAACGAGAGTAGGAACAGAGGGCCGACAAGAATAACAGGCCGGCAGAAAGGGAAGAGGCGCGAGACAAAGATGAATCAGACTGACATGGACAGGCCAGATAGAACCACCACGCTTGATTATGCCCGATGGCACAGATTTCGCCAGACCGATTTCAGCGACATGTTCGAGTCCTCATAGATCGAACAACGCTAAGACAAGAAACCCAGTCTAGCTCTAAATTACCCGGTGACGAACCCCGTGCTACCGCTACTGTTTCCCTATCACAAAAAAAAAAAACCACTCTTTTCGGATAACCTATAGAAACAATACACAGAGTAGTATCGGACAAATTAGTATACATTCCATTAATGAACTCAAACTTCGAGTGCAATGGGACTGATTACTCTCTGCTGCCCCCCCACTCTGTAAAAAGAAAGGAGCAGTTACAGGCATGCATAGACAACCCCCCATTACCCAGACATGCCTGTCCAAACAAAATACCTACCCCCACTCCAGAAATTCCCGACATGCCGCAGGTCACCGGTCACGCCCATCCGGAAGGTGAACCACACAGCACGTGTGGGGCTGGGCCTGCTGACAACCATCGATCGGATCACCAGTGGGATGTCCAGGAGGCACCACGGGCCCGGCATGAAGTGGCTGTCCCATCCTCTTCTTCGTGGGGTGGGCTGGGAGGGAGAGGCGACGCGGACGGGCCTCTCCCACCTCCTCGGATAGGAGGCTCCCAGCCCCAATCCGGCCATCACAAATACCTCCGCTGAAATTAGTCCAGGTTGGGCCGGGAGGGAGAGGCGGCGCGGACGGGCCTCTCCCACCTCCTCGGATAGGAGGCTTCCCAGCCACGGTCCGGCCATCACAAATACCTCTGCTGAAATTGGTACAGGGTGGGCTGGGAGGGAGAGGCGACGCGAACGGGCCTCTCCCACCTCCCCGGATAGGAGGTTTCCCAGCCCCCGGCCCGGCGCCGAACTCCTCCAGCCAGGCGGTGCCCATACCTGCGCAGCACCGAACATACAGCGATGGCGCCCATACCTGCGCAGCACCGAACATGCCATGGTGGCGCCCCGATACTTGCGCAGCACCGAACATGCACTGTGGCGCCGATACTTGCGCAGCACCGAACATGCAACGGCTGCACCAATAATTTCGCAGCACCGAACATGCGCCGCAGGTGGCCATACTTCCGCAGCACTGGACATGGGACTTGTGGAGCACGGGATGTGGAGAGGCCATCGTGCATGCCCATGAAAGAGAGCGGCATGGAGTGCACCGGGAGAGGGAGACGGCGCGAATGAGTCTCCCTCGCCCCCCCAGGTGGGGGCACCACAGCTGCACCCTAACTGAATGTCCTGCTTCCACAACACAGAGTTCCATTTCTTTTCCAGACTCGACGAAGGGCGGCTGCTGCAGGGCCTCAAAATGGCGTCTGGGTCCCCTGGAAGGCGGGTCTAGGCCGCTAGAGTAACTTTGACCAGCAACGTAACTCGGACGCTTGCCCACCGGGGCACGAGCCCCCACCTCCGACAGCATCCCCACAGCCTTGAAGATTCTACAAAGTCCCAGGAGCCCTCGGCCCCTACAGGCTCCCAGTGAGGAACAACTGCCTTGATCGCTAACGAAATAAGCATGACATAGCCACTCCTTCCTTTAGCATGAATTCTCGAACTGCCGAAAAGGACTCTGGTCCAACTGCCGGTTGTAGGAAACATTTTTTCTTGATGCTACTTGCCAAAATGGCGCCGGTATCAATAGGAACTTACGAACACCTCGTGGTGTTTTTTTTTGCTAAAAAGACTCGATGTTCCGAGATATGTTATGATCCTTTGTACACTTGACGGAAAAGAGGGAGGATTCACTCGACGAACATGTAACAGGTCCACGTGAAAAATGTTTTTTCAATGTACGATTCATTATGATATTATCATAACTAACATGTAACCTCGCTTATGACACACACCCATGGTATACCTATAGGAAATCTGATTGCAACTAGTCCAACTGTGCTTCCAATTATGAAATGAATGCCCCTTGATCCCTCAACTATTTGATAGACGTTTTTAGTTCCCTGCAAATGAATGAATAAACCTTTTTTACATGTTTTTTAATCCTACAAAATAGCCCCCCCTACTGTACGCACTTTAGCCATTGCCGTGTCCGGCCAACCACGATCGCACTGTCATATCAACATGCTGACCGATTGTGCAAATAAAGGTTTTCCAAACTATGAAATGGGTATTGCATGCTTTTTGTAAAATGTGGGATCAGCGGGAGAGATTTTCTGTGCACCCTGCTTTGCTCTCTCTTTAAGGTTACTAGAAGATGGTTGCCCAGCCCCGGATGGAGGATCATTTCTAAGACGATACTCTGCCTCCAAATATGCGACTGGCTCAGGAACTAACGTATGGAGAAGGACCTCGACTTCCGAGGATGGGTAAAGTGAGGCGGCGTAAATGATAGAATGTTATAAAGGTACGGCACTCAAAAGGTACTAGGGAACAGAGTTGACCGAAGAACTGATAAACCTTAGAACATCACAGCGTTGAAAGAGATTTAAGGACCCCGATAGCTAGATACACCTACCAACTAGAAACCTCGCACTAAGTGCTTCTGATTCTCTAACGTTTCCCTACACACAGCCTATAAGGACACACTGCCCCCCCCCCCCTTTGGCTCCAGAAACCAAAACCCCAGGGATTCTATCCCGAGGAGATAAGACGAGTATGAGGTAAGTAAAAGACTTTCGTACCCGTGCTTTTGATATGCGCGAATGTTGTCCCCCTCCCTTCCCCTCTTTTGCTCCCCCTACAGGCCACATCGGAATCACGACCGAGGTATGGTGAAGATCTGAAGCCTCGCCATGTCTGATACACGAAGCGGACTAACGCTGCCAGGTGGCACCTAAGCACACCCACCAACTGCTCTTGTAACGAAAGAACCAATAAGTTGAATGACATGATGAAAAACGATCACCCTTAATCCGTGTTGCGTGAATGGACACATGTCACGTATGTCTGAAACTATGAGAGAATGTTTGTGTGTGACTGAAGCGTTGACTTAACTGGTCAAAGGACCGAGAATGCAAGAAATGCGACACAATGGTGCCCCCCCTTTTTTACTCGATGCATGTCCCCTGTACCCGGCCTAATGCTCGTCCGTCCCAAACTGCATGCTTTCAAAATTCTAACACAGACCCATGATGTCTCAGGTTGATTAATGCGCTGAATAGCCTATCTTAATACACGGCCGCTCCCTATGTTGCACGTGTACTATTTAGCCTATTGTTGCACATCTCTCTCTCTCTCTCTCTCCTACACTCTCACTCTCCCTAACGACTGACTCCAAATTGGCAAACCACCACCCAATTGGCTCCAAATACCGCAAGTATTTGCACAAAATTTATCCTAAATAAAATCACCCTGACGCCGTGTCACTACCTCTCCTTTCTGCTAAAAATTGATGAAACCGAGAATTGGCCATAAGGGAAAGGACAGGTAAGACGACTGAGGTTCCCTAATCTGATCCGTAATAAGGGAACTACATGTCAGCGGCTTCTACCATAAAAAAAAAAAAAAAAGGATGCCTTTGGATAACGCGACCTTCCCCGTCCCGAATTGTCGCAATACCCAAACAGTAAAGGTGATCGAAACATCCCCATCTTCCCAGAACGCCCCCAGTTTTGTATCAGCTGCCCCAGACGAGAGTTTTAAAACTGTCCCTCACCCCCGGTTGTAAGAGATGGGTCGATTTACGACTAGCGCGGGCCAGCCGTTGTTCCTAGAAATGATTTGTTGATAAGCAAACTACAGAGTTTGGAATTCGAGAAATATCACTGAACGCTTACCAACTGAACTGTGGCCTTCTGCTAAATAATGCCCTTATAACACAAAGCAAGACGATAGTCCCTTACCACAGTTTTCTATGTCCCTAGTTGTTTTCCATAAGACCCCGGTTTTTAATTAAGTAGTCAGGTTGTAAGAGGCTATGTAGGAACTAGAATGATGTTTGCAAAGTTAAGATTAGACCGAAGTGAAGAAATCGTTGCAATGAACCCTGTTGAAAGTAAAATGTTTAGCTGAAAGGCAGGATGCATTGATAGAATGAAAAATGTTTAGCCTATGTTCGTCCCTCAGAAAGATACCTATCAGACCATGGTGATAGCACGTTGCACCTTTTTTGAATATAAAGCCCTGGAGAACGGTATAGCTTTGTAAGGCTCATACTAGGAAGGTGGGTCTCTGTCAGAAGAACTGACGTAACTGTAATGCAATAAAAGGTACCAGATCTCGTACCACGACAATGAATGTATCTACCAACAAACACCAAAGAAATAGTTAGGAAGGAAAGTTACAGGAAATCCAACAAGCCCATCATCAATTATTTTATATGTCGGTTGTGAACCCCAATGTAATGGACGTTTCTCATTATGCTCGGAGCTGGGAGAGAAATAGACTTATGTGATTACCTTCCTCTGCCAATTCTCTAAAGACTGTCTTTTCGAACTCATTTTAAGGGTACAACTGTCGGAGGAAAGAAGGACCGGATGTGGGAGCACGTGGCCTGACTACAGATTATGGAACATCTGCGACATTGGCCAAGGCGAGACCGCGACAGTAAGGAGCTGCAGGACGAGGCACTGTTTCCGACAAAATGAGAGGAAAGGGCTGACCTGATGCCCCTGCTCGAAGTTCAACGTGTGCCGAAAGGTCCCCGCTCTCTGAACTCGGTCATGAGCCCGCCTACCTGGAATTTTCCGTCCCCCTGGTCTGTTCCCGATCTGGCCCTGCTCCATCCCCCCTTTTTTCCCCGACCTACCCTAAAGACTACTCACTCACGCACTTCTTCCACCCGAACTTTTTGACAATCGACTCAAAGGACACAGGGCGAAAGGGACATTTTTGACCGGGAAAGCGAGGAAAAGGTCATGCCCTGCAACGCGGAGCCTAGAATAGAGCTGGACTCATAGCTCCACCGCCGGTGCTCCACAGTGCCAACAGAAGACGAAAAAGAATGCTGAGAACTCACTAACTTCGACCAATGACACCCTTGATTGTCGTTTTTACTATGTCTCATTCCTCTCCCAGCCACCATCATATTGATTATGCTCCAACCAAATATGAACAGAACTTGTATATGTAATAACCTATCAGTTCGTATTCCGAATGACTATAAGTATCTATGAAATGTACTCAATGCTCTCACTACAGAATCGTTTTTGTCCGATATTGCATTACTATGACTTTCCAGCAAACAAGTTTATCGATAGACCCACCTCCTAAGACGAGAGATCTTAAATGTAATGTTTATGACTCCTTCACCTGGGTTCCTACTGCTTTCTCTTATGACCACCACAGTAGACATGAATAGGGAATAGGCCAGCAAGATGTCTTGGATATGTTAAAGGGAGGACTGTGGAAAATTAGTACGGTTTGGTAAACATTATCTGCGCCATCTTGCCTTTTCCCCTGATGCCACACTTTTTGTCGTGCGCACCCGCCATTTTAGGTGTCTCGATCAGAACCACGCTTTGCATGCCACTGGCCCCCAGCATAGCCCTTCGCCCTCACAAAGCCCGCACGCTGACAAACCCCCTCGCTCGCACATGCTTTGGGTCATAAACCCCCCTTCAGCGCAGCTCTGCCTCAGAACCCCATCCTGTTCCCAGCGCGACACCTCCCTTCATTCCCTTCATGGTCCCAGACCCTTTGATACAAACCCCCTTTTCCTGTGTGCCCGTTTGTCTTCCTCGTTCCCAGGCCGACACCTAGCTCTGCCGATACTGTTTATTGCCCCTCCCCGTACAGTAGAAAGCTTCCCTCATCAAAGGACCCCCGAGTTGATCAAAGCCCCCACCCTATGAGATCCGATCAAACCCCCACATTCCGTGAATCGGCGGAATGTCCAGCTGCGCGATAATCATCACCTGTTGTGACCGGGGTGGGGACTTTAACTGTAAATGTGTGTGGGAACGGGCCTGAAGGGGAGATTCGGAGGATATCCTTTCATACTTCAAAGCATTACAAGACTGTGTTACCTGCAATAAAATTCATTTAACTGTGTATAAGAGGCCAGGCCTCAGAGATGCGGTTAGAGCACCTCGTGACGATACCTGCTGTCCGAACTGATGTGTTCTCCTCCGGAGAGAATAAACCTTGTTTCCTGCCTTCCAGTCTCCAGCGCCTTGATTAGTACTTTGTGGGTTAAAGAGGCGATACCGCCGGGCAAATATCGATTGTCCCTGACCTGGTTTTCACACCATACACGCGGGTAATGGCGCCGGCACCCCTGAGCTCCTGTAATTCCGGTAAGATGAATGTCTATCATTAGCCTAATGGAATCTCCTTTACAAACAGCTCTGTGCTTGATACTGCAAGCGAGACCCTGGTGAAGTAGGAGTGCTCTTGGTTTCAGGTAGGCGGAAAACGACCGTTGCTTATTTCTGTTTATTGTTGCACAGTTTAAAGTGTTTGCCAGCACCTCCCTTCCTCCCGCTTTAACAAACGCCGGAAAATACTTGCAAAAAACGCTCAGATTTATGTAATCTCAACAAAATACGACTTTTGGGCGACTGAGGAAACAATAGCACTGCAATTTTCTTTTTGACTGCACTATAATACCCGGTTAGAATTGATAATGCGGCATACTACAAAAAGCTCAGCGCGTCCTAGCGTTTATGTAAACAACATGAGTACTACAGACTTCTGATCCCTGTACATTTGTGGATAGTTTTGTGTAATATGAGATCTACAGGCCTTTAAATTCTGTACATATTTAAATGAAACTTAAACTAGCGCCGTAGACCAGTATCTTTTAACCTCTAACAATATTAGCATTGCCACTCTCCATTTGTATTGCCCTATAAAAAATGAAGATGTTTTGGTAAAAGGAAAATGTCACTTAACCAGACAAGATCATAATAATGATATGTTTTAAGAAGATAAGAAAGGTGTGTGTGTGTGTGCAATCTGTGTACATTATCTCGTCTCATTGCAGATTATGAAGGAGAATATCCGAACTATATAACCAAAATAAGAGTACCTATATGTGAAATACCACTACACAAATTGTGTAAGTACAATTTATTTGATGTTTGTTAGTCCTGACAAAAGCTCCATAGACCCCTCCAGGCCCAAGGAGCTGAAACATGTCGACGTACCTTATTAATTATACTATTAGACCCAATAACTCGGTCTAAAAATCGTATCACCAATTTTTTAACGTGGTAAAAATAACCCTCATTAAAGAACTTCTGGGTCGTTTGCCACTTTTAACAATTTTTTCCTTTTTTGCACAGTTTCCTTTACACTCCCCTTTTTTCACTTGAATTCTCTGGACACTGCACCCTAGACCAGAGGCGCCTCGGGTGAGGCTGGCAAATTCACTACTTCGGAGTAGCCTATGATAACTGCCACAACTCTAATGTGGGGCGGATGAATCAGATATACCGCACCTTTTTCCAACCATTACTTAGAGTTTTTTGAGGCTACTCTGACCTTTATTCCTTATGCCAATGGTCATAAGGTGTAACTAGTGTCCGTTTCCTTTTTTGATAACTAGTAAGGAATTCACTGCTCCTATATGAGAGCCAACATCCTAAATCCTTACGAGATAATTTGCCTGTGGGTCAGTTTTTACGTCTTAGACGTAACTGTTCTACCACAGATACTTTTAACACTCACGCTAGTGTTTTATCACAGCAACTGATACACAGACATTATCCCAAGAAGCTGATACAGCGATCCGGGAAACGGGCGGCGAAAATCAATAGGGAAGCACTGCTTGAAGCCTCTACAAGAGAACGTCTGCAAGATCGATTAACTTTGGTCAGTACCTTCACCACCAAATCTAATAATGTACAGAACATTATAAGACGTCACTGGCGGATACTCAACAGTGGGAAAGACAAGATCGAATATCCCCTTTTTGCGTTTAAACGAGCCAGTAGTCTGAGAGACCGTTTAGTGCATACTCGCCCGCAGGAACAAGTCAAGAGGCAACTAGGCACCCTGTGGGACCTTCCTGCAATTAAAGGACACCACCCTTGTGGAACTTGCTCCATGTGCGCCCTGACCTACAGTGTCACCAGTCTAGACATCGGAACCACTAGACCATGGGAGTTACGTCAATTTTCCAATTGCAACAGTGAAAATCTAATCTATCAAATTACATGTTCTTGTAATGATAAGTACATTGGGATGACGACAAGAAAAGTCAAGACACGCATGCTTGAGCATAAAAGCACCTTCCGGTGTAAGAAGAACATATCAAAGTTAACACGACACTTTTTGGAGAAAAACCATGTAGAAACAGACTTCACATGGACTGTACTTGAAAAACCTTTTATACCATCACACATTACAGACGTGGCAGGTTTTTTGTTTCGGAAGGAGCAATAATGGGTGTATAAACTGCGGACAGATACACAGGGGTTGAATGATGACATCCCCTGGCTGAGTCTGTAGTGAACTTGGGTGTTTCTCATAAACTTTCTAATGTCCCATTTCTACACACACACAGACTTGGTAACACTACCGACACTGCACTCAAGCTACACCAGTACTCCGATTCCACACTCGGGAATGAACGCCTGGGTTTCTGAATAGGGAATGCACTACGCGGAGCACTCGCGGTTCCTTGTGCTACACAAGGGACTTCACGGAGGGATAGCACACCTCCTCCACCAAGGACAACTGTGGAGAGGTGATGACATATTTGCATCGATCTTGCTATTCTAATGATAACAGGCTCTGTGCCTCCCGCACTTTAGGTTCTTAACCACTGCCAGCCCTGACTATGCCACTTTACCATCAGTTTAGGACTACAGAAAAGACAACATTGAGACCTTTAGGTAGTGCTATTACTTCTAGTAAAATACGAATAGGGACTACACAAATGGACGCGATTACGTCATTGTGTGTTCCACATGCCCTCATCCATTTGTTTGTGTCGAAACAGGCTCTGGGCTGACTGTACCTTAGGTTCTCAACCGAGCTGCTAGCCCTTATTATGCCATAACAACTACTGGATAAACAACGATAGAATCATTTGATAGTTCTATCATTTCTATTAACACTTGCGAACGGACTACCAAAATGGACGCTATCACGTCATTTTGTAGTTCTACCAGCATCGCGAGATCACGCGATAGCGGTGCACCACAGAGATGCCTGTAACGATCTGACTACCGCTGCAGACACATCCAGGATGTGTTAAGGAAAGTTTCTTAAACTAAACAAAACTGGGCGTTAGGAATGTTTTCCAACGAGTAGGACAGCGCTAAGGACAGCGCTGGGGACTCGCCTCCTATCCTGATTGGTGGAGAGATCACCCAATGTCCATGAATAGGAAACCTCGAGTCCTGCTCTATGCCTCCCCCTGTCTCAGCCATTACCCGAGACAACGCCGGACAGGTAAGGAGCTTCACCTTGGGCTCCCTTCGTTTCTTTTTCTGTTTTTAACCGTGTTAAACCCTTTTTCAACCGTGATAAACCTCTGTAGTAGATAGGTTGGAGTTACACTTACAGAGAGAATTTGATCACTTGTGGGGTTTAATGATCCCTTCATAAACATGTCTGAACAAGGTTGGGGTGAGAGGGGCAGCGTTGAAATGGATTTATTCATTTCTCACTGGCCGGGGTTTCCAAGTGAGGCAGGGTGACTACTACTCGGAGCGAATTCCTTTGGACCAGGGGGTGCCGCAGGGCTCGTCCCTGAGTCCAACACTTTTCAATCTTTATGTCGCTCCGATTGCCACCTTAGTAGAGAGTCATGGCCTCAGCTTGGTGTCGTATGCCGACGACACGCAGTTGGTCATCTCCCTATCGCGCGCACCCGGTCTTTCGGCGGACATCTTCAGAGCATGCATGCAAGACCTTGCTGCCTGGATGTCCGCCAATTGCCTCAAGCTCAATGGGGGCAAGACCGAGGTGCTGGTCGTGGGGGGTTGCCAGTCTGCGTGGACGTCGGCATGGTGGCCATCTTCCCTGGGCCCAACACCCATTCCGTGCCAAAAAGCGAGGAATCTGGGCATTTGGTTTGATGCCGCCCTCACCTTTGGCCCTCAGATCAACCAGGTGGTCGGACTATGCTTTGGGACCCTTAAAAGCCTCAGGAAGACTCTGAAGTTCTTGCCTGTGAGAGCCCGACAAACCTTGGTACATGCACTAGTCACATCAAGGATGGACTATGGCAACCTTCTCTATTTAGGCACCCTGGAGAAGAATCTCAGCCGCTTACAGGTCCTACAGAATGCCGCTGCCCGATTGGTGCTTAGACTACCCAGAAGAGCTGCTTCTGCAGCGGCTCTCCGGTCTTTGCACTGGCTCCCGGTCAGAAGCAGGGTAGATTTTAAAGCACTCTGTATGTGCCATCGGATCATTAATGGGAGATCCCCGCTCCCTCTGCAAGGACTTTTGACACCTTATGAGCCTCCCCGTTCCCTGAGATCTTCCGGCTCTGGACTCCTGGTTGTCCCTAAGGTGTCCAAAGCACGGATGGGGGGAAGATCTTTCAGATGCCTTGCAGCCGCTAGATGGAAGAAGCTGCCCATGGCGCTGCGTTTAGAGCCATCTGAATCAATTTTTAGAGCTAAGCTTAAAACTGCTCTATTCGCTCAGTAGGTTTGCCGCTTCTGTATGCTCCAGTAATAAAGTTTCTCCTCAGCGCGGGGACACGCCGTTGTTGCATCACCATGCGCTTTATAAAACCCCCTAAATAGAAATAGAAATAGAAATAATTTTGTTAATTGTTTTACGTGAGGAGCATCCAATGGGATTTCTTGTGGGGTGATGTCCCAGTCAGTAGGGTTCAAGTAACATAAGTTCTTTTTCATGCAAGAGAGAGCATTTACACTGGTAAATAAGGGAATGAGGGTTGCAGTGGATAAAGATGTCCCGCACCCTTATTTAGTTCCGGTGTATTTTCCTCTTACAGAGCGGGGTCTCACTACGCCTGAGCCAGGTCCAGGACGAGGTGAGGTCTCTTCCCCGGGCACCCTGGGTGAGTGATTATATGTACTGCATTAGACATATATGAAAGGCACGTTTTGTCCTTTGCTTATAGATGGTTTTTCCTGTGTTTTTGTTTGGTTTCCTCCTCTATAGATTCAACAGAATTGCCAGGTGTCATGGAGGAGTGAAGCCACAGAATTTGGAGACTCATATCCTTTACTGGTCAAAAATATAATTATTACTTTGAGTTTTGTCACCAACACTTTTTTCGCAGTCGCATTATTTAGAGAACAGAGGCCCTGATGAAAGCCTAGGGAGCAATTCCCGCTTAGGCTGAAACATGTTGGCCCCGATGCAGATATTGGTTAAACTGCATGAATTTAGTTTTTGCGCTGTTCTTTGGTTTTAATTAGGAAGAGGTCTTGGTAGAATAAAGTTGGAATGAGATTCTCTATCCTATTTTATCTTTTCACACACTTATTGTTTTGCACTGCACCTACCCGTCTCATCAGATTCCCATGGTTGTCCTTGTGTTGGCATGTGGAATCCATGTGTCCGCAGATGGTACCACTTCTGTTTCAATGATCTAGAGACACTGGACCGAGGACGGAGGACCACATGAGAATATTGATCATACATGATATTGATGGGAATCCTACATAGGTTTTCACTTTGCTAAACACAGGGTTAACCATCTTCTGGATGATGCCTTGAGCTAGTACTCTTGCTCATTTCGAGACATTAGCTCTTTTCCTGATACATGATTCAGATGTTAGACCCATTGGTTTTCTAGGTTGATCGGATTCCAGTACAAGGGGGATACAACCGATGCAGGTCTTTAAATATCCCTTAGGCCCTCCCTAATGATGTGTTTATATAACTGCAGTAAATGCAACCCCACTCTACCATAATCCACTGTATGCTATTACAGTCTACAACACTACATTTCATGCCACTCACCTAAATGCCACTCCTCTGTGTGTCACTACACTCTACGCTTCTAGAGCCTATGCTATTCTATTGTAGGACACTGTACTCTGTGATACTCCCCTATATGCCACTACAATATGTGACACTAGACTTAACACCACTAAACTCAATGTTCTTCCACTCAGCACTACTACACTGTACGCTACTTCACTTTACTGTGCATCACTCTGCTCTGTGCTAATCCCCTATAGGCTACTACACTCTATCACAATCCACTGTATGCTATTATACTGTATAACACTACATTCTACGTCACTCAACTAAATTCCACTCTACTGTGCATCACTGTACTCTACACTTCTACAGTCTATGTTATTCCACTGTACAACACTGTACTGTACACTACTCCACTAAATACCATTCCGCTGTACATCACTAGACTTAACACCACTAAACTCAACTGTATTCCACACAACACTACTCCACTGTACGCTACTCCACTGTACTGTACACCACTCCACTCTATGCTACTCCACTGTACATGACTGCACTCTATGCTATTCCACTCTACGCAACTCCATTCTACACCACGCCAATCCACTCTACCACACTCCAGTGTATGCGGTTCCGCTGTAAGCCACTTCATTGTATGCCACTTCACTATACACCACTCCACTGTACACCAGTCCACTCTACACTATTTGACTTTACTCCGCTACACTGTACCTCACTCCACTCTATGCAGGTCCACTCTACAACACTCACCTGTACGCTACTCCACTCTATGTCACTGCACCCTATGCCACTCCACTCTGTACCACTCCACTCTACGCTATTCCACTGCATGTCACTTCACTCTACCCACTCCTCTGTACGCCATTACACTGTACGCCATTCTGGAATATGCTATTCCAAAGTATGTAACTAAACTGTACAGCACTCCAGTCTATGGCACTCCACTGAATGCCAAAGCACTCTAACATACTCCACTGTACGCAACTCCACAGCACCACACTCCACTGTCTGCTATCCCACTCTATACCACTCCACTGTATGCCCAGCCACTGTATGCCACTGTACTATATTCTATTCTTTTGTACACCACTCCACTGTAGACACTCTACTCTAACCCACTTTACTGTGTGCCACCCCACTCTGTGCGACTCCACAATATGCCATTCACCTCTATACCACTCCAGTCTACACCATTCCAATGTTCCTCATTCCACTCTACTCCACTCTATGACACTATACTATATGACAAGGATGCTTTACAATATTATCCTCCACTGTATTGTACCACACTCCACTTAATGACACTCCACTTCACAACAGTAAACTGTAGGATTATAAAAAATATATATATTAAAATTTTAAAAAGCATAGAAATTTCCATGAAAAAAAACAAAGGTTAAGATTAAGTGTTATTTAGGAAAACGTTATTTCTTCTTTGGATAAAAAATCTAACTTAAACTATACAAACATTAGAAATGTTAAAGTTATAGTAATAACTTTAATTCATGATTTATGCACCACTTTCAAATTACTATAAGTCATAGTTATAAATACCATTTATACTTACGCACCACCTTCAAATTACTATAAGTGGTGCACCTCCGTACACATTCTTATCACCTCATTCACCTCACTATATTAACTGTAACTCGCCCCTTCTCCATGCACTAGTTATAACCATACATATTACTTAAATTATAGAATGTAAAATCATAGTGTTGATATCAACACAAAGGGCACCTGAAATTACATGATTTGTCAGAACTCAGTGCATGGTAGAGTAGCGAGTTCTGGTTAATGTAGTGTGGCGAGTGAGGTGACCAGACTGTGCATGAGGTACACCACTAACACGAATTTGCAGAAGGTGCGTAAGTATAAATGTGAGTTATAATTGTTCCTCATACTAATTTGAAAGTGGTGCATAAATCATAAATTTAAGTTCTAAATTTAACATTAGAATTTCTAATGTTTGTGTAGTTTACGTTGGGTTTGTATACAAAGAAGAAATAAAGTTCCCCTAACTATAACTTATCCGAAACCTTTGGTTCTTTCACTATATATATACTTCGGACGGCCGTGGGTTGTCCTGAGCACCGAAGAGGTTAAAACCCCCAGCAGAGAACTCAGTTATCAGAATTCCCTGTTGCATTTTTATTGTGGGGCAGAATAAAACCAAGAACTAAACCTGATGTATGCTGTCCTTAGCACGTGGTGCACTGCTAGCAGCCCATACCATCTGCGTTAAAGAATAGGGTGATGGCTGTGTCCCCCCAATGACTGTGATTTGGTTCATTCCTGTGTAATTACATATGAAAGACACATGCCTGGGACTGGTAAAGACAGCCACTTAACGCGTGAGATTTATGACTGCGGACTGGCTAAAAGGGAAGAATAATATCTTTCCATGAGAGCCTGGGCATTAAATTTCAATTAAAATTCCATTTTCCTCCGAGTTCCCTCTTGTACGAATGCATCAGTCACCATTTAGCCTGGAGAATGCAAATACCTTAATGGGTTTTGTGCAACAGGTGGATTCAGTTAAATTAATGCAAAAAGATAAGAGGGACTTTGCTTTTTTTAAAATAAATGTTTCTGCTCTTGGTTATGTTCCCGGATCACAGCATGCACGTGCGCGTGGCCTCGGCGGCCTTCGAGGTCTCTCCTGTGCATGGCACCTCTTGGAAAAGCCTGTGAGTCGCCAGGACGTAAGCAGAGTTGAGGACAAGCAGCATAACAGAAGAGCTCCCGCATGAGGGAGACATGCACGACAGCGCGGTTGTGCCTTAGAGCAGGAGGGAAACGAGCACTGGCAAGGCCAATAGGCCTAAGTGAAACACTTTGGGCCTCATTACAAGTTCTCTGATTTTAGTTGCAGGTATATCAGGGAGGCCTTCTGGCTGGTGCACTTGCACCAAACTCCTGCTTTACGAGTTACATCCGCCTCAATAGGGAGTAACACTCACATCTGGGAGCACCAGGACTAGTGGCGGCTGGCAGAGGAAGTGCTGAGGGGCGGACAGGTGGGGGAGGGGCATGGTGAGGGGGTAGTGGAGTTGGACATAAGACCGCCAGGAGTAAAGTAAGTAAATAAATATATAAGTCTGCGAGCCGCCACTCACCAGGACCATTTACACATGCTTGGAGCAGATGGTAAATGAATGTGGGACTATTTTGTGGGACATGATGTGGCTGGCAGCTGAGCCAACAGAGTAGCCGAAGGGAGACCTGGAGGGAGGGTCTGCTGTTTCCCAGGCCGTGTGGAAGGGGTTGATCGGTGGCCAGCTGCACTGGCTGCCCGCAGCTCCACTGAGCTGCACCAGGCTCCTTTGTTTTAAGGCCTAGAATTACTTGATCCAACATTTGCAGACTCAGTGATTTCAGGCCAGAGAGAGACAGCAAGTTGGAATGGAACTCCAAAACTTATACCTTAACTTCTAACCTCTTAACCTATATATCTAAAACTCTTAGGGCCAGATGTACGTCGAAAATTAGCATGCGCAAACAGGTTTGCAACCCGTTTGCGCATTCTAATTCTGATAGGGCCATGTACAAACACTATTTTGTGAGTCGCAAATAATTTGCGACTTGCAAAAACGCATTTTGCGACTCGCTATTAGGAAGGGGTCACAAGCCATGTAGTAACAATGTTTTGCAACCGCAATTGCGGTGGAAAAACACTTGCAAATCACCACCCTCTTTAAGAGGGTGGCAATGCAGTTGCAAATGGGAAGGGGTCACCAGGGTACCCTTTCCCCTTTGTGACTGGCTCTGAAATATTTTTTGAGGGCAGGCAGTGGTCAAATGTAACGAAAACGTTTCATTTTTTTTTTTTTAATGCATCTCGTGTTCCTTTAAGGAAAACGGGCTGCATTTTTATAAAAAACTGCTTTATTGACAAGCAGTCCCGGACTTGGAGGTCTGCTGAGCCCAACAGGCCACTATCCCTGGGAGGGCCAGCCATTCCCAATTGGGTCGCAAATTGGGAGTGGCTCATTAATATTCATGAGCCTCGCATTTTGCCACGCCATTGGGGATAGCAATCAGTGTCTCTGACACTGTTGTACATTCCAAATTGTGACTTGCAATTTGCGACTCGCCATTGAGCACAAATGGCGAGTCGCAATTTGGAATGGTTGTACATCTGGTCCTACACCCTTTACCCCAAACATTAATTCTTTGCCCTTGACCCTTTACCCTAAACCCTTAACCTCTAATCCATAAACCATACTCCTAACCCCTGCACTCTTAACCCATAACCCTGAACATCCTAACATCTTTCACAGTGTCATTCCCATTTTTGTGTGAATGAACACTTTGGGACGAGATACTTCTTCAAAGTATTTATTTTTAGAAGTAATAATTGAGAGGAGTTATTTGTAGGTGTAGTGCTTTGGAAGATTTGAGGCATTATTCAAGAGAGGGCTGGTGGTTGTGTCCTAAGGAGCGTGAGTTAGAGCAGTAGGATGAAGATTAATGAATTGACCACTAAGTAATGGTAATGAGGACATTACCTAGTCACCCGCCTCCGAGTCCTTACTACTGAGGCCTTCAAAAGCACCAGAGGCCCTTGGAGGGTACAAAATCCATAGAAGGGTCACAGATACTGCATAACCTGTAATGGTTGAAGTGAGACTGGCCAGCACAGCATGGTAACCTGAGGGATGCTCCCCAAACCCGTCTCCTAACAGTTCTTGAAGGGCAATAAACCGGAACCCAGAGGCCAGGAGCTCCCTAGGAACCGCTACCAGGCCTCGTCGCCAAGGGAAAGACAAGGCAAGCGGAAACAACATCAGTTCCCAAAAACTGCACGGAATGTATGTTGATTCCAGCAGCACCCACACTGGTTCAAACACTTTTTAAAAAAATTTTTTTTTTTTATTAGAACAGGAAAAAAAATAGGTAAAGCAAACATTTTACATATCGATTTACATAACATATAGCATGGCCATGAACAAAAAAAAAATTAAGGAAGCATGTTCAACAATTTATACAGAGCATTTCATATTAAATTTTCAAAAAGCAACTGATAAAGGATCATATTCCCACAATCCTAGATTAAAAAGATCCTACCTAAACTATTTAATCTGATCAATTACATTAAATAGAATTAAAAAAAAATAAAGTGCAAAGTGCAAATATAGAAAGTACCATGTGCCTATTTTTATATTTTTAGGAAAATACCCTGTTTTCTACAAAGTGCTATGTGCATATAGAGCTTACACATTAACTCATTTATAATCATCAAGCTTCGGCAATGAATCCATAAGGAGAAAAAGAGCACCATATACCTTTAAATCTTACTACCACTCTAATACGTTTGGCATAGACCTCTTCAAGTTTATCTGTCCTAATCATTTTATTAAACCAATGTTCTATGCTAGGTTGTGAGCTGGTTCTACAGTTTTGCAGAACAAGTGATCTAGCAACTGCAATGGCATTTAATATAAAATATTGCTGATTCTTTGTGAAGCATTTCCCTTCTGGCTGATGGACAGATTTCCAAATATAAAATTGTAGATATTTGCTCAATAACCCTGTACCAGAAATATTGTGAATCATTACATTAAAAAATATATATGTAACCATCCCCCTTCCCCCTCTGTGTTACAGCGAAAATAAGTTGAAAACATTTTAGACAGTTTCAAAGGAGTAACATATAATAACCATCTAGATAAAAAATTGGTTCAAACACGCCGTGTACAACCCTTGCCACCACAACAGGGAATACGCGAGCAAAATCGAAGAGCAACTCCCAGGGAGCAGGCACACTCAACATCTCTGGTGCCCACAAGAAAGGGCCATTGGAATTATGGATTTAACAGCAGGAGAACCAAACCGAACCAGGACTCACACATCCAAACTCCCATTAATGGCACTTCTCCAAAGCAGTCCAGAGAACTGGCGAATTAGGTAATATCACTAAGGAAGACACCAAGATATTGGCTGGACCATACCTACACAGGATCCACTCAGGGATTTAAGCGGCACCAAGGCTGCATAGCGACTCCCAGGACCTACCCAACGCCATGTTCCCAAATCTCACCAATTTGGCAGAGGGAACACCACTGTGTTGGGGATGGAGCTCAAAGCGCTGTACCATCCCTATTGGAGAAAGACAAAAAAGGGGGATGCTAGGAATTCCTTCTCTTTTTATAACACCCACCATGGGTGGTTTGGGTTCACATTCTCAGCATTTTAAACTGTACTTTTCGTGTTGCAGCTGTGGGCGCTGAGTAAAGAGTAAAGAAAAGGACCATATAGAGGGATATAGAGGAAGTGTACACTTACATACTACAGAGTTTTTCTATGATATGAAAAATGGCAAATGAATGTTTCCTTTTGTGCCACAAATTGTGTTATGTTAAGTAACGTTATTGTTTGATTAATAAAAATCATTACAATGGTGAACATGCGAGCACTATAAAACGTATATCATGAATAGTTAAAATATTTACATTTATACCATCTCAATGGGAATGAAAGATAAAATTCATCAGAAAAACAATTTAAAATCCTAATAGCCTGTTCAAAGTAGTTGTAAACCTTAGTTGTCCGTTCTAGTTTTTCCGTCTAATCGGGTCGAATGCAGTCATTTGCTTATAAGAAGCAACATTTAATGACTTTGGTAATATAGTTCAGGGTTTGTGGTGAGAATCCTGGGGTTACAGTCCATTTGTGTAGTGAGCCGCCTACATACAGTATTTCGAGGGATTCGCAGGGAAAACAGGTCAGTCCGTATACCGAGACCATTATCAACTGTTCTTGTGTACTACGAAGGATTGTAGAAGTCAGGTGAGGGTACAACATGGGCGCAGGGCTTCGTCTGTTTTTTTATGGTTAACCGTTGGTGGCTTGCAGAGTCTCGCTGTTTATACATTTTCTTGCTGTTACTGTAACAAACTTGGTGAACCTGATGATAAGCTGTGGATTATCCGGGTTCATTGATGCAAGAATAGCCTGACGGCGTGTACGAATGCCTAGTTTGTTCCATTCGCCCTTTAACAATTTCCTTCGATCATCTTGAGCTGCAGCACAAAGACATACCACGTGCTCGATTGTTTCTGTACTGCTCCCACCGCCTCTGCAATTTACATTTGGGTTTGCACATCGCCATCCCGGCAGGTGATACAGAAATGGCCATTCTCCCATCCTGAGGGCCAGAAATCTCTTTTTCCACTGCAATGAGTAGGTACATGACAGGTGTGGGCCCATAATCCCTGACTTGAATCCTGATACAACTGTCTAGGCGTGCTTACGTTGATCCAGTTGAGCTCTGTCGGAATGGAAGGACCAGAGACGGACGTTTCTTTTGATATGGGTTTTAAGTACCTGCTGCGGTGGATTAGAAGTCCAGATTTCTTCAATGTCGAGAAGTTGTATGGAATCCTGCAAGTAACGCCGATATGAGCCACCGATTTGACCAGCTGAGATCTCCAGCCACAAAAGGGCCTCCAGGCTTCCCTCTCTGGAGTTGCGCAGCTTGTTGCACAGCCTGATGTACGCTCCACAGCCTATAGCTTGGTGGTCTTGAAGGCCAAATTCAAGGCGTACTTGAGCCGGGGAGGAGGACTTAGGTAGGCCCAGTACCTGTTTAAATACTCTTGTTAATATTTTGTTCAGCAGCTGTTGTCTTTCCCGTGCATGATCTCCTGGCTGTAAGTGAGGAAGTTGATGATTTTTGCCTTCATTACAGTTATAAGTGGGGTTAGACTAGGGCCTGACAGATGTCTTGCAAGGGTCCTAAAAGCCACTTGAATTGTCAGGGCTTTAGCTTCCACCTCGTCTCTATGTTTAGAGAATGTTCCCCTCCTGTCCAGGTGAACCCCCAGGTACTTATAAGAATGAGCTCCGTCAACTTTTTTGCCATTGTATTGCCATCCGCCACCTTGATATTTCCTTTGCCCAAAGGTAATTGCCTTTGTCTTGGTTAGATCAAGAAGTCTCTGTAGGCCCACCCTGGAGTGACTGAGTAGTACCAGATCGTCCGCGTACAGTAGGTTACTGACTCTTGTCCCGGCCAGTTTTGGGGATGGGAGTTGACTTTGTCAAGTATCTCTGACAGATCGGAGATGAAGAGATTGAAGAGTAGGGGCATCAGCACACACCCCTGCTTTACTCCACGAGTTGTTTGTATTTTCCTAGAGATATGTGATCCATCCGCAAGTTTTATACGAATCCATGTTATGGAATGTAGCGCGATTATTGCTTGTAATAACGTTGGTGGAATCCCCCATTTCTGCAATTTAAGCCATAATCTGTTTAGTCGAAGGCGGCCTTGAAATCGACAAAACAGCAGTGCATCAGCATTCTTGAGGTGGACCCTTTATCTAACAGAACGGAGATTGCGAGCAGGTTTGTTATAGTATCTGATTTTTGCACGAATCCTGTCTGATTGAAGGGTACGAGATGTTTTTTTTCGGAGGTCGGTGGCAGCAGTTCAGGTACACGGCAGGCTCTGACTGGAAATCCCGGTCAATCCTTACGCTGCATCTCTCCAGGAAGGCAACGAAGCCAAAACGCTAGCGTATGCGTGGTGAGGGAATCCCCCTCGCACACTTAGAGCACCTTAGTGAGTGCAACACATAGTCTGCGCAACACTCACTTAAAATAATTTTAACTTTCACCACTCTATGGTCCTGAGGAAAGGCAGCATTAATAAAGGCACTGGCTGAAACATGTCGACCGACACTGGATGTAGGTGGTCTTAACTTAACCACCACACATCCCCCAGCCTTGTTTTTAACCGCCCTTGGAGGCCCAGTGATTAAACTTTAATTTATCCTCGGGTACTGGAACCACCAAGGAGCCGTTTTAATTTTCACCTTATCACTCACCTCACTGCACACTCAGCAATATACCTGCTCCGCTGTAATCAGGCGTCGAAGCACACCCGGGACATATTAGATGTCACTGGGTGGGCCCGATGATGAAGCATGCCACCAACTAGGTTGGTGGGTGAGGGCTTCATGAACACACCGACTAGGTGCCTGCTGAAAATACAGTCCAGAGTCCTTCAACGGTCACACCAGGCTAGTCCCTTTTGATACTACATGTTTTTTTTTTTCGGACCAGGATGCCAGATCTTGAAGTAGCTGTTTGGCGTAGTATTTTGATTCCACGTCCAATAGGGTGATCATTCCGGTAAAACTGAGTTAATCCGGCAATAGGAAAAAAGGGGTGCAAACTTGTTTACCCAGAATTCTATGTCCTGTTTGAACAGAGACTGGGGTAAACTGTTTGGCCCTGGCGCTCCATCTGAGCGGCCCTCTGTTATCGTTCGGGCGATTTTTTTCTGCAGATATTTCTAGGGTTATCGAAGCGTCTTGTGATGTTTCTATGGGCTGAGATTTCATATCAGTTGTCATTGGTGCCCTTATGCATGGTTCGGTATAGATTCCTGGTGTCTTCACATCCATTATGCCTGATGATTGGCATATTTTGGGTTGTAAAGCCATGGCTAATGGTCTAACCAATGGGGTTTCATTTTCTGGTTCATCAAAATGATGTGTTAGATAGGATACCCATTCGGTTTCAGAGATGTTAGCACTGCTTTGTCCTCCTTGTTTGTGTAATTTTAGAGTTAACAAGTGACCAAAAAGACTTCGAATTATCATTTTTGCTTGCGTATATCAGTTGTAACCAGAACTGCTCAGATCGTTTCTTTTTCTCGATGAATATTGCATTTCTGAGGGATTTTTGAGCTTGCTTAAAATTTTTTGATTATGGTCTTCCCCTGGGTGCCTGCGTGCCTTTCTTAAGGTGCTGTTACGTGCTGATTTTAATTTCCTGATTTCGCAGATTGTTATTACCTGATTTCCTTTTGCGGTTTTTCGTGTGATACGTGGAAATTTCTTAAGCAGTGCCCGGGAGAAGACCCACCATGATGTAATGGGCCGGGGTATATCAATACTCATGGAATGTTGCCGGGCTCTGCATTGGCTCATTATTGCTGGTATGGTTGAATCAGTCCATTTTAACCTTTTGAGATTTTCAGTATAGTTACCTTCTGTAGTTGGGCTAGTCGTGGCGTGTTAGGAGAAATGACAGGGTGGTTACTTGGGGGCAATGGTCACTGTCCTCTCGAGCTGCAATGGTGTAGTTCTCGATAAAAGGGAGGATTTCCTTACAACAAATGGTGTAATCTAAAAACGAGTGGGTTTGACCATTTGTTCTCGTCCAGTTAGGAGGATTGTCCTTATGGAAGCAACCATTTAAGATTGTATAACCCAAAGCGGTGAGTTACAACACCATGTATTCACCTAGTTTGCTATGTTTATTTCCGGACGTTTTTTTTTGTTCCATGGTGTCTGGACGTGGTGCGTCATGCTCTTCCGGGATTTCTTGAAAAAGATTTATGTTGTAATCTCCGGACACTATACAGGCTGGTCTTTTGTAATTACTTTGTATGTTACACAGTACCTGGATTAGATGGTTGAACTTCGTTTTTTTTCTCCCTGGCGCTTGGTGAAATGTAGATGTTGATCAGAATCAGTTGTTCAGTCTGTGTGGGGTTGTTAATAAGTACGCCAGAGATCCAGTCTTCTTCAAATGTCAATTGTGTTGTATTAACATTTAACTTGGTTGAAATGTAGATTGAGAGACCACCGCTAGGTCGACCGGACTTATGCATTTTCTGAGCGGGTGTTCTATATTCCAGATATCCTTCTAGTGGGAGGCTGACCAAGGACCATGTTTCCTGCAGTAATATAACCTCATGATCTTTGAAGAAGTTTATCACGTCTGGGGATTAAAATTTTGATATGAGGCCGTTGATGTTCCATGAACACACCGAGAGACCGGGTTGAGTTCAGTTGTGGTAACCGCCATCCAGGGCCGCTGGCAGCCAGGCCCAGTCTGTCACTGTGGTTTTTGTCTCCTTCATTTTAAGGTGGCTTGACCTTGCTGGGGAACAGCCTTTGGCTGATCTTAGGATTGAGAAGGATCGTTGGCCCTGTTTGTCTGATATGGCCAGGGATTTTGCGAGAGCCCAAGGCTACCGTGGTTCCGATTGGGGACTACTTTAATACCCCATTTGTTGAATAGGGCTGACCTTGATATTATTTCTTCCGTGAGCGCTACAGTTGAAAAAGTAATTAGCGTTTGTTCTGCAAACTGGTTCCTTCTCATCAGTTTAAACTCAATAGAGATTAATTTGTTGGATTTAATGTGACACAATTCGGGGATGCATTTAAAAAGTTTCAGGATATTCCCTCTGTTCAAGATGTCATGTGGTCCATGGCTATATTATTTAGGGACAAATAACAGTTTATTTTTTAAATTGTTCGATGGGGGTCCTGGCACGGGGTCTTATGGTTGTCTTCGACTGCAATTTGAGATGGATCGATTCTCCTTTGGGTATGAGGCAATTGTTGCTTAGGTCCTACGTTTTCGCCGGTGATCTTATAATTGTCTTTGACCATGTTTTTCGATAGGTCGACTCTCCTTTGAATATGTAGGGATTGTTGCTTATTTTGCCCGTCTTCGCCTCGGGAATCGTGATCAATTGTATTGGGTAGGGACTTGCCCATTTGCGATATGTCCGGGTTCTTGAATATTGTTATCTGGATATTCTCCTTGCCTCTCGGTCTATACTCGTTGTCGTGCTTTTCATTAGTTTCCTTTTCTTGGTTTGCCTTTGGTGCGCTTACCATATTTTTTAGGACTGCCGGGTCATCTAGTCCGATTTTAACGACGTGGGATAATGTTCCCAGCTTCGTGACCTTTCCCTGGTCGTCCAAGGTCAGAGGCTGTAGGGGGTTTGCTAGAACATATCTCCTGAGCCCGGATGGCTTCTTCTGCTTTTTGCTAATGACGGGAGGTGTTAGCACCTTGTGGGTTAATGCTGTGGATATTTGTGTTGATGAAGTTTGTGGCGATGTGAGGATGCTGTCGGAGCTTGCAGTACTAGTTGAAGTGGATCGTGTCTTGCCCTTTTCAATGCATGGTGGATCGCTGATCGTGTTTTGAGTCACTGAGCTACGTTTGTTGCGTTTTTTCCGTAATCTCTTTCTCTCTCTCTTGCTCAGATGTTGTTTTTGGGGGGATTTATTCATTAGTCCCGTTCCTGAGCTGGCCTCTCTAACGTCAACAGATTGCACTAACTTGGGTGTTGATAGTTTGTCTATTTTCAACGTGGTGTTGTTTTTGTTATTTGATTTGGTTGGTAGAAAGATGTCGTACTCCTTGGGTACCACTTGTTTTCCTCGATTGTCTGAAGACAAAACTACTGCAGAGGCATCTATTGGTCGAATGTCAATTTTTGATGAAGATGCCTTATGATTTTTACCGGAGTTTTTATGATTTTTACTTTCGTCGTTGACTTCCAGGGTGGATACATTAGTTGAGTGTGGACCTGACAGATGTGGTTGGACTTGTGAACTTGATGGTAGTTTCTTTAGCTCTGTCAGAACCAGGGCAAGGAACTGTGGAAGTGTAGACAGACTATCAATTATTGGTGAACAGCAGCATATTGCTTGGGTCAGGTTGACTTTTGATTGTGCTTTGGTTATTAGGGTGTTCAAGCCTTCTAGTTTATTGTTAATCCCTGCCGTATATACTGCTAGTGTATTTAAAAGTTCTACTTGAATGTCAAGTTTATCTGAATGATAATTTAGTACAGACACTGTGGATTGTAGTGTTTGTAGAAGCTGAGGCCAGATGATGGTGGATTCAAAAACTGCTGAATCATGGGCTTCAGTTGCGACATTTGTTTTATTGGGGTCAGTCTTGAAAAACGATAGGTCCAAAAGGGAATGATCGTTGGGCTCACCTGTCTTTATTTCAGGAGATTTGTAATGGACGAAGACAGGTGGCGTTGTTGGTGTTAATGGCTTAATGCTACCTGGAAGGGTTCTGGTCCATTGGGCTGCTTGGGGGGTAAATTCTATTTTATTTACAAAGGAGCCCGTACTATATGGAATGGTTTCCTGCTGTGAGGGCAATCTGGGAAGAGGGTAAGAATCAAAGCTTGAGATGGTTATTGGTGAGAAGCGCCGATCCTTGTTAGGTTGTTGCGCTTGTTGTAAAGGTGGTGATATATTTCCTGACCTGATGTCTGGCCTTTGCCTGTTTTTCCCAGATGTAGGTGATACTTCCCTTATTAAATGGTCATCTGGGGATGTGATAATGGCCTAGTTTTGCAGGTGTTCATGAACCACGGCCTGTACTTTGATCTGTGCTCGTTCAGTATTGATGGTAGTTTGAGGCGACTGTATAGGTTGTGACTATATATCAATGGAGTTGGTTGGGGCTTGGACTTTGGTTCCTTGTTTCTTGAAGAAGTCTCTGAGGGTCATCTTTTTTATGTCACTTGTTGTTTCGTCCGGCGTGTTATACTGTTCAGTTGGGGGCGGGTGAGACTTTTCAATCTTGGTAATACAGTCTATATCGACGGGTCTGCGTTCAAAATCCTGCGGATGGGTTGGTGATGCGGGTAACGCCGGGAGATGTGGTTGCACTATCTCCAATTCCTCAAGTGGGTCATTGTTTTCCTTATTCAACTTCTTGCGTTTTTTTGCGATCTCTTTTTTCATCCTTCCGGACCGCATTGCGACTTAACCGAGGAGAGGTAGAGGGGAGGAGTGGTAGTAGCTGCTCTTGGTTTTTGACTCTCTCTATTTTTTTCCCCTCCTTCTCTTTCCCTTCGCTTGGCATCCTTAAGGTGCGGGAGTGTGGGGGGGGACAAGGGAAACAAGGGTGAGTCCCCCCTGAACCCTACTCAACCCCTCTTGTCTATCCGCACTGCCCCCAGTCACCCCTTTGCAATTAATCACTGGTACCTGAATCACGGTGTCCGCCGGTGGTTCCGCAGGGGCGGCACTACTGTTGGTTGACTGGCTAGTTGTGGGTTGCACGCCTCTTGGCCCCCACAAGCGGCACCCTCGCTTGGGCTACAGGTGACTGTGGCTGGGCTACATGGATTTGAGCGGCAGGAATGCTGTTTGGTTAAATGCCCGGTGCACCAGGCTCACCACTCGCTGTTCTCTCTTCACCCGCCTTGGCTGCAGGTCTTGTACCGCTCTCTCCCGCGGTCCTGCTGCAGCTGCGGGTCTCGGGTGGTCGTGGCTCCCACTGGCTCGTGGCTCTCGGCGGGTCTCCCCCGCGGGTCTCCGCCACTGTCCGTAGCTCTGCTGCGGCCGCGGATCTCCGGCCGCGGGGTTTTTCCGCCTTTGACGCTTTTCATTTTTCGCGGCTCACCTCGGCTATCAGCGTCTTGCAGGGTAAAGCTGGAGCCGGGGCCGGGGCCGGAGCTGGGCGGGCGGTACAGCGCAGCCGGCGATGGCTGCGCCGCTCTGCACTGTGAGCTGTGAGCTCAATGGGCGTGTCCGGGTGAGTCAATCCAGCTCCCGTCTCGCACTGCAAGAGAATGAGACACAAATTGTTTTCGCAGGTTGCAAAAAATATCTTCACAACTTTGCATTCCCCTTATGCTAATCAAATCACAAATATGTGTTTTACAATTATGCTATGATAATGTCATTATTTTAAAGAGCAAACTTGGTATATATTTCAAGAAATCATAACAGACTGTAGAGACATTTGCAAGGTTTATGGTGTAACACCAAAATAAATCTGGAGACTAGTTATTCAGTGGTGTGGTTGAACACCCAGAATTGCCAACCAAGCTTGGTAAACCAGGCGCACTTTTCTGGTGGAGCCATACCCCAAAATAAGGAGTGTCAAAGTTGACTGAAAAAAAGTGTATTCATATATATTCAGTGATAGCTTATGAATCATGATCCTAATGCAAAATTTACAATTGATTAATAATGCAAATGTTTATTAAATGTGCAGGCAGGCAGATGATTCAATGTAAACAAAATGCAATTGAGATTCCAGAGGCGGTGTAGAAAGTAATAGATTAAACTCATTCCATAATAGATTGTGTAAGGTCCAAGGCAGTGACTCAGGCTAGGGCTGATAGGAAACTGATGGAAGGAAAACAATAAAGACAGTTATGAAGGGAGAAGAGGTGTAAGTGCATTGAAAACTATGGCCACATTTACTAAAGTTTAACGTAACGCAACGCAGTATGGGAAGATGATGCGTTGTGTTAAAGAAGGAGAGGAGAAATGTGCCATATCTACTAAGATATTGCCCAGTTCTGCTCTCTTGTTACGCTAGCGCACTTCTAGCTGCCGTGCGCCAATGCAGGCACCCTGCGTCATGTCACAAGGGTGCCTTTGTTGTGGTCAGGATAGATTTGGTGCAGGAATAGGTACCTTCTTGCACAAAATCTATAATTTGAGGCGTATTCCTCTTTCTATGTGTGCTGCAGAATGCGGCACAGATGCAAAGAGTAAGTAAAGAAGGGAAAAGAAGATATTTCTCCTCAGTATGGAAGCCTCGGTTAGGTCACCGTTCTACTGCAACCCCATGTTTGTGGTTTGCATCAAAATCCATGGGTGGAGGCAGAGACACACTCATGGCCACCAATTTAACTCCTCCTCGACACAAGGTAGTTCAAGGTTTCTTTGTATTTTTTTCCAGTCACACAAAGCCACACAAACTGGGCTTTGTAAATCCAAAAATAGAAATAGCATTGCTGTGTCAAAAAAGTGATGCAATCCTGATGCAAAATCTTAGTAAATCTGGGCCACAGAGAGGCCAAATTAAAAACATTTAAAAAGAGACTAATCAAGTGAAGAGGATGAAAATGTATAACATGGAGGAAAAGCAAGAACAGGAATTCAACAGCTGGAGATCCTGTTAAATGATTGACCGGTCATCTGATGTGTGATAATTTTCGGCTCTTCCACACTTTGCACTGCGACCTTTGGTCATTTTCTAGACTTATGTCCGTGTACAAAGAGAGGAGTGATAGGTATTCTTAGTGACGGAGTGAGATAACACCGTATCCAAAATATCTTAGACCAAATTAATCATTGTGTTCTATGGCGCAAAATTGGGCCATGCACAAAACACCTATATGCTTGTGGTTGTTGCTATTCAGTGTAATCCAGTCAGATCTATTTTGGCAGTTCTAGTGGGCATAGCATTAAGTACATCTGATGGTTGCCGGATTATATGGATCCTCTTTGTTAAAGACAGCAACAGACTCAGTATCCTTCCAAATATCAGGTCAAACAGTCATAAGCAACAGATCCTAAACCCAGCAGCCACTAACCTTCTTCAGTATGTGTATTGGCAATTCATCCGGCCTCTTTTCATTTGCTCATTGCATTTGCATCTGGTCTTCAGCTTTAGGGACAAGTTCAATAAGAGATGAACCTTTAAAGTTGGCTTCTGCCTGTAATCGGTTCAAATTAGTCGGCTGTTGTCCCAGGTATTGTGATGTATTCCTATAGGTTCTGTATCGATCCCCCTATTACTGACCCTATTCTGGTTAACAAGTTAACTAGCAGCCATCCCATGATGAAGAAACCGTTATCTGATTAAGCCACACTACGGCACAGGAACGCGTTATCTGATTAGGTCATAACGCTTGCCATCTAATTAAGCAAGCAATATTCCTCCAGCCCCTGATAAGGCATACGGAGTTCTCAAAACAAATCAAACCTATGACAACCTGGGAAAAACCCTGCGGCCATTGTTTTGATTTCACCAAGAACTTCAGCAAAAGAATGTGCTAACGACCAGTTCGTATGACATCCTTATTGACGTATCTATGTCCATCCTTACGTCAATCTCGGCACCTTAAAGGTATAAATATTACCGACATTGCCTTAAGCAAACACACGTGGTGGTGACGAGATCGGAGCAGCCAGACTTGCCGAAGCGAAGAGCAGAGCAGACCCCGCTGGCGCAGCCCCGCCTTCCTGACGCGCTGAGAGCGAGACGCTGCTTTCTCCTGCCGAGAAATCCAGCTCCGGTGCTTCCAAGCAGCCCTTGCAGGCAGCCTGGAATATCGAGACCAAAGACGAGAGATACCATCCCTCAACCATCCTAGATCTCAGGTACAGAACTGAATAACCCCTTGTAGAGAATTCTTGAGTCAGTCACTTGGCAAAACAAACTTAACTTAAAACTGCTAACTTTCTATCCCCGCCCACGTATTAGGCTTAGGTCAGGTACACTGGGGTAGGCGTAGTTAGAAGCACCAGTTGAGTACGATTAGTCAAATGTATATATGTATGTATCTATTTTATCCATTTTAAACCACCATATGGCTTAGAAACCATATAGATGTTTTTACAGTATTATTTTATACTTCTGCTTTTATTATATGCACTTTACTTAACCATAAGTATTGCGATAATATCGATCCATTTCTCTTGTATGAGAAAAGAGACTGATCAATAAATAACATCCTTTATTGAACACGCCCGTCTCTTCCTTTTCTCTACAATCTGGTGAGACTAAGAATGCACGTACTGACTGAGTAAAATAAGTTGTCTTTTGTTTTCACACGACTCTAGAGATACACTCTTGATTAGGGGAGAGCAAAGTTGTCATGTTCTATGGTTGTCAGAAACTAAATCCCTTCTTGTCTATCCAGGGAGGTTCAACTCCTCCTTGCCTATTCGAGAAAGTTTCTAGTGAACTCTGAGCTAGCTGGCAAACCCAAAACTTTAAGTCTAATATCGACAATAGAAGACCAAGTTAACGTCTGGTCTAGGCCTATACTATTGAAGGTATTATTCCAATGCGCAGAGCCTATTGGGATAATAGGAACTACACTACATGGCGCCCAAACGTTTGGAAAGGCGATAAAACTAACGCAAGACATTAGAGTAACTCAGTCGTGCTTTTTCACTCAGACCCCTTTTTTTCCCATGAATACTCCAAAGACGTCTGGAGTGGGTGAAAGGTAATATCCGCCAAACCTCGCAGGAGGAAACTCCGATGTATGGTTCTTGGTTCAATCAACGTTGAAGGATACACTGTTCCAAAATATTGTGCATCTAATCTTTGTTTCCATAAGAAACCTGATCTGCAAACAAACGGAAAAACCTTCCTGTCGGTAAAATGGTAGACAGTGATGAAGAAAGAGAGACAGCTAGAATAGCAGCTGAACTCGTAGCAGCTGATAATACTATGCAAAATGCAGACCCGGATATAATACTCATCCCGGTCAATACAAGAAAATCTATAACTTTAAAACTTATAGAAAATGGACTGACACCTAGAGGTGGCACAGTCATATTCGTAATAGAGGCACACGAATATCGGCAGACAGAGGTGTTCTATTCATGGATACATTTTCCAGCAGCAAACGCTGTAACAAAGTACTTCCACTATTACAAAATAGAGGAACCTCCTGAGGAGTACACTCCTTTCGAGGAGGTGGAAGTACCACTTAAATTTCAAGAGCACCTGCTCTTGTTTAATGGCGCCCTAAAACCTAATAATCACATCACCAGGCTCGGTCCACTAGGTAGACCAGAAGCAACGTGGCCGGTCCTAGCCGGATACACACCACATCCAGACATCGAAAGAATGTCTGCAGCAGATCTTTTAATACAACTAAAACAATTAATAAAAGTACATAGACAATTAGTCCAATATGTAATGCGGACTTCAACAATCCAACCAGCAATTAAAATTCCACAGCTGACCCCTCATCAGGGGAACACAAATAAGATTACACCACAGAACATACAGTCCTGCCTAGGTAAAGTACCAGCTAAACGGGAACAAATACCATTCTGGTTAGCACAAAAAATCACCCAAATAGAGGCGGTGTTTCCAGACACCACCCCGTTAGAAAAACACAGGATTCTGACTATCTGTCTTCCAATGGGAATCGCACCACACGTGGAGGACTGTGACACTTGGGGTACAGTCTTTGCCTCCATTTACACAAAAACGCATGGTGTTCCATCCATCTCGGTAATACCAGATGTGCTAAAACAAATTCAAGATGAATACGGTCCAGAACCCGCTTTAACTCTTGGTATGAAATTACTGAAAGACTTCAAGCAGGTCTCGGCTATATTACTAGCCAACATAAAGGGAGAAGCAGCAAACGTGGCGATCCGCCAAAGGTTAAAAGAAACAGATATAGCAGACCAACCAGCTGAAATTGCCAGAATTATAGAAAAATCCTATGAGGAACTAGGTAGAGATAGTTTAGGTGGAATACCAGTAAAACCCCAACTGATTGAAAGTCCTGAAAAAATATTTTTTTTAAATAATTCAACAACACAAAAAAAGAGCTGGGATGGAAACAAACAATCCAATCCTAAAGAAAAGAAATTCCAGTCCAGAGGAAGGTCTCCTCGGCGGAGAGAAAGATCTCCTGGCCAAGGACGCAAGTCTCCCCAAAGGGAGCCCTCTGGGAAAAAATACAACCTTAGAAATAGGGATAATATAAAGAAACCTGATAGATATCAAGATATTGATACACGTCCCTCTCAATCTTTTCAGACTTCCTCGCAGAAATCGGAAAGAAGAGGACGATCAGAACACAGGGAAGAGCACGTCAAGTCCAAAGACAAGGAACCTGCTCATCTGAATAAGAAATTACAATTTCCAAAAAAGAAGGTAGCCAGTATTAAAGTAATTAACAATGCCGAGAATACTGAGGACACAACTGAAAAACGGAGAATGGGCTCAGACAATGCTAGACAGCGCAGCAGAAGTGAGCATAGCTCGCAAAGTCCTTATGATTCATCTGGAGACAGTGGACACGAATGAATACATTCAGGTGGAAACTGCAGATACCAGAGTCAGCAAACCTCATAAAATATATGAAATAACATTGCGTATAGAGGGGGATAAGACTAGAAAAATAAGGGGACTATTTTGGGATAATCTCTCCGAGGGCTATGACATCCTTCTAGCTGAAAAAGACTGGCCACCAGAGTTTGTCAGGGATTGCCCTCATGGCTAAGAAATAATTATGCCTGCCTTCTCAAATCATATCCCAATTCATAAAAAATACACACTTGCTAGAAAGTGGGCAGTAGCTCAAGCTCCTGCTTTATATAAAAATCATGTAGGATGGGATGAGGACTCTCCTCCTCACAAAATCCAGTTAAAATCTCAACCTACTGCACAAAGGCAGTATCCAATCAAGCAAGAAGCTAAAAAACAGGTAAAAGAAATCCTGGACCAATTAGAATACCAGGGGGTGATTGAAACTTGCACCTCACAAATGACCAACCCTTTGTTTCCGGTCTCCAAACCAGACAATTCATATCGTCTAGTTTTGGATTACAGACACCTTAACTCATGTTGCAAAACTTTTGCAGTGCAAAACTCGCATAGTGCTGCACTAATGAATCACATAGTGCGCAAAAAATACAAAACAACATTAGACATCTCTAATGGATTCTTTTGTCAAAATATAGCACCAGAGAGCAGATACTAGTCTGCGTTCTCAATAAATGGCGCTCAAAAACAATTCTGTCGGTTACCCCAGGGGTACAAGAACAGCCCAGGATTATTCTCAGCGAGAGTAACAGAGTTACTACAAACATATGATGACGAAGCATTATCTTATGTCGACGACATATACCTAACAGATGATGACTTGGATACTCACTTGAAGAGAGTGAACACCATAATACTTGGGTTCGCAGCAGAGGGTTACAAATTCAACTTTAAAAAATCAAGAATTGCCCATCTAACAGTCCTGTTCTTAGGATATGAATTATCAAGTGAAGGCAAAAGCCTGGCTGACAATTTCCTAGAGAAATGTGCCGTACTCCAAGCACCTAGAACACTAAAAAACTTACAGTCAATTCTAGGCTTCCTAAATTTCGGAAGAACATACATTGCAAATTACGCAGAAAGGGTCAAACCCCTTTATGATCTAATAAAACCAGATTTTAAAATAACCAATTGGACTCAAATACACACAGAAATTCTGAGATCCTTACAAACAGACATGTTAATTAAAACAAAATTAGAAACACGTGATAACACACGCAATCTTGTGATTCGAGTCATCCCAGGAAGATGCGGATTCACATACCTGACCTCTAATGAGGGAGAAAAGGTACCAATTGCATTCAAATCACACTTGTACACAGAAGCTGAAAAGAAGCTCAGCATTAAAGAAAACATTGTTCATACAGTTCAAACCGCAATAGCTAGAGAAAAAGATAAAGCTGACGGTAGACGTATCACAGTCAGAACAGCAGAATCAGCCTTTGAGGCATTAACAACACCGTGTAATTTACCAACAACAGCATTGAATCCGGAATGGATACAATGGGTGAATTCAATTACTACGGACAGAGTAAAATACTACTTTGATCCAGAACTAAAGAATTAAAAAAGCTAGAATATGAAAGAACATTCCCTCTGCCAACCGACATTCTGCCATTACGACAGTACGCCTGTATAATCTATACAGACGGTCATGCTCAACCATCAGGGTGGGGAGAACAAGCATATAACCCCACATGTGGAATCACAAAAGAAGTGTGGCACGGAGGGAAACTGAGACCTCTGCTAATAAAAACACACTCAGTAGAAACTAATTCAGAAAAACAAACTGAAATAATAGCATCGAAAATGGCGCTAGATAATGCAGATCGCGAATTCCCGACACTTATAGTGTCCGATTCTTATTACTGCGTCAAATCATATAACAACGATTTGCAGAAATGGATTCAAAAAGGTTACAAAGATGACACAGGTGCAACAATACAGCAAAAACTGCTTTGGAAACAAATAGTTCTTTTACAGAAAGAACTACCAAAGACTCACGTGATACACTCACTGAGTCATCAGCGTGATGGCGTTCACGTTGCAGGGAATTCATTGGCTGAGACAGCCACAACGGTAGCAACTGGATCGGCTTCCGTAGTTAGAAAAAAGCGTGCAGTAAAATATATTGACGGTGAAACAGTGCTGGCGGTGAAAACGTCATCAAAAGGCGACTGCTCAGCGCTACCGATCAACTATCCACTCAATTATACATACATAATCGATGCAAACTCCGTCCCTTTTGCTCGAATCCCTGGAGTGGGGGATAGAGTAATTCCAAACACGGACAGGAGAGGCTTGTTAATAGCGGACGCACATATGGGTGAGGGTCTTAGACACCTCAAACTAAAAAATTCACTGGAAGAATTACAATCAGTGTACTGGTGGCCAGGCATGAGCCTGCATCATCACATCTTTGTAAAGAACTGCCCAGACTGCAATAGAGATCGCAGTGGCGAGAGAAACGGTATACTACCATGGCGTTTCACTCCAGAAAGGATCAACAGTAAAAAGCAAAGCGTCCGATTAACATATACAGGCTAGTTTCCACTCATAATGTAGATCCCCAACACTCGGCTGACGTCTGAACTGTTATAAAAAGATTTGCGAGTCTATAATGGCATATACGCTAGAAGCATGCTACGTTAGGCAAAAAAAAAATTTCCAACGTGTTTTTTTTTGCGTATGGAAAAACAAGTTCAAATGAGCATAGCATGGCGGGACTCTTCTCACTTCCTACCTGAGGGAACGGGATGGTGTAAAGAAGAAACCAAAGACATAAAGCAATCTATAACAGCGAAGGTATTAGGTTTGGGAGCTGGGTGGGTCAAACATCTAATAAGTGTCCAACGTAGTCTAAACAACCTGCCAAGAAATTCTCTGAAGGGATTCAGTCCGTACGAATTATTGTTTGGAACTAGGATGTTGGTCTTAGATCTTGACAGTCAGACTTCAGTGGTGAAGGAAAAAAGCTTTGATATCAAAGATCGTTTGGCTATTTTACAGGACTTAAACGAAACAAGAAAAGACCTGAGCAACATAAAGTTGAAACAACAGCCAACAACCACTGAAGAAACACCACCTGTCCCAACAAGACCTGTCTGGATTCCAAAAGTCGGGGATCTAGTCAGAGAAAAGATCGCGGTAAAGAAGGAATTTGGGCCTCCTTACAGAAAAGCAGTACCTGTCTTATCTATCAACGGAACAAGATCAGTAGTACTACCGCCCCTTGCTGGTAAAAAGGAGAACAGAGTTGTATCAATCGACCTGGTAAAACCATAATCATGTGGCCGATAACAAACAGTAGGCCAAGTGGACTCCCGATAAGTAGTAGAACACCAAGGTTTGCTACAAATACAGAGGTCCAATCTAAGAGGCTAATCACATTCGAAACGCCTACAGAACAACAACAAGGACTATGCAACAATGCATTGGAACTCAGACCTCTAAAAACCCAAATAAAAACATTTAGTAGAGACACACCAACCTACAATGAAGTAATAAACGAATATGCAAGAAACAGTAATCCTGAAGCAATTGGAACAATTGACAGAACGGCATCCGACTACTTCATAAACTTCGATGATTCCTCTGAAGACCTCGGTGAATCAAAGACACAGCCATCAACAAAAACTTTTAAAGATAAAGCTAAGGAACTTTTGAAACAACTGAAAGAAACCTATCTGATTTCTCCATGGATTGAATTTTGGGTGGCCTTTGGTGCATTTATCCTCATACTTTGGCTCATCATGGTACTATGCTTGGGACGCTTCATTGAGGGAAAATATGCTAAAATGGACACAGCAAGCCAGAAAATCAACTTGATCCTCAAGCCACACATGTCTTCACACGTCGAGAAAAGAGAACTTTCTTCAGTCAACTTCACAGCCAATCCTATACCGGGTGGGCTAGCATGGGACAACACTGACTATGAAATTTATGGTCCGATTGAAATCCTGAAGTATCCACACCAAATCAAGATCTCGTTGAGTGACTTTGTAAAACCAAGCTCATTTGCGGATGATTGGGACTTTGAAAGTATAAATGAAATGATGTCTGACCTAGTGATGTCTGCTAAATTTACCAAACATGATTATTTGCAGGGTTCGTCTAATTATGATAGTATGTACTGTTACAACCACTATGGTAACCATTTTTTACATAAATCGGCACAACCTAGAAATGTTTTAAATTATAATCAATGGGAACATTGTGCAACCCCTCCAAAAGGTAGCTCAAGAACCTTTTATGACAAATATTCATATTTTTCAGGGTTCAACACAAGTAATGCTGAAACATTTTATTTCAAATTGTCAAATAAGACAGGTACAAAGACCATGCTTACAAATACTAAATTGATATATTCAGACTCATTTTTTGAACAAATGAATACATTTGGTTTTGATTATTGGGACAAAAATGTTGAAGTAAAAAGTATTTGGGGTACAAAAGAATGGCAAGTACAAGGTATAGAATCATTATTTAGAGCCTGCATGATCCCAGAACAAATTATATTTTTGAATGACACTGTTCAACAAACTACCTGCCTTGGCCTAGCCAAAATTAAAGACTTAAATAAACCGTCTATTCCTAAGCCGACTATAAACAGCAATAGCTCTACAGATGAAGAGATAGACGTAAACTATGTATTAAACCAAAACAGAACACATCCCGATTGGAAAGAATGGTTGATCTGGCCCACAGATACTAATAACTGTCAAGACAGATTCCTGAACAAAATGCAGGGGTTAAAATTGACCAGGCCAGACCCTAGATATTCCCAAAGACAACACACAGGGATCATTACCACCTACAGTGTGGGCAAACTATGCCTCCAATGGCTACAAACTTCCACACTGACAGAAATTAAGCAACACCTAACTTTACTTACTGATGGTGCTGACTTGCGTGATTTCATTATGGGACCACGCAAACAGCGTCAAAAACGCTTCATAGCAGCCTCCATATATGCAGCTTACAATGAGGCCTGGAAGATAACTCAAATTGAGACAGCGGAAAGTATACGGGAAATTGACCGTATTAATTTGGAAAAATCACTTTCTGTAGTGGACAATGGGTTAATGACTCTGTCCTCCAGAATCTTTTCATTGGACAGCATTGTGTCTTCAGCAATCGACATAATATCGCAAGACTTACTGTTATTACAACACGGTCAGACTCAATTGCGCTCTATTATACAGCTTGGCTGGACGTTACAAAATCTGCGTTCAGGCTATGTGCCTTGGCGTTTAATTAACACAACGTCACTAATCAATATCTTTAACCTTACTGATATACAAATCAGTATGGCACAGAAGGGTGCTGATTATACCATCCTGAACATTGAGAAACTCGAGAGATTACCATTGACAATGTCAGAACGACCTGTCATTGAATGGATAATACATGGGATAATTATTATTCCAATATCTACTTTCAGGTTTCAATACTGCCAAAAATATATACAGGCTGGCATGTACGAAAAATTGGGAAAAGGGTACATTATGACAACATGGAACTTGCCCTATTCACATGCATGTGTCAGTAATAAAGGACAGAAAGTGTTTCTTAGTGGCAATAATTGTGCGATGTCACTAAGCGGTACACTACTGTGTAATGGAATTAATTTGCATGGAGCCTGTGAAGGGAACTCAAACAACCTTTCATGTCACCAGCTAGGCGCACCTGCAACTGAGATAGAACCATTCTTTAAAAGACTCTATATTGGGAGTTACATTCTAATTGTGGATCGCAGATGTTGTAGTCTTCTGCCCGGGATTCCTTATCTCATAACTACGACTGCGAAGGTCATGTGCTGTGGACGCTTATTGTTCCCCAGCTCCTTTCCAGACAGGGAGGCAAGGGCATGGGCTAACTTGAAAATTACTTCTATACGAATAGATACTTTAAGCAGAATGAAAACAGTGCTTCTTCAGACGCCGACCAGGCTAACGTCATCAAAAGAAACGTATGATCTCCTAGTCGCAAGGACGACTGCAGAGATTCACTCATTGCTATCAACTAATTCCCCCATACATTTCGCAGAAATCCTGAATGAAATCTTAAATATTTCTGATACCAGTGGAGTCTCAAATGTATTTAAGACAGTATTTTCGATGGCATTAACACCATTCAAAGCCATACTGGGTATTTTTCCAGACTTCGTCCATTCGATTTTTGGCGGACTTCCCCTCATTTTAGGACTTGTTGCAGGAATCCTATTCTTGGTCCTTATATTTCGTTATGGCAAACCATGTCACAGACAAAACTCCTGCGACAAGGGAAGAAACAATCCGAGCCATTGGATACCGGGACCGGATATCAAAAATCCTGGGACTTTCCCGGCTTAGAGACCTAAACATGACTTGGTTTCTTTCATTTCGACCAATGTGGCATCGATGTGTTTTACCTGTATTAAGGTGCTTGCTGTGCGGAGAAGAATGCGTGTTGGACACCTGTCTGACGCTACAATCAGATGCGCCAATGGATGCAGAAACATTGTTGGGTCCAGTTACGACTCATGCTTTGTGCTGCCCTCAACGGCTGCCAATCCTGATGACGGCATTCGTGGAGACTTCACCGCTACGATTGAGGGGTAGTGAAGTTCAAGATGAAAGCAGCATCGATCAGGTACGACCTTCTGTCAGCAATAATAATCAAAACGTCAGTGAAGACAATCATGCACACGAATGCATGGTTACATCTTTTCCCGAGTTAGTGGAACTTTCACAGGAAGCTGTTGACAGCTTTTTCGACAGTCTCAATGATATGATGTTCTCACCAGAACAAAAATAGCAACTTTGAGCAAGCTAACACATGGCGTTCCCAACGCTCTGAATTTGACCTTCTACTTTAAAGATAAAGTAGTATGAACAATTTTCCCTCCAGTTCACGGACAGCAAATTTTTCAGCAGCCCCAGAATATTTTTACGATTTTTCGGGACACTTATCTTCTGCTTAAAGTAAAGAATATTCTTAAAGAACTACATTTCTACTTTTTAGAAACTTTATAGACATTAGCTGCCCGCTGGTATGTTCATAATTATTCTTATTCTGTGATGAAGTGGTCTCAAACCTTTTTTCTGTATTAAGAGCCATTTCATGTGTAATTCTCATATTCGAATGAGTAATAATGTATACATATGCGTGTTTACTTTAGCATTATTCTACAGCTTGAGTGCATATAGTACATATGACTATTTTTTCGGTATATTACATGATTTCGAAATACATTTTATGTATTTTGGGGTGGTAAGGTATGCACGATGCTCTACAGTATGTTTTACTATGCCTAGATTCGTAAATATGGCCATAGTTAGCGTGGAGTGAGTGTGATGTATTCCTATAGGTTCTGTATCGATCCCCCTATTCCTGACCCTATTCTGGTTAACAAGTTAACTAGCAGCCATCCCATGATGAAGAAACCGTTATCTGATTAAGCCACACTACGGCACAGGAACGCGTTATCTGATTAGGTCATAACGCTTGCCATCTAATTAAGCAAGCAATATTCCTCCAGCCCCTGATAAGGCATACGGAGTTCTCAAAACAAATCAAACCTATGACAACCTGGGAAAAACCCTGCGGCCATTGTTTTGATTTCACCGAGAACTTCAGCAAAAGAATGTGCTAACGACCAGTTCGTATGACATCCTTATTGACGTATCTATGTCCATCCTTACGTCAATCTCGGCACCTTAAAGGTATAAATATTACCGACATTGCCTTAAGCAAACACACGTGGTGGTGACGAGATCGGAGCAGCCAGACTTGCCGAAGCGAAGAGCAGAGCAGACCCCGCTGGCGCAGCCCCGCCTTCCTGACGCGCTGAGAACGAGACGCTGCTTTCTCCTGCCGAGAAATCCAGCTCCGGCGCTTCCAAGCAGCCCTTGCAGGCAGCCTGGAATATTGAGACCAAAGACAAGAGATACCATCCCTCAACCATCCTAGATCTCAGGTACAGAACTGAATAACCCCTTGTAGAGAATTCTTGAGTCAGTCACTTGGCAAAACAAACTTAACTTAAAACTGCTAACTTTCTATCCCCGCCCACGTATTAGGCTTAGGTCAGGTACACTGGGGTAGGCGTAGTTAGAAGCACCAGTTGAGTACGATTAGTCAAATGTATATATGTATGTATCTATTTTATCCATTTTAAACCACCATATGGCTTAGAAACCATTTAGATGTTTTTACAGTATTATTTTATACTTCTGCTTTTATTATATGCACTTTACTTAACCATAAGTATTGCGATAATATCGATCCATTTCTCTTGTATGAGAAAAGAGACTGATCAATAAATAACATCCTTTATTGAACACGCCCGTCTCTTCCTTTTCTCTACAATCTGGTGAGACTAAGAATGCACGTACTGACTGAGTAAAATAAGTTGTCTTTTGTTTTCACACGACTCTAGAGATACACTCTTGATTAGGGGAGAGCAAAGTTGTCATGTTCTATGGTTGTCAGAAACTAAATCCCTTCTTGTCTATCCAGGGAGGTTCAACTCCTCCTTGCCTATTCGAGAAAGTTTCTAGGGAACTCTGAGCTAGCTGGCAAACCCAAAACTTTAAGTCTAATATCGACAATAGAAGACCTAGTTAACGTCTGGTCTAGGCCTATACTATTGAAGGTATTATTCCAATGCGCAGAGGCTATTGGGATAATAGGAACTACACTACAGTATCAGTTTTAATAAATATGGACATGTATTTAATGAATGTATGACATTACAACGAAAACAATTACAATGCATTAGTTTACAACATGGTCAATAAAACACAGCTTCCATTACAACGCAAGCCATTACAACGCATATTCCTTTATAGCGAAAATGACTATTCTACCACCTCAGGGTGCTTATATCAGAGAAGGTGCTGCTCAGTGAGGGATAAGCGGTGTAATGGCATGCGCTGTAATGGATCCTGCATTTTTTTAGACCACGTTGTAAAGGCATTGCGTTGTAATGGATGTTTCCCGTATCTAATCCACAATTCACTACTAATTTCGGTAAAAATTTGCCCCAAAAAACTTTTTATTGGAAGAACGTATAAATTCAATTTTAGATCTCATTTTCTCAAGAGTACATTTTCTTCTTATATTTAAAAAATATTTCACAGGCTATTTTTGTTTTTTTACATGAAATTAAACCGTCTTCAACAAATGATTAGCCCTTAATCCTTAATTCACTGATTATGTAGCTGCAAGTGTCAGCATGCCACACCCGATCTTGATTAGTTTGCCAACTGTGGGCCTCATTTATGAGGTCTTACCGGCACTTTTGTACTTTCGGAACGTCACTTGTTTGACGTTCCAGTGGTGCAAAGTGCCACAGCATATTTATAAGGTCACGTAAAGCCACTTTACGTTGCTTTTCAAAGCCTTATAAATATGTACCCCTTTCCTGCAGAAAACTGTGGGCGTTCCCACGCAACACCCATGGAATCTGACACATTCCCAGGTTATGAGAAATCGTAAACCTGGGAATACATCAGAACCTAACGCCACCCCATGGGTGGCATTAGGGAGGGGCAACGAGGAGAAGTGCTTTTATTTCTCATCTCGCTTTCCTTTTTCTGTGTGTGCTGCATTTTGTCGCACACATATAGAAAGGAAATCGCCTCTTGTGCTTGAAATGGTGTAGGAAGGTGTCCCTCCTGCATAAAATCAATCATCCCCGCAATGCAGGGCAAGGGTACCTGCGTTGGTGCACGGCAGCCCAATGTGTGCCGGTGCTTTTGGAAAACGATACGAATGAGCCATATCACATAGATAAGGCACATCCCTGCCATTTTGTTTTGAAGTAGGGCAGCGCAGCAAGATTCCTTGCAGCGGTGCCCCACGTCAAACCATCATATATGAGGCCCTGTGTACTTGTGCAGAGGAATCTGAGCCCTTTTTAGTTTATGTCATCTGACCTAATAATGTATTTTAAAGATTTATAATTATCAAAAGTTTATCAAAATGATCTACACATGTAGCCCCAAGTGAGTCAATACTTTGATTTTAACAGATTCTGATTACCGGGTAAATATTTTGTTCCCCTGTCAACATACTATGACTCAAATTATGAGTGGTTGGGAAAACGAGTCAGGCTTTCCCCACACTTGGAGTGTTCTTGTAACTCCAGGGGTGGGAGAAAATCTGGCCCATTACGAGTTGGACCCTGAGGGTCCACTAAGAAATGAGGAATTACCAGAGGAATCTGTATTTTAGGATTCAGTTTTCCAAGTAATTCCTCAATTATTTTCTCAGGCCAGGCTTCAGGTTTAAGCTTCAGCAGGCTGCAACAGTAGGCCTGAAGCCATGTTTTGTTTGTCACCTTAGCTGATGACGCAATAAGAGCTGCGGTCCACAGGTGACATTTAACTTTCTAGTCCATAGGTGTATTTTCTGTACCATGTACTATGGCCCTATAAGAAAGAAAATAAATACACATTGGTTCTTGTGTCAGGACAAGATTCCACACGATATTGGTCACATTACTTTTTTTTTATTTCAACATATTTTTATTGATTTTTTACACATACAGTCATCATCGCTTTATCGTTACAGGGTGGCAGCCCAAACTGGCTGTCGTTGTCGAGGATACAGGTACAGGGTATATATGTTTGGCTGTCCCCTTATCCACTGTCTTGCTAAGAGAATAAGAGTGGGTGAAAAGTGAAAGGATAGAGAATAAAGGAGAGAGAAGAGGAAATAGTATACAAGAAGGTTACTTCCTTTGTGGGTGTGTTCTGGTCTTGTGGGGGGTATGCTTGAGGCCATGAGCCCTTTTCCAGTTTTGTTCACGGAGGTTCGTAGGGGTCCAGGAACTCGTCCAGTGAAGCCCACATTCCCCTGGAAGCTGGTCTCCACGGTAAGTTCCGCAGGGCAGTGCTGTCAGCGCCTCTGAGGTACGTCACCCAGTTGAGCCATCCCTTGAAAGTCGCCTTAGCTGTATCTTTCCATTTGGAGAGTACTATTTTCACTGCCGCTGTCAGTAAGAGATCTAACAGGTCCCTGTTGTGTTCTGAGTCTAGCTCTGCGGTCATGAATGTGGTGGTGAGTAGGACAGAATTCTGGTTCTAGTGTGCACCCCAGCGCTTTATTTATGAAAGTGAATATTTTCTCCCAGAACCTTTTAACTTTGGGGCAGTAGCAGATAAGGTGTGCTAGGTCGCCCTTTTCCTTGTCGCAGTTCCAGCACAGGTCATTTTCCCTGAGGCACAGCACCGTCAGGCAAGCCGGGGTCCAGTAAGCCTTGTCCAGTAGCCACAATTTTGTCTGTGCTAATACTGGGGAGATTTTGTTTAGTGAAAGGAAAATGGATTCTCAATTGAACCTTTGAGCTGTCTAACAGTACATTGCAACACAATTCCTTTTTTGGGTAGTGCAATGACTTCCATATCTCAATGAAAGAGGAAGGGCTTGTTGATAAAAACAGATCCAAGAAATGTGGCTGTGACTACCTCCATGGCAGAGCCTTCCACCTTTGGAATTGTATTCACATACTATTCTATTAAATATATATCTAAATATCCTTCTGCCTTCATGTCCATTGACAAGGCTCAAACTGCGGTGTCGTTTTCTAAAGACCTTTAGAGCAGCCACATAGCCAGTCAATAAATATCTCCAGAACAAGAAACCCACTTTCGTCCCTCAAACTCTCATGGTATTCAGATTTTGATACGGCAGGGGTTCAGCAGAGGGAATGTTTTTATCACTATTCCAGAAACAGGGGGGATAACTCTAAACCAATGTCAGAGTATTTTGGCATATCCTTTGCTTTTCAAATTGCAATGGGCGTGTTGAAAATGGCAATGTATGTGTATATAAGCGGCGTTCATTTGTGTTCACAGTACCTCTTGTCGTAAGCAGAATGGATATTGCAAAACCCTGACTGTGCTTATCCTGCCAGCATAGACCCATACACACATATATACAGCAGCCATTTTAGGTACCAATGTCTCTCTGTTCACGATCGATCATCAGCGCCCTTCCCTGACCCTGCAAGCTTCCCCCATGCTCCCTGACCGCCCCCGCTCTCACATGTACAAGTCATGAGCCCTCCCCTCCCGCATGACTCTGTCTCTAGGAATCACACCCCGCGCCTGACCAACACCTCCTTTCCTTCCATGAATACCCCTCTTCTGATAAACCCTTTTCTCTACGCTCGATTTTCCACACCGATCCTCCCTTCATGAATATCTCTCCTTTGATGACCCCTTCCTCTGACCCGATTGTTTGCACCGACCGCTGGTCATCCCTTAGCCCGAGGATACAGTTTATTGCCCACTACTGTATGCACTCGCCTCTCTTGAAAGGAGCCACTATTGATCATGACCACCCCACCCCCTGAGATTCGATCAGGCGCACACATTCCAAAGGAATCAGCAGAACACTCAGCTGCGTGACAGCCCCCTCCTATTGTATGGAGGATAAGGGCCCCTACTGTAGCCACGTGTTGGAATATCTTCATACCTCACAATGTCTTGATTGTAATGAAGGATGTTTTTGTGCCATAAACCTGTGTATAAAAGACGAAGCCTCAGAGAAACTTGTTAGAGCACCTCCCGAAGACACTATGCGAGTGTCCCAAATGACATGCTCTCCTCATGAGAAATAAACTCTGTTCTTGTTTTCCTGCCTTCAGCGCCCGTCTCTTTATTTGGTAATTATTCAAGATGGGAACTAAGAGTCACCCTGCACCAGCAGCCTGGGCATCCGGTGCGTTATGGGCTGACTTTTCCACAATTGGCGTCCCAACGCGGGGTCCATCAGCGACATAAGGTCCGGTAAGAGAGGTCCAGACGATGGGGTGAACATCTAAATGATTGGAGTATACCTGCCTTGAGAGGGCCCTCGTCCGGCTGCCGATTGAATGAACTTCACCGATTCCGAACGGACCTCTCTCAAGTGACCTATTGTCCTGACTGGAATCCCACAGGAATGCTGCGGTAAAAACATGGAGAAAGAGAACGATCGGGCGCTGGAGAAAGAAAGGCGAAGAACTGTCCACATGGTCCGGTCCGGGTAAGGTTAAGTAGGACGTCTTACGTCTAATTGGTAGGATGGCTTTATCCATCTGATTGATTGATTGATTATTGATATTGGAAACGGTATTTAGATACTGGTATTGTTCATTGATTGGTTCATTTAGCCTTGGGTGCTACTTGAAGTATTGGTTCTCTTGGAGACATTCTCTGTCTGCAAACAGCGACAGATAGGAACGTCTGTCTCCCTTTGCAGATAGTGAAGGATAGGTAATGCAGACTTTTGTCCCCATTGTAATCCGTCATGCCTATCTTTTCTCCCCATTGATTGTTTGTTAATCGGTTTTTATCGATTATTGCTTTTTGAGATATTCCCTGTCTACAAACGGGGACGAATAGGAATATTCTGTCTCCCTTTGCAGATAGTGAAAGATAGGTAATGCAGACTTTTGTCCCCATTGTAATCCGTCATACCTATTTTTTTCTCCCCATTGATTGATTGTTTGAATCGAGCATTGAATTGCTCGAAGTTGGTTCTCTTAAGGATCTTCTCTGCCTACAAACGGGGAAGAATAGGAATATTCTCTCTCCCTTTGCAGATAGTGAAGGGTAGGTAACGCAGGCTTTTGCCCCCAATTGTAACCCGTCGTGCCTATTTCATTCCTCATTGATTGATTGTTTGTCCGAACATTGATTGTTCGGAATTGGTTCTCTTTGGAGGTATTCTCTGTTTGCAAATAACATAGAAAAGAAATACTCTGTCTAGTCTTTGCAACTGGTGAAGGGTAGGTAATGTGGACCTTTGTCCCCCGTTGTAATCTGTCATGCCTATCTACTCCCCACTGATTGATAAACCAGTTCCACCCGGACCATTTACTAGAGGTAGGTCATCTGGCCCGACCAGAGAGCACCCCTAGTGAAAAAGGACATATGCAATAATAACAAAGTGATCACTATATACTGTTAACAGAAACTTTAGCACGAAACAAACTAGAAAGAAAGGAATAGGAAAACGAAATCAGTAGGCCACTGATGAAATTTTTATTAAATAACGAATAAGGAAACGATAACAATACGTAATGATAAAAACCTACTATTGTCCTAGAAACAAGAAACGTTAGAAATAAGCCCGTAATAAGAAACCTGAAAACGATAAGAGAAGCCAAGCTTGACATTGCGACGGCCATGGGGCAACAAGGCTTCATCGCCCCTCGCTGCTCCAAACATGTCTGTCCCACCGCCTGCCACGCCCCAATAACGGCAACCTGAGAAAGATACAAAGCAGCAGACATCCGCCCCCATTCTGGAAACTTCCAAAGTGCAACAGGTTTGCGGCTACGCCCAGCCGGAAGACGAGATCTTCAACACATGTAGGGCGGGTCCCGCTGCCAACCGTCGGCCGGAGATCATCACATGGGGTGGGCCTGAAGAGAGGCCGAGGCCGACGGGATCCGGCCGCGGTGACTGCTACGACAACCCTGGAGAGTTGCAGGGGGGGGAATGTCCATGTCCTCGACCCTCCCCTCTCTCAGACAGTCCGGACCAGCTTCCATGGGAGGCCTGGGGATGGAGAGGCCACTACGCTAGCAGCCCGAAGGCGGCACCACACGCCAAGGTCTGTCCCCAGGATGAACCAAGGGACCCGTTCCTGGGGCCGTGGAAAAGAGCGTCCGGCCACCATCAACCGGAGGCCCGGCCCGAAAAATGTACTGGGCGCTTCTTCTTTCTTCCATAATGGCTGCGACAACACTGGGGGGGGATGTCTTGCACATGCCTCCGACCCCCCCCCCCCTCGTCCTCACCGCCTGGTCCGGCCATAACAAATGTCAAGCGAGACGCCGTGGGGTGCACCAGGGGGGAGAGGCGGCGCAAACGAGCCTCTCCCACCTCCCCAGGTGGAGGCTCCCCAGCTGCACCCCCAACGCTCCTCGCACCCAGTAAAGGGTTCATCCACTGTGGCGATGCTGCGACGCCTCGCCCGGCAGGGTGGAGCCCATCCGCTCATTTGACCCCGCGATCGCCGGTAGCTGCCGAACTCTCAAAATGGCGGTCTACTTTACAAGAGCGGGCCCAGCAGGAAGGAATGGCCCGGTCACTTGTTGACTCCACCATCATAAAAGTTCTCCTCGTCCTTGAAGATTCTAGAGGAGCCGCGGGAGTCCCCGACTCCCGCAGATACCCCCGATGGGGAATGACTGCCATGATTGCCCACGGAACGATGGAAATATAGCCGCAGGACGTTGGCGCTCCCATGCTGGCACCAGCCTCAGTTTGAATGACTAGAATCCTGCAGACTACAGTTCGGATCAGTTCCGGTGAAAACCCAGTATGACCCGGTAGGAAAAATTGTTGCATCCCCTCCCCTTTTTGACTGATGGTTCAGACCACCGATCCTTTCTCTTTTGCCCTCTAACGGAACCTTTTGGACTACCGAAAGAGACTCTGGGCCAACCATGAGTTAGCGGAGATTTAGACTATGCCTGGATCTGCCTGACTGCACCCAAAATGGCGCCGATGCAAATGAAACTTTCAACTCCTTGTTGTACCCCGATTGTTCAGCCCTGATGTCATGAGATATGTATGCGGGGTTTTGTAACCACATGGATTGATATAGGATGTGTACTGATTATATGTTCGGACAATTAATTGATTCGGGATGTGTACTGTCAGTTCGGGAAATGAATTGATATGGGATGGGTACTGGTTATATGTTCGGACAATGAATTGATAAAGGATGGGTACCGATTATGTGTTCAGACAGTGAATTGACATCAGATGGGTACTGATCGAACGTTCGGACAATGAATTGTTGTTAAGTTTGGCGCATCATGATTATTGAAAGTTCGAAGCTCTAGACCTGATTTTATTGCACTTGTCGCACTTTTTATTATGAAATAAACGACCACCGACTCCATTAAAGTTTTTCACTAATAAAGTATCCCCACATCTACAGTTCCAGCCTGCTCCGTGGCCGGCCCACGGGGTTGTAGGCCCGTATTTGTGCACCGACATTCTTATTAAAGATTTTTGGAAAAAGCAAACATAGTTGTCACGCGTAGATTGATAAGTTTCGAATAAATGATCACTATTTCCGATATAACTAAAATATAGGTGAAATGACTCAGCTCGATTAGTTAAGGGTTAAAAGGTATAATATATAAGAGATATTGCAGATATGAAGAGTCCAAGTTTTAGTTATGTATTTTTCACACTAATGGTCCACCCGGGCTTGAACGCCCAGTTGGCAAGGACTGCATCCCGTGGAGACAGACCGAGTATGCAGTAAGTAAAAGCCTTTTCTGGGTTTATGCGCGCTAATGTGTCTATCAATGTAGCCCCTGCCCCCTTCTTTTTCCCTCTCTCTGCAGGTCACATCAGAATGTCGATTAATATACGAAAATGGTGATCTTGCGGACGAAGAGACGGGAAAGAGGGTCTGATTATGGTACCTAACCGCGACAAACCCCGAATAATGCAACCAAAAATGACGTATAATAATGAATACATTCCTACGTTTAACTAAGTAGGGAAAGTTTAAGGAATATTCCGAGGTAAAGGTTTACACAAGTATCCTCCGCCGGGAAGACTAGGAATATTGCCAATATCAAAAAAAAAAAAACCTACTACCTCCTTTTCGCATCCTCATAGACATGTAACTAAAATCTGCCCCATTGTTCTCCAACTGACACCAACTGTTGTCTCAGCCTGGAAACACATTTGCTAAAATGACTCGAAAATACCGCCGTGAGCATTAGCCCGACCAGGTCAGTTCATGACCAATTGCCAACGGCGTAAGTGTGTACAATCAAAGCCACCAGTAAAGGCAGCCGACGAATAAAAGAGAAGAAAAAGGTAAAAAGAGCTTAGGATGACAAGGATGCACAGCATACAGAAAAGGATAATTTTGGCCAATAACTGTTTTATGTGTTGTCTTGGATTTTTGTGTATAATACATGTACTGTCTTCCCCGTCTGAGTTTGTGTGTACGTGATGTATGGATCTACGTCATCCCTCCGCTTGTGTTTCCGTATTACTTAACCCCTGTTGTTCTATGTTGTGAGCGCACTGAATGATCCATTATTGTACACGTCTCACTCTCTCTCTCTCTCTCTCTCTCCCCCTCTCTTTCTCTCTCCATGTCACACGTGTACTGAATGGACCACTTAGAGTGCGGTCTCTCTCTCTCTCTCTCTCTCTCTCTCTCTCTCTCTCTCACTCTCACTCTCTCTCTAAAGTCCCCCGTTCCCTCCTTCCTTGTATGGTAATGTTGTGCCCCCCCGGCACAACACCTAATTGGGTCTCCTCGAACACAAAGGTGTTTGGAAAAATTTACCGGAACTAAACGATTGTGACTCGCCATATTACTACCTCCCCTTTCCTGTAAAGCAATAGAACCCGAGTTGGTAATGAAGGAAAGGATAGGTAAAACGACGGATGTCCCCTAATCTGGCCTTTTATGGGGGGACTATAACGTCAAATGGCCTTCTGTTTTTCGGTTTGCTAAAAATTCAATTCCCAATGCACAAATTACTTCGCTCCTCTGCCCTTGAGTGCGAATGTCCAGAGTACCCCACTTCTCCCGATCGACCCCAGCTCCCTGTCCAAAGCGTCCCCGTTTCCCCCAATTAACCCCAGCTTCATGTCATCTACCCTCGAAAGCGAAATTGATGACCTTGATTAACGCTCACTCCCCAAGAAAAGCATGTTTTACATCCACCCCCTTCCCCTTCTTCATGACGATAACGCCCCTGCTTGCAAGAGTTAGCCAACTCCGAAGGGAAATATAAGATTGTCGACACTCGGGTTAAAGGGAAGGGCGAGTCTCTACATAAGGACTCGATTTTGAGTTTTTTATAATACACTGTGTATAAAGGTCCAATTTCTCTCCACGTACGTCACGAATGAACGCCAAACAGGGTTATGAATTCCATAGCAATGCGCTCCTACAGAATCCATAAGTGACGACTTCTGACTGTGACCGATGAACCTATCCCCCACCTACATAGGATTGGGGACGGAATTGAGATGTATAAATGTCTTCTCCTGCCAGTTTTTCTAAAACCTTGTTTTTATACTCATTTAAAGATATTATAACCGGAGGAGAGGAGCTGGACGTGACGCACAGCCTGGCCACAGATCATGAAGCACATGTGACCGCAACCAAAGGTGGAGCCGCAGAGCAACGAGACGCGGGACGAGGCACAACTTTCAAACTCGGCAGATGAAGGAATGAAGATCTACCTTGAAGCCCTCGACTTGCTGACCCACCCGTGCCTGAAGTCCCCGTCCCCTTTTGAGTCCGACTGATGGGCCTGCCTGCTCGTTGTCCTTTGCTCCCTTGGTCTCTTGATGTGTTCAAAGATCTGGCCCCACTCCGCCCTCTCTTCCCTCGATTATTCAACAAACTCTTTCATATAAACATTTGACTATAGAATTAGGTTTTGCCACGTAAGAAGAAAGACACGCAGGTGCCCAGCATAAGGCACCCCTAAGAAGATCAGTTAGGAAACAGGACTGTGATCTAACAGCAGAGGACTGATCGCACCCTGCAACGCGTAAGGATGATTCCGAGCTGCACTTATAGCTCCACCGCCGGTGCTCAAAAGCGCCAACGAAAAGAAAAACGGACTACCAGAGCCTACCAGTGGTGGCTCGTCGTTGAAAAGACATTTTCACTAAGACCCCCCCTTCCAGAACTTTCTACCCGCCCCTTGACTAGTTGTTTACATCGAATTGTATTCCTCCCTCAATTTTTTTGCTTTCAAAAATGTTTCATCGGTCACCCATGTATCTAGCTTTCCAAAGTACTGATAAGACCCGAAGGTATCAGATTACTCTTAATTAATGTCACCGAAGAAAAAGTCTGAACTTGATTCTATACCGACTAAATATTATGCCGATCTCTAGGCTTATATGAAGAACCCAACAAATGTAAATTAACATGTATTGCATTCTGCCTATCTCATCGACTAGGTAGAAATTGAACTTGCTTATGTAAAAAAGCGGCGACTGTTGAAAATGGCAATGTATGTGTACATAAGCGGCGTTCATTTGTGTTCACTGTACCTCTTGTCGTAAGCAGAATGGATATTGCAAAACCCTGACTGTGCTTATCCTGCCAGCATAGACCCATACACACATATATACAGCAGCCATTTTAGGTACCATGGTCTCTCTGTTCACGATCGATCATCAGCGCCCTTCCCTGACCCTGCAAGCTTCCCCCATGCTCCCTGACCGCCCCCGCTCTCACATGTACAAGTCATGAGCCCTCCCCTCCCGCATGACTCTGTCTCTAGGAATCACACCCCGCGCCTGACCAACACCTCCTTTCCTTCCATGAATACCCCTCTTCTGATAAACCCTTTTCTCTACGCTCGATTTTCCACACCGATCCTCCCTTCATGAATATCTCTCCTTTGATGACCCCTTCCTCTGAGCCCGATTGTTTGCACCGACCGCTGGTCATCCCTTAGCCCGAGGATACAGTTTATTGCCCACTACTGTATGCACTCGCCTCTCTTGAAAGGAGCCACTATTGATCATGACCACCCCACCCCCTGAGATTCGATCAGGCGCACACATTCCAAAGGAATCAGCAGAACACTCAGCTGCGTGACAGCCCCCTCCTATTGTATGGAGGATAAGGGCCCCTACTGTAGCCACGTGTTGGAATATCTTCATACCTCACAATGTCTTGATTGTAATGAAGGATGTTTTTGTGCCATAAACCTGTGTATAAAAGACGAAGCCTCAGAGAAACTTGTTAGAGCACCTCCCGAAGACACTATGCGAGTGTCCCAAATGACATGCTCTCCTCATGAGAAATAAACTCTGTTCTTGTTTTCCTGCCTTCAGCGCCCGTCTCTTTATTTGGTAATTATTCAAGATGGGAACTAAGAGTCGCCCTGCACCAGCAGCCTGGGCATCCGGTGCGTTATGGGCTGACTTTTCCACAGGCGTCTGTACAGAATTTTACAGCAATCCTCTCTAGACATTGCTACTGGTAAGTTTTTGTTTTTATTGTAGTAGTCAGTAAGTACGTCATTGTTAAATCGCATGGAGGGGCTATGAAGATTACAACAATATCAAATAAGTGTGCATAATAACACATTAAAGAAAGCAAAATTCTACCATCACAAATAATACTACGGCGGGAACACATGGTCAATCTAAAATGTGCTCAACCAATGGAAGTTCAGTCAACTGTTCACAAAATTTTAGAATGGGCTAATGCAAATGAGTATTTTATTCAATTTAACTATAGAAAATTCAATAAATGTTTGCCAAATTTCATCAAGTATTCTGTTATTTACAAAAATACTGTTTCTGTGCCAATTCAAATATACTTTTAAGCAATATACCCAATTCAGTTTTAATTTGCACTTCTAATTCATGATGATGCAGTACCTGCCTATCATTGATTCTCTTTGAAACCAAAATCTGTATTTGCTTTTACCAGGTTTTCCACAAAACACCTTATTCAGAAATACTATCATCTCGTCCTTCATGAGGCACACACCTCTCACCAGATTGCACCTGTCATCCAGATATTCTAATGTCCCTATAAATTCTATATGTGGCACGCATTCCCAAAGAATATTAATGAAAATATTCTCCACATCTAAATTAAGCAAGACATGACCTGACTGTGTTTTAATCAATTCCACTAAATCCAATATTGGTTTGGTATTGGTTTGTACTTCTCTATTATTTATGGAAAATTCTTATTTTTTCCCCACAGTTGTGTATTCATTTAACCAACCTGCTTTCCTCACGCATTGTTATGATATGTATTTGCCAATAAAATGGGGTTGTGATTGTTTTCATTCTGTCAAATCCTTGTTTTCACGTGTAACCACCATCATTGCACCTTTCATTTCAGTAAGGAAAATATACTTCTTACACTTGAGGTAAACACCTCACATGGATCTTAGCAATCTTATCTTAAATGTTTTAGAGTATGCCCTTATAAATCCAACCTGTCCAGGACACTTTTCATTTTACAGTAAGTCTATGGCATTTAGTGTTTCCCAATTTGAAATTGGTTTATCCAGACTCATGCGTATTTCAAGTAGAGAACACTGCTGAACACTCCTGCATCCATTAATCCCCATGTGTATGTATCTTTGAAACAAGAAGGCAGCAGGACACAGGGGAAAATAGGCACGGGTTATGAGGACAATAGACTGGGATTTCTTGCCCATGCATTCGTCTAAGCCATAAATAAGTAACATAACTTCAGTGACTATATATTTAATTCTGGCAAGGGTCGGTATTGAAGTTTAAGGACCACAGGGCCAACTATAAAATGCTATAAACAATAATGCGAGGTTACACAGAATATCATGTACCTGCCAGAGGGAGAAAAGCACTAGGAGAGGTTGAATCAGGCTTACCAGTTTTATCAGCAAGGGAGTACCATGATTATCCGACCAACCTGGACCAGTTGGAGGTCCCCAGACACGAAGAAGACGAGCCAGACCAGAGCTGAGAAGGCAACGGTAAATAGATAACTTGGTGGTTTCTTGACAAAACAACACAGCAACAAAGAGGAAGAAGAGATGAAAGCCATAATCATAAAACACTTAAATTGGGCCACCAAATGAAAAGTTGCCAGGCATCTGCTCCATATTCATCTGGCTCTGCCTAATCTCACATAGTAGTGAACCCATAAGCAAAAAGTGAGTAAAGACAAAACTATATTGTGTAGCATCATTTTTGTGAGCTTTTAGTTTTCATTGATTTGTTTTGCATAAATTCCAAGTCCTTCTAGCCCTATTTGTAATCCTAGACCTACCTTGTTGTTGTGGGCTTAGAGTGTTGTGGTGTCAAGTTTTTCTGTTCTAGAATTTTCAAGGAATCTTACGCAGAATACTGTGAGCTGAGGAGCTGGAGAGACATGTCTTGTATGAGCTGGTGGGACCTGTGATCTCCAGACAATGAAGCATCTTACTGCAACTACTATACTACGTATGTAGAGGTTCCTTCGCACAACACTTTATTGAAATCCTGACGCATCCACACCCTAGTTGAATCACATATCTGTCCTAAACACAGGATTTCATAATACAAATAAATCTGTTCACTGATTTTTTTACTACATGCTGTAGTGAACGTGTAGGCAGCTCCTACAAGTTTCTAATTCCTATAAACAAAAACTTATTTTTTTTTCATTTTTCCACCCTGTTAGAAATGGAGTGTCTAGCTGGCAGAGGTTGGCACTCTATCCAAGTAGGGGCCACAATCCTAGTCAGGGTAAGCTAGATACACACTAAAAGATGACCTGTGCTCACCCTCTGGTAGCTTTGCACAGAGCAGTCAGACTAATTTAAAGACGCAATGTGTAAAGCATTTGTGCAACACACACACAGTAACACAATGAATACACCACAAAAATAATCCAAACAGATTTAGAAAAATAGACAATGTTTTGTTTAAATTAATCAAGACCAAGACGACAAAAAACCAATAAGTGGAAGTTGTGGTCATGGAACTCTTAAGGATTTTGAGGGTGCTAGGCCAAACGTATTTTCAACTTTGAATTTAAGATCCAATTTCAGCTCTTTCATGCCCTCTTTGGCCAGGTCGCTGACAGTGCACAGGCTCACTAGTCCTAATTCTAAGTGTGTTTGCAATTAATATTCAGGGATAGTGCCATGTGTTTTCAATATTGTAACACAGCAGCACTAATATTACAAAAAAATATCTCCGTGACACCCTCCCATTTCCCATATGTGAGGTACTGTTTGAATTAAAAGAAACTTTTTTTATGGATGTTGCATGATATATAAACACAACATTTCTCAGCAAAATGTCTGTAGTATACTCTCACACAACACCCACATTAAAAACAAATGAAAGGGAAACAGTATTTTAAACAATCTCTTTAAGATACTTTGCAGAATCTAGCTGGCTGTAAGGGAGACCCCACAAAGACTGGGGCCCTGGGCCAGAGTCCAATTTGCCCTTGCTTAAAACATCTCTGATTGAGATATGAATTTTTAAAGAATAAAAGAGTCCTTGCGCATAGAATCAACAAGTGCGAACAGGGGTCTTTTGAGGTCACGCTGGTCTGGGGCAAAAACAACAGTTCCAGCTAAACGCTATGGAGCACAGGCCGGGAACAGGAGCCAAGCAGGCCCACAGAACAGAGTACCTTGAGTTTGGTCACAAACATGAGATGCGGGGTCAATGGCTCGATGTCACTCCCGCAGTCGGAGGTATGCATTGATTTCACACACACGTTGATGACAATACATTGGTTTTTGAAGACGAACATTGGAGCCGCGATGCTTTGATTTCAAAGCCGATGTCGAAGGGATGTGCCCATCATCCTTCAGTGATGGCGGCGATGTAGTGGTCTCAGTGCTAGGTCGATGGGGCAGGTGCCGAATCCAGCAGGCATGGGATGCTTCGGTTGATGCAGCGGTTTTGAGATGCTGCTTGGGCCCAAAGTGCAATTCACCGATTCTACTCCCGCAACAGGGTTGATGCGTCGGGTGCCGCTTCCATCGTCGATTTCACTGGTGCAAGCATCTGGATCCACATCCAATAAACCAAGAACAGGAGCAGGAGTAGATACTTTGATTTCTCTGAGTCTCAACAACAGGAGGCAAGCCAACAAGCCCTTGGAGATTACTTTGGTGCAAAAGCAGAGTCCAGCTCTCCTCAGTAGAGTCAGAGAACAGCAAGCAGCAGGCCAGCACAAGAGACAAGCATGCCTTCCAGGTCGGCAAAGTGTCAGTCCTTAATGCAGCACAGCAGTCTTTGAAGTACACTGAGGCCCTTTCTTCCCAGAACTGGCTCCAGACTATCAGTAGGGGATAATCAGTCCTTTGTGAGCGAAACAGAAGCCTGCCTATTCAGGTGTTAGTATCAGCTCACCCCTCTCTTCCTGCCCAAGAAAGAGCTATCAGAATGCACATGAATGCAGATGAGTACTCAGACACACCTACCCTTCCTGTAATTGGGGCTGTCTAGAGGGAGTGCACAAAGAGTAGCTGTCACCAATCCCATATGTGTATTGGAGGCATACAGAGCAGTAAGAGAAGAGCAGTGCCCACTTTCTAAAAGTAAAAAGAGCAGATGATGGACGGAATGCGGAACAATGAAAACATTCACTACCAGGCACAGATTTGGGTTTAATCCATAGTTTTTTTGCTCACCACCCCACCCCAGTTCAGACCCAGTCATATGCAAATGTGTCTTGACCCTGCTCCTCATGGAGACAGTCCAGCCTGATCTGCCAAGCCAGGTTCTCCCTGGATCGGAAACAAGCATCCTGGGACAGGTTTCACGGTATCGCCCCTCCTCAGCCATGCTAACTTGAGGCCAGTGGCACAGTGAGCACGGGACCCATGTCTGGAATGCTTGGTGGCGGGAAACATCCTTTACATCGCGTTGATTACACAGCAATGCATTTAGAACGCTGGCATTACAACGCAAGCGTTACATCGAATTCCACTGGAGGACGCTATAACCTAAGGAATAGTAAGATTTACTATTCCAACACCTTCCCTACTGTGCGTAGACTGGTGTTGGAATAGTAAATCTTACTACTCCTAAGTCCAGCGCCTTCCAGCGCAAGTCGTTGTAACGACTTGCGTTGTTAAAACTGCGATGTTACATACCGCGATCATTTTGATCACGTTGTAACATCACATATTCCTTGGTGGCTACCAGTGGCAGCATGCATAGGGCGTGCTGCGGGGCGGTGGGGCAGGGTGGGGGGGTAGTAAACTCAGACATACGACGGAATGGTTGAAAGTAATTATTACATTCCACCTCATTGCTCCAAAGCAGTTATTCCCCCCGTGGTGGATGACTCGCGAGTGGAAGGCGATAAAGGTGGCACCCAAGTACTGGTGCTCCTCGACCTATCCGTGGCTTTTGACGCAGTGGACCACAATCTCCTGGTGGACTGTGTCAAGGCTGCTGGACAGAAATGGATCACCTTATTGGGAGCTCAATCCCAATCCGTTCCCATAAGTCCTTTCACCTCACCTCAGGTCCATCTAGACTACGGAGTCCCCCAAGGATCTTCCTTATCACCCTACCACTTCAACATCTAAATTCGTCCATTAGTCCAATCACTTGTGAAGATGAACTGTGAACGTTTTAACTATGCTAACGGCATGCAACTTCTTTTCAAATGAGATAAAAAAGCATTTCCAATCGACAATGACGTTCATCCATGACTGGATCAACAGCATCCATTTGAAACTAAACTTGGAAAAAACAAAGTTATCATTACCAAAAATAAAGTCGAGCATGGGATCGACTCATTCTGGGAACACTAGCTTGGAGATTCCCTACCCCAAAAAGAGCTGTAAAAAGTCTTACGGTAAGCATTGACGACGATTTATTCTTAAACTCACAAATCGGCTCAGTAATCTAATCTCCCTTCCTAACACTTCGCAAAATTTTAACAAATGCCAAATTTCTCACCACAGAGACCCTAGTTCAGGCCGTCATTGCTCTTGTCCTCTCAAGGTTAGATTATGACAACTCTCTCTAAGTTGTCTTACCCAAAGGCCTCATAAAAAGACTCCAAATTGTCCAGAACCAGGCAGCCCGTATTATCTCCAAACCGTCCAACGTTGCCATATCACCCCTCCAAATAAAGGACCTTCACTGGCTACCTGTTGAACAAAGAATTATTTTCAAACCCAGCTGCACTATTTTCAAATCATTTCATAGCGTGAGTCCCCTCTTCATCATCAATTCTCGAATCGTAAAGTACACCCCAAATTGCTTTCTAGGTTCTGCCCACATTAACTTTTTTATCAGTTCCTCATTTCAAGGAGAGGAGACTGGGTAGCATCAGGTTCCCAGTTTTTGCCCCCAAACTTTGGACGCATCCCCCCCAAGATTTGCAACTTGCTACCCTGAATTCAGGAAATCATTATAAACCTGGCTATTCAGACAAGCCTACAACTCACACACCACTTCCTCATAGCGCCATGAAACCATTCGGTGAACGTGCGCGTTATAAACATAGAAACCTCCTTTGCTCCGTGCCATCACCTCCATCCAGATCTTCAAACCGACCTCAAATCTCTTATATTCCAAAGACACTTTCAGAACGAATTCCCTCCTTCTCAGACCCCGCCAGGAAGTTCTTTAGTCATTGTAAATTTGTCTTATATATTTATGTTTTTGTTTGTACATTCTGTGCTTGTTGTGTTTGATATTTTGTTCCTTTTGCCTGCGTTGTTTTGATTCTCTGGCCTGCTATTTTTGCTTGTTCCATTGTTGTAACAGTTCTCTCATGTAACGTAACTAGTTCTATTGTACAGTGCTCTGACACCTTCGGGTAAAGTCCGCGCTGTATAAAAATGCATTAAATAAAAATAAATAAATAAATAGTTTGCTGGGTTCATAAAAGGACTTTCAGTGAAATAAGGCATTATTTGCATCCGTGGCCTGCATCGGTGCGGGACCTGCTCACATTCCACGCACCCCCCGCACGTGCGTCTTGGTCCAGTCCCTGGAGCCATCAATCCCCGCCGCGGACAGCGGCCTTGCCGCTCGTAAACCATGTCACCCTCCTGTCCTTGCGAACGCCCGCCCCAGAGGTCTGCTCTATTAGGCCTGCTATATTTAACCTGCATTGACCCTTCTGGCTCGAACGCTCCATCACGTGAGCTGGCAGCGTCAATCAGAGCATCCTCGGGGTGAGCGGGGGTCAGGGGCCCAGCTCCATCCACCCCAGGAAGCATTTCTTGAGACTGTTCCTAGGTCTCAGGTCTGTCCTGGTGAATTGCGTCTCTTTTCTCCAGGTGGCCACAATTTAGTGCAAGAATGGGCTTCAGCTCGCCATGGTCTAGAGTGGGAAACATCATTTACCACGAAGGCATTACCACTACTAACATTTACCACGTGACACTTACCACGCAGGGTGCCTTCCACGCAGGGTGCCTTCCACGATGTCTTTACCACGGGCTGGGGGGGAGATGTGGTATTCCTTCGAGTCGTTCTGCGTGGGCTTGGGGGGCAGAGGGGGGCTGGGGGGGGTCTCCCCCCCCAAAAATAACAAGCGGGGGCAGAGGGGGGCTGGGGGGGTCTCCCCCCCAAAAAATAACAAGCAGTTTACTTTAAAAAAAAAACGAACATAATTTTAAAAGAAAAAGGAAAGAGCCTCCCCCAAAGACGTGCCGTGTACGTCAAAAAAACAGTCCTTTTTTTATTTTGGTATACGTGTTTTGACGCTTGTTTCAATGGAGGATGGAAGTAAGGGCTCGTAGAGAAAGACGTGCAGGTAAGACGTTTCTAGGCGTAGTAAAATCCTACGTTGTAAATACCAGCGTGGTAAAGCCACTTGCGATGTAAAATTCGCGTGGTAAAGCCATGCGTGGTAATTGAAATCGTGGTATAATCATATATTCGTCTAGAGTTCCCAGAGTCACGTGCATTGCAGGCAGCAGTGTGGGCAGTCACTGTGGGGAAATGGAAGCTATTTTAGTGGTGAGAGGTGTGGCCTCACAGAAATTCCGAAAGAGTGGTGGCTAAGAGGAGGGCGAATAATCAAACGGATATTAAATGCTGGGTCAGATTTAGGGGCATATTTGCAAGTCCTCAGCACCACCGGAGCGGCGCTTTTTTTCGACACAGCGCCATATTCCATATTTACAAGGTGGCGCTGAGCCACTTTGCACGACTTGACGACACCACATAACTATGCCCATTTCCGCCACAATCCTCTGCAGAAAAGGGGCGTGCAATGGGTGTTGCTGTGGGCGTTCCACCCCAACACCCGCTGCTTTTTGATTTACAAGGCTGCGGCAGCGCCAAGAACTAACACCATGGAATACCAGGCCTTAGAAAGGCCTTAGAATGGCACAAAGAGAAGATTTTTATTTTATTTCGCCTACTTTTTTGGCTCTTTCCATGTATGCTGCATTGTGCAACACACATAGAAGATGCAAATCGCTATTACTGATTTGTTTATTTATTTTATTTAAAGAGTTTTATATAGCGCTGGCTGGACCCGAAGGTATAAGAGCGCTTTACATAAGGTTCCACAAAATTACACAGCACATAAGAATCGGGTAACATCCGTTGCTAGAAAAAACATTTCAAGAGCATGGATGCGAAGAAGGGTGAGGGGCAGGGAAGGTGGGGTAGGAGAAGATAGGACAGGGATACAAAGCAGTATCTGCCCGAAGACTGGCTGGGTAGGTGACGGCAGAGGGAGAAGTCCAAAGCCCTTCTCCTCTTTAGCTATCAGGTAGCTCCACCGAGCAACAGCCAGAACGCTAGGTCTCTGTGGGAAAACAATTAACAGAGCAAAGCGAACGGGGTAAAAGGGGAGGAGAGGGGTATGGGTAGGGTCAAGGGGTGGGAGGCAAAGAACGACGGGGAGATGATGGAAAGTCGGCCCAAAGTCCGGGCAGTTGAGTTGTAGTTCATGTACGAAAAGTGTCCCTTCCTGCTCATAAATAGTCGCCCCTGCGGCGCAGGCACCCTTGCAACATAGAGGCAGGGTGCCTGCACTGGCGCTAGGCAGCTTTTTTTGCGCCAGCGCAGGGGAAACACAGGGGTGTGCCGTATTCTTGTGAATACAGCGCATCCCTGCATTTGTAAAATATCAGAGCAATGCACAGCTTATAGCTCTGACATTTTCTTGTGAATATGCCCATTACTTTTTAGCACAAGGAAGATGCTACTTCAGGCAGGGTGGTGAAGGGGGCAGAAAGCAGCACAGAGTCCTGTTTCCTAGCATATATTAGCAAAGCAAATAGTTCTGGCCTTGTCAATCAAAGACATGTCTGCTGCAACAGGGTTTTTACTTGTTACTTTTTTATTGCAAACCTATGAGAGGCAAAATCATTTTTAAAAAATGCTGCTTAAACATGATGGCTGTATGCTTACAATAAAAGAAAGTAGGAACAAAAGTAAACATGCCTCCACTCCAAACCTTGCCAGTGCTGGTATTAGGAGTAGTTACATTCTTTATAGAAAGTCAAGGAATGTTCACTCCCCATGCAATTGCTTCATACATTGGTTGTTTTTTGCACAGAAATTGACCGGCTTTGTTTCTCCCTTTTCACATTGTTTCTGTTACAGCACTTTCTCACCTGCTTCCAAATAAGAAAAGCAGACTGCCATACTTTCTTTCCATAAATGGGAATTGAAAAATGGCTGGAGTTCTTTCTTATGGGGCAAAGGTCAGAAGGAGGACCACTCTAAGGGCAACACAACACTCAGGCAGATATTGTGCCACGATTCGTACATGTTTGCTAATCCCCCAATAATATATATGTCATGCAAAGCAATGATGGCCCTGCTTCATGAAATGCCCTCAGAATTATAGGAAGGGCAAATGCCAGGAAGAGAACATCTATATTGAAAAGGGAAAGGGGCAGAGCAGACTCTTTTGGAATGTATTAAAGCTTTGTTTATTTTGTCAATAATACTTTAGAAATGTAAAGGCCCATTGAAAAGATGCCAGAAAACACTCTGAAACAATTCAGCACCATTAAACCAAGCGGTGTCCCGCCAGCCTTGTTGTCGTTTGTTCATGAAACGCCACTCACAGTGTGTGAATATGGCTAAAAATCCATGTTGTGCTGGAAGGGATGGGAGGTGGAAAGGATTATGCCACAAGGGGCAGACAAGGCACCATGCGTGTCAGTTTGTGTTGATTTAGGACCTGATTTAGATCTCGGCGGACAGGGTACTCCGTCACAACGGTGAAGGATATCCCGTCCACTGAAATATAAATCCCATAGAACATAATGGAATTTATATTTCAGAGGAAGGGATATACCTGACCGTTGTGATGACTCCGTCACAGTGGTGATGGATATACCGTCCGCCGAAATAGAAATCCCATAGAACATAATGGGATTAATATTTCGGCGGAAGGGATATCCCCGACCATTGTGATGACTCCGTCACAGTGGTGATGGATATACCGTCTGCCGAAATATAAATCCCATAGGACATAATGGGATTAATATTTCGGCGGAAGGGATATCCCCGACCATTGTGATGACTCCGTCACAGTGGTGATGGATATACCGTCTGCCGAAATATAAATCCCATAGGACATAATGGGATTAATATTTCGGCGGAAGGGATATCCCCGACCATTGTGATGACTCCGTCACAGTGGTGATGGATATACCGTCTGCCGAAATATAAATCCCATAGGACATAAGGGATTTTTATGTTGGCGGAAGTGACATCTCTCACTGCTATGACGACTCCATCACAACGGTGTCGGATTGCCAAAAAATAAATCCCATAGGACATAACGGGATATCCGTCATCGATGTGCTGGAGTGCCTCGTCCGCTGAGATCTAAATCAGACTCTATGTCTTCAATGTGTGAGAAAGGGTTCGATAAGCCTGCAATTTGTGGAAAGCAATCAATAGAAGCAAATATTGGACATAGTGTAGTTTATTTATTAGCGCTTCTAAAGCGTTTTGAGATGAATCTGTATTTTTCGTAACAACAGGGAATTTGAAAACAGTGTACTTTAAAAACCTATAAACAGTGGAATGATTTACCAGGTAATCCCAGGAAGATTGACAGTTACTTAATCTGTCAACAAAGGAGGGAAGCGTATCAATTTGATTTCTGTGTCACTTTGGGTCTAACTTAAATGCTTTGTTAAACAAGATTTAGCTTTGGCGCTTTGAAATAGAAACAGAAATAGATGTCAACAGTCAAGTTCTGAAAATAAACCAAAAAATCATAAAACATGTTAATACACTAATACAGAAGTGAGTCCTTCTTTGATGTAAGGCGCAACACTATTCGTGGTAAAGCTCAGCTGCCCTTCCCAAGTTTTTTGAGCCATAAAAGTAACATAAAAGAATGGCCAAAAACCATGTAATAGTACAGCTTTTCACAAGAAAAGTAACTCTGACGCTATCTGCAGTAACACATCTCAGCGAAGCAAGCATGAAATTAAACTTAGGGAAGGATGACAATCGCAGTGTTTAGAGCAGCTGCCTGCTCGCAAAAGGCAATGTTATTTGGGGATCTGCCTACCAACCATGGCTCATAGAAAAACACAACCATTTAAAGAGGCAGAAGGTAATTGTGAGAAATTGGGTTGCTAGTTGAGGGGAGAGAAACCCTTCTCAAGTATCAACCACAATACTTCTCAGGGTGAAGTCACAAGCAAATCCTAAATTAATCTGTGCTCAACACTCGAGTAACTTGGCACAGAGCAGTGAGGCTTAATTCAGAGGCAATGTGTAAAGTATTCTTGCACCACTTCAACAGTAACACAGCCAAAATCACAAAGGAGCTCACAACTAAGTTAGAAAAATAAAGCAATTTTTAATAAATAAAGCAAGCCCAAAAATCCAATCAGCAGAACCGGATATATTTAATTTTGAAGTTTTTAGTAAAAATAGCATCAAAAGGCATAAAGCCCCAACTGTGGATATCTGGTCACGCCGGACTGGGACAAAGTCACAAATTCAGGCTGACTGTGATGGAGTGCAGGCTGGCTACAGGGATCCAGTTAGGTACACTAAACACAGTACCTCAAATCCTGGTTTGAGGAGCGTTGCGAGGATCTGTGTCAAAGATGCTTCGCACAGCCGAAGTGATGCATCTGTTCCAAGATGCGGCAAGGCTGCAATGTGAGGGCCTGCTTTGTCATCAAGGGTCCCGCCACAGGGCTTCCGATGCAAAATCTGGCGTCGAGGATGCCGAGCACAGTCAGAGTGATGTGTCATTTTCAAGGACCTACAATGCAGAGTCTGGAGTTGATGAGGCTGCTATCGATAAGGGCTGCAAGTACCTGGCCCGGGGATGTGCAACATAGTGACGGTTCTGTGGAGGCTGAAGCAGCAATGCGGGTCTTTGCGACGGGTCCAGTGTATGCAGTGGCACCAATGAATCGATTGTGCTCGGGTCTGCATGGCACAGCAGAGGAGACGAGTCGGTTACACTGGATCCACAGGCTGGCAGAGGACCTTAGGCTTACTTCCAAGGGTCCTGGCCTGGGTGGCACCACTTGACAGGGTAGACCCACAGACTTCAAAGTCCAAATAAAGGTACAAGCTTGTTTGGAAGCCTGTTATGTCCCAGAGGCTTCAGATCGGAAGGACAGCCAACTAGCCCTTTGAGTCACTCTGGGTTCTGGGTTTAAGAGATTCTGCTCATGTCCTTCTCACCCAGGCAAGAGGGCAGCAGGCAGTTGTTAATCAAAGCAAAGTAGTAGTCCTTCAGAGCAGCAGTCCAGCAGAGTGGCAGTGCTTGTAGCAGCATTTCAGTCCTTCCTGGCAGAGTATCCATAGGTCCAGAAGTGTACTGAAGAGCTTGTGTCTGAGGTCCAGTATTTATACCCTGTTGTGCCTTTGAAGTGGGGGAGAAGCTTCTATAGGTTTCCCTTTGAAGTCCCCATGCATCCCGCCTCCCCTGTTCTGGCTCCAGACTAACTACAGTGGGTATGCAGCCCTTTGTGAGGAGCCAGGACACATCCTATTCAGGTGTAAACAGGATTGTGCTCAGCTCCTCCCTCCCATCCTGCCAGTGATGGCTCATCCAGGCACACCTAGCTTCCTCTTGTGTGTGGCTGTGTGGGGAGAATACACAAAGTCCAACTGTCAGCTACACCCAGGCATGTGATCCAGGGACAGGCTACAGGTACTAAATGGTAACCCCGGGTATAGTGTGCGTAGCGGGGCTAGGCGGAGGTCCATGGAGTTGCAAACTAACTCCGTGGAACTCCGCTAGGCTATGCTACGCCACCCGCCTCCACCCCCTCATTATGAAAAGTAATTAAACGTTAATAAAAAAGTTAATTTAAAACCACTTATCTGTACTGCTGGGTCCCTGGGCTGCCCTCCTCCTCTTCTTAGCCTTTTCGCTAATCCTTGTGAAAACTATGCATGCGCGGGCGCGTGCACATGCACAGTTTTCACAAGGATTAGCGAGACAGCGAAGAAGAGGAGGAGGGCAGCCCGGGGACAGAGCAGTACAGGTAAGTGGTTTTAAATTAATTTTTTATTAATGTTTAATTACTTTTTATATTGGGGTGGAGGCGGGGGCTGGCCAACTCCGCTCTGCTGTAGAGTGTGCAGAGATTTGCCTTCTCAGCGTTCCGCGGAGAAGGCAAATCTCCGCACACTCCGCGAGCAGAGCGGAGGTCTCCGCTCGGGGTTACTAAATGGCTAAGGCAGGAAAATGTCACATTTCTAAAGGTGGCCTTTTCAATATTGTCATTTGAAATCTGACTTCCCCATAAGTTAGGATGTCATGTTTCATATAGGTACCCCAATATAGGCTCAGATAGCCACTTAACCTTTCACCTATATTCTCCCCTACCATTACACTACATAACAGTTCTTGGGCCTGACCTTTTTACCTACTTACGATACTGCTTACAGGACGTAGGTTTTTCCCTGAAAACTAGCCTCATCCATTATGCATGCGGATTCTTGGAAACTCAGCGAGACTACCATCTCCTGCATAATAACTATTTATTAGGGTCCTTCCTTCCGTCATCCTAAGTCTGACATGACACAGCAAGGTAGAACCCCTGAGGGTACCACTTTGGGTATATAAACACCATATCTTGCTGAGGTAGTCAGAGGAGAAAAGGGCTTGCATGCTGGCACACAGACACAAGACGCTGAGGTTCCTGCACGCAGACACTCCAGCTTGCAGTGTTCTGACATCCCTTGCAGGGTGTCCATCTCGAGTCCAAGACGGGGTCACACAGTCTCTCACTTCAGGTAACGGGGTTCACTTTATCCTAGAGTGCTTCTGGACTTTACACCTACATACATGCCTGGTACACTTAGGTACATATAGGTAGGGTCGCATCATATGTGTACGCATTTTACTGTTGTGTATTTTATGTACATGTCTGTAATCATTGTTTTAGCACGATGGGAGAAATCTACCGTCCTTTTACCATGTTAGTGCTTCTAATCCATTATATATTTTTCTGTCTAATGGTTGTTTCAGCGCACCTATTTTACACTAGAATGACGCTGCTTCAATGAATGCTTATTGAAAAACGTCCCACCGTTATTCTGGGCATCTCTTATTGTGGGCATCTCTCTGAGACAAAGTGAGCACGAGTGACTGAGCAAAAAGTATCGCACTGTTTCCTCGATCCCTGATGGGACAGAGTTATCATCTTCGATAGTTGCCAAGAACTATTCTCTCCTTGGTAAGAGGTGTTTCTAGTGGCACTGTGAGCTAGCTGGGACACAGGCTAACATATCCAGTGGGGGTGTCTAGAATCAACCAGGACACCAATCCTACAGTGTATGTTGTCTAAACGTGCCGATCCTATATAGGTGTATAGGAACTACACGACAAGGATTTTTTACTACAATTCCAAAGACACCAAATATGAACTTGGCGGAGAGGTAGGCCTAGCGTTAGTGAAAAGTGAATTTAAGAGTTTTTCACTACCTGGACATATAAAACGTAAAATAACATGGCCCACTTTGTAAATACACTAAACCCTGCCCTTTGGGCTGCCCAGGCCCTACCCCAGGGTGACTAATATGTATTGAAAAGGAAGGTTTGGACCTGGCAAAAGTTTATTTTGCCAGGTCGAAATAGCAGTTTAAAAACTGCACAGATAAGCTGCAATGGCAGGCTTGAAACATGTTTAACCCCTTCTATGCTAATGACAAGGTCAGCTCGTCATGCAGTACCACTGGAGCTGTGCTTATGACGAGATGACCTTGTCATGAACAATGGGTTTGGAGGATGCTCAGCACCCAGCGGGAATTGCCTATAGCATTGAATGTGTTTAAATAACTACTTAAGTGAGTGGCACAATCAGTGCCGCAGGGTCACTAGTAGCATTTAATTTACAGGCCCTGGGAACATGTAGTGCCACTTTTCTAGGGATTTCCAAGTAAATTAAATATGCCAATTGGGGTTAGACCAATATAACCATGCTTTAAGGAGGAAGCACGTGCACTTTGGCACTCGTTAGCAGTGGTAAAGGGTGCAGAGTCCTAAGGCCAGCAAAGATGAGGTCAGCAACAATGGAGGAAGAAGTCAAAAGGTTTGGGGGAAGACCCACCTGGGGGTCCTGTGGTTTGTCTGAACCTGGACGTGAGTCCCAAACAGATATGGTCTCAGATTCTTCAGTGCCCAGACCACACCAAAGACTTCTCTTTGAATCACACGCCACCTCTGTTGCCATGTAAGTAACCTCCTGCTAATGTAGGCTGCCAGTTAGTCTAGGCCGCACTATGATCTCCTTAGAGAAGTCAGGAGCCTTGAATACGGGTGCTGCACACATGGACACCTTGACGGTATCAAAGGCTTACTGGCAGGCCTCTATCCAGATCACCTTTCTGGGCTACTTCTTTGAATTCAGCTCTGTTAAGGGAGCATACATGGTGTTATATCCCTTAACAAACCTCCAGTGGTATCCTGTGAGGCCCACGCAGGCCCACACCTTGGTCTGTGTTTTGGGGGGTTGCCAGGCCAGAATAGTTTCAATCCTGGCCTGGAGGGGCTGCACCTTACATCTGACACTCGCTGGCCTTAATAGTCAGGCCTGCCTGCTGCAGGGCCTGAAGCACCTCCTGGAGGTGGTACAGGTGTTCCTCCCAGCTGGTTGCTATGCTGGTTGTCCAGCTAATTTATGATTACCAACAGCAATTTAATTCTGAAAGGTACATCTATTTTATTTTAGATTTTTAGATTTTCTGAGAAACATATAAATACTTGTAATATGTCATCAAATACACAGTCGTCAAGCAGTGAAAATTGTATATACAAACATTGAAAATGTGCAAGAATATATGTACAAGTGCTATACAAGTGGTAAAAAAATCAAATACTGTACATTGACACACACAAACACCAAACGATATAAATTCAAGAAAGACTTAAACATTAAGCACCAGTCCTTTCTATTACGTACAAGAAGACAAGCGGACCTCTGGTCACAGAGAACAGCCTGCCTGTCTAACTGAGCCAAGGGTAGGGGAAACCAAATTAAAGGGTTGCACGACAAGGAATAGTACTATATAGGTCTCAATGGTCCTTGCGGCGCCCAAATTCTTTATCCGAGGCTCAGAGTCAACGCGTTTCGAACCTCAATGCTAGTAGGGGTTCTCCTCAGGACACGGACTGGATAGAGCCAGAACTAAAGATAATGATTAAAAACAAAAAATAGGTTTAAATGTTGTATACTGTTGTGAAATGAAAACTCAGACTCATGTCTATAATGGAAATTGTGTAATACCTTGAAATGACAGTCAATTGTCACTTGTATGTAGAAGCACTAAAATGGGCCTGGAATATTGCTCAAGCGATTTGTTGCTGATAGCTGATGTCCCTCTCAATTATCGTGGTTCTGAAACCAGATAGGAAGGAAAATTAGGAGCAACGAAATACACCCCGTCTGGGTCATAAGTGCTGATGCAAGTGAGCGCATACCTGATTATGGGGTATTATTCCCAGTGATTGGCAGAGTACGAGTTGTCTAGAGCAGAGCTGGAGCGGGACTGAGCTGGCGCTGCCCTGCAGGGAGGGAGATAGCAGTCTGTTGCGTGTGTCCCTACGTATAAGCGCCGTTATTTTTTACACATGTAAGCGCTGGGTATGTTAAAACAACCCAATAGATGGTTCAAAAGTGAAAGAACTCACTGTTTTAGGAGGCTCCCGGCGTCATTGCTCAGCACCCGCTCTGCGAGTCTGCAGAACAAAAAGAAGCTATTCTTCAGTTGAAGAATCAACAAGATGCCATCTTTCGACCCGCGGACAAGGGAGGCGCGGTCGTACTCTGGTCAAAGGATCTGTATAGAGCTTAAGGAAGGAGCCATGTTGATAATCGTGAGTGGTACCGTCACATCTCACAGGATCCCACTGCCCAAATATCACAAGAAGTCAAGATATTGGTCAATGAAGCCAGAGAGAAGGGGATACTTGGCCCTAAGGAAGCAGAGTATCTAATCAAGAAATATCCACGAATACCTCATCTTTACTTCCTACCCAAAGTCCATAAGGACGCCAAAACACCTCCCGGGCGGCCTATAGTATCCGGCTGTGACTCGGCCCTGGAGCCAATCTCCCAATTTGTGGATGTCTTCCTGAAACCCTTAGTAGTACAGGTACCATCTTAGCTCCGCGACACGATGGACTTCATTAACAAAGTAGAACTGCTAGACTTTGATCCTACTAAGCAACTGATGGTGACGATGGATGTTGCGTCACTTTATACGCAAATCCCCCAGCAAGACGGACTTGACGTCCTTGAGATATACCTGGATAAAAGGCCACGACCACATAGGGTTCCAACCGAGCTAATCTTAGCCTTTGCAGGACTTGCCCTAAAAAGGAACTACTTTACATTTGAGGATGACTTCTTCTTACAGGTGAAAGGATCAGCGATGGGTTGCCCGTTTGCTTCTGAAATGGCGATTCTGTATATGGGGCAATATGAGGAGAAGTTTGTTCACAACAACAACCCGTTCAAAGGATATATCCAGCAATGGCTGCGATATATTGATGACGTCTGGTGCATCTGGAATGGATCAATAGAAGAATTGGAGGCATTTCACAATTGGCTGAACAACCGCAGTCCGGATATCAAGTTTAGCCTTACGTATGACTCTAAATCACTGCCGTTTCTAGACGTTGAAGTTAAGGCCACTTCAGAGGGACTTGTGTGTTCCCTCCACCAGAAAAAGACTGACAAAAACAACGCCTTGCACTTCAAAAGCTACCACCCTAGGAGCCTCAAGAACAATCTGCCCTACGGACAATTTCTCAGGGTGAGGAGGAATTGTTCCAGAATTCAAGATTATGATATTCATGGACAGGCTCTGTCCAAAAAACTTCAGGAAAGAGGATATCCTAAAAAGCTTCTCAAGCATTCAATGAAGAGGGCAAGATGGACACCAAGGGAACATCTCCTTGAAAAAAGATCAAAACCTCCAACCCAACGAATGGTTTGTGTGTCTACACTTGGACCACACACACACCCAATACAAAAAATCATTCGGAATGCCTGGCATCTAGTTGAAGAGGTTCTCCTCGATGTGGGTTCTCCCCTGTTTGCACTCAAAAAGAACCGCAGTTTAGGCCAATTGATCACCACCACAAGACCACAAAAAAAGCGTGACACCCAGAGCACTATATTCGGCGCTACTCCAGTCAAGGGCCATAGAAAATGTGGTACATGCTCAGTGTGCAACATAACAGTGGAGGGCTCGCTATTTACGGATGGCAAAAAATTCTGGCGACATGATGACCATACAAATTGCAAAACCAAGTATGTGGTTTATGCCATTGTATGCCCGTGCCAAAAGGTGTACATTGGTAAAACCACACAAGAAGTCAGACAAAGAATAATCCAACACAGGTCCAGAATCAACAACAAAATTCTGACTGCTCCGCTTGTGGCACACTGTCTGGATAAAAATCACAAGGCAGATGAACTGAAATGGACTGTGCTCTCCGCCATTAAAATTGGGGGAGGGGGTGATCCTGACTCTCGTCTTGCGCAGAGGGAAGCATACCTCATATTAAAATTTGACACCGCAAACTCTGGTCTGAATGACCTGTCAGAATCAAGTAACCTCTGGCATGTTCCAGTTATGAACCTCCCGAATTTACCCTTTTTACAACTGTGGGAACAATGTCCGTGATGTGATTGGTTCTGGCTTCTTTCATGCAGTCTCGATGTCCTTGGTACTTAGTAGATACTCGGTCCCCTTGAATCACCTTTAAGGGTGTACCGACCACGGACATGTATTTAGATGCACTACGTGTACCAGCAACCTTGCGAGTACACGTGACCTGGATCGGCCCCTTTAAGTTAACAATGGAAGCGCGCGGCGTTCACACGCTGATGCCGCCCGCGGATGCAGGAAGTGATTACAGGATTTGGTTAAACTTTCCCTGAACTGATTAAGAGTAAGTCTACCCGTGCTTTTTAGCGCCGCTTCGCGGCGCGTTCAGAGGCAGAATGGACCGGGGTTTGAATTTTGATATTTTTATCATTTCAAGCTCTTCAATCGCTGCTGACTGCAGACTCGCAGAGCGGGTGCTGAGCAATGACGCCGGGCGCCTCCTAAAACAGTGAGTTCCTTCACTTTTGAACCGCCTATTGGGTTGTTTTAACATACCCAGCGCTTACATGTATAAAAAATAACGGCGCTTATACGTAGGGACACACGCAACAGACTGCTATCTCTCTCCCTGCAGGGCAGCGCCAGCTCAGTCCCGCTCCAGCTCTGCTCTAGACAACTCGTACTCTGCCAATCACCGGGAATAATACCCCATAATCAGGTATGCGCTCACTTGCATCAGCACTTATGACCCAGACGGGGTGTATTTCGTTGCTCCTAATTTTCCTTCCTATCTGGTTTCAGAACCACGATAATTGAGAGGGACATCAGCTATCAGCTACAAATCACTTGAGCAATATTCCAGGCCCATTTTAGAGCTTCTACATACAAGTGACAATTGACTGTCATTTCAAGGTATTACACAGTTTCCATTATAGACATGAGTCTGAGTTTTCATTTCACAACAGTATACAACATTTACACCTATTTTTTGTTTTTAATCATTATCTTTAGTTCTGGCTCTATTCAGTCCGTGTCCTGAGGAGAACCCCTACTAGCGTTGAGGTTCGAAACGCGTTGACTCTGAGCCTCGGATAAAGAATTTGGGCGCCGCAAGGACCATTGAGACCTATATAGTACTATTCCTTGTCGTGCAACCCTTTAATTTGGTTTCCCCTACCCTTGGCTCAGTTAGACATCCAGGCTGTTCTCTGTGACCAGAGGTCCGCTCGTCTTCTTGTACGTAATAGAAAGGACTGGTGCTTAATGTTTAAGTCTTTCTTGAATTTATATCGTTTGGTGTTTGTGTGTGTCAATGTACAGTATTTGATTTTTTTACCACTTGTATAGCACTTGTACATATATTCTTGCACATTTTCAATGTTTGTATATACAATTTTCACTGCTTGACGACTGTGTATTTGATGACATATTACAAGTATGTATATGTTTCTCAGAAAATATAAAAATCTAAAATAAAATAGATGTACCTTTCAGAATTAAATTGCTGTTGGTAATCATACATTGCGAAATTAATCTGCCTGGCACCTTTGTTTGTTTAGCACAGTTTAGTGGTCCAAGCCAGTCCAGATACAGGACCCAAACCTTGGTTTTCTACCTGGTTGTCCAGCTAGGCATCACACAATGCCTTCTTCCCAACTAGGACCCTGTCAACCAACCTCTGGAAGGTGGCCGGGGGATTCTTTAAGCCAAAGGGCATCACCCTAAATTGGAATCGTCCACTGGGGTTGAGAATACAGACCTCTCTTTTGCCCCCTCAGTCAGAGTGATCTGCCAGTATCCTTATGTAAGATCAAAGGTACTCAGGAACTTGGCAAAACCCAACCTATCAATAAGCTCATCAGCGCCGGGATGGGGTGTTCATCAGTCTTCGTGATGAAACTGAGTCCCCTGTAGTCGACACAAAACTTAAGTTCTGGAGTGGTGCGCGGTCAGGCAACCTTGGTACCAGCTGGACCAGGGCCTGTTGAAGTACTCAATCACCCCCAACCCCAGCAACTAGGAGACCTCCTCCTTGATACTGGCCCTCACCTTGTCTGACAACCTATAAATCTTATTTTACCAGTCGGACGGTCCCCTGAGTCAATATCATGGACACACATGTGTCTGAGTCCAGGGGTGAGGGAGAACAGAGATGAGAACTGCCCCAGTAATTAGCAACATTCTCTCCACTGTTCTGTGGTCAGAGTAGGGGAAAGGTTGATCCCCTCTACTGACCCACTTGTGCCGACAGGAGGTCAGTGAGAGGCTAGCTCTCCTCTCCCACTCCGTCATCTGTCACCAGGAGCATGCTCATTTCGGACCTCTCAAAGTGTGGTTTGAGGTAGTTCATGTGGTGCACCCTTAAAGGGTTTCTAGGGTTCTTGAAATCCAGCAGGTAGGTGGACTCTCCATTTCACTTTTGCACTTTACAGGGGCCTGTCCAGTGATCCTGGAGAGCTCTGGGCTCCTCTGACTACATGGCCCACACTTTCTTGCCAAGTTGAAAGCTACCGGAGTGGCCTGCTGGTCATACCAGAGCTTCATGACTTCTTGACTAGCCTCAAGATTGCTTTTTGCCTTCTTTGAGAAGCAATGAATCTGGTTGCAGAGGGCCAGCATGTAGATGACCATATCACAATGTAATTTTCTGGGAGGTTGTTCCCAGCCCTCTCTCACAAGGCTAAGAGGTCCCCTGTGACCATAGAGGAGTTTGAAGGGGCTAAACCCAACTCCTTCTGTGGCACCTCCCTGTTGGGAAATAGAAGGCATGACAGGAGGACGTTCCAATTACTCATCATAGGCTCAGATAAGCCCATTATCATGCCCTTCTGGGTCTTGTTGTATCTCTCTACAAGACCGTTGGTATGGGGATGATAGCGTGTGGAAAATATATACGTTACTCCACACTCATCCCACATGGACTTCATGTATACTAACATGAAGTTAGTGTCTCTGTCAGACACTAACTCTTTGGGGAAGCCCACCCGGGTAAAAATCCCTATCTGGGCCCTGGCCACCGCAGGTGCAGTTACCGACCTCAGAGGGATGGCCCTTGGGTAGCGAGTGGAATAGTCCACCAAGACCAAGAGGAGCCTGTTGCCTAAAGCTGTCTTGGAGTTCAAGAGTCCAACAATGTTGATGCCTACCTCTCAAAGGGAGTGCCAATGACAGGTAATGGGTCAGGAGAGCCTTGAGCTTTTTCTCTGACTTCCCAGTGGCCTGACAGGTGGGTCTGGACCTACAGAAGGCATCTGAGGCCCATAGAAGTGGGCAATATGCCTAGCAAAAGTCTTGTCTTGCCCCAGATGTCCTGCCGGGGAAATGTCATGAGCCAACCCATGTTCTAGGAGAGAAGCTGTTCAGTTCTCATAGTGTCCAAGTATCTGCACTGGCACTGATACATTTCAAAGCAGTCTTCTTGTCTGTTCAAGTTGGTTCTCATGGTGTACATCCATCTTAGTTACTCTTTGTTTAGTAGTTGGTCCATGTCACCACCGTTCTCTGGAGTCTTGAGAACATTGATGATCTACCATCTCAAATCATTCACAGACTGACCCATTTATATGAATTTTTCTACCGGGGGGGGGGGCAGTGAGGACCTTACAGCGGATCCTACCCGGGTGTTGACTAATACAAATTATAATTTTCTGGATGGCTTGGCTAGTATAAAGTTTGTTACAAGGACATGTAATGGCATATACCACAATACAGGTCTTGCAGTTAGAGAATCTTTCAGTGGCACTCTGGTATCAACGTGGGATAACACGTTGGATTTAATGCAGAGGGGCATACACTGCATTGCCCACACCGGAAATGGCCAATTATGGGTGGGATACCCCAAAATCCAGTTAAGGTCAATGGTGGTTTACCTGGAGAAATGACTGCCGGTACTAGATTGTCTCACAGATTTTTTCCTCTTTTGTAGAAAAACATGGGTCGATCCAGAGAAGGTCCTCTGCTGCCACCACTTACTAATGCCTTTTTAATACTTTTAGAAACAAAAGTAGAGACAGGGGAAAAGGTAGTCATATGTATATTGTGCCTTGGTCTACCCACTCATTCATCCACCACTCATTCGTCCATGCATTCATTCATCCAGCCACTCGTCGTCCATCCTTCCTTCCACTCCTCCTCCCATTCAATATTCCACACATCGTTTCCTTTTCTATTTACCCATTTTTCTTTCTTTCTTGCTCCTGCTTGCTGAGCTTTTGTCTGTGGAGTTCCGGACAGAAGAGGCCCTCAAGAACCCCACCCCACTGTAGCTGCTAAAGTGTGGGGCCTAGGACATCTCTGATGCTAGATGTGGGTGTGGGCTGATCATAATGTAATGTGAGGTGTGTGAGTGAGTGTCATTAGAGCATAGTCATGATATAGAATCATGACTGAACTGAAGTTTGCTTTTCTTCTAATGTACCTATTCAGTGAAGTTCATTTTGTTGAGTCCCTCTTGGTGCTGGTCACTGTTGTGTGGCTTTGCTCAATCTAAACCTGTATCATGTCTCCTTCATGAACGACAGGACTGCATCCATCCACACATTCACCCTGCCACTATGTCCCATAGGTGTGGCATAAACTAAATCTCTGTGATTTCCTAGTGTGCCACCAACTGGTATTTTGGTTCCTCTCTGAGCTTTCTGTTATTGCATCCAGATATATAACATAACAACTGACATGCCCCAAAAACCAGTCAGGACTATTGGCTTTGTCAATGGTTGTTATCTGTTTGTGGTAAATGAGTAACAACTGTGATTTTGTTGTAAATGATACTGAAATGTTGGTAGTGGTCTTCAGAGTGTCTCCATCACTCCCAGCAGGTCCACTCTGCTAGACATGTACGCCCTTTTTCTCTCCACATCGCCTCCATGTACATATCTTTCACCTCATCTTTTTCCTCTTCAGCACCCTCTCCTATATGCACCTCCCCGCATCACTATCGCTTCACCACCCCCAGTCCCACAATTATAATATTAATAATACTGGAGCTTATATAAAGCCAACAGCTATCTCAAACAGAGGTGTCCCGGCGCTCTGACAGCAGGCATTACGCGCATAGAGGTCCAAGCACTGATCCCAAGCCTAGTCAGACCTAAAGAGTCATGACTTCAGCGCTTTTCTGAAGCAGGTGTCTGAGGCAGCTTGGCAGAGGTGCCCAGGCAGGGCAATGCACCCACCTGTAAGCAATACATGTTGTTTTTACCTTGTCAATATTTTGAAAACTGTGCACCTTCTTCACACACACTTGAATACATTTGTAATTGCGACTGGAATACATGACTATTACTCTGTGCACTTTGCAGAGAGGCCAGTAATTGAATGACCATGTATTACACTTTTTTGACCCATTTACAGCCATTGTGAGAAACTGGCACTGCCTTCAGCCTGATATAAACATCTGAAGGGCACTCAGTTCAAAGTACGTACTATGCAAGAGTACTATGCTCCACGAAAAAAAATACAAAAACACAGCCTCCTGGAAACAACCAACACACTCTGAAGGAATGCAAGATTAAGTCAAATATGTGAAACATGAACAGGAACTGAATCACAGACTGATTACCATGGTGTTTCAATAATCATTGTTCAGAAACCGATCAGTGTACTTGCCTTAAAGCTAAGGGCATGACTGTAGGGACTGACAGGGACCTATTTCAATGTCTGTTTTTAATTACTACTGAGTCTGAGATCCGGAGGGACCCTGCCCACTTAAAGCCCCGCCCTTCACCCATATCATCCAGGAATCTTTTCAGCCGGGTGTCCACTTGCACACAGGCATCCATCGATCCACCCGCCCGGCGCCCACATGTTCATGCTTTCATCAGTCTGTATGGGGCCTGTGCATGCATGTGTCTTGTGAATGTGTGCCTCTGGTGCCGAGTCTGTTTGCATAGGTACATGTGCCTGTGAGTCTATGTACATGGATGCATATGCCCATGATGGTCTGTGTGCTTGGCACCCCTGTGGGACTGACTACGTGGGTAGCAAGTGGTGCATCTGGGTGTCTCTGATCACAACCAACAGGTCTGGTGCGCTTGTACCCAACCTTTCCAGCCTCAGACTCTCTGGTCAGGTTTTACCAGCTAGAAAACCCGGCGGGTAAAATAAAGTGCAAATCATCTGCCATCGGAGCCCGTCCTCTGCCAGACTGCCACGTATAGAATAGGGGGAGGTGCAATACACCTCCCGGCCAGGTCTTTGCCACTCCTGCCCCTTGATGATTTTTTTTTTTAGGTTTCATTTAGCACCAACTCGATCGGAAGGTACTGGAGCGCTTTACGTGAGCACCAGTTACATTACAAAGGACACATTCATTTTTCAGACACCGGGAGACTTTCAGCCAGATGTACGACCATTTTATTTTGCGCCTAACAATTTGCAACTAATTGCGAGGCGCAAAATAAAATGTACAACAGCGTATTTAACAATGTTTGCGATTCCCAATGGGCTCGCAAATTGTGAGACTTATTATAATGAGCCTTTCACAATTTGCAAGCCCATTGGGGATGATAGGCCCTCTCGGGTATGGTGGCCTGCTGGGCTCAGCAGACCACCATGTCTGGGGCTCCTTTTAAATAAAGCAGTTTTTTTTATATGCAGCCTGTTTTCCTTAAAGGAAAATGGGATGCACTTAAAAAAAATGTAATGAAACGTTTTCATTTAAATTTTTTAAGGGCAGGCAGTGGTCCTGCCTGCCCTTAACAAAATATTTTCTCATGCAGGAAGGTTTTGCGCATGTATTACCACCTACTTGAAGTAGGTGGTAATTGTGAGCGTTTTGCGACCGCAATTGCGGTCGCAAAACATTAGTACATGGTTTTGACACTCGCTATTTGGAAGGGAACGTCCCTTCCAAATTGCCTATTTAGCAAGCCGCAAATCAATTGTGTCTCGCTAAATAGGCTTTGTACATGGCCCATGATGTTTTTGCATGTGCAAAGGGGTGCGGAAGCCCATTTACGCATGCAAAAACGGGTCGTACATCTGGCCCTGAGTGATTTGCCCAGAATCACACACAGGCTGTTGAGTCCAAGCTGAGACTCGAACCTGGTTGCCCAGTTAAAAGTCAGCAGCTCAGGTTGTTACGCCATATCCTCTCCCCAGAGTGCTGGTGCACTCTGAGCAATGAAGACCCCAATCCTATTGTCAAGTCTGATATCTACCAGCAGCCCTTTCAAGGCGCTCCACGTGGGCGTAATTAGATGACATTTACAGGTCTCGGCAATCCCTGACGCGGTGGAACTCCAGAGCCTTGGATTCAAGTCTGCCAGGATGATGTGACCGGGGTCCAGGTGTGAAATCATTTAATACAGCAAAGCAAACCCACAATTGTGCCAAGGAGCCGGAGATGTGAAACTCTGCTCCTTGACTTCCACAGTGACAAGCCGCGGTTATTCCTCTCTTTATGAATCACATTTCACCCGGAAACCATAAACCTGATTTTTATCAGACTAATGATATTCACAGGTGCGCCAATTATGGAAAAATCTTTTTTGAGGAAGCGCGTCAAAATATATTCTAGAGGAATCAATTAAAATAAACGTCCTGGAATTTTAATTTAATTTCAAGAATTTCTGTGTGCCACAGAGTTTATTCTCAGCTGCGCGTGATCCCAGGAGTATCATTTCTCATAAACCGGATAAACATTTGCATGTTGGAAAAACAGCTCCTCAGACTGGGTCAGCAGCGGCCATATTGCAGAAACCTTGCAGGAGTGTAAAAAGACCGGGGCAGATCCCTTTTATTTATTCATTTTAGCTGCAAAGTTTTATATAGCGAGAACGATACTCTTATGGGTGATGGAGCGCTTTATAATTATAAAGAAAGGTAGTTATTATGCACACGAAACGTGATATACATAAAAATACACACATAAAAATTGGCATAGAGACATAAGCGAGTGGAATAGAGAGGGACAGGATCAGTGCTTTAAATGGGCCGGTACTGAGGTGAGGCGGAAGGCTTGAGTGGAAATCCGGCGGCGCACTGGAAATAGAGTTGTCCGTTAGAGCTGCACCTTTCTCAGAAAAAAAGTGCGCACGTTTGTGGTTTTGGAAGGGCTGAGAGATAAAACTTTTAAAACATTGGGTGGAGAACAAAGTGGCAGACTGTCTTTCTAGATTGTCGGTGGAAGTTCGATGCTTGGACTCTAGTTAGGAATCGTGTTGGATGAAGTGGCAGTCTTTGGTGTTACGCAAGGGGATCACTCTCACTCTCGTGTATTGGTTGCTGCTTGCTGGGCGACAGGGGAGACCTGCAGACAATCCTTTCCGCTTCTGCACCGACGCTGCGACTTGCGGAACCCGCTGCGCGGGTCCCGCTTCGATCTGTAAAGGACTAATCAAGGGGTGAGCAGAAGAACCAACATATCCTGTCAGGGCTGCGAGCAGGCGGAGGCGGAGGCGCAGGACTACCTGTCCCAGGAGCGCCCGCCTGACCGCCCGCCCTCAATTAACACACCTGGGCGCTCTCCCTGCAGGATACGCCCCTCCCATCCTATCCCAGGCACTATACAGTAAACAGATCGTCCCCGCGGCGCGGGAGCGCGCGGGAGCGACCAGGAGAAGCCCGGGACAAGGGCGGGACCGTCTGCGGCCGTCCGGGGCCGTAGGAGGCCGGGCTGGGCCCACTCCCTAACATCCTACATCCTGCATCCTACGCCACGGCATAGCCAAGGTTCTGTTATTTACGAAAAGACACAATTTTAAGGCTTTCTGATATTCTGTGCCCCTGAACACTGTTGCCTGGTTCATCATCTATAGCGTTCCTCCATCCTTCTCCTTGTTGCCAGACGGGGGTCAGTGGGGTTTTTATGAGCACTCACTGAATCGCCCAGGTATAAGGTTTAGCAGGGGGGGTAAACGTTACATAATAGGACCAAAATCTAGAATACACGGTCTTTACTAGATGTTTTTACTGCTGATCGATCTTGTCTTATAGGTGGCCCACTAAGCGCGCTTGGGATTGATTTTAAGCTACCTCTAAGATTTCCACACATTGGAACTATAGTTTTTTGTAATAGACCCAGGTTCTGAGTTCATAACTGTATATGCTTTTTTTTTTTTTTTTTTAATTCTATAGCATTTACCTGTGCATTCTGTGACTTTTGACCTGATAATAATGTCTAAAAAAACGGCCTCAGTCACCCCTGCAGCACTTAAAACCCTTGACTCCTTTCTTGTACACGTGGTTAAAAAAAAAATTAACAATGACAGAAGGGAATCCTTGGGCCTGAGTCAATCGCCAATTTTGCTCCCATTGAGCCCTGACCCAAGTACACAAATCTCTGATACCCCATTGCCCGACCCTTCTACCTCCATACCTGATGCTAACTTAATCAACCTGGAAGTAGATGACGGAAACTCTGATTTGTTAGCTGATCAGTCAACAAATGTCGTGTCTGACTCAGAGCAGCAGCAAAACACTGTCGCGGAGATCCCCTCATCTTCTTCCCCTGTTACACGTCCTGTGAGAAATTGTAGAAAAGCTCAAGCCAAAAGGGGAGGAAAACAGTCAGGAAAGAAGAAGGTTAACTCACCCCCTAGACATAAAGGGATAAATGTGGAGCGTGATGACGTGGATGAGCTTAGACAAATTATTGATGATGACCTATTTAATAGGATTGCAGACATGATAGACATTAAAATCAAAACCATCATCAAGCCTCTTATTGGGAAGATCGATAAATTAACTTCTGAAATAAAAAAGATGGGAGGGTTGCAAAGTAAGTTGGCGAACGACTTGGAGAACTTAGCCAATGAAGTTTGCAAACCTGTAGTTGCCATAGAGGAAGATCAGGGTGTCGCCCCAGGCACTACGGATATACAACAACAGCCCATCTTGGATGGCCAATCGTTACCACCTGTGCCCACCAATGATGCAATTAGTGAGGCTCCCATGTCACAACCTATGGCACCTGCCCCTTTGCACTTAGGGGATGATTCACCACAATTCATTTTGGAAGCCTCACCATTAGTCCTGGTTTTGGCGAATGTGCCTGTTTTATCTCAGGAGCAAAGGGAATCCGCCCAAGGCCTTAAGGACAAAGCTTTATATTGGCTTACCAACAATATGCGCATGGCAGACCAGGGGGCTGATCAGCTAGCCGGTGATATTGTTATGGCAAGGAGGGTACCATGGATTGGGAGCAAGATCAAGAAATTTAATGGGGACTGCGTTATATTAAATTTTGCCAGCGCAGAAGTACTCCCTAACATTCTTGCTAATATCCTCCCACCGCAACGCAGAACTGGATCCATAATTCCCCTTACCCTGAAATTCTTCTACACTGAGACCCAGATGGCGACTTCTTCCAATATTTCCAGGCCTAGAAGAAACAATAGAATTGCTCACTGGGGTGGGGAAACTAGGTCCAGATTTAATAACAACCACTCTCGCCCCCCGAGCAGCCGTGGGTTAGGGCAACACAACTTTCCGCATGGGCCAATGGCCAGAACACCAGGGCCACTTTGGCCCAATTTAAATAGGTGGGGCCCACATACCCCAGGTTATGATAACAGAGGCCAGGGCATTGGGTTTATGTCTAGGCAAGGGAACGAAAAATTTTCAATGCGACCCAATACCCCCCAGCCTATGTGGAATCCAGCAGCAAACGGATGGGGTCAGGTGCCCACTCCCTTTGACTGGGGATTGGGAATGGGAAACAGATACGGGGTTTTGTCAGGCCTAAACGACTGCGACTGACACACAGAGGTAACAAATCAGGGTATAGATTTCACAGCTCAACAATTGGATGTGGCACCAGCTCCATGCCTAGTACCTGAGACTCCTAGGGATTCCTGTAGGCTATTGAGTTGGAATATTGCGGGGTTAAATGGCAAACGTGAGGATAAATCCTGGTCAAGCTTCGTCCTAGGCCATCATATTATTGCCCTCCAAGAAACGTGGGACACTTCTGATAATCTGTGGTGGGATGGGTTTATCAGTTTTACCAAAGCCGCTGTCCATAGTCGTATGGGGAGGGCCAAGGGAGGCCTTTTATTTTTGTTTTCATTAGATTTAAAGGGTAGCTGGAGGCAGATCGACACTGATTCTCCCAATATCCTGTTGGTCGAAAGAGTGATCAAAAACACTAGTAGGACTATTTTTATTAATTTTTATAACTATGGGAACAGTGAGCACAGAGGCCGTAATATTATGGATTTGGATAGGATTTTAAACACGGTCAGTCAGAATAAAACGCTTGATACAGATTATATTTTATTAGGCGATTTTAACATCCATCCGTGCAATTTAAATTGCAGGAGAAGTAGCCCTGATGGGGACGATGGGCCCGAGGAACCCCACTTTGAACATTCTATTGAGGGAGAGGAACTGGAGGATTTTCTTGCCAATTTTGACCTCTATGAACCAGATGGTGGCATTAGACAGCCAACCTTCACTGGTATCCCACATGGCACCATTATTGACTATATATTTGTATCCCTAAGCACTCTTACACGGGTCAATGCTTATTACACCACACAATCACACTTCAGTGACCATAACCCTGTAGAGTTAGAAGCGGCTTGGGGAGGCAATATTGGACCATCCCCACTGGAAGTTACTACCCATCCATTAAGGACAACCAGACAAGGAAGACGCCTGAAATGGGCAAAGGTGGTCCCAGAAAAATGTTATGCCGAAAATTTTCCAAAGATTAAGGGGCAGGTTGAGGTCTGTAAAAATCCTTGCGCACAGGGTCAAGAAATCGTAGAGGCCTTTGAGGCCATATGTGTGCAGGTGTCACAGGACCTCCTGGTAAAGACCAAAAACGTAACTCCAGGTAATAAGCGCTGGTTTGACTCAGCATGCTCAAAAGCACATAGATCATTACTGATAGCTTTAAAAAGTATCCCCAGGGCAAATGATGAGATTACTAGACTCAGGAAAATCTACAAATTAGCAATAAAAAAACGAAAGGACACCATCAAACAAGAAGCATGGGAAGATCTCCTTTCGGCGGCAGTCCTGAAGAATAGCAAAAAGTTCTGGGAGATTATTAAACAGCCTTTTTTCTCAGATGACGATAACGATATTATGGACTGCGTTATTCCTGATGAAAAATGGTTATCCCACTTTAAAAATGTCTATGGGGATACTGTTGACATAACTACAGACGCCCTGTCGTTAAGACCAGCCACCTGCCCCATTATCTTTAATCAAGATGAGGTGGAGAAAGCCATTATGTCCACCATAAAGCACAAGGCACCTGGCCCTGACGGCGTGCCTGCCGACTTCTTCATGTATTCCCCAAAACTGTGGGCTGAAGTCTTGACAAATGTGTTTAATGCAGTGAACGCTAACCTCGTACCTGCATCATGGAACATTTCCACCATTGTTCCCATCTTCAAAAAAGGCCAACGGGACAACCCAGGCTGTTATAGGCCTATATCCCTCCTAGCTTCATCGGTAAAAATCTTAGGCAGAGTCCTCCTATCTAGGCTAAGGGAGAATGTTGAGGGCTGTGGTGGATTGTCCGAAATCCAATATGGATTTAGGGAAAAAAAGGGTACCATCGAACAGTGCATTAATTTACACCTGCTCATTTCCAAATATACTATAGCCAAGGAGGGGTCTTTGTACCTTGCATTCATGGACCTCTCCTCGGCCTTTGACTTGGTCAATAGGACCAAGTTGTGGTCCATCCTGTTGGAGATCGGCATAGATGAAGCATTGGTCACCTTTATGTCCTCCCTGCACCAAGAACTCTTCTCGAGTGTACGCGTGACTAATGAGGGCAGGTGTACCGCTCTCTTTAGATCCTTAAGGGGCGTGCGGCAGGGCTGCATTTTGGCCCCCCTACTGTTTACCATCTACATCAATGGCTTGGGGGCACACCTGGAGGGGCAGGAAGCCGACGTCCCGCGTGTAGGAGCAACAAAGATCCCGGCACTCCTATACGCGGATGACGCAGTGCTGATCGCGCGTACGGGAGTTGGCCTCCAGCGCCTATTGAATGCTTTTGGCACGTTTATGGACCAACTAGACCTTAAAACAAACGTAGCCAAGTCACATACTATGGTGGTGGGCTCAGAGTGTCGCAGGAAGAGAACCAAAACATTCACCTGTAGGGGGGACCTGGTCACCAGGGTATCCACATTTCCCTATTTAGGCATTTTGTTTGACCAGAAAGGGACCTGGGGACCACAGGTTAGAGCTAAGAGATTGGCCGTCACTCGATCATCCTCAGCAATTCTGAGTTTTGCTGCTAGGCTAGGAGCCAGGCCTATGGAAGCCATCTTAAAAATCTACAATAGTAAATCCGTGGCTATTGCACTATATGGCTCCGCACTGTGGGGTTACGCAAACGTGGAGCCGATACAGAGAGCAGAGAACGGATTCATCAGAGCCCTGCTCTCTGTACCTCAGTCCACTCCAACGTACTCTATACACAAAGAAGTTGGCCTTCAGTTTCTCTCGGATAAGTTGCGCATGGCCCCTCTGATTCTATGGTTAAAAATATGGATGAATGAAGAACTTCCATTAAACCACAAGATCCTGACCGATGTCCTGTCCCTTGACAGATTTAACAAAATTCCATGGCTGGCCTATCTAGCAAAAGCTTTTTCCGACATAGGTCGCCCGGAGCTTTTTACCTCTCCGGAGTCCATTAGGATCCAAGATCTTGATTCGGTTAAAAAGTCTTTTATAGGAAGGATGGAGATGTGCCGTGAAGAGAGTGAACTAGCAAAGCCGGCAGTGAGGGATCATTGTCTGCTGCTTACTTCACCTTCACTTGAACCTTATCTTGGCTATGTTACACTTCCTTTTCACAGGTTTCTTTTAACAAAATTTAGATTTAATTTGTTGCATTATTATTTAGGTTCTTTTAATAATTGGCAGAAACCAGAATCAGCTCCGCCCTGCAGCTGTGACCAGTTCTCAGTGCAGGACACAATGCACTTTGTCATGTTTTGCGGTTTATATATAGAGTCTAGGAAAAAATTCCTGTTGCCAATCCTCAAGGAGGCCGGCTTCACACAGGTGAGGCCGGCTTTACTCTATTTACAACTGCTACCTAACCCTCACATTAATTACTGCGTTGCTAAATTTTTGGTAGCTGCCTCAAGGGCAAAAGCCGCCTGCCAAGATTAATTATAAATGTCAAGCATATTTTCCTTCTTAAACTGTTTATTATAAATTTTAAAATTGTTGTCAGATATCTGTATCATGTATATTATGATAAATTTTGTATGAAATGTATTTTACCGTTTACTTCTTTGTATGGTTTTTAATAAGCCGAATAAAGATAATTTGACTGACTGACTGACTGACTGGGCCGGTACTGTACGGTACGGAGTACCGGCACTTTTTTATTTTGAGGACGAGAGTACTAGCACTTCTCAAGAGAAATGCAATACCTTTCATTGGAGAGTACCACCACTTCTCAGAAAGAAGCAGGTACTCTGGCACAGAGCACTTCTATTTTTCCATTTCAAGCACTGGACAGGATCCCATAATTGTTCGTAGATTATGGCATGGACGGAGTCCTGTAGGTGTCAAGACCGTGTGAAGAGACAGGAAGAGGAAATATAGCTCGGAACTTGATGATGTGGACAAAGGTGCAGAAAAAAAAAACTTCAGACAGGCAGGTGGCGTCACAATTGAGGGGAGTAAGAGTGGCCTCGGTGTGAGAGGAATCTATTGGTTAGTAGCAGTTTTACTTCTTTCTTGAAGATGGAAGTGGAAGGGTTGCACCTGGTCTCCGGCGGAAGGGAGTTCCAGATTGTAGGGGCAATTCCTGAAAAGGATCAATTGTCGATTTTTCTTTTTGTTGTATTTATGTGGCTTGAGTAGAAGGGAGCTTGTATTTCTAGAAGGTCTTTTTCCATCGGACAGGGTCGATTTTTAGGACAGGTAAGAGGGGGTGTTGTGATGTAGCGCTTTGTGGGGCGTACAAGCAATTTAGAGATGGAACCTTGCCTCAAAGGGTAATTATTTCAGCGATGGAAGATGGGGATGATATAATCTCTTTTTTTTTAGCCACTGATGAGCCTTGCTACTGCATTCAAGGTATCTTTCAACAGTGTGGGCTTGCTTTTCAGCAGGCCCACCATCATCAAGTATCCACTAGTTTAGATATTACAAGAGCTTGAACCGCTGTTTTGAGATCTGCCATGGGAAGGAAAGGTTTTAGTTTGCTTAAAGCGTGGAGTTGATGGTTAGCTCCTTTGGTGACGGCACTGATGTGCTTTTGCATGGGGAAGTTATTGTCCAAAATATTATTAGTTAGTTAGCTGAATCGATGATGTGTGGGGTACAGTTCAAGACAGTGAGGTATGGAAGCCAGTTGTTGATCCTAGGGGTGATAGTGGCTGGAGAGATCAGCAGGAATTCTGTTTTAAGGGTGTTATGTTTGAGGTGGTTACAAGTCGGCCAGTGTTGTGTTTTAGTTAAGGTGCTGTTGAGGATTCTGGTGCCATCGGGAGAAGTGATTTGCATATAGATATTAGTATCATCTACATACATGTTGTAGGAGATGTGAGAGAGTTTGGGGATTTCGGCCATGGGCTCCACGTGTAGCTTGAGTAGTATCAGTGAAATAGTGGAGCCTTGGGGGATGCCTAGCGTAGCTGGAGACTGATTAAAAAGAGTGTGTTTAATTAGAACCCACTGAGATCTTTTGTGAAGGAATGAGGAGAACCAATTTAACACAGTTCCGGAGAGACCCATCCAATGTTCTAATAGGTTAAGAAGTATTTCATGATTAACTATGTCAAACACCGCTGACAAGTCAAGTAGTATTAGTAAGTAAGATTTGTTCTGATCGAGAGAGTCGAGAGCATCATCAACAATGTGGACGAGGGCGGCTTCGGTGCTATGGCCCCATCTATAACCCAATTTACACTGGTCAAGAAGTTGGAATTGCTCTAAGTGATTGCGAAGATGCATGTGCACACATTGTTCTAATCGCTTGACCAAAGTTGGCGTTTTGGAAATGGGGCGGTAGTTGTGAGGGACAGATTGATCTGAGTTTTTTTTTTTAAGATAGTAGTGATCTGGCCCCTTTTTAGGCAGTCAGGTATGGAGCCTTGGGGAAGTGAGGCATTGATAATCCTTGTCCATAAGGGTGGTAGGAGGTGAATGGACTCTTTGAGCAGTTTATAGGGAAGGGTTTACAGAAGTGATTGCAATATTTCAGAGAAATTAGAAGTTTTGAGATGTCGTTTTCATCAAATATTTTAAAGCTGGACCAGACACCATTATTTTTAGGCTTTGGGGAGAGGATGTCGGGCATTCTTCCTGAACATAGGGGAAGTGGTGTGGAGGAGGTAAGCATGCTGAGAGTTTCGGGGATTCTGGATCTCGGTGGTGATTAGCATATTTTTTTCAGCAAAGAGGCAACAGTTTTGTAATTGGGTAGAGTTTTTATGCTGGAGGACGGGACATTTCTTTCTCTGTCAGTTTGGTTTTTGATAAGTTTGAATAGTTTTTCGGATGATTAGTTGCCGAATCAAGTTGATTTCAAATTAATGTAGCTTTGGAGCTTCAAATGTGTCTATTGTAGGCTCTACATCATTGTTGTGGAAGTTTAAGGTTAGTCAGAGAAGAAGCATCAAAATGCAATGGGTGTTGCTGTGTAACACCCACAGAACCACCCATTGCACGCCCCTTTCACGTAAAGTGATGTATGTAAAGGGGCCATATTTACAAGGCAGCATTACGCTTAACTCCGTTTTGTAATTATGGAGAAGGGCAATGCACCACTACTATGTCGCTAATTGTTACATTCCGGTGATGCTATCCCCTTGTAAATATATTCCACAGTCCCTCTGGAAGAAAGATGAGGTAGACAGGAGTAGCACCCCTGCCCTCTGAGGACTGTGCCTGCACTGTAATGAGATGGGGGAAGACAGATAGCAGCGCTTTGAGGGGGGAGGTGACCCACTGATGAGGAGAATGGGGGCCAATCAGTTTTAGTAAGCAACACAGCTGTACAATTAAAATCAGACAGTTGGAGGTGTTTCTTCACTGGGAATTGAACATACAACTACTTTGCATAATACTAATGGTAACTGGATAGTTGAAAGGTTGAAATCATGCAATTAAAGGTACAATGCAGCTGGTTGTAAATGGGAAGATTAACTTGGATGAAGTGGTCAAGGGAATATTATGGACGTTGACCTTAATGATGAAACTCGGTGTAGCCCATGTGGAGTGATAAAGGGAAGAATACCTAATTCAAACATTGTACCAGGTTGGATGTGGGAGTCAGAAGTCAGAATTGTAGTGTGGTCTCCAGAGGAGATAAGATTATGGATACAAAAAACTCGGCAAGCAAATAAAACAAATATTATGCTTGTTATGAAGCTTGTTTAAGTAGGGTAGCGGTAATAGTTAAGAAAGGCATAAAAGTCGCTAACGGTGAAACCAAGATTTCAGATCCTAAGAGTTGTGGTGGTGGTGTGTAATGAGTTGAGATTGAGTAATGGGAACGTATGGCATATGAGCTACGTAGCTGATTGTGGCAATGATGGTGCAGCAAAATGGATGAATGTTTATCCTGCTTGTTTAGATGATTGCTCCCAGAAGGCAATGAGTATGCATTATTGTGTACGCTTAAGTGAGGCTGCCTTGGCAGGAAGGGCGTGGAAAGGTGGGATATAGTAAATTGTATAATTAATTAACAATTAAAACGAATTACCAATACGTTTTTTAAAAATTATTTAATTAACTTCCCCCCTTTACATCTGCAAGTCCAACAACCTACTACTTAATTATAACACACTATAACTAATAATAAAAATAAATTAAAAATTAAGATTTTATTTTTAAATGTAAAATATATTAGACTACACACTAAAATATTTGCATCATGAATACTCAATTAAAAAAATAATTACAAATGAAAATAAATAAACAGTAATTTAAACATATTTATAATTTAAATAACTTCCCACCCTGTCCCCCTACATACTCGACAACTCTCCATGACACTATAAATCACTAATACATACATTTTTTAAAAACACCACTTAAAATTGCAAACTATATTTAAAAATCTAAGAACAACTATACCAACAAATTAACACAACTAAGACAAATTAAACAAATTATAAAACAATATTTTTTACAACTATATTGCTGAAAATAATATTAAAAGCAACAAGATTCTTAGAAACGATATTGCTTACCCAAAGATGGATATTCTGGACAGCGATATTTTATACCACAATATTTTTGCAGGAAAATATTTATTTCCGATAGTTTTGAGTTCCAATATTTCAAACTCAATATTTTGTCCAAACACCCTTGTTTTCAATAGGTGCAACGTTCTGTTTACTGGTCAGCAAATGCCCTTTAATCAAAGTCACAAGGTCCTCTCAGCCTTTCGTGTTGAGTTCAGTCCCATGATTAGAGGAATCAGTTTGGACAAACAAGTTCATATGAATGTGGGTGCCTTGGGGACTGTTGTCTCACAGACAGCTACAGATCTATGACTTGCTTACGCGCCGCACTACATTCTCCCACTTTTGGGAATTCACCACGATGAATGGACGATGAATGGTCACTCTAGATAATAATAGTACTAGAGTAGGATCCATCACTATCATTGAGGTTTGAGACTGCAAAGACATCTCCACTAGAGGTGAGTACGTGCTATTTCATAAACACCTGGATGGTGGGTTTAAAATGTACCCACCTGGGCTCTTATTACACATAGGGCGTACTTCTACTGTTTGTACATCTTTAAATCGGTGCACCATGCGCAAATAGGGAAAGTGCGGCAAATTATAGAGAATGTGCTGCCCTCAGGGCATCCGTGAACTCGTGATGCCCTCGTGTCAGCGCATTCAAGTGAAATACTTAACAAATGCTTCAAAACCACTCTGCGTTTCACTGTGCAGGCGGCAACCCGCCTGCACGTTGAGAAAGGATTAGCGATCCCTTTGCTGGCGGGTACAGTGATTGACTGCCCCCACCCACAAGGGGATGTCTGGGAGGATGCATATGACCCCTTTTCTACCTGTCCAGAGGGCTGTCACTAGGGGGGGCACTGACAGTCCACCGGCTTTTTGTGGAGCACTATCAGTGTGTTTCCTGACAGCTTCTTTGCCTTTGCGCCCATGTCCATAATACAGTACCAGCAAAGAGGCAAAGAGATTCCCTCATTTGCATCGGGCCACGCCCCGGACAAATGGGGGAACACCCTGCTAAGATAGCACTGGACACAACATGTGCACCCGCACTCTCAGTATTACATAAGGGGCCGCACAAGAATCTGCAGCCCCTTCTGTAATACCAAAGTGCCCCGGGGGCGCACAAAGCGAGAGCACTTGCCAGTAGCGCTCCTGGGGCACTTTCTGTAATATGGCAACTGGTGCCCAGGGTAGATAAACAGCCTCTGGCCATTTTGTCACTTGCATTCCTTTCAGCTGAGCTACTTGCAGTAACTGCAGCAACTTTCTAAAGTCAGCCTGCTGAATCTTGCATATGATATTGATTGCCAGTTTGCTATCTAGAAATGCAATATAGAACAGATTGAGTTTACCCAGGACCTGATTTACCAGTCTCTGGAAAGATGAAAGTTAATTTGTTTTTATGCAAATGGCATCAACCATATCATTAGCATGTCTTTTGCACTGACCATGCTGCTTTCTCGTTAGCACCAGGTGTTACTGCAATCTACCAATAGCCACTATTCAGACCATAGCCTATTCCAGAAGTGAGTGCTCCCATCTTGCTGATGAACTTGTGGGTGCTGTGGATGGGCACGTGCAAGTCTGGAGACCAATTTGAGTAATCTCTGTGATGTATAATGAGTGATTGGTGCATAACTTCATAACCAGAAACCTCAGACTATCCCAGGGTTTCAGTGAGGGTATCAATAAACTTGTCGTTCAGCAGATTATCGACCTCCAATTCAAAGAATTCTTGGACCCAGCTTAAAATCGGGCGCCAGGTTTACTAACATTTGACACGGCGCAATACAGCAAGATAATTTGTTGTTCTGCGTGAAATCAAAAGAGCAGGAATGAACCATATCGACGAATATATGGCACATTCGTGTTCTCTCAATGCGCTGGCGCAGTGACTGCAGCCTAGCACGAACACCATGGTGCAAGGTACTTGTGCTACAGGCAAGAATGTTTATGTGCAAGAAGGAACACCGTCCTGCACAATAACAATCCTTTGAGGCTTTTTCCTCTTTCTTCATGTGCTTCAGAATGCAGCAAACGTACAAAGAGGAAAAATAGAGAAATAAACCTATGTTTCCTTGTTACGCGACCCCTGGGAAGGCATAACCTTTTTTAAGTATTCCCAGTCTACTAGTGTTAGTAAATCAGGGAGTGCGCCACAATTCATGGGTGAATGGGTGGGCACACCCATCGAACGCCTTCCCAGCAGAGTAATGCAAGGGAGCTACTTGCGCTACCTTGCGTTACTCCACATTTAGTGGCGGGCGGCGCAGGTAAGCGCGGTGTGGCGGGCGGTGTGGGATGGGGGGAAGTCAACAGACAATGGAATAGGTGAAATTAAATAAATAAACAAAACCTATTCCGTTGTCTGCCGACTTCCCCCCCAGTACCTCCCCGCCCTGCTCCACTGCCCTACCTTGCTTACCTGCACCGGGCACAGCTGGATTTACGATGCCAAACAGAGCCACGCAATGCGGCTCTGCATGGCAAAGGAAATCTCACTTAAGGGCTTGCGTTGCCCTTGTGCCACCCTGCATGACACAAGGGCAACGCGCGAGCCTAAGGTAGTTTCGCTTTTGTACGTGACGTAGGGGCAGGCGCGGAACTTCCAGCAATATCAGCGTACACAACGGCCCCAACTGCGCTAGGATGCCTGGCTTCACCTTGGGGGTGCCCAGGAGTGGGCACTTCACAGGAAAAGGCCAGGAAAGGTTCCACCGCGATATGTGTACAGCGCCTTGGGACCCCTTCGGGGGTGATACGTGCGCTATATAAGCACTTCATTTACATTTACATTTAAAAGGGCAACACAAGCCCTTGATAAGTCAGGCCTCTGGTATCTAAGGATGTGCAATGAAAACTAGTCCAAAATTGTTCATGTGCAGCAATTCAACTAAAAACGTGCAAATCCAGACTTTATGTTTTTGTTGAATATTTCAGCAAACTTTTTGTTAATGAATAGCAATTTAGAGAAAACAAATTGCAATACTTCCACATGTATTTTATTCATAGAACTGACTTAATGGTTTGAGCCCTAATTCCATGCAGCTGAGGCCCTAGCTTTAAGATATTTTTTAATGTCTCATTATCAAGCAAGCTATGGAAAAGTTCAGTGCACATTATTACAGTCTACATGCATCAATTACTATTCTGATAAAATCCCATTCTGAGGTTTCACCATTATAAATGGTCATTTACTTTTTTTAAGAGATAGGGGCTTAGATATGCAGAAATAACATGTCTGCGCAGTCCTCGTGGAAGGGTGGAAGCGGGCTTGGATATATAGAGACCTTGATTGAAGTCAGCACATTGTCCTACAAGGCACTCACAGGACAACACATCTGGTTCTCCTAAGAGACACAAGGTTGTTGGGCCGAAAAATATAAGGATATTTTTTGAATTTAGGAAAAAATCAAAAATGTATTTCCCAAGATGGCGATTTTCAGCTTGAAATGTGGCAGGTTTTTTTGCAAAGCGCTCCCTGGTGTGTAGAGGCCTAAAGCTATGCTTACAATAACAGAATATTTGAACCAGGGTGATACAAACATTGGCCCTCATGTATGACATTTTGGCATAGGGCAGCGCCCAAAGCACCTTTCTGCGCTGCCATATGCCAAAGTGAAAGGGCAGGAATGCACAGTATTTATGGAATATGGTGTCATCCTGTCCCTTCTCCCTGTACTGGTGCCGTTTCGGCAGCCTAGCGCCAATTTAGGCACCCTTAGACCATGGTGCATGGGTGCCTCCGTTACATCGAGTATATTTTTTGTGCAAGAAGGGATACCGTCCTGCAGGAAAACATTCCAAAGAGGACACATAGCATAAGGAACAAACGAGAAGAAATAAGCATAATTTTTCCTCAGCATACCTCACCTTCGGAGGTGTATGTATTTGACGCAAGTTTACATGATTTTGTAAATCTGTGGCAGAGTCAAAATCAATAGTATTGTGTGGGAAAACCCTCGGCAACACCCACGGAACGCCTCCCTCACCTATTTGTGCTGCATTGCCTTACTGAAGATTTATGAGGCTACTCAAAGCCACGCAGAGTGGCATTGCGTGGTTTCATACATCGGATTGAGATCCCTGTGTCACGCGTGGTGCAAAAGTGATGCTGGGCTCTCATACATAAGTGCCTTAGGGAAATGATGAAAAACCTTTCAAAATAACCAGTGCACCATGCAGATGTCCAAACTCTCTGGTTTAATATGGGGAGGAGGGGGAGCACCCCTACAGGTGACCAACATCACTGGTGTAATATAGAGGGGAATAAGAACACCTTTACAGGTGACCAACCTCCCCAGTGTAATACAGAAGGGAGTAAGAGCACTGCTATAGGTGACCAACGTCCCTGGTTTAATATGGAGGAGAGTAAGAACACCGCTACAGGTGACCAACGTCCCCGGTGTAATATGGAGGGGAGCAAGAGCACCCCTACAGGTGACCAACGTCCCGGTGCAATATGGAGGGGAGTAAGAGCACCCCCTACAGGTGACCAACCTCCCCGGTGTAATATGGAGGGGAGTAAGAGCACCCCTAGAGATGACCAACCTCCCTGGTGTAATATAGTGGGGAGTAAGAGCCCCCCTAGAGGTGACCAACCTCACTGGTGTAATATAGAGGGGAATAATAGCACCCCTACAGGTGACCAACCTCCCTGGTGTAATATAGAGGGGAATAGGAGCACCCCTACAAGTGACCAACCTCTCAGGTGCAATATGGAGGGGAGTAAGAGCACCCCTAGAGGTGACCAACCTCACTGGTGTAAAGTAGAGGGGAGAAGAACACCTCTACTGGTGACCAACCTTCCCGGTGTAATATGGAGGGGTGACCAACCTCACTAGTGTAATATAGAGGTGGGTAAGAGCACCCCAAGGGGTGACCAACCTCCCTGGTGTCATATAGAGGGGAGTAAGAGCACCCCTAGAGGGGACCAACCTCACCAGTGTAATATAGAGGGAGTAAGAGCACCCCTAGAGGTGGCCAACCTCCCGGTGTAATATAGAGGGGACTAAGAGCACCCATACAGGTAGCCAGCCTCTCTGGTGAAATACGGAGAGGTGCCCAACCTCACTGGTGTAATATAGAGTGGAATAAGAACACCTCTACAGGTTACCAACCTCCCCAGTGTAATACAGAAGGGAGTAAGAGCACCACTATAGGTGACCAACCTCCCTGGTTTAATACGGAGGGAAGTAAGTGCACCCCTACATGTGACCAACCTCACTGGTGTAATGAAGAGGGGAGTAAGAGCACCCCTACAGATGACCAACGTTATGGAGGGGAGTAACTGCACCCCTACAGGTAATCAACCTCCCCGGTGTTATCTAGAAGGGAGTAAGAGCACCCCTAGAGGTGACCAACCTCCCTGGTGTAATATAATCGGGAGTAAGAGCACCCCTCGAGGTGACCAACCTCCCAGGAGTAATATGGAAGGGAGTAATAGCACCCCTACAGGTGACCAACCTCCCTGGTGTAATATAGAGGGGAATAGTAGCACCCCTAGAGGTGACCAACCTCCCTGGTTTAATATGGAGGGGCGTGTGAGCACCCCTACAGGACCAAGTTCACAGGTGCAATATGGAGGGGAGCAAGAGCACCCTGAGAGGTGACCAACCCCCCTGGTTTAATATGGAGGGGAGTGTGAGCACCCCTACAGGTGTCCAACCTCACTGGTGTAATATAGGGTGGAGAAAGAGCACCCCTAAAAGTGACCAACCTCTCAGGTGCAATATGGAGGGGAGTAAGAGCACCCCTAGAGGTGACCAACCTCACTGGTGTAATATAGAGCGGAGTAGGAACACAGCTACAGGTGACCAAACTCCCCGGTGTAATATGGAGGGGAGTAAAAGCACCCCTAGAGGAGACCGACCTCCCTGGTTTAATATGGAGGGGAGTGTGAGCCCCCCTAAAGGTGACCAATCTCACAGGCGCAATATGGAGGGGAGTAAGAGCACTGCTACAGGTGCCCCTCCTCAGTGTAATATGGAAGGGAGTAAGGGCACCCCTACATGTGACTAACCTCACTGGTTAAATATGGAGGGGAGTAAGAGCACCTCTACAGGAGACCAACCTCCCTGGTTGAATATGGAGGTGATTACGAGCACCCCAACAGGTGACTAACTTCACTGGTGCAATATAGAGGGGAGTAAGAACACCCGTATAGGTGACCAACCTCATCGGTGTACTAGGGAGGGGTGACCAATCTCACCGGTGTAATATGGAGAGGAGTAAGAGCACCCCTACTGTGGACCAACCCCTCTAGTGTAATATAGAGGGGAGTAAGAGCATCCTAACAGTTGACCAACCTCACTGGTGTAATGTAGAATGGAGTAAGAGCACCCCTACAGGTGGCCAACCTCTCTGGTGTAATATGGAGGGGTGACCAACCTCACTGGTGTAATATAGAGGGGAATAAGAACACCTCTACAGGTGACCAACCTCCCCGGTGTAATATAGAGGGGAGAAAGAGCACCCCTAGAGGTGACCAACCTCCCTGGTGTAATATAGAGGGGAGTAAGAGCACCCCAAGAGATGACCAACCTCCCTGGTGTAATATAGAGGGGAGTAAGAGCACCCCTAGAGGTGACCAACCTCCCCAGTGTAATATAGAGGGGTGTTACAGCACCCCTGGAAGTGACCAATCTCACCGGTGTAATATGAAGAGGAGTAAGAGCACCCTTACTGTGGACCAACCTCTCTAGTGTAATATAGAGGTGAGTAAGAGCATCCTAACAGCTGACCAACCTCACTGGTGTAATGTAGAATGGAGTAAGAGCACCCCTACAGGTGGCCAACCTCTCTGGTGTAATATGGAGGGGTGACCAACCTCACTGGTGTAATATAGAGGGGAATAAGAACACCTCTACAGGTGACCAACCTCCCCGGTGTAATATAGAGGGGAGAAAGAGCACCCCTAGAGGTGACCAACCTTAATGGTGTCATCCTCTGCCACGCAGCCGATTAGGTGCTGAGTTGCTGCATGACCACGGAAGCTGCCGGGGGATTCGAGCGGCCATCTTGGGAGTCACGCAGGGTGGCGGGCTAGTCTTTTTCTCGCGCTCAGCGCTCACATAAAAGAAGGGGAAATGGGCAGGGGCAAGTCCTAGAATACTCCTGAGGTGGAAGCCGGGAGCTGTTGTACTCTGTACCTTGTTTTTTAAATTTATATTGTTTAGCAATTTGCTCACTTTTTAAAACTCCGCCACCCATCTTTGCCGCAATCACCTTCTACCACTCAGCCAATTAGGTGCTGAGTTGCTGAATGACCACGGAGGCTGCCGGGGGAATCGAGCGGCCATCTTGGGAGTCACGCAGGGTGGCGGGCTAGTCTTTTTCTCGCGCTCAGCGCTCACATAAAAGAAGACGGTTATGCTTCCGTGCAGCGGAGTCGGGCAGCGTATGCGCCTTTGGCCCATCCGAGCCCACACGAGCCCAGAGGCCATGGACCCTGCTCAAAATCTGGTAGATCCTACCTATCCTACTCAGATATCATATTCTTCTGATACATTATATAACATTAGAGCTGCCGACACCCCCGCGCCGCACGGCCACCAGCTGCGTGTGTGCCCCTCGCCCCTCGCTGCTGCTCGCAGCCTCGTTGCGCTATTGCCTTGCCGCCCATGTGCTCGTAATTGATTGTGGTTCTGTTCACTGTTCTGTTGTATTTTGCCTTTGCCTTGTGTATTATATTTGCTGTTGTCCCCTTGTGCGCGTTCTTATTGCCCCTGTATTGCCTTCTGTATTATTTTCCTCGGTGTCCCCCTGTGCCTCGCCCACCCCGCTCCCCGCTTCCCGCCGCCGTTCACACGGCCACGCCCCCTTTGTTTTGTGTCCTCCCCGCTCCCGCCTCCCAGCTGCTCCTCCCTCCCACTTAGCCAATAATGGCGACCGCAGGGACGCGCAGCGGGCACGCCGATTGTGCGCCGAAGGCGCCCCAAAGGTAAGCCCGTCTGCGCCCGTCCACGCCTGGACCGCGCCCAGTGCCAGGACCCCTGGCCCCCACCGACGCAAGACGACCCGACAGACTTACGACGCCACTGCCCTCAACGCACTGAATGCCGGCCGGAAACCCACCTGCTGCCGGGCGGCACCGAAACGCATTCACGGACCCTTCACCTGCAGAACCTGCAAGTTCACCTGCCTCCGAACCTGCACCACGCCCACCAAGCCAAGCTCCAGCAACAACCTCAAGTGCATCCTGCTCAACACCTGCTCCGTCCACAGGCACGCCGTGGAACTCTGGAACCTCCTCGACACAACATCACCTGACATTGCCTTCCTCACGGAAACCTGGATGAACGCCACTTCAGCCCCCGACATCGCCATCGCCATCCCGGACGGGTACAAGATCATCAGGAGGGACCGCGTCAACCAGACCGGAGGAGGCATCGCCATCGTCCACAAGAACACCATCCGCATCACGACCGACTCCAACGACACCATCGCCACCGCCGAGCATCTCCACTTCCAGATTCACACCGACCCGAAGACGACCCTCAGAGGCACCCTCGTCTACAGACCCCCGGGACCACGTACACAATTCAGCGAAGACATCACGGACTTCATCAGCCCACACGCCCTCCCCTCCGCCGACTACATCCTCCTAGGGGACCTCAACTTCCACCTGGAGAACAACAAGGATCGCAACACCGTCACCCTGCTAGACAACCTCGCCAACCTCGGACTGAAGCAACTGGTCAACACCCCCACCCACTATGCCGGCCACACGCTTGATCCCGTCTTCTCATCCAGCAAACACATCACCTTCAGCCACTCCACCGGACTCCACTGGACCGACCACAGGTGCGTCCACTTCAGCTTCAGAAAAACCACAACCCACCACCATCCGCAACAGATTCCTCACAGGAGCTGGAGCAAGATCACCGCCGACCAGCTCACCACCTCCCTCAGCCAGAACCCACCTGCCAGCACAACGGACCCCAACGAAGCAGCCCGCAACCTCACGCAGTGGCTGACCGCCTGCGCCGACGACCTCGCACCACTAAAGAACCCTCCCAGCAGACCCAGAAGCAAGAAGGTCCCCTGGTTCACCGATGAACTCAAGGACTCCAAGAAGACCTGCCGCACCCTCGAGAAAGCCTGGCGCCTCGACCAGACAACCGACAACATGACCGCCCTCAAACACGCCACCCGCAAGCACCACCAGCTCATCCGCACCACCAAGAAGAAATCACTGAAGGAGCGACTGGACAACAACGCCCACGACAGCAAGGAACTCTTCAGCATCGTCAAGGAGTTCTCCAACCCCAGCACCGGCAACAACGACATCACCCCTTCACAAGACCTCTGCGACTCCCTCGCCTCGTTCTTCCACCGCAAGATTGCCGACATCCACAACAGTTTCGGCACACCATCCACACACCCAACCGTCGAACCAACGCACCCCACCGCCACCCTTCGCACCTGGACCACGGTGACCACCGAAGGCACAGCCCGTACGATGAACACCATCCACTCCGGATCTCCAACCGACCCCTGCCCCCACCACGTCTTCAACAAGGCCAACTCCATCATCACACCCCAACTCCGGGACATCATCAACACCTCCTTCAACACCGCCACCTTCCCGGAGAGCTGGAAGCATGCCGAGCTCAGCGCCCTACTGAAGAAACCAACAGCGGATCCCACAGACCTCAAGAACTTCCGCCCCATCTCGCTCCTCCCTTTTCCTGCCAAAGTCATCGAGAAGATCGTCAACAGACAGCTTGCCGCCTTCCTCGAGACGAACGGATCCCTCGACCCCTCGCAGTCCGGGTTCAGAGCCAACCACAGCCTGACCTTCTACACGCCCACCTGCCAGCTACAGTCTACCAGCCTCGCCCTCGCCGCCGTACCACGCATCCGAAGAGCCACTGCCGGAGGCAGATCCTTCTCCTACCTGGCGGCCAAGACATGGAACTCCCTCCCCATCCACCTTCGGCGGACCCAGGACCACCTCGCCTTCAGGAGACAACTCAAGACCTGGCTGTTCGAGCAGTAGCGGACCCCTTCCCTCAAGTGCCTTGAGACCCTCCGGGTGAGTAGTGCGCTATAAAAATACTATGATTGATTGATTGATTGATTGATTGAATTGGCCAAACAACGCTCAAACATTAGCTGCTCAAAGAAGTTCCCTAGTACACTGGAAGGCCCGGCAGCCTGCAGACACTGCTCCTATCAGAGCGACCTGCTCGTACCCCACGCGCTGCCAGCCCAGCCCCTGACAGTTTATCCAACTGAGGGCCCATTCTACATTTTATGTAATGTGCGCTCCCTAGCCAAACATCCATCGAAATCTGGGACCTGATCACTTCACATTCCCCTGAGATCTGTTTCCTTACGGAAACTTGGTTGAACTCCGCTTCACCATCCCATCATCAACATAGCCATCCCAGAGAACTATAAGTTCCTCCATCTTGATCGGATGGGCAAAACAGGAGCTGGAATAGCCATCGTCTTTAAGAACCATCTTAGTATATCTTGGCTATCCACGCTAATTAATGAGAGCCTAGAAATAGGCATTTTTAAAGTCACTTTATCACCTACGGAAAGTTGGAATGGAGCCTTAGTCTACCGGCCCCCTGGCCCTAGAGCCGATTTCATGGATAAACTTGTAGACTATATTGCCATTCACGTCGTTGCGTCAAATAAATTCTTGATGCTGGGCAAATTTTCCTTGCGAATTACACACAACACAGGAGCTAAATAAACTTCTTTCTGGTCTGGAGCAGCTTGGTCTTACCCAAAGAGTTAATGGCCCAACACACTTGGCGGGCCATACGTTGGACTTAATCTTCTCCAACGTTGACCATCTGATCTGTGACTCTTTGTGGCCCCTCATTTGGACGGACCACTCTATGATAAAGTTTTCCATCCCTAGCCTTTGCTCAAAAATCATACCTCTGATTGCGAGCAGAAAACATTTAGCTCGTAGAGCCTGGCGCAATTTCTCATCAGAAAGTATCTAAAATGTTGGCCTCCTTTAAAAAGGCATTTGTGAAAGCCTTAGACTTGACAATCCCAATAAAAAAAACAATCTTGGCTCAACCCTTAACCGAATCTCAGCACAGTGGTACTCTACAGAATTAAGGCAGGAAAAATCTTCCTGCAAACAACTAGAGAGACTCTGGCGAGTGAGTAAAACCTCCCAGAACAGACTGGTGTACAAACAAGCTCTGGCTAGTTACCATCGTAACCTAAAGTCAGCAAGACGCCTGTACATTCTGAATCAAATTGAGCGTTCCAGCAATTCCTCTAAAGCTCTCTTTGACATTGTTAGAGACTTTGTCTCACCTCAAGTGTGTAAACAAACTCCCCTGGAATCCCAGGAATTCTGTAATTCCCTGGCTGTCTTCTTTCAGGAAAAAATCTCAACCATCTACTCTAATTTTCCATCATCTGCCATGAGAAATCTGCGACCTCTGGCCTGCCCTGAAGGGCCCACAAAAATGGCAGACTGCTCTCTTGATTGCTTTGCACCTGCCTCACTGGAAGAAATAACTAAAGCACTATGTTCGGCCAAATCGGGCTCTCCCATAGATCTTTCCCTCCCAAAATGATGGCTCTCCTGGCCCACAGTTGTGCCCCGGCCATTCAAAAAAAGTTTAATGCATCTATTCAATATGGTATTATACCCACAGCTTGGAAAGAAGCGTTCGTTCGCCCTATTCTTAAGAAACCCTTGGCAAACCCACACGACCTTGGCAACTATCGCCCAATTTCCCTGCTTCCATTATTGGCCAAAACGCTGGAAAGTATCATTAACAGGCAACTGAGTAGCTACCTTGAAACCATTACTATCTTGGACCCCTCGCAATTAGGGTTCCGCCCAGGTTCCAGTCCGGAGACTGCTCTATTAGCCGTGACGGACTCCCTGAGGATGACAATAGATGCAGGCGGGTCAGCAATACTGATCCTTCTTGACCTCTCCGCGGCCTTTGATACCATCTCCCACACAAGGCTCGCGAAGAGGTTAACTTCCTGTGGCATTCAGGGATTAGCCCTTAAATGGCTTCAGAACTTTCTGGTGGATAGATCTCAAACAGTCATCTTGGGCCCTTTCCAATCTGATAAAATACCAATGGACAAAGGTGTTCCTCAGGGCTCCTGCCTTAGTCCAAACCTTTTTAACATGTATATGGCCCCTTTGACTGAGGCAGTAGAAGCCCTGGGTTTTGAAGCAATCTCATATGCTGACGACACCCAGCTGTTGTTCACCATCGGCCCTAATCCAGAATCCGACAAGCTTCGCTTCTCCAAGGGTATATTGGCGATATCCAACTGGATGACTAACATCTGCCTCCAGTTGAACCCCGGGAAAACGGAAGTCACGCTATTGGGAAATGCCTCGGCAGTTTGGTCTAATGAGTGGTGGGCCCTGCAGCTGGGTGTCGCCCCTGTCCCCAAGCAGAGTGTTAAAAACTTTGGCGTAAAGCTGGATCACTCGCTGTCAATGAAAGATCATGTAGCAGCCACCACAAGCTCCTGCTACTACAGTTTACGACTGCTTTGCAAAATCCTCCCTTATATAACGACTTCCCATCGTAGAACGTTGGTCCAAGCGATGGTGATCAGTCGCTTGGACTACGGAAATGCCTTGTTGGCCGAGTTGGGTGTGACATTACTAAATAAATGACAGGTCATCCAAAATACCGCTGCCAGAATGATCTTAAATATGCCAGCAGGCTTCCCTTCCCTTCCCTACCTCTGCTAAAAGACCTGCATTGGCTACCGGTAAAAAAAAGATCCATCTTTAAAATTTGCTGTTTGTCATTCAACGCGTTAAATGGACGAGACCCGTATTATTTACAAAAGAAATTGAAAAAATACATTCAAGGCCGCAATCTGAGACCTGGCTCCCTGCATTTGCTCCAGATCCCTCGTATCCGTTTAAAACGTACAGGAGGCAAAGCCTTCTCTTATCTGGCGCCCAAGTACTGGAACAGCTTGCCTAAGGCCCTAAGGGATATTCCGTCATATGGGACCTTTAGGAAACACCTTAAGGCTTTCCTCTATTAGAGTACCATAGCTCAGTCCCTCGCTAACAGTAATGTTTCTCTAGGCAGCGCCGAGATGCCCCAGGGTGATTCATGCGCTATAAAAGAGTAAATAACATAACATAACATAACAAGATAGAGGGCAGTAGGAGCACCCCTACAGGTGACCAACCTCGCAGGTGTAATATGGAAAGGAGTAATAGCACGACTACAGGTGACCAACCTCCCTGGTTAAAATGGAGGGGAGTAGGAGCACCCCTACTGGTGACCAACCTCCCTGGTGTAATATGCATGGGTGACCAACCTTAGTGATGTACTATAGAGGGGAGTAAGAGCACCCCTACAGGTGACCAACCTCCCTGGTTTATATAGAGGGGAGTTGGGGAACCCTACAGGTGACCAACCTCCCCGGTGTAACATCGAAGGGATTAAGAGCACCGCTGTAGGTGAACAACCTCACTGGTGTAATATAGAGTGGAGTAGGAGCACCCCAACGGGTGACCAACCTCACTGGTATAATATAGAGGGGAGTAAGAGCACCCCAACAGGTGACCAACCTCCCCAGTGCAATTAAGAGGGGAGTAAGACCACCTCTAGAGGGTGCCAACCTCTCTGGTGTAATACGGAGGGGTGACCAACCTCACTGGTGTAATACGGAGGGGTGACCAACCTCACTGGTGTAATAGAGAGGGGAATAAGAACACCTCTACAGGTGACCAACATCCCCAGTGTAATATGGAGGGGAGTAAGAGCACCCCTAGAGGAGACCGACCTCCCTGGTTTATTATGGAGGGGAGTGTGAGCCCCCCTAAAGGTGACCAATCTCACAGGCGCAATATGGAGGGGAGTAAGAGCACTGCTACAGGTGCCCCTCCTCACTGTAATATGGAAGGGAGTAAGGGCACCCCTACATGTGACCAACCTCACTGGTTAAATATGGAGGGGAGTAAGAGCACCTCTACAGGAGACCAACCTCCCTGGTTGAATATGGAGGTGATTAAGAGCACCCCAACAGGTGACTAACTTCACTGGTGCAATATAGAGGGGAGTAAGAACACCCGTATATGTGACCAACCTCATCGGTGTACTATGGAGGGGTGACTAACCTCACTGGTGTAATATAGAGGGGAGTAAGAGCACCCCAAGAGATGACCAACCTCTCTGGTGTAATATAGAGGGGAGTAAGAGCACCCCTAGAGGTGACCAACCTCCCCAGTGTAATATAGAGGGGTGTTACAGCACCCCTGGAAGTGACCAACCTCACCGGTGTAATATGGAGAGGAGTAAGAGCACCCCTACTATGGACCAACCTCTCTAGTGTAATATAGAGGGGAGTAAGAGCATCCTAACAGCTGACCAACCTCACTGGTGTAATGTAGAATGGAGTAAGAGCACCCCTACAGGTGGCCAACCTCTCTGGTGTAATATGGAGGGGTGACCAATCTCACTGGTGTAATATAGAGGGGAATAAGAACACCTCTACAGGTGACCAACCTCCCCGGTGTAATATAGAGGGGAGAAAGAGCACCCCTAGAGGTGACCAACCTCCCTGGTGTAATATAGAGGGGAGTAAGAGCACCCCAAGAGATGACCAACCTCCCTGGTGTAATATAGAGGGGAGTAAGAGCACCCCTAGAGGTGACCAACCTCCCCAGTGTAATATAGAGGGGTGTTACAGCACCCCTGGAAGTGACCAACCTCACCGGTGTAATATGGAGAGGAGTAAGAGCACCCCTACTATGGACCAACCTCTCTAGTGTAATATAGAGGGGAGTAAGAGCATCCTAACAGCTGACCAACCTCACTGGTGTAATGTAGAATGGAGTAAGAGCACCCCTACAGGTGGCCAACCTCTCTGGTGTAATATGGAGGGGTGACCAATCTCACTGGTGTAATATAGAGGGGAATAAGAACACCTCTACAGGTGACCAACCTCCCCGGTGTAATATAGAGGGGAGAAAGAGCACCCCTAGAGGTGACCAACCTTAATGGTGTCATCCTCTGCCACGCAGCCGATTAGGTGCTGAGTTGCTGCATGCATACTCCTGAGGCGGAAGCCGGGAGCTGTTGTACTCTGTACCTTGCTTTTTAAATTTATATTGTTTAGCAATTTGCTCACTTTTTAAAACTCCGCCGCCCATCTTTGCCGCAATCACCCTCTACCACTCAGCCGATTAGGTGCTGAGTTGCTGCATGACCACGGAGGCTGCCGGGGGAATCTGGCGGCCATCTTGGGAGTCACGCAGGGTGGCGGGCTAGTCTTTTTCTCGCGCTCAGCGCTCACATAAAAGAAGACGGGTATGCTTCCGTGCAGCGGACGCGAGCAGCGTATGCACCTTTGGCCCATCCGAGCCCACACGAGCCCAGAGGCCATGGACCCTGCTCAAAATCTGATAGATCCTACCTATCCTACTCAGATATCATATTCTTCTGATACATTATATAACATTAGAGCTGTAGAATTGGCCAAACAACGCTCAAACATTAGCTGCTCAAAGAAGTTCCCTAGTACACTGGAAGGCCCGGCAGCCTGCAGACACTGCTCCTATCAGAGTGACCTGCTCGTACCCCACGCGCTGCCAGCCCAGCCCCTGACAGTTTATCCAACTGAGGGCCCATCCTACATTTTATGTAATGTGCGCTCCCTAGCCAAACATCCTTCGAAATCTGGGACCTGATCACTTCACATTCCCCTGAGATCTGTTTCCTTACGGAAACTTGGTTGAACTCCGCGAACCATCCCATCATCAACATAGCCATCCCAGAGAACTATAAGTTCCTCCATCTTGATCGGGTGGGCAAAACAGGAGGTGGAATAGCCATCGCCTTTAAGAACCATCTTATTATATCTTGGCTATCCACGCTAATTAATGAGAGCCTAGAAATAGGCATTTTTAAAGTCACTTTATCACCTACGGAAAGTTGGAATGGAGCCTTAGTCTACCGGCCCCCTGGCCCTAGAGCCGATTTCATGGATAAACTTGTAGACTATATTGCCATTCACGTCCTCGCGTCAAATAAATTCTTGATGCTGGGCGATTTCAATTTTCCTTGCGATTTACACACAACACAGGAGGTAAATAAACTTCTTTCTGGTCTGGAGCAGCTTGGTCTTACCCAAAGAGTTAGTGGCCCAACACACTTTGCGGGCCATACGTTGGACTTAATCTTCTCCAACGTTGACCATCTGATCTGTGACTCTTTGTGGCCCCTCACTTGGACTGACCACTCTATGATAAAGTTTTCCATCCCTAGCCTTTGCTCAAAAATCATACCTCTGATTGCAAGCAGGAAACATTTAGCTCGTAGACCCTGGCGCAATTTCTCATCAGAGGCCTTCGATAAAGTGTTCCATGTGGAACCACAAACAAATGAACTAGAAGTATCTAAAATGTTGGCCTCCTTTAAAAAGGCATTTGTGAAAGCCTTAGACTTGACAATCCCAATAAAAAAACAATCTTGACTCAACCCCTAACCGAATCTCAGCACAGTGGTACTCTACAATATTAAGGCAGGAAAAATCTTCCTGCAAACAACTAGAGTGACTCTGGCGAGTGAGTAAAACCTCCCAGAACAGATTGGTGTGCAAACAAGCTCTGGCTAGTTACCATCGTAACCTAAAGTCAGCAAGACGCCTGTAAATTCGGAATCAAATTGAGCGTTCCAGCAATTCCTCTAAAGCTCTCTTTGACATTGTTAGAGACTTTGTCTCACCTCAAGTGTGTAAACAAACTCCCCTGGAATACCAAGAAGAGTAAATAACAGAACATAATATAACAATATAGAGGGGAGTAGGAGCACCCCTACAGGTGACCAACCTCGCGGGTGTAATATGGAAAGGAGTAATAGCACGACTACAGGTGACCAACCTCCCTGGTTAAAATGGAGGGGAGTAGGAGCACCCCTACTGGTGACCAACCTCCCTGGTGTAATATGCATGGGTGACCAACCTTAATGTAACATAACATAACAATATAGAGGGGAGTAGGAGCACCCCTACAGGTGACCAACCTCGCAGGTGTAATATGCATGGGTGACCAACCTTAATGTAACATAACATAACAATATAGAGGGGAGTAGGAGCACCCCTACAGGTGACCAACCTCGCAGGTGTAATATGGAAAGGAGTAATAGCACAACTACAGGTGACCAACCTCCCCGGTTAAAATGGAGGGGAGTAGGAGCACCCCTACTGGTGACCAACCTCCCTGGTGTAATATGCATGGGTGACCAACCTTAGTGATGTACTATAGAGGGGAGTAAGAGCACCCCTACAGGTGACCAACCTCCCTGGTTTATATAGAGGGGAGTTGGGGAACCCTACAGGTGACCAACCTCCCCGGTGTAACATCGAAGGGATTAAGAGCACCGCTGTAGGTGAACAACCTCACTGGTGTAATATAGAGGGGAGTAGGAGCACCCCAACGGGTGACCAACCTCACTGGTATAATATAGAGGGGAGTAAGAGCACCCCAACAGGTGACCAACCTCCCCAGTGCAATTAAGAGGGGAGTAAGAGCACCTCTAGAGGTGGCCAACCTCTCTGGTGTAATACGGAGGGGTGACCAACCTCACTGGTGTAATACGGAGGGGTGACCAACCTCACTGGTGTAATAGAGAGGGGAATAAGAACACCTCTACAGGTGACCAACATCCAAGGTGTAATCTAGAAGGAAGTAAGAGCACCTCTACAGGTGGCCAACCTCTCTGGTGTAATATGGAGGGGTGACCAACTTCACTGGTGTAATATAGAGAGGAATAAGAACACCTCTACAGGTGACCAACCTCCCTGTTGTAATATGGAGGGGAGTAAGAGCACCCCTACAGATTACCAACATTCCTGGTGTAATATGGAAGGGAGTAAGAGCACCCCTAGAGGTGACCAATCTCCCCAGTATGGTATGGAAGGGAGTAAGAGCACCTTTATAAGTGACCAACCTACCCGGTGTAATATAGAAGTGAGTAAGAGCACCCCTAGAGGTGACCAACCTCCTTGGTTAAATATGGCAGGGAGTAAGGGATTAAACACACCCCTACAGGTGACCAACTCCCCTGATTAAATAAGGGGAAGACTGTAATTGGAGATTGAGGGCATGGCTCTGGGTTTTCCTCTGGACCTGCTGATGCAGAAGCTGTTGTGCTGATTTCTTCTAGTCTGTGAGCACATTTAATTTTACATCAATACATAACAGTAGTTAGCGACAGCTTTTAGGCGATAGCTACAGGTTTGGGGCCCGCTTTGCATGTTAGCGATATTTATCTCTAATGACATGCAAAGTGGGCGTACCCAATCTGTTAGCGACTGAAAACAGTCACTAACACAGCTATCGCCTATTAGCAAGGCAGGCGCTAGGCACAATTATCGCTAAAAGCTAACGCCTGCTCAGACCACTTCTTAACCTGTATATCCAATGGGAGGTGGATATTCAGGTTAAGTCCCCATTAGCGATGATGCCTGAATATCGCTGGATTCCCATCGATATTCACGCATTTCGCCTCTATCGCCGGATATTTTATTGCTTTGGAGATAAACGTTGCTAATAGCACGTTATCTCTGCGATGATATGCGGCGATAGCCGGCGATAAAAATAAATGCGCTAAGCACATTTAGCGATAAATATCGCTATTTGTTGCTAATATACCCCTACGTTTGTAGGCCAGTGTTTGATGGACAGCTACTATGAGTGTGGGTTTGTGCTGAGAGAGGCTTGTGCTGGTGATGCTGAAAGACAAGTCTGGCAGCTGATGAGTCAGTGAGGCACGTGTGCTTGCCACAGGCAGCGTTTGTGATAACATCAGGGAAATTAACAGTAAAAACTGAGCCGCCAGGCCATAAAAGAAGTCCACGAGGAGCCATAACACTGACCCACTCGCAGACCTGTCAGATCACCCTTAATGGCAATGCCAAAGGGTCACCATAAATCCTGACATGTTAGCAAACAAATGACATATCTTATGGCGTTCATACAATTATTTCAAAAGCACTCTTTTCGGAGAAATGTGATTGCAGTAATTGTGATTGTTGGTACCTTGGGAGTCGTAGAGTGCATCATGCTGGCACAGTGACTCTGCAAACAGATAATGCGGCTACCTGCGGCACACGCAGTGGGCCCCTTAATAGGGCGGCCCCCTGAGTGCTGCTTCAGGCACCTCCCTGCGCCTTGTCTCTGGGGCCCGCTCCTCTGGGAGTCCTCCCCCTCGGGTCTGGCACCTCTTTGGCGTCATTTCCGGTGCACAGTGGGCTGGGTTTGTGAATGCAGCGCAATGAAGTAATATTTATATGTTTACATCTGGGGGAGCTGAGGAGTGTGTGGTTTTGTTTTGCAACAGGAGACACCACCGGCTGCAATAATAAAAAGAAAGATTTAATTAATGAAAGGCCACCCCGAGCCTGGACTTTTTTGTGGCTGCCAACTGGCGGGGGATTGGCTGATTCACACCTGTGCTACAGAAAGGAAAGAAGGACTACCCAGCCAGGCTCTAAATCAGGCCCTTATAGAGTTTAGAGAGTGCCTTTATTTGCACATACAATTTGATTTTTCCAAATTTATAAAAAATCACACACACAGGCACTCAGTATAAGTAACAAACTTTATTGTGTGATTAATAAAAATCTTTACAATGATGAACGTAATCAATCAATCAATCAATCAAGAAATTTGTATAGCGCACTACTCACCCAGAGGGTCTCAAGGCGCTTGGGGGGGGCGGGGCGTTATTGCTCGAATAGCCAAGTCTTGAGTTGCTTCCTGAAGGAGAGGTGGTCTTGAGTAAGATGGAGATGGATGGGGAGGGAGTTCCAGGTCTTGGCTGCCAGGTAGGAGAAGGATCTTCCTCCCATGGTGGCTTTTCGGATGCGTGGCACAGCGGCGAGAGCGTGGCTGGTCGATCATGTAGAAGGTCAGGTGGTCGTTGAGGTACCTGGGGCCTAGGTCGTGGAGGGCTTTGTGTGCGTGGATGAGGAGGCAGGACGTGATTCTTTTGCTGACGGGGAGCCAGTGCAGGTCTTTCAGGTGTCCGGAGATGTGGCTGTGGCGGGGGATGTCCAGGATGAGACGTGCGGAGGCGTTCTGGATGCGTTGGAGTCTTTTCTGCAGTTTGGCGGTGGTTCCGGTGTAGAGGGTGTTTCTGTAGTCCATCCGCCAAGGTGACAAGTGCCTGGGTGACCGTCTTCCTGGTTTCGGGGGGAATCCAACGGAAGATCTTTCGGAGCATGCGTAGGATGTTGAAACACGAGGACGAGACGGCGTTGACTTGTCTGGTCATCGACAGGGAGGAGTCCAGGATGAATCCCAGGTTGCGTGCGTGGTCCGTTGGTATGGGTGCGCTGACTAGGGCCGGGGGCCACCAGGAGTCGTCCGAGGCAGATGGTGATGGTCCAAGGATGAGGACTTCCGTCTTGTCTGAGTTCAGTTTCAGACGGCTGTTCATCATCCACTTTGCTACTTCTTTCATCCCTTCGTGTAGGTTGGTTCTGGCGGTGGTGGGGTCGTTGGTGAGGGAGAGGATCAGCTGGGTGTCATCGGCGTAGGAGATGATGTTGAGGCTGTGTTGGCGTGCGATGGCTGCGAGCGGGCTCATGTACACGTTGAAGAGGGTGGGGCTGAGTGATGATCCTTGTGGTACGCCGCAGATGACTTTGGTGGCCTCTGATCTGAACGGGGGGAGGCGGACTCTCTAGGTTCTTCCGGTGAGGAACAAAATGATCCACTCCAGTGCCTTCTCTTAGATTCCGACGTTGCTGAGGCGTTGTACTAGGGTGCGGTGGCAGACAGTATCGAACGCTGCGGAGAGGTCCAGGAGGATGAGGGCCGCTGTTTCCCCGTTGTCGAGCAGGGTTCGGATGTCGTCGGTGGCTGCGATGAGGGCGGTCTCCGTGCTGTGATTGGCTCGGAAGCCGGACTGTGAGTGGTCGAGGGATCCGTTCGTCTCGAGGAAGGCGGCCAGCTGTTTGTTGACGGTCCTCTCGATGACTTTGGCAGGAACGGGAGGAGCGAGATGGGGCGGTACTTCTTGAGGTCGGTGGGGTCTGCTGATGGTTTCTTTAGAAGGGCGGCGAGCTCGGCATGTTTCCAGCTCTCCGGGAAGGTGGCGGTGTTGAAGGAGCAGTTGATGATGTCCCGGAGTTGGGGTGCGATGACGGAGTCGGCCTTGTTGAAGACGTGGTGGGGGCATGGGTCGGTTGGTGATCCGGAGTGGATGGTGTTCATCATGCGGGTGGTGTCTTCAGTGCTGACCGGGGTCCAGTCGCGGAGGGTGGTGGTGGTGGGCGTCGGATCCGTGGTGGGGTGCGAGGTCTGTTTGCTGAAGCTGTTGTGTATGTCTGCGATCTTGCTGTGGAAGAACGTGGCGAGTGAGTCGCAGAGGTCTTGTGAGGGAGTGGTGTCATTGTTTCCGGCGCTGGAGTTGGAGAGCTCTTTGACGATGCTGAAGAGCTCCTTGCTGTTGTGTGCGTTGTTGTCTAGCCTTTCCTTGAATGCTGTCTTCTTGGTGGTGTGGATCAGCTGGTGGTGTTTGCGGGTGGCGTGCTTGAGGGCGGTCATGTTGTCTGTGGTCGGGTTCTTTCGCCAGGCATTCTCGAGGGTGCGGCAGTTCTTCTTGGAGTTTTTGAGGTCGTCGTTGAACCACGGGCCTTTCTTGCTTCCGGGCCTTCTGGGATGGGTTTTGAGGGGTGCGAGGTCGTCGGCGCAGTTGGTGACCCACTGTGCGAGGTTGAGGGCTGCTTGGCTGGGGTCCGTTGATCTGGTGGGAGGGTTCTGATTCAGTGATGCAGTGAGCTGCTCGGTGGTGATCTTATTCCAGTTCCTGCGGGGAACCTGTTGCGGGAGGTGGTGACTTGTGGTCTTTCTGAAGCTGAAGTTGGCATAGCTGTGGTCTGTCCAGTGGAGTCCGGTGGAATGGCTGAAGGAGATGTGCTTGCTGGAGGAGAAGATTGGGTCAAGCGTGTGTCCGGCGTAGTGGGTGGGGGTGTTCACCAGTTGCTTGAGTCCGAGGTTGGCAAGGTTGTCCAGAAGGGTGGTGGTGTTGTTGTCGTTGTTGTTCTCCAGGTGGAAGTTGAGGTCCCCTACGAGGATGTAGTCAGCGGAGAGGAGGGCGTGTGGGCTGATGAAGTCTGGGATGTCTTCGCTGAATTGTGTGCGGGGTCCTGGGGGTCAGTAGATGAGGGTGCCTCTGAGTGTGGTCTTGGGGTCCGTGTGTATCTGGAAATGGAGATGTTCGGCGGCTGTGGGGGTAACGTCGGACTTGGTCGTGATCCGGATGGTGTTCTTGTGGACGATGGCGATGCCTCCTCCGGTCTGGTTGACGCGGTCCTTCCGGATGATCTTGTAGCCGTCCGGGATGGCTATGGCGATGTCGGGTGCCGAGGAGGCGTTCATCCAGGTCTCCGTGAGGAAGGTGACGTCTGGAGATGTGGTGTCGAGCAGGTTCCATAGTTCCACGGCGTGTCTGTGGACAGAGCGGGTGTTGAGCAGGATGCACTTCAGGTGATTGCTGGTGGTGCTTGGCTTGGCGGGTGCGGGTGGGTTGCAGGTCCGGATGCAGGCGAACTTGCAGGATTGGCAGGTGAAGGGTCCGTGGGTGCGTCCTGGGGTGGCTTGGTGGCAGCCGGGGAGGCGTCCGGTGTTGAGTGCGCTGAGGGTGGCGGCGTCGTACGTCCGGCGGGTGGGGTGGCATCTGCGAGAGCCAGGGGGTCTGGCGCTGGGCGCGGTCCAGGCACGGACAGGCGCAGACAGGCTTACCTTTGGCGCGCCTTCGACGCACCATTGGCGCACTCGCTGCGCGTGAACGCTGCGCGCACGCGCGGACTCTGCCATAAATGGAGAGTTGACGGGGTGGAGCGAGGGAGGAGCAGCTGGGAGGCGGGAGAGGGGTGGCGAGTGGGGAGGGGAGCGATGCGAGGTGAGGCTGAAGGAGCGGGGGTGGGGCCGCGGGGGAGCAGCGGCGGGGAGCGGGGTGGGTCAGCGGAGGAACGGAGAGAAGAAACCAAACAGGGGCACAACAGTGGCACACAGGGGGCAGGCAAACAGTCAGGGGCACAACAACGGGAGGAAAGCGGCGATGGAGCGGACAAATGTCAGGGGCACAACAGAGAAATCAGGGCACAACAGCGGGAGAAACAGAGTACTGACACAAAACAGAATACTGGCACAATACAGTAAAATGCGGCAAAATGCAACAAAAGACGATCCAGCTAGTAGTTACCGGCAGTGGCTGCGGCAAAAGGGGACTGGGCACACGCAGGTGGGCCACGCGGCGGGTGGAGCGACCGGCTCTGACCAGGTCAGGTCAGGTCACAGCTCCCCGCCTCGTGGACACCACCTTAAGAGCTCAGTGGGAGGGAGGAACAGCTGGGAGGCGGGAGTGGGGTGGCGAGTGGGGAGGGGAGCGATGCGAGGTGAGGCTGAAGGAGCGGGGGTGGGGCCGCGGGGGATCAGCGGCGGGGAGTGGGGAGCGGGGTGGGTCAGCAGAGGAACGGAGAGAAGAAACCAAACAGGGGCACAACAGTGGCACACAGGGGGCAGGCAAACAGTCAAGGGCACAACAACGGGAGGAAAGCGGCGATGGAGCGGACAAAGGTCAGGGGCACGACAGAGAAATCAGGGCACAACAGCGGGAGAAACGGAGTACTGGCACAAAACAGAATACTGGCACAATACAGTAACATGCGGCAAAATGCAACAAAAGACGATCCAGGTAGTAGTTACCGGCAGTGGCGGCGGGCAAAAAGGGACTGGACACACGCAGGTGGGCCACGCGGCGGGTGGAGCGACCGGCTCTGACCAGGTCAGGTCGTACAAACAGTAAAACACATCATTTAATAGTTAAAATATTTACACACTGTAAAAAGAGTTAACTAGTGCCTAAAACCTGGTCGGCACCCCTTAAAGTACCATAAGCACAGGCACTCAAATACGCACAACTCGCTGTAATAACGGAACCACCCGGCCTGTTCACACACGCTGTTCACGCATCCACGCATCCCGAGGGGAGGCTCTCCTGAGGGCATAAATAAAGGGGTGCAAGACCGCTTGGGGTCTTTGGCCCAGTACTGTATAACTGCGTGTGTGTCCATCATTTACACTATGGCCCAAGCCTGCAGTCTAGTCTAGTACCTGTATCCCCGTGTTCACGGCACTCTCGCAGTCGGCGCCGGTGTTGCCGTTCCAGTTCGGCAGCGGGTGCCCACCCCACGTGGAGCTGCCGTCCAGTGACTGCACCAGGCTCTGGGTGCGTCGCCTCTGCAGGCGCGCCCTCGCCGAGAGCGTCATTGGTGAGAAGCGGTCCATCTCGCACAGAGCAGCACCCGAGGTGAGGCCTACACTGCGCGGTGGCGAGCGAGCACCCTGCTGGCCCAGAGATGCGCCGCCTCTGCCTGCGGGGTCCCGCACGGCTGCTGCCCAGCCGTGCTCCCACTACCACGTGGTTGAGCCGGCGGGAGAAGCCCCGCGCTTATCACAGCATGTCCCATTAAGAATACCTGCACGCTCGCACGGAGGGAAGGCTCGACCCTCGCGAGCAGGGGCCCACTGTTACACGCGCTCTCCCCCTTCTGCATGCCAGTGCCTCCTGAGGCCTGCTCGCATCTGAGGCCTCCAGCCCAGAACTCTAGCTTGCTGCCCTGCCTTCAAGCCTGCACAACAGTACGTGTGACAACGCGAGGGGGAGGAGACGTCCCTACTCGAGGGAGGCAGCAAGAGAAGGACATTTCTTCAGGGCCTCACACGCGCCTTGCCTGCATGCTGTACAGCAGGGGTTAGCCCAGAGTCACTTTTTCTGGCCCAGCACCAGAACGCTTTAGTGCCCCTATGCAGCTACCACACTCCTCCCAGAGGCACCTGGGGGAAGAACCTGCGCCGTTGTACCTGCGCCAGTGCCATTTTGCTCGCGCACCTGCACTGCTGCTCGGGGAGAGACTAGCTCCATACTAGCCACACCTCTTCCTGCACCTGCTGTGGAAAAGGAGCAACCCGGCCGCCACCGGTGGGGGTGCCCCCCAACGCACCGCCCCCTCAGCATGCCGCACTACAGTCCCCGCTCTGCAACAGGCTGCCCATCAAGCTCCTGCTCGGCAACAGGTTGCCCAACAGGCTCCTACTCCGCCCGGTCATGGCACGGCTGCCCCATTGCCGCCTTTCAGTGAACTCTCTGACCCGTCCACCGACGTCGTCTGGACCATTACTTCATTGGAGTGCGGGAGACAGACAGGAGAGTGAAGAGATCACCCCTCATGTGCTATGGAGGAGCAGAATTATACGACCTGTTCGAGACCTTGCCAGACAGGGGGGAGGATGACGACTACACTGGGGCGGTCGCGGCTCTGAACCGCCACTTTGATCCTCAAATCAACCCGGATTTTGAATGGTTCAAACTCAGGCAAGTGCGACAGGGGGAGTCCGAAACTATAGACGTCTTCTACACCCGCTTACAAAAGCTTGCAACTTCGTGTACGCTGCCAGATAAGAGGGCGGAAATCCACGCACAACTCATTCAAGGCTGCAGGTCGGTCCCGCTGCGATGCCTCATACTGCGGCACCCGGGCATCACCCTCGATGAAATTCTGGTTCTTGCCAGGTCCCACGAATTATCCAACGCCTGGGCGGATGAAATGGAAGTGGCTCTGAATCGGCCCACGACGTCGCAGCGGACGCCCGCAATCAAGGAGAAGAGAGTGGACGTGATCCGCAAACGGCCGCCCCAATCGAGAGGGGCTGCGAGGGCTCCACAAAACAACACATGCGGCAACTGCGGCCTGGATCACCCTCCAGTGGGGACATTTGCAAGAGGAAAGACATGTTCGCAATGCGGAAAACTCAAACACTTTGCTAAAGTCTGCAGGAGCGGAAGAGGACGGAGCAACACCCCCGGCCCGCGCAGGCTTGCAACAGCAGTACGACAGCTGACACTGGAAGATCCAAATAATCAAGGTGACAACACACTGCCAGGGTTCGACTTTGGGACGGAAGAGGATGAAGTATTCTTTGTGTCATTCGTTGGCAGAGAAGGTTCCAGGCGAAGACCACTGCCCATGTGCGATATCACCGTAGCAGTGTCCCTAGTGAATGCCTTTATAGAAACCGGAGTGTCAGTCAATGTGATGTACAGTGGCCAGTACGAGAAACTAGTGCCACGCCCGCCCCTCCTACCGTCCAAGGCAAGGATATATGCTTACGCCAGCGATGAGCCGCTCCCTCTACGAGGGGTCATGGAGGTTGAAATCACCAGTGACGGCCGGAGCCTGAGCACGAAATTCCATGTCACCGAAGGGGAAAGGGGACCCCTACTCAGTTGCCACACGGCGGAAGACCTAGAACTTGTATTTTTTGCCAATCAAGTACATGAGTCACACGCACGTGAGATGCTCAAAGACTTTCCCATGTTGTTTGAGGGTTTGGGCTGCCTGAAAGGGAAGACGTTCAAGATTTGACAGTCCGGCCCATGGCGCTGAGACACCGGAGAGTGCCATTCCACCTGCGGCTGCAGGTGGAGGAAGAGCTAAGAAAGCTTGAAGACCTGGGGGTGATAGAGAAAGTATCGGGCCCCACCCCGTCGGTGTCCCCCCTCGCCGTCGCCCCAAAACCGAAGCAGCCGGGGGCTATTTGATTATGCGTCGACATGCGCCTATCAAACAAGGCTGTAAAAAGGGAGCCTCATCTTACGCCCACAATGGACGACTTCATTGCCGACCTGAATGGTGCCAAATGGTTCACCAAGTTGGACCTCAATGCGGGGTATCACCAGCTGGAGCTCCACCCGACAGCCGGAACATCACAACGTTTTCCACCCACGTTGGGCTACGCCGCTACAAGAGGTTGAGTTTTGGAGTCTCATCAGCTCCAGAGATGTTCCAAAATGCCATAAGAGAGACGCTCTCCAGACTACCTGGGGTAATCAATTTAAGCGATGACATCCTTGTATTCTCCAAGACACTCGAGGAACACCATGCGCACCTTCGAGCACCCTACAGCGCCTGGCAGAAAAAGGTCTCACCCTGCACAGATCCAAATGTTCGTTCTATCAGGAGTCTGTGGACTTCTTTGAATACATCTTCTCCTGAGACGGGTTGCGTGTAGACCCGAAGAAAGTGGAGGCCATTCGGTCGGCCCCAAGACCCACCTCGGCCACTGAAGTCCGGAGTTTCCTGGGGATGGCCACATACTGTGGCCGGTTTATCCCCAACCTCGCATCTCTCTCCAAGCCACTCCATGTCCTCACGAAGGCGGGTCAACCATGAGCCTGGTCTGCCAAGGAAGAGCTGGAGTTTCAGGCAGTCAAGAGCACCCTCATCAATGACCGAGTCATGGCGTACTTTCGCCCAAATCGACGCACGGAGGTCGTGGTGGACGCCAGCCCCGTTGGGCTAGGCGCTGTCCTGTTGCAGGAAACCGAGTCAAGAGAATGGGTCCCCACCGCATATGCCAGTCGAGCGCTGACGGCCACCGAGATGGGGTATGCACAGATAGAACGAGGGGTGTTGGCCATAAAAGGGGCATGCCAGCACTTCCATCTATACCTCTATGGACATGAATTTCTGGTGGTCATGGATCACAAGCCCCTCATCCCGCTCATTGCCGGCACCGCTCGGCTCTCACCTCCACGGATCGAGAGATGGGCAGTGCAGCTACAAACATATCGTTTTGAGGTGGTCTTCCAGCGAGAGGACAACAACCCAGCTGATTTTCTCTCACGCCACCCTGGCCCACCCCCGTCACTCCACGCACCGGCAGATGAAGAGTACACAGAGGAGTTCGTCCGGATGGTCTCCCTGGAAGCATGTCCGATTGCGCTCATGCTTGAAGACGTGGGGAAAGCCACAGAGTCCGATGAGTGCCTCGTCAAAGCCAAGAGCACGCTGGTCAACCGAAACTGGCGTCACTTTCTGGACTGAGTCAGCTCCCTCACGACGGAAGAACAAGTCTTTCGGCAGCAGGTGTGGAGGGTGCAGAGCGAACTCAGTGAAGGCCCTCATGGGGTGGTCTTGAGGGGAACCTCCCTCGTGATCCCGAAGAGTCTGCAGAAAGAGGTGGTCGGGCTGGCACATCAAGGTCATCAAGGTGTCTCCAAGACCAAGGCCAGACTCAGGAGCAAGGTCTGGTTCCCAGGAATGGACGTCATGGTGGAGGAAGTGGTACACAACTGTCATTCCTGTAGCATCATGAGTGGCGACCCTGCGCCGCATCCGGTGATCACCGAAGACCCATGCCCGAACCATGGTCTAAATTGAATATCGACTTTGGGTCATTTCCATACGGACGGAACACGCTGGTGTTAGTCGACTCACATTCTAAGTTTCTGGTGGTGGAAGTAGTGTTCTTGACGGCGTTCTCCCACATCAAGGCTGTGCTGGATCGCACGTTCGCAATGATGGGCCTGCCGGACAAGATCAGATCCGACAACAGACCGCTGTTCCAAGGCAGAGACTTCCAGTATTACCAGACCTCCCATGGCATCCGACACTGGAACATCACTCCGCAGTGGCACCAGGTGAACGGCGAGGTGTAGCGGTTCATGCGCACGATGAACCAGGCCCTCAGGATCGGGGTGGACAAAGGAGATGATGCCGAACAGTGTCTCTCGCAGTTTCTCAGTGCATATCACCAAACCCCGCACTGAACCGCCAGGTGCGCCCCAGCCCATCTGCTGTTTCGTCCGGCCCTGAGGGACTTTGTGCCTTTAGATCAATCCTGGAGTCCCCATAACTAGATCAAAATGCTGAGCAAGGGAGAAGGAAGTCATCCAACGACAAAGAGAGTCAAGCTCGAAGAGCTCAGTTCATGAGCATTGAAGTTGCGGATAGAGTCATAGTAAAGCACCCTCACCCAAGCTAGAAGTATTGCACCCCATATGAGCTGGAAGTATGGGAAGTAGTCAACATCCAAGGGACCATGGTATCGGCAATGCGGGGCACCCGTGGTGTCACGAGGAACACCTCCTCGTTCAAAAGAGTCCCCAGGGACATGCAGGTGGATGACCAGCTCCCTGAAGAGCTGGAAGGTGGAGAAGGAGTGGTCCCGACAGAGGTCCAGTGAAGCCAACCGAAAGAGGTGCCAGTGCAACCCAGAAGAGAATCAGAAACAGTGGAGGACAGGAGGAGTCCTGAGGAGGTTGCACCTGCCCCCGCCGAGGAGCCCAAAGGGTCAGAAGCACGGAAGAGCTCCCAGAGCCAGAAGTATGGACTCCGGTCTCCGGCCGAATCCGACCCCTAGTCAGAGACTAAGAGACTTTGTGTTGTGTGCTCAGGAGATCCTGAAGTTTCCTGAGAAGAGTCAGTGCATCTGAAAGATTGGAAGGATGTAATAACGGAGCCACCTAGCCCGTTCACACACGCCGTTCACGCATCCACGCATACCGAGGGCGGGCTCGCCCGAGGGCATAAATAAAGTGGCGCAAGACCGCTCGGGGTCTTTGGCCCAGTACTGTATAACTGCGTGTGTGTCCATCATTTACATTACGGCCCAAGCCTGCAGCCTAGCGTCTCCCCTGCAACCCCGTAACTTCCAGCACTACACTTGCTAAACTAAGCACTCACTCACACTCACACCCATTGTATGACATATCTTGCAAGTTTATTTCTGGTACTTTGTCAAATGCGATTTTTGTTGAAAAAGATAGTTGGAAATGATGCCTGCAACAGATTTAAAATAATTTTCATGGAAGGTCAGTCTCGAAACAGAGTTCAGCCAATTTGGGGTACCAATCTAAGGTAGAACCTGATATCTGTGACAGTAGTGTGTGTACAGGACACAGCGGCTGCACAGTTCCTTGTGTGTCCAGCAGTCAAGATAACTCTGGTTATTAATGTTCTTGCTGAAGAGCAAGATCAGGGTTTTGTCTAGGGGCAGTTTTGATTCATTATAAAGTAGCGCAAAGAACGTGCACCATGCGAATCACTGAACTGTATTTTATGTGGATCGCTCAGTGGTTTACTGCTTTTGTCAGAGAGATACTTTTGTTACTTGCAATTCATAAGTTACAACCCTCATATAGCACATTTAGCTATGAACTGTCATCAAAGAAATCCATGCAAACTGCATGGTACAATTTATAATATTATGTTTTCCCCCAGTCTTTCATTATCATAATTTTGCTGAAAAAGGGTGCATTTGAGTAGAAATAGTTCTTTATTATTTAAGGCAACCACATGGTACATTTTAAATCCTGGGTTTGTGCTTCTCCACACCAAACATTCTTAAAATATACTGCCTACCAGTATCGGTGACAAGTGACTCCTACACCTTGTATCCCTCATTGTCTTATGTGACATTTCCTTTAGACATACATATGATTCATTGGGTCTGTATAAAGTGTGTGTGATGTAAAGTGCTCTGACCCCTTATACTGGTATGAGTAGCGTTATAAAACAAATGAAATGCATGTGAAAGAGGGGCTATGGAGAGACGAGGGGCACTGGTAGAGTGGGGTAGTAAGGATATTCGTGGAGAAGGTGGTTTTTGGGGGTGGAGAGTGCCTACAATGATTGCCCACTTGGGGCCACCAGCCTGAAAGATGACCCTGTGTCAGGGCTGGCTCTAGGGCGGTACAATCGGTGCCACCGCACCAGGCACTGACTTGGGCCGGCGGAGCCCTATTTGGAAGTATATTATCGTTTTAAAAGCACTTGCTGTTGCGTTCCTTGCCTCCAGCCATTATCAGGAATCAATAAAAACGTCAAGATAACTCTGTTCTTCCTGGAAAGAGACTGGGGTGTTGTCTAGTGGAAGTTTTGACTCATGGTGAGGTAGCACAGAGGGTTAATGTGCCTGCTGCAATGAACATGTACCATGCAGATCACAAAGTGCATGTAATGTAAATAGCTCAGTGGCTTACTGTTTTAGTCAGAGACATAATTTTGTTACTTGCAGTTTATAAGTTAAATTCCTAATATACAGCAGTGAGTATTAACTGTCCTCAAAGAGCTTCATGCAAACTACGAGGTATAGCTTAGAGCTAAATGTTTTTTATCCAGGTCTTTCATTATCCTAATCTTGCAAAAAGAGTTCATTTGGCGAGAAATCAATTCTTATTATTAAAGAGAACCCCTAACAATGGTGTTACGTTCTGAATTTGTGCTTTTCCAGACCAAGGACTCTTAACCCCTTGCACACTGCGGGTTTTCCCGCTGTGCGCTGACTTTTTCGAAAACCCGCGGTTCATGACGAGCTCAGCTCGTCATGAGCGTACGACAGGCGTAACTCATGACGAGCTGAGCTCGTCATGAGCGTGGAAGGGGTTAAACTATACGGCCTACCAGTATGGATGACATGTGACTCCTACACTTTGTAGGCATCTGTCTTATGTAACATTTCCTATACACTGATTTACACACTTATGAGTGATTGTCTCTGTGCAATGCATGTGTGATGTAAAGTACTCTAACACCATATACTGGTATGAGTGGCAATGTAAAACAAAATGTATCTGAGAGACAGTGGTTATGGAAACTTGAGGGTCACTGTTAAAGGGTGGTGGTGAGGGACTCCGTATCAGTAATGGTCTTTGGGGGGTTGGCTCTAAAACAAATTGTCGCACAGGGTACCACCAGTGCTAAAGCCAGCCCTGCTCTGCGTACGTGTATTGTATAATGTACTAGTTAATGTCACATGGCAGTGTTTTGAGTAATTACACATGCTATGATGGTTTGAACATACTTTAGTAGATTAAATCCTGTAAAAGCCTCTCCACTGTCAGAAAAGCCCTTGCCTGATGGAAAAAAATCGTTTTAACTGATGGTTTAACAAGACTCAGTATGAGACACACTCATATGAATCAATCATTGTATGCCAATACTATCATCTAGAATGGCAGAGCATGTGTGTCAATAATATTAACATATAGAGGCCCTGAGAATCTGCAATAGCACAAAAAAGCAATACATTCTCATATTTCTACTCTAGAGCTGACAGCGCCCACAGACGCTTGGAATTTGCTGTTACCTCCAACTTGGACTAGTGATAAAAGGTGAGTGAAAGATTCAGAGAATGGGGAAATTGTAAGCTTAAAATACGTTCAAAGATCATTTCTGTGTGCTAGTCCTTGTTTTTTCACATAGCCCTGTGACAGGGCTATGTGAAAAAACAAGGACTAGCACACAGAAATGATCTAGTCTTAAAGGCTGAGCCAGCAACTTAAAGAGCAAGAGACTGAAAACATCGGGCCCTATTCACAAAGGTAAATTTTGACATGAACATAATTATATCACTGAATTTACCTATATTTTGTATATACCTGCCACTAATCTGCAAAGCAATCATTATAGGATCACCTCTCCTATTTATTTCATAGTGGTAATTACGAGTTTGGCGGTCCGTAGGACTGCCAAACCCGCAGTGGCGAGGCGGCTACCGCGGCACCAGTTGTCTGACTGCCCTATTCTGAGTTTGGCGGTCGGACCGCTGCAACTGCTGGGGAAGTGCTGTTCCGCAGCAGTCTTGCAGTGGTGTGAGGCAGTAATATGCAGGCGGTGCCGTTGCCGTTGCGGCACTGCCAAGTATATTACAAGTTTCCTCACTGCCAGCCTTTTCATGACGGTAAGCCCACCATGAAAAGCCTGGCGATAGGGGTACTAAGGGGGCTCTACAGGGCCCTCTGGTGCCTCAGGCAATGGAGATGCATGCAGGGGGGAACATATGGTGCCCCCCTGTGTGCAAGCACCCCCTTTCCTGCACGGCATGGACTGCATGCAGAAACAGGCTTTTGTGTTCCCATGGCGGTCAAAGCGATACAAAAGGGGCTGATGGACGGAGCGTTTGAGCAAATCAAACACTCACCCCCAGTCAACTGATCTGGGTTTAATCCATCACCATTCTTTAGCCCACTCAGCCACCCCATTTCAGAAAGCCCGAAATCGGTCCTTGGATGCTTGTTTCCAGTCCAGGGAGGACCTGGCTTGGCAGTTCGGGCTGGACTGTTCCCATCGGGCACAGGGTCAAGACTGATTTGCATATAGCTGGGTTCAAACGAAAGGCATGGTGAGCAAAAAAACGATGGATTTAGGCCCAGATCTCTGTACTGGGGTGAATGTATGACATTGTTCTGCATTCTGTCCATCACCTGTTGTTTTTGCTGTTCCCATGGCGGTGCCTTTTTTAAAGGCACCACCATAGGAATGCCAAAGGACAGCCCACCAGACAGCAAGAATACTTGTAATCTGGTGAGTAGCTGGCAGTTAGCTTTGGTGGTATAAGAGCAGTATGCTGGCATGCCACCCAACTCACACCCCACCAAATTCAGAATCGGGGCCATAGTGAGGGCAGTCCCATCCCAGGCAGGCTCTCTACATGCTAGTCCTTTTTTATGATAGCTTAAAAGCTCCTTCCCCCATTTCACAATTCCTGTTTTGTTCCTGTCCGAGACAGGGAAGAACTGCTTCCTTCTGTGTTCAATTTACAAATATGTGATTACCAAGTGTACTCTTTATGTCCAGGTCAAAACAGGAGTTCAGTGCTCCTCCCTTGGCCGTGCTCCCTTTTCATGTTCGAGGGCAAGGAGCTGTGTAGTGTGGGCCAGTGGGCTGGCCACTCAGGAACCCAGTACGCATTGGTTCTCAGGCACCGCAGCAGTGCTCTAATGCACGCCTCGCTACAGGGAGGTGGCACACTGGTTTTTAGCCCCAAGTGTCACGTGTCATGAGACTTGGTGGCTGGGAGAGCGGTATAAAAGGAAAGTAGTGCTGCTAGCACTGTGTACTTCCTGCTTTGGTGTGAGACACCTCCCCATTGACTTGGGGCAAAGCGACACAAAAGAGGACGAATGTAGAAGTTTTGGAGGAGGAACATATTTTGGAAATATCAAAAGCAGACCTCCAGCCCATGATCAATCAGGCAGTGGATGCTGCACTCAATGATCAACATGCTAAGAAACAAAAGTTTGACCCTGATGATGATCAGGACAGTTCCACAAAAGGAAAATACTTTTAGGGGACAGCTGTTCACGACATATCGGCCCATATATTGGAATTTAGCCCTTAAACCCCAGATGAAGACAGGTTTTATGCTCATTACAGTACGTTTTGTGGATGATGTTCCTTTGCATGACCTCAAAAGGATATTATTTACAAGGAGTGGAAAGAAATTAACCAACAAAATGCCCCATGATTAATAAGGAAGGATACCCCATTAAACAATTTTTGGAGATGTTTCCATAAATTCTGAAAGTGAACTCTATTTTGGCATCCAAGGTGTCTTCTTCTTCTTTATCTTCTGAGGAGTCAGGTGTAGTTGAGAAGAAGGTGGAATCTTATTTATTTCAAAGGTTTTATATAGCGCTACTGGACCCAAGAGTATCAGAGCGCTTTACAAGGCAGGTGAAAACAAACAATGAAAAAAACTAAAAATCAAGCAAGAACGAGTTACAAAATGATAGTGTATTCAACATGTCTAAAGGGGCAAAGAGACATAGAGATAGAAATTAAGATAGAAATGGATAATGAAAGTTAGGAGAGAGAGGGGGGTGAAGAGAGGGGACTAAGAATATGAGGGCATAGAGAGGGGGAGTGAAGAGGAGTGCATAATAGAGGAGAGAGGAGTGAACATGTAAGGTGTCACTAACATTAGATACCCCAGTACTTGGAACAGCCTTAAAGAGGTCATATGCAGCATCCAATTTTCGTTTACATGCTAGTACTTACAGCACTTATGCCTGACATGTTTTACTAAAGGATTTTGTTTTGTTTTTATGTATTCAGGAGAACTTTGACCCTATTGCAATCTTGGCAAAGATGGATATTCAATCGCAGTTCCTCTTAGATGTGAAATTCAACAATTTATGGGCATCCTCAGCAGGGCCAGTGGCAGCAGTGACTAGATGCATATTTCTTCTTTGGATGAAGCTCTGAAAACTTAAAGCCAATCAAACAACTCATGTCCTTAAACTGCCTTTCTTATGTCCCAACATCTTTGGCAAGGAGTCAAATGAGATGATTCGAGATCTGAAGATGAGAAGAAGATTTTAAAACCCCTCAAGTTGTTTCAAGGGGAAAAAGTCAACTTTCAAGGTAAACAAGATAATAGTCAGCTAGATTTGGGCAGCTGCGTTTGGCAACAACTCCTGAGCACAAAGACAAGCTAATCAAGAATCAAGTCAGAAGTGGCTATTTAGAGGTAGAAGCAAGACTTCAATTCTTCCTGCCTCAACAGACACTACATGCTTTGGATCAGTGGGTGCTGTCAATCATCCACCAGGTTATCAGATTCCCTTTGTTCATCCTATACCAAAGCATATATTCAGACTTACACTGTTATGAATGGACAAGGTAAAAAGTGAAGCAATGTTGACAGGCGTCGAGAAATTACTCTATCAAATGGTGGTAGTTTTAGTTTCTCCTCATCGAAAGATAAATGGCTGTTTTTCAATACTCTTTTTAGTTTTAAAACAGACCAGATCATTTCGTATGTCAAGTTGGAACCGTTCAGAATGATTGCACTGCAGTCGAGCATTCCACTGATAAAGAAAGATGTCTTTCTGGTGACTTTGGATTTGGAGGACGCATATTTCCATTTATCAGTCCATCCAGAGAGTCAGCAATTTCCAATGGAGGAGAGACATTATCAGTTTCAGGTGCTCCCATTCAGCCTCTCAACATCCTCAAGGACCTTCACCAAGGTACTAGCTATCCAGAAGTGGAAGTTCTGAAACTTAAGATGATTTCCATTTCCAATATCAGGATGATTTGTTAATCTGCGCTTCTTTTCCCCCTAAGGCACAAGAAGTAATGACATCAACACCAACCTACTTCAGCAAATGGGGATCAGACTGAATATTCTTAAATCTCACCTTGAGTTGGTCTAATGGATACAATACATAGGAGCAATCTTCAACGTAAAGAGGGGGTCTGTCTTTCTTCCACCAAACTCAATTGAGTCATTGAGTCAACCCTACAGACTCGTCCCTTTTATCAGCAGCAGCCAGGTTTTGGGTGAAAGTGCAAGGGTTAATGACAACACCAACAACTGTTGTCCCATGGGCTTATTTTCACTTAAAGCCGTTAGTAAATCACTTATTAAGACAGTGAAATCCAGCGTTGGCCAACTACGGGACACTAGTCTGGTGTCATCTGCAATTGTTCAGAAATTGAGCTGGTGGCTTAATAAACCCAATTTGGAGAAGTGAATTCCATTCCATATTCTCCCCACTATTCAGCTAACAACAGATGCCAGCTTGTGAGGCTGGAGAACAACCCTGGGTCATCTGAGGCCCTAATACGTATAGAGCGCACTTTGCCTGTTTGCGCCACTGCGCATCTTCAAACAGGTGCACACGTGCTCAGACAGGGAAAGTGCGCCCCATGAGATTGAATGTGCTGCCCGCTCCCTCCCCTTTTAAGAGGGGAGAGAGATCCCCTTGCAGGCGGGTGCAGTGAGTGACTGCCCCGCCTGCAAGGGAATATCTGGGGGGGTCAATAGGACCCACTTGCACCCTCCAGAGTGCTGCCATCAGGGGGCGCACGGACAGTGAACCATCTTTTTGTGGCACACTGTTAGTGCTCACGTGAAGAGGTAAGGAGATTCCCTCTTTTGCATGGCACCACACCCCATGCAAATGAGGGAAGGCCCTCTTAGGATAGCACTGGCACAACATGTGTGCCAGCGCTATCTGTATTACGGAAGGGGTTGCACAATAGTCTGTTCTCCCTTCTGTAATACCAAATTACCCCGGGGTGCACAACACAGACGCAAACACCTGTTGCACCGAAGGGGCACTTCTGTCATAAGTGCTCTGGAGTGCAAGGGATAATGGTCTAAGGGTGACAAGGTACATTTCTCCAATTAGAGAGAACTAGCAGCAGTGTGGAAAGCAATCCAATTTTTCCATCTCCAGTTCCAAGGCTAGAACCTTGTGATTCGGGCGGACAACCAGGTAGCAAGATGTTGCTTGATTCACCAGGGAGGTACAAGGAGTGATCATATGTTGGTAAATTATGTTTGTTCTTGGGCAGAGAGGAATCTAATCTCAATGAATGCAGTCTACAGTTAAGGAGAACTGAAATTTCATGTAGACAACCTAAGCCACAACCTTCCTTCATCAGTATTTTACCATCTGTCTTATTCACTATATATCCAGATCTGTCATCTGTTCAGGACCCTGTGGATAGACATGTTCACCTCAATGCATTAGTTTTGCATGGAGGTGAATTGTCAACAAGCATGGGCACTGGATTCCTTAGCAATACTTGGCCCCAGGATCTCTTGTACGCCCTTCCTCTAATTCCCGTCCTCCCGAAGGTGCTGCAGAAGATTTGGGGGGAGAAGGTATCAGTGATTGTTACTTTTGGACCGTATCCAAAAGCTGAAACCATTGGCCTGGAGCTCGAGAGACGAACCTTAGACAAGTTTGAATGCCCTAGACATGTATGGAAAGATATTCAGCTGTCGCCAAAGGAATCTACCCTCTCATTGTATAAGTAAAACTGGGGATAATTTTCAAAATGGTGTTCTCTTAAAGGTTTAGATCCAGTGACAGGGAACCCTTTTTAAATTCTTGAATACATTTAGAGAGGGTTTCATCAGGAATGTGGCTCCTTCAACCTTAGTAGCCCAGTGGGCAGCTATTAAGGTCTTTCTGGGTTCTAATAGAGAGTTGGAAAAGTTAGCTCCATTGGCACTGAGGTTGTTGCAGAGTATTCGCCTTCATAAACCAGTCACACAGGTTATTCCTCCCTCATGGGTTTTGCCCACGGTCTTGAGGGGTTTGCAGTTGCACCCATTTCAGCCTGTCCAAGTGGCAGGTATTGTTTGGGTATCAGCAAAAGCTGCCTTCTTAATAGCAATTACATCAGCTGGGCAGTTAGGTGAGTTGAAATCCCAAGTAGTCTATTTTCCATATTTGCAGATTCTTCATGGTAAAATGGTGTTAAGCCTTGATCCCAAATTAATTCCAAAAGTAAATACGAAGTTTGATTTGCAACAAGAAATAATTCTCCTTATCCTTCAAGAAGGAGATTTACAGGAAGTTCCTTCTTCGTTAGATGCCAAAGGATTTAATTAATTTATTTGCAAGGCACAAAGGCTTTCAGAATATTAAACTAAATATCAGATTAAACTATAGGCAAGAAAATGACAGCCTCAACCTTAAGCAGATGGGTTTATCAGTCTATTTGTAAGGCTTACAAATCTCTAGTTGAGGTTTACTCTTCCCAAGTTCAGGAAGGATTGCTAGGTCAGTTTCATCTTCTTGGGTGGAGGCTGGAGGGGTTCCAATCCAGGAGATATGCAGAGCAGCCACATGGGCATACCATCATACTTTGATAATCATTATAGGTTAGAAGTGATGAATTCAACTACAAACAATAAAAAAACATCTGAGAGATGGCGTAAAACGTTTTAGTTTTTGCTGCTTGTGATTTCCTCACTATTTATTGACTGGAAGGATGAGGTCCAATGAGGGGTTAATGAACCATTAGTTACCTGTAAACTTCCTTACTCCGATTAAGGTCCTCCACCCTTCCTCCCTCCCACTGAGGTTTTTCATCTCTATTCTTGGCTTGCTAATTCAAAAAATTGAGAAAGGGAGGGACGAGCATTTAAGGTTCGGCGCTAAGTAAAAACAAGCTTTTGCAATTCAATAGGTCTCGCATTTTAGAAAGTTTGACCTATTGGTATTGTAAATGACAATGCCTTTTATTATTGCAGGTTTTGGAAACACGTAAATAAAAGGCATTGTCATTTACAGTGGCAATAGCTCAAAATCGTGCAATTGTGAGACCTATTGCATTGCAAATGCTTGTTTTTAATGTTAGTATATGTTCTCTGGAGTAGGAATAGTAATTTTTACCTTCCCGGTATCCAATGCTTTCCCTACTGTTGCACTCACTGGAGTGGGAATAGTAAATGTTATGCCTACGCTATCCAACTCTTTCCCTACTGTTGCACTCTCTGGAGTTGGAATAGTAATTTTTACCCTCCCGCTATCCAACGCTTTCCCTACTGTTGCACTGATTGGAGTGGGAATAGTAATTTTTACCCCTACGCTATCCAACGCTTTCCCTACTGTTGCAGTCTCTGGAGTTGGAATAGTAATTTTTACCCTTACGCTATCCAATGCTTTGCCTACTGTTGCACTCATTGGAGTGGGAATAGTAATTTTTGCCCCTATTCTATCCAATGCTTTCTCTACTGTTGTACTCACTGGAGAGGGAATAGTAATTTTTACCCCCACGCTATCCAACGCTTTCCCTACTGTCGCACGTTCTGGAGTGGGAATAGTAATTCCCCCCCCCCCCCCGCTATCCAACGCTTTCCCTACTGTTGCACTCACTGGAGTGGGAATAGTAATTTTTACCCCTACACTATCCAACGCTTTCCCTACTGTTGCACTCATTGGAGTGGGAATAGTAATTTTTACCCCTACGCTATCCAAATCTTTCCTTACTGTTGCACTCTCTGGAGTGGGAATAGTAATTTTTACCCCTACGCTATCCAACGCTTTCCCCACTGTTTCACTCTCTGGAGTGGGAATAGTAATTTTTACCTCTATGTTATCCAACACTTTCCCTACTGTTGCACTCTTTGGAGTGGGAATAATAATTTTTACCTTCCCGGTATCCAATGCTTTCCCTACTGTTGCACTCACTGGAGTGGGAATAGTAAATGTTATGCCTACGCTATCCAACATTTTCCCTACTGTTGCACTCACTGGAGTTGGAATAGTAATTTTTACCCCTACGCTATCCAACGCTTTCCCTACTGTTGCACTCACTGGAGTGGTAATAGTAATTTTTACCCCTACGCTATCCAACGCATTCCCTACTGTTGCACTCACTGGAGTGGGAATAGTAATTTTTACCCCTACGCTATCCAACGCTTTCCCTACTGTTGCACTCTCTGGAGTGGGAATAGTAATTTTTACTACTATGCTATTCAATGTTTTTTCTACTGTTGCACTCACTGGAGTGGTAATAGTAAATTTAACCCTCTCGCTATCCTATGGTAAATATATTGTATATTTTTTATTATTACTATGTTTATATATTTATATATATATATATATATATATATATATATATATATATATATATATATATATGTGTGTGTATTTAAATTTTGTATTTATTTTTATTTATATTATTATTTAATAATTTTAATATTATTTAAGTATTTTAAGTATGTTTAAGTTAGTTATATTTATTATTTCATTAATTTAAAATTACTTTTAACTATTTTAAAAAATTCGATATTTTGACTATCTATATTTTTGTAGGTCAATAGTTTTGATTCGATATTTTTGTACTTACCTGTTTGAAGATAGGAAGTCGATATTTTGGCATTCTATATTTTTTACTCGATATTGTTGTAGGTCTATATTTTTGCCATCAATATTGTTTCAGTGATCCGGAAACTGTGGCACATGGCGATAACGATGCTGGGTTTGGAAAATAGAGTGAAAAAGCAAACTTATCAAATTAGAACAGTATAATTCCTAACCACGCAATTGGCTTCCACAGACTAACAGGGCAAGGCAACATCTGTTGCACAAACACCACAGAGACCAAGCTTGGTTTCGTTTCACTGTTTACTTTTCATAAGGAAATAGGTATTCACACCTTTGACTCCGCTCCACAGCCCTCCCTGCTCCCTGGGGACCCCGGTTAATACATCAATGATGCTGATTTTCTTTAAAGAGAAGCACAAGTAATTATCTCCATTTATCTTTCGACAGTTTACCATGGAAAGTGTAAGGTTATTGATGAACCTATTTCGAAGGTTCCGGAGTTCTGTCGATATTTAGAAATTGTCGTAAAGGTGTCGGAGGCCTATTTTTGGAGAGTTGGATTGTGGAGGTAAAAGCAAAGAACGCATTTTTGTATGCTGAAAGATCATCTGGCCTGTCAACTTTGCTGGCAATAAATCATTCTTAATTTAAGAGCTGCTGGAAAGCCCAGTTCAGGAAGATAACAGAGAAACTTTTCTGTTCAGAAGATTGTTTAGCAGAACAGTTTACTCAGCTGAAGGTAACATGGCTAATGCAAATCTATTTAGAAAAGGAAAGGCCACATTTTCTGAACAATCTTTGCAACTGCTTGTTGACAACATCCTGGAAAACTATGATGTTTTATTCGGTGCACAGTCCCATCGTACATCTCTGCACATTAAAAATGGTATCTGGGACAGTATTCTTCAAAAGATAAATGCCATCTCCACTACCTAACGCCTTGTAACTGATATTAAAAAGAGGTGGTATGACCTGCGCAAGAAAGTGCGTGAAGATTATAGCAAGGCAAAGCAGCACCCTGAAGGGACAGGTGGCGGGTGTCCCTTAGAGCTTAACCTTAGTAAGGTTGAACTAAAAGTGTTGGAGATTATGGATCCTGCTAGTTTGAAGGACTAAATAGAATTGATACCACCCTGGAATGCACAGAAAATGAACAGCCAGGTAAGCTTTTTCCCTGCTCCTTTTATCAAAATAAGTTTAAGCCCTAATCAAATGTCCATTACGAGAGCAAAACCTCGCATAATTTTGGTAATGTTCACATTTCGCTTTTTAGGCAACATTTCTGAAATTCATGTATTATCCCATTTTGCATAGTTAAGCATCATAAGCAGCAAATATGTAGCAGAGAACAGTACGAATGACCAGAACGCTAGTGCATGCTGTTTGCAGTGCTTCTGTTTTTTGCACTGCATTTATTGCGAGCAATGCATCCTCTTTACAAAGAGGCACCCTTACCGAAGTTGAATACTATATTTAGTGGTTAACCTGTCTTTTTATAGCATTCGAAGACTATTTTACGTCAATTTTAGTATTCAGTAGTATTCTTTTTGTGAAGCCTAGTGTATGAAGACTACTGGAATGTGAGTGATACTACTTGAACACTAACAGAATACTTCTCAAATACTTATTTGCTAAGCAAATAGTCTTCATTTACAATGCAGAAATATCATTGAATATGAATTCTACAGGACTGTAATGAATATTACCAGACTACTGATCACATTCTCCTATTCAAGTGTTGCATGCTGAATTGAATGATTTTGTTTGCAGAGATTTGTATGAATATGAGCTATTATGTGCTTACTACTAACATATTAAAAGATGTAAGTGCAAAGCATTTTTGTCCAAACTTTCAAAGCTTAACTGAATGGTATGGCTAGGTTAATAGTATTCTATCACAATACTAACAAACAAACATGCATGTGTGTATATATATTTTCATTATTATTATTAGGATCATTTTTAATTATTAGAACCTTAAATGTAGTGCTATTCTGAAAAAGGTGAACCATCTAACTAGTAATAAAGTTTACAAACTGTTTGTGTTTTTTTTCTCTAATCATTTTAGGTACTCTTAAAAAACCCTAATATATGTGGCTGTTATAGTAAAGGAATACACAGTTCCACAACAATATCGTGACAGTTATAGTAAAAGAATAAGTGAAGTGTTGACACAACTTTGTGTTTTGAATCCCGAACTCTGTTCAACATCCCCTGATTAGTTCACTTACCCTCCCTGTTCCTAAAACAAAAATTGCAACATCTGGCTCTTAGTGTAAAAATATCTTGTTCTCACATAAAGTGGCCACTGATGTCTTTCGGCCAAGTTTGCGCTATATAAAACTCCACTTAAATGTTTAACTTTCAACACAAATTAAAATGCGTTCTGTGTCTCACCTGCTTCTACAATAGTTGGCTCAAACAAAAAAAATAAAGGCTTCTAAAGATGGTGTGCACTTCTGCAGAGAGGTTGTAAGTATAAGTTGGGGACAGGTTGTCTTTGCAAATCTTTGATGACTGCCAAGTTAATTCTTCACTGTCCACCTGGTGCCTTTTCTGTTTCTTGCATCTACTTGCATTGTATCGGAGAGGAAGTGGAAGCACAGTGCCAGTGTGACCGAGATCAAGGGAGATAGAGTTGTTGTGCCAAGCAGGTTGTGGATCCGGTGCCCTGCTCACTAGAAAGTGGACGGAGAAAGCATTCTTCTATTCAGTTCTGTATTTTTTGGGGGGGTGGAAAGGAGTGAGAGGCAGGAAGTTAGAGCGGCGCTTTGTTTGAAAGGCGGGAGCACGTAACTTATATGCAGCCATTGATTGTTTTATTTCCCAGGTCGAACATGAATACTTTAGAAGCCATCCTAGGATCATTGAATGCCCATCGAACTACTGTAGCAGTAATGTTCATGTCATCAGACATCATCAACCTCTTGAAGTCATCAGCAAAGTTTAGAAACTTGGGAGATGTTGATTGGAGGATGACTTGAAAATGAGCATCTGATGACTTCACAAGATGTGAATATTCCTGATTACTCAAGGAAGATTTGAAAGTATCTTATTACTTCATAAGGCGTGACTATTTCTGATGACTTGAGGATGATTTGAAAATGAGTATCTGATGACTTCACTAGCATCAATATTGTTTCTGATGATTTTCAAATGATTTGTATGCATTTACATATAGATTAGGTATGTGTGTATAATGTATTTATATATGCATAATGTATTTATGTAGGCATTAGGAATAGTAACCCAAACAATATTTCCTGTGTATCTCTATGCGGCTGTATGACATTACAACGCATGCTTTTACCACGCATGCCTTTACAACGCGGTTTTTACATCGCAAACCTTTACAACGCATAGCGCTTTGGGGCGCTGGATAGTGAAAAGTTTAATTTACTATTCCAACTCCAGTCCCCGTGGACACTAGGGAAGGTGTTGGATAGTAAATTAAACGTATTCCCTATCCTAGAGCGCCCCCCAGCGCAATGCGTTGTAATGGTTTGCGTTGTAAATACCGAGTTGTAAAGGCATTGCGTGGTAAAAGTTGCGTTGTAAAGGTTGTTCACCTCTCTATGCATTAAGTACATGATCTGAAAGGTGTAATATGTACAGTGTGTGTGTTTAGTTGAACTATAGGTAGACCATCCAAACAGTTAAGTTGGCCTATTAGTCTGGCTGCTCTAAGCTTCTGAAAACCGTTGTACAGTGCTCACAGGGTTTATATTTTAGCTTAGTTTATTCAAAATTTTTGTCTGTTCAGCCTTTCGTGCACAGCAGGTGACAAACATGGTTTATAAGGAAAAACAACATGATAAGAGAAAGGACTAGTACATTAATACAGCTAAAAGGGGGAGTAATGGTGGCAATGTGATTGTGGTGTGCTAAAACAGGGCAAGAATCACTGACAGATAGAGCTCCATCTTGGCTCAGTAGTAGTTAAATAAATTGAAGCTAACTGGGCAAAATTACAGTGCGCTCATATCAGACACATAGGCACCACTGCCACAGAACACTTGACATAAACTCAGCAGTGATAGCAAAACTCAAATATTTCAATATGGCTTAAACTCAGTATTGGGATGTGAAGTTACGTGCAGTAATGGCAATTACCACTCATTAGGCATTAGACTAACGCATTTCAGTGTGATGCTCCGTATCACTGCACTGAAATGCATTGTCACACATTTATAGCACCTCAGCTGCATGCCTGCGTGCTGCTATGTTGCACTTCCACCAGTAGGCAATACTTTAGCTGACACAATGCGCTCCACGCGCCGCTTGAGGCAGGATTGGGGGCTGGCTCAGCTCTTGGCTAGCAGCAGTGGCTGCAATTTTTCACCCAATGCCACAGCAATTTAAATTTCAGTAATGACGTCACCTCATGAGTCTCCAGTGTGGATTTTGCTCTCCTAGTCGAAAATAGGCGGGCCTGGCCACCTGCGGTGCAAGAGGACCCCAGTTTAAGTTCTTTAGCTGTGCAGTTTGAGAGGGTAACTGCCCACTGCAGAATGCCCCGCGCACTTAGGCATAATCGTGCTGCACACTGATCTGGACTGGAGGCTGCAGGAGAGTGGTGGTGCGGTATTCAGCAGCCTGGTCATCCTGCACTGTACTAGTGCAGCTGTGACGAAGAGCAATGCTGGATGAGTTGGTCAGTGTCCTGGACCACAGTACCCACTGCCCCAGACCGGGATGTATAGTGCCAGGGGGAGTTGTCACGGCTGTCCTCGCCTGTACCGTCAAGGCGCTTGCTAACACAAAGTAAGTGTCACTGTATTAATCTTCTCCTTGGTTTCCAAATGTAATTCAACCCCTTAGAGTAAAAGTTACACCTGAGCGATCGACAGCAGTCACACTGCATTATGCACAAAATTCAGTTTAACCACGTTTCCAATCTGGGCCATTACCTTAGGGAGCGCTGATTGACGATTAAAGAATGCCTCATCCTCATGATACTGGGCCTGTACAATCGTCATGCAGAGATGGTTTTGCCAGGTCATCGTCACTTTTCACTATAGGTGGTGGCAATGTATTATACAAAACCATTACATTGCATTTTCCCCTTGTCCCCTGCCCACAGGCCCGCGGTGCACAATACGTACATTGGTCTGTACTGCGAGTTTGTGCTGGCGATGCTGGCTTGGCACAGGATGTTTTCCCTACCTGCACCGGCCCCCTTCAGCCCATCTGGACTTAATCGACCGGCAGGGGCGGAGGGATTTGAATTTCACCCTTACTAGTAAAGCCCTCCAGCCACGTTGTTTGTCCCTCTCTTGGGTAGAGGTGGGCTGTGACTGCATCCCTAACCTGAGTTAGGAGAGAAACAACACAGCAAAGAGGCTGGCTGTCATGGCGCCAGCAGCCCTGAAAGAACCTCAGAGAGCACAGCTGGCCTGAGAGGGGCGAGAGCTGTAGTGTGAGAGTTACTGCTCAGCTGCAAGAGTGTGCAGCGGTCGGGGGTATGCAGCTGTGGTAAACTTCCTCACAAGCTCTTTTTCTTCAATAATATCACTATGAGGCCCTTCTGCGACGTTACCGCCCTTCTATTTCTGGTACTTTTCAGCAGTTTTAAGGTCTTCTTAGAGTTTCTTGTTGCTCAAATAGGGGTACTTTGTGATATTTATATGTTTCCCTTGTCTTCATTGCTTGATTTTGCTTGTGCGAAAGTTTCACTCATGATCGTTGAATGTCACTCATAATTACACTAAAATTATGAAAATGTCACACATAGTAATCTAAAACATTGGCAGCTATGACAGCGACATGGATAAGACTGGGTTAGCTTAATAATTGGTTACATGAATTAGAACTACAACCCCCAAAATGCACTTCAATTTTAATTTGGAGCTAAAAAAATGCAAACTAACTTGTGAAACTTAGTCACCTTTTGACATTACTACTATAAATGGTTTGAGCTTTAAAAGTCGTTTCTGCGTTTTTCAGACAATTTAATTAAAATATTTTAGATTCATATTTTTATTTTCATGCTGCAATACGTTATTAAGTGAACTACATATAAAGCTGTTTGCTTTACAAAGCATAATAAATGTTTCTCCTCGGTGTGCTCGTTCACTTTTGTAACCTGGGGTCATCATTATGTGGAACTCCAGTTCTTTAGGCTTTCGGCTTTCTTCTTTTGGTCTTCTGTTGATGGGCATTGGGCTTGTTCTGTCGAGCAGAGTTGAGTTGGGCTCTTTTTGGGCTTCATTTGGTCGAACTTGGGCTGCAAAGTTTCCTTTGCTCTCCTGCGCCTGCGCAGTCTTTTGAATTGAAAATGAGGAGCGGTAAACTTGGTGGAGGGTGAGCATGTAACTTGCTGTGTGCATCACCAGAAAAGCCCCTTTAAGAGACTAACTCCCCCTGATCCACTGGCAACAGTCGAAGGTAGGGTACGTTTACGCGGGAGGGTTGGGGTGGTGAGCTTGCTGGCCTAAGTGTGGTGCACATTACCGACTAAGCTACAGTACAGACTAGTTACTTCACTCGAAGTCCCTTTCACTGGTTCTTCGGCGCATACAGCGCTACTGTAGGCCCCGGTATTTATAGAGAAAATCTGCACAGCTTTAGAAAATGGAAGGCACGTTCTTTTACAGTTTTCAGCTGTAACAGATCTGCCTTCACAGCACTATTCTACGCCTCCGCCTACAGGCATGCACTCGCCGCTTCCCAGTGGTTTACGTACCCCTTTCACATAATGGAAGGCACACAACGTTCTCAAACAGACGCGGTCTCCGACAATCACTATTTAATAAGGAAACGGCGTGGGGTTCCGTCAACTTCGTTGGCTTAATTTCCACCATAAAAAGAAACCGGAAAGAGGCTGTTCCCTAGGCTTGGAGGGGAAACGCAATCCTGTATACACGCACACATTTTCTATACAAAAACAAGACTGCACCTCTTAGAGCCCAAAGCAAGTGTGTATTTTCAAATCTGTACATATGTGCAAACGTGCATTGTGCCAAAAAATGCATGTGCACGATGTAGTGCTGTTAGCACTCTAGTTGTCGCACGCACGCATCCCCTCATCCGCAGGCCAGGCGTGGCCTGCGGGGAATCAATAAATGGAAGGCGTGTGCTCGGACACGTCACTTCCGACTAGCCTGGGGTGTGCGGCTGACTGGTGTACGCTGCGCACCTCCACCCCTGCGCAAGCGATCAATGCAGGCCGTGTCCCCAAGGCATCACCACATTACACTGGCGACGAGCGGAGGGGGCCCAACCCTCGCCCGTGCACCTGCACCCGACGGAGCGGTCCGCTCCTCTTCCGCGGCGCCGACCGCGCGCACCCTGGCTCCGGCCAGTGGGCCTGCTGCTGTTGCTGCCAGAGCACTCCTCCCTGCCTCTACACCACCTGCCTGCTGAGGACACGACCCCCCTCTCTGGCTGCCCTCCGGTGAGGGTGCGAGCCGTCTGCTGCTTCCCGCGGTGCTCCGATTTGAAGGTGTGCGACATCTTGCTGAACCTCAGGCATCTCGCGTGGTCCGCGGCACCGGCACCCTACCAAACCTCACGCATTTCGCGTGGGAAGCGGGAAAACGCCCTGCAAAGCCTCACGCATCCCTCGTGCACCGCGTTTTTGGTCTGCTGTGTCCTGGAAGAGTGTGCTGACACCTGGAGGGACTACTGCCTACACCCAGGAAACAGGGACACTTGTCTGGAGCAGTCCTGACCATCCAGAAGCGGACAAGACACGGTGCACGTGGCGCAGGAGGAAAATTGCGACACGAGGAGAGCGGACGGTGTGGATCTGTGCACAGGTACACGTGCTGCTGCGAATTCCTAAGGGGACTGACTAGAACAGAAACTATCGCCGCCCTAGTTGGGAGTCGCCGCCATGGGGGATGGAGATGCAGCAGCGCCTGTCATTGATATCCCTTTTCAGCACGCCGCAGGCGGGGTCCTGCCGCCATTCAGCGAAGCAATCGACCCGTCCACGGCTTCACCTCGCTGGAAGATTTGGCTACAAAGACTAGAGAACTACTTTGTTGTCACACGAGAGACGGATGACGCAGTAAAAAGATCCCTACTACTCCACTACGCAGGGGATGAAATCTTCAGACTCTTCAAACACCTCCCCAACACGGGTGCGGCAGCCAGCTATGCTGCCGCGGTCACCGCTCTCAACTGACATTTTGATCCCCAATTGAACGTAGACTTCGAGGTATTCAAGTTGGGACAGGCACGTCAACGAGACGGAGAGACTATGGATCAATTCCACACACGCGTCAGGGAGCTGGCCAGCTCCACCGACGAGGATCAGCCCAGAGCCATAAGGAGACAGTTGATCCAGGGATGCAGAGACAAGACTTTGAGAGGCCAGATTCTCCGTAAACCCGGAATCTCCCTGGAAGACATCCTCATCCTGGCCAGATCCCACGAGCTCTCGGACGTCAGAGCGACGGCCATGGAACAGGCCCTGCATAAAACCCCGGTTAAGGTGGAAAATGTCAAGATAGAACGTGCGGACGCCGTGCGGCCTCGGACACGTGGTCAGGCACAGAAGGGATATCGAAAGAAGTCACCTCAGACCCGCTGTGGATACTGTGGCCATGAACCACATGTGGCCAAGGACTGCCCGGCCCAGGGACAGACCTGTGGAAACTGTGGTATCCCAAACCATTTTGCATCAGTTTGCCGCAGGAAGAATCAGATGAGGAACCCTAAGAAATCGTGGACACCCACTAAAGCAGTCCGTCAACTGTCGCTAGCTGATCCGGCCCCGGAGAAATCAGAGAAGCACCTGCCCACGGTCTATAATGATGATTCGGAGTCGGAAGACGAAGAAGCGTACGTCGTCTCCTTCGCCCGGGAACTCAAACAGCGGAGAAGACCGCAGCCAACCTGCGTGGTACAAATGGGACAGAGCGAAGTGAAGGTGATCATTGACACGGGGGCCACCGTCAATGTGATGGGACTACAACAATTTAACAAGCTGCGTCCCCGCCCCGAAGTCCTACCATCCAAAACGAGAATCTTTGCCTATGGCGCGGATACACCCCTACCCCTCACGGGGAAGATCGTGGTACCCATCCGAGCAGATGAGGAGGAAGTAACGGCAACAATCCACATCATCAACTGGGAGGCTGACACCCTACTGAGTAGCCACACGGCGGAGGACCTGAAGCTAATAGCCTTTGCCAACCGGATCCGAGCCCACCAAGTGGACGAGTTGCTGGAGCGTTTCCCTGAACTATTCAAGGGACTAGGATGCATCAAGTGTGACCCCATCAAACTCCACATCGACAAATCGATCTCCCCCACAGCTCTGCGCCACCGCCGGATACCCTTCCACCTCCGACCCCTGGTGGAGAAGGAACTCGAAAAATTAGAGAATCTTGGGGTCATTGAAAAGGTGATGGGGCCTACCCCCCGGGTTTCACCCATGGTCATCGTCGAAAAGCCCAAGCAGCCGGGCGAAATCCGTTTGTGCATTGATATGCGGCTACCGAACACAGCCATCCGGAGAGAGAGACACCTGACGCCCACGATGGACGATATAGTGGCCGACGTGAATGGCTCAAAGTGGTTCTCCAAAATTGATCTTAACGCGGGATATCATCAACTACCCCTTGCGGAGGAGAGCCGATTCATTACAACATTCAGCACTCACCTCGGCCTCAGGCGCTACAAACGCCTCAACTTCGGAATATCGTCAGCAGCTGAGGTGTTCCAGAACACCATTAGGGAACTTGTACCCGGACTGCCAGGAGTCATCAATGTCAGCGATGACATCCTAATACATTCATCCACTGCATCTGACCATTACGGAACGTCCTGAAGAGACTAAGTGCATATGGAGCAACCCTCCACAAAGATAAATGTCAATTCTTTCAGTCATCGATCGAATTCTTTGGCTACATATTTAACCAGGAAGGAATTCAAGTCGACCCGAGCCGTCCCAGTCCATCAAAGACGCTCCAGCGCCCAAGTCACCAACGGAGGTGAGAAGCTTTCTCGGAATGGCCACGTACTGTGGCCGATTCATACCGGGTCTAGCCACAAAAAGTGAACCCCTACGAGCCCTCACAAAGACGGACGCCGTTTGGCAGTGGGGCACTAAGGAAAATGAAGCATTCCAGGGCATCCTACTTTGATCCTGGGAAACGCACCGAGGTCATTGTCGACGCCAGCCCGGTAGGCCTAGGGGCAGTACTGACCCAGGAGCACGAGCCCGGACAATGGACAGCACTAGCATTCGCTAGCAAGGCCCTGACCCCCACCGAGACCAGGTATGCCCAAATTGAGCGGGAAGCCCTGGCGATCAAGTGAGCCTGCAGCCATTTTCACCTTTACCTACAAGGCCACCCCTTCGTTATGGTCACAGACCACCAACCTCTAGTACACCTCTTCAAGGGCACAGCCCCGCATCCACCACCACGCATTGAAAAATGGGTGATCCCGTTACAGTCGTATGGAATGGAGGTGGTGTACCGGCCAGGAGCCAAGAACCCGGCGGACTACCTATCGCGCCATCCACTACCTCAGGAGCCGGCCTCCACCAATGATGACTGTGAAGAGTACGCCCGATGGGTGGCACTCACATCCTGCCCCCTGTGCATGACCATCAGCGAAATCAAAGAAGCGGCCGCTGATGACAACCCGTACCTGAGATCGCTGCAAGCCATCCAGGAAGGAACTTGGGCCAATTACTTACATCCTCCCACCACCTGGACAGCAGCGGACAAGGAGGCCCTCACCAAGTTCTGGCATGTCCGTCATGAACTCAGCGCCATCGACGACGGCGTGCTACTAAGGGGGACACGACTAGTGATACCACAACGTCTTAGGCATCGGGCTACGCAACTCGCCCACGGCGGCCACCAAGGCGCAACAAAAATGAAGGCCCGCATGCGGGAGAAGGTGTGGTTTCCCGAGCTGGAGAATATGGTGGAAGACTATGTGAAAAACTGCCTATCATGTCAACTGACGGGTGACCCGGAGAGGCCGGCCCCGGTCATCACGGAGGAGGCCTGCACCACCCCGTGTTCCAAAATAAGTGTAGACTTCGGAAGCTTTCCAGGAGAAGGACACACGCTGGTGGCTATTGATTCATACTCGAAATACCCGTTTGTTGAAAGAATCGACTCCACTGCCTTCACACATGTGGGGCCAGCATTAGAAAAGTTATTCTCCATGTTTGGATACCCGGAAGAACTGAAGAGTGACAATGGACCACCGTTCCAGGGAGCAGAGTTTGCGACCTTCCTGAGGGCCAGAGGCATCGCACACCGACGCATAACACCCCAATGGCCGCAAGCAAATGGGGAGGCCGAAAGGTTTATGCGAACCCTAAACAAGATGTTTCGAATAGCGATGGTAGAGCAAGCAGATCCTGAACAGAGACTGCATGACTTCCTACGGGAATACAGAGGGACCCCTCACTGCACCACACAGAGAAGTCCGTGGGCCCTCATGTTCCAAGGCCAACGCAGAGACCTCCTCCCCGCTGCCCCGGGGATAGTGTCGACCCCGAATAGCACAGAGGAAACCCAGGAAAGGAGGCGACAAAACAATCAGCGAGCAAGTCAGCGTCGAAGAGCAACGCCGCGGCGGCTGTGCCGGGGAGACCAAGTGGTCATTCGGAACAGACGTCCTGGAGGGAAGTTTCAGACGCCCTACGAACCGGGACCGTGGGTCGTGACAGCCACAAAAGGAACCATGGTGACCGCGCGCAAGGAAGGGGAAGAAGTGTCAAGAAACACCTCGTGGTTCAAAGTGATACCTGCTGGGCTAACCAACAATCTGGAATCATTGGACAACACGGAGGCATCGCCCAGGGCCTCAACGCCAGAAGAAGAGAACAACTCGCCAGCAGGGACACAAGAAGTAAGGCCGGAGCCAGAGAGTGGATCGACGACGACACAAACCCCCACCAGGAGTACCCCACATCACCGGGAACACGGTCGAAGCCAGCTCCCACGATACAACCTACGGCCCAACCCACCCCCGAGTCAGAAGCTAAAGGACTATGCCTGTCAGCTGAGTCCCTGAAGTCGTCAACAAGAGACACGCAAGTACAGGTTCTCCATACTGAGACTATGGTAGACTGTTCACCTGATTCTGGAACATTTGTGAGAACAATATAAAAGTTTGTAAAGTTGGATAGGGATGTAGTGCTGTAAGCACTCTAGTTGTCGCACGCACGCATCCCCTCATCCGCAGGCCAGGCGTGGCCTGCGGGGAATCAATAAATGGAAGGCGTGTGCTCGGACACGTCACTTCCGACTAGCCTTGGGTGTGCGGCTGACTGGTGTACGCTGCGCGCCTCCACCCCTGCGCAAGCGATCAATGCAGGCCGTGTCCCCAAGGCATCACCACATTACACACACCAAGAGCCCTGTTTACAGCCACCACGTTGCGTGAAAGACAATTCCTCCGACTGCATTTTTCTCTTTCATCTTGACTGCCCCGACAATCCCGCCCAGAAATTTTCAGACAGTAAGGAGACGTTTGGAGATTACGGTAATTGCCAGGCGCAGATGAGTCGTAGGCGGCGTGTGTTTATGCAGGTGCGTCTTCTTTAAACACGAGACTGCAACCTGACATTTCTTCCCAATGAGACTGTGATTAAAGCTACATTGGAGAAGAACTGTACCAGATCCTGCCCTGTTTTTAGATCCTTTGCATTCTGCTCCCTGCAGGTTTGTTTTTCCTTGCCATAAATGGAATGTTTTCACGAGGGCCACCTTCACCCGGTCATGGACGGTGACCAACTGCATGAGGTGCGTGCAGTTCTACTGTGCCGCCTCTGCAAGTATAGGTACAATAGTTGCACCAGTGCCGTTTTATCATTATAAATAGTGTAATCTTCACATTTGATTTTTTTTTTACATTTCACCCAAGCCTACGCTTTCTGCATACCAAACCGGATACTTTTTTGTTAGCTGTTTATTTGGGAATGCATGTGGCTCAACACAGCACAGCCTTAAGGCCCCCCGCGAGCATGCTGTGTTTCAAGTCACAATTATGCAGAAGAGATTGTTGGAAATCGAAACCTGCAAAAGCATAGCAAGTCAATCAAAGGGCATGTGCGTTCAGTATGGCCTCACTTCTCCAAAAAGCACATTCTCAACTCGAAAAAACCCACAAGTAACCTAGCTTTTCAGCCTCCAAACTGCCACCTGAAATTTAGCCTCCCAACCCAGCTTTACTGCTGTACGCTAGCTACTTCAATTGTTGAATGCACATCATAGATCACGCGCCACCCACCCCCTTTTACTTATGTGGTATTAGGGCGGATTCTGTTATGAGGGCTCAAGTGTTTCCACGCCTCCAAGAGGTGGCATTACCAAGTAATTAACGAGAGAGGCACATTTTAAAAAGGGCTGTACACAAATATTATTGGATCAACAGCAGGTAGAGCTCTGGGGGAGACTAATACACTGACAGGTAAAGCAAAAGGGTAGCGCCGGTGTAATAAATGGACTCCAGATGGCTGGGAAAGTCCACATTTACCACATAAACAACAAGCATTTGCACTGCAATCGGTCTCTCATTAGGAAAGTTTGAGCTATTGGTATTGCAAATGACAATTTTTTTATTTATGTGTTGGTTTTGAATATTGCGAAATTAATAGCTTTGTCATTTACAATGCCAATAGTTATAACTTTCGCAAATGTGACACCTATAGCATTTGTAATGCATTATGTGTTGTATTTACGTGACTTGGATGTATTGATATTACAAATAACAATGGCTTTTTATTTTTTTAATAATTAGTACTTAAATAAAAGTTATTGTAATTTATAATGGCAATAGCTTAGACTTTTGTAAATAACTTTTGTGAAGATTAAGTTCAGTGTATTTTATTGTGATGTAAATCCAAGAACAGAAGTGAAATATTAACATCTTTTTGTGACATTTGTAATAAAGCTTGGAACATTGAGAAAACAAATTTGAACCAGTTGTTGTTGTTGCTGAAAAGCATGGTAACTAGTATCAGAGACAAGAAAAGCAAAATAAAATGTAGTTCCTGACTTTCTGCTTTTGTTTAGACAATAAAGGCTTTCCATTGGATGGGAAGGTAGAGATCTCCTTTCAGACGGAAATGCAAGCATCTTGTTGCTAATGGGCTTATATTTACACCCTTTGGGAATAGAAACAAGCCTGTTCACCAGAGCAAGGTGAGCAACAGCAGCTGAAAGTGTCTGAAGCGACACAGAGAAAGGACAATACATTCCATTCCAGTCCGTCCTTGGCCTACAGGTTGGTGTGATTTAGGGTGAGCACCTGAAAAGCCCTGCCTTGAACTGGTGCAACACGTGCTGCTCCTCGAAGGCTGCCAGTGCTGGAACGGGTTCTGGGTCAGTCAGCTGCCAGCCCGACTTGGCTGACAACTAGAAACAGGCATCAATCAGCCCCTGTGCACATTCATTGTGCTTGGCCATTGGGTTTTGGTAGGGTAGTGTTTTAGGGTTTAGGGTAGTGGTGGGGGGTCGTGCAGGATTGGGTTGAGTGTGGGGACCGGACTGGGGATCAGGGGAGAGTCGTGCTGGGGGTAGTGTTTTAGGGTTTAGGGTAGTGCTGTGGTGTTTGTGTAGTGTAGAGTAGTGTTTTAGGGTTTAGGGTAGTGCTGGGGGGTCGTGCAGGGTAGTGTTTGAGTGTGGGGACCGGACTGGGGGTTGGGGAGGGTCGTGCTGGGGTCAGATCCCAATGAGAGGTCGCAGGAGTGTAAGCGAGGGGCTGCCGCCTACACGCTTCACTGACTAAACCATTTCTGGCAGCTACAGTGTTATCAGCTGGAGTGTGCACAGTAGCATTGCCTACGGGCCTTTCACATCCTGCAGAAACCCTCATTCAAACTTGACTGACGTCCAACTCACACAGTACAGTGATGTCTGCCAGACATTTCATCCCCTGCAACAGAGGGAAGCAGGGGTTTTCTGAGGAGCTATTATAGTATCTCATTGCACAAATGGTTGTAATTTGTGATATTAATGTTTCCCTCATCTTCATTGCTTTATTGTGCTCACGAGAAAGTGTCACTCATATTCTTTGAAATGTCACTCATAATAACATTGAAATTATAAAGATGTCACACATGGCAATCTGAAACCTTGGCAGCTATGCGCGGACCAATGGTGACGTTTAGAAAGGCACCAAGGGGGACTAACGGTTGATCTGGAGGAGCAGGCGAAGGGGCACAGCCGTTACCGTCAGAATTGTTTTAACACGTTGGGAATTCTGGAAGATTTCAATTAGGTGGGACAACAAGAGGAAATGGTGTGTAAAATTACAGATTGGCATTTTGCATTAACGATCTTAACGTGGAAGAAATAGTCGATGGGAAGCGTAATTTTTAATCACCCAAATAAGGCCATTTTGCACAGTCCATGTAAGAAGACAATCAGAAAATTAAGGAATTTCGGGATAAAAAGGGGCTCTCCAGGTGGGGCTTGAAACCAGGATTTGACTGGCGTTGGGAGTTTTGAAAAGGATAAACTTGTAGGCTGGACAGGGTGAGTGAGGGCTCTGCACGGTGACCAGAAACAGAGAAAACAAGGTAGATTTGTCTCTTTACAGTGCGCCGCCTGTAGACAGACCACACCGGGCATAAAAAGAGAGACAGACTGCCCCGTGAACCCGTTCGGCTTGCACCATGCTGCACGCCACACACTGCTGCACGCCACACACTGCTGCACGCCACACACTGCTGCACGCCTCACACTGCTGCACGCCTCACACTTCTGCACGCCTCACACTTCTGCACGCCTCACACTTCTGCACGCCTCACACTTCTGCACGCCTCACACTTCTGCACGCCTCTCACTGCTGCACGCCTCTCACTGCTGCACGCCTCTCACTGCTGCACGCCTCTCACTGCTGCACGCCTCTCACTGCTGCACGCCTCTCACTGCTGCACGCCTCTCACTGCTGCTCGCCTCCCACTGCTGCACGCCTCTCACTGCTGCACGCTGCACACTGCTGCATTACTCACACTGCTGCATTACTCACACTGCTGCACGCCACCCACTGCTGCACGCCACACACTGCTGCACGCCACACACTGCTGCACGCCACACACTGCTGCATGCCACACACTGCTGCACGCCACACACTGCTGCACGCCACACACTGCTGCACGCCTCACACTGCTGCTTTACTCACACTGCTGCATGCTGCACACTACCGCACGACTCACACTGCTGCATGCCACACACTGCTGCACGCCACACACTGCTGCACGCCACACACTGCTGCACGCCTCACACTGATGCTTTACTCACACTGCTGCATGCTGCACACTACCGCACGACTCACACTGCTGCATGCCTCACACTGCTGCACGCCTCGCACTGCTGCACGCCTCGCTCTGCTGCACGTCACACACTGCTGCACGCCTCACACTGCTGCACGCCTCACACTGCTGCACGCCTCACAACACCACCACATCACTCAGTGACTGACTGTTTTTATAGAGTTTAAGTGTTAAATATAAATACCAAGGTTTATATGGTGAATCGTTGGATGCATGAGTGTCTGTCTGGATGATTCAGTGAGTGTGTGATTGACTGTATAAGTCTGTCAGTTGGTGTCTAAGCGGTTGTATGGGTGTGTGAGTGGGCACATGAGTGGCTGTATGGGCGATTGATTAGCTGTCTGATTACCTGTCTGGGTGAGGGTGTGTACGACTGCCTGTATTGATGAATGAGTGGGTGAGTCAGTAGCTGTATGGGTTAGTGAATGCATGTGTGAGGGGCTGTATGGGTGAGTGTGTGTATGGCTGTGAGGGTGAGTGAATGGATGTGCCAGTGATATATGGGTGAGTACCTGGGTATGTAAAGGGCAGTATAGGTGAGCAGTGGGTATGTAAGTGGCTGTATGGGTGAGTGTGTGCTTGTGTCAGCAACTGTATGTGAGTGAGTCCCTGTTAGTATCTGTATGCATATGAAGTGGGGGGTGTAATTGTATGGGTGAGTAAGTGGCTGTGTGATTGACTGTATGGGTGAGTGAGTAAGTGTCAGTAGCTCTACAGCTGACTTATCCAGTGTGTGGGGGATAATATGGGTGTATGAGTGAATATATTAGTGACTGTATGATTGAGTGGGTGTATGCGTGGCTGTATGGGTGAGTGGATGTGTGTGTAGATATATGAATTTGTGAGTGGGTGTGTAAGTAGTGGTATCGTTCTGTAAATGGGTTTGTGAATTATCATATGGAAGTGGGTGTATGAAAGGTTCTATGGGGATGTGAGTGGATGTGTTAGTGATTTTGTGGATCGTCATCAGTGATGTCACTGACCATGTCATGAGTGATGTAATACATGAGGTCATAGGTGGTGCATTGCGGGGGGCGTAAGTTATAGTTAGCTCAGCTAACTATAACAGCTGAATTTCACTGGTTTTGTTCAAGTGAAACCTGAGCCTAGCTAAAATGTCCCTGTGACCTTTGATTTTTTCATTGAACTACTAACATTTTTTCAATCTCCGTTTCCTAGCTATAACGCCCCTGTACCTTTATTTTTTTCATCGAATGTCTATAGTTTTTTAAGCATTAATGGGGTTTGCAGAGTGGTGGAGAAAGGTGGATGGGCCTCCAACCAGCTCTCAGGAATCCCGTTGTGTAGGACTTACAGGAGGTACAAGGAGGGCTTCTTAGCCTCCAAAGGTCCCTCAGGAGTAAAATGGACTTCATCCCCAACCAGTAGTGTGCCAGGAGCCGCGTTTGCGGAGTGGTGGAGAAAGGGGACATGGCCTCCAAAGACCTCTTAGCAATCTCGCTGTGTGGGACTTACTGGAGGTAAGGTTATTATTTTTTTATTTATAAAGTTTTATATAGTGCAGTGTCCCCTTGATCATCCGCTCCACCCTGATCATCCGCCCACTGGGTAGCCGGTGATGCTGCAGCAGGGGTTGCTGCAACAGGGGTTGTGGGCGCCTGAGAACTGGCCAAGAATGCCTGCTTAAGGCGACTGAACGCATCAGTGTTGACGCCCGAGTCTCTGGGTTGCTTAGAAGCTGGTGGCTGAGCATCTGTCATGGCATTCCCTGGTGTAGGGTTTGGCACAAATAGCGCATCTTTAGCCAATAGCTCACAAGCCTTATCAATCTTACGTGTCAGGCGATCCTCTAACGGCGCCAACGCCTCCGCGACTATGGAAATGTCCACTGCGTCATAAAAAGAAACATCCCATGGTAGGGCGTTAAGGGGATCCTCCTCCCACTGGTCATCCTGGTAAGTCTCCTGATAGGAATCCATGACACCAGGCAGAAAAACCCTTCAAAAGGTAAGTGGGTAATTCGGGGGTCAGATATGGGGTGCTGGGTGTCAGCCTACACTTTGGGCAAGCAGAGCCTGCGTTTAAATAGGGCTACAGCCCAGGACCCAACAGCCCAGGTGCAGGAAAAATATTAATGGGCAGTCTGTCTAACAGAAGTGGGCCCTTGGAATTCGAAAATTCCAACATAAGACTCCCCAGGAGCATATAACAAAACGGCCTATTACTGACCCCCCTGGTGTGCAATAACAAACTGCCTAATGGCAGACTACAGACCCGAGGAAACGGGCGTTGGAAAGGGCGTCCACAAAGACAAAATGCCTGCCTAATGGCAGAGTACAGACCCAAGCAGGTGTGGAAATCAACACAGGAGGAGTTAGAACAGTTAAGCGTTTATCTGGCGACTAATTCAATTTTGCACACTTGTTCCTTCTGGGTAGTCTGAAAACAAACACATGTTCCAAGAACACATCATAAAATGTTTGCTGAATGTATGACTAATGAGTTTGTACCAGGCATATTATAATCATTCACTCCGAAAACATGTAACAAATACAATTTAGTCTGAAAGGCCCATAAGGCATTAAGAGAAGCCCTGTGCAAGCAATCAAATCAATCGCATTACTAGAAATTAATCAGAGCGAATGTGAATAGTGTTCAATTAAAATTCACTTTAAATTCTACTAGTCTTACTTGAGTCTTCACAATCATTGCTGTTAGTATTCAGATATTGCTCACAAAGAATACCACTAGTCTTCAAATAGTGGTCCGTTAGTATTCAGATACTGCTCACAAAGAATACCACTAGTCTTCAAATAGTGGTCCGTTAGTATTCATATATTGCTCACAAAGAATACCACTAGTCTTCAAATAGTGGTCACAATCAATGAGACTAGCCTTCATTTTGCTCTTGAAATAGCACAAGAGCTGCAGATAAACACTAACAGAATACTACTAAGCTTCGAATACTATTCGTCTAGAATACTACTAGTCTTCTTTTAGCAATCGATTGAAGTGTTCATCATGTATTTGAAGGGTAGTTGAGTAGAACTAGTATTCCCTCATTAGCATATTTCGGTTCGTGGCATACTACTTAGTCTTCATGCATACTAAATGAATACTACGTTTTAATGGTAAATGAATACCACGGTAAACACTGAAATCACACTAAATGAAGAGCTTCCATTTTGGTGAGGGCAAGCACACAATGTGTGCTATAATCAGGGCCACTGGAATTATGTGATTGTGCGGGTGTGTAGATTTTAGCATAGTTGTAGATTTGCCGCATTTGCCACATAATCAATCATCTGTAGCATAATCTGCGGATTTGTACAAAAAAAATAATTGTTTCTAGCTCAAATGGTTCAGAAGTTACTGAAAATATGATGCGTGTTGGCTCCCAATGGAAGGCCCTTTGCAAAACTGGACTGGTCACCATTATGTTGCCTATGGATGTTAAACTGGTATTAATGAAGTGCAACCAATGCCTAGAGAGTGTTACTAAGTTTAACAAAAATGTGCAATGCAATAGGTCTCGCATTTGTGCGAGTTTAGGCTATTGGCATTGTAAATAACAATGCCTTTTATTTATGTTTTGGTTTCTAAAACATAAACAAAAGGCATTGTCATTTACAATGCCAATAGCTTAAACTTGCATAAAGGAGAGACATGTTGCATTGCAAATGCCTGTTGTTTCTAGCAGGCGGGCGGTGTTATTTTTGGAACCCAGGCTCTGGCTTTCCCTACCATAGCTGCCCATAAAATTAATTGCATGTATTAACGAGTCTCCTTTCAGAGCAAATGGCTTTTAATTATCTTAAGTAAAAGGTTCGCCCATAACATGGACAGGTCACCTCCATTTTTTTCAGACTCCTCTTGGGGCAGTTTGAGCAGGGTGGGCAGAGAGCAGACGGGGCTGTAAGCTGAGAGAGTAGTTTAAGAGTGGAGGGGACAGAAAGCGAAGAGGGCAGTGTGTGAAGATAATGGACAGTGGCCAGAGAGAGCAGTAAGTGTTCACTGAACAGCTTGGGGAGTACAGGGGCCACAAATGATCAGGAGGCAAAAAAGGACAGGGTGTCTGCAGAGGGAAGCGGAGCGGAGAAATTTGGCTATGTGATGACAGGCCCTATTCAGTCTTAGATTGGATATATTTAACACGTGACTAAGCCCGTCGATATCCAATACCAACTGCAGTTCTTCCTAAGTTATATGCAGAAATGTGCTCTTGTAAGAGGAGATGAGCTGTTCGTATTTCAATTGCTTTGCACTCAGCGAAGTCATTTTCTAGCCCATTGTTTGCAGTTCTTTTGTGCTTCATTAACTTCTCACACGGTCATATCAAGCATTTGGAATTGGGTTCAACGAGCCCCTGGAGGCGTCAAAGATGGCATTTTGAGCCAGGGCCATAGCTAGGGCAACTGAAATTTTGCGATTTTTGGCAACTGTGTTTTTCCGCATAATTTTGAAATTTCTGCATTTGCTACATGACCGATCATCTGAAGCATAATCATCAGATTTTAATATAATATTTCTAGGACTATTGGATAAAAAGTTACTAAAAACGACTATGCAATGCAAACTGTTGCACAGTCCTTCCCAAAGATTGACTGGTCACCTTTCAGTTGCTTATTGATGTATTTGGATGTGGAGTTGATACTAATGAAGAGAAAATTTTGCCCAGACATGACTAGCGTGTAAAAATGAAATTGATAAAAAAAAATACAATCACAAAATATTCCGCATTAAGCCGCCTAATGTATTTCCATGTCTTATTATATATACTATATTATATATAATATACATGAAACAGGCCTGTGCACTCTGTAAACCTTTAATTTCTTAGTCTAAACAGCATTCTAACTTATTACACACAATGTATACAATATATATTCCATATATATATAGTATACAACAAGTATTGTAAGAATCCAAGGCTGTTTGCCAAACTGAGGGCATCATTTACTATATTTTGATGCATAGCGCTGCAGCAAGCCTTCCTGCTGCACTGCCGTGCGGCAAAATAAAAGGGTAGGAATGCACCTTGTCTACAAGATATAGCACATTCCTCCCCAGCACCAGCGCACAAACAGCAGCTGTGTACCAGTGCAGAAACCCATGCGTCAATTTGCGAAGGCACCTGTAATGTGGGGATGATTGTTTTATGTAGGAAGGGACCCCTTCCTGCACAAAAACAATCATTAATGTAATTTTCTTCTTTCTATGCGTGCTGCAGAGTGCAGCACGCATAAAAAGAGGAAAAAAACTAGGAGAAATAAACACTCACGGAACACCCCTTTCACGCAGAGTAATGCATGAAAAGGGCCTATATTTGCAAGGCCACGAAAAGCCACGGAGGTTGACTTTACATGGCCTTGTAAATATGGGCAAGCCCATTACGCCATCGGTGCATCAAAAAAGTGACTTACTGGTTGCACAATGGGCTTGTAAATAAACCTGTGATTGTCTGAAACAGCCATACAGAAATAGCCTAACAGGGAACTCTATTCTCACTGTTCAATAAGGAAGCCAATCAGATTAAAATATATCCGATAGAGTACTTTGGTACTCTATCAGACAAATACTATGGTTTCTCTGTTATGGCCATCTTAAATGGTTTTTCAAATAGAAATTCTATTTACCGGCAGAGTGAAGAAAATGGCAGCTTCTAATGAACTATTTTACCAACTTAATAAACAAGGGATATGAATATTATTTCTCATTCTATTTATCCATCACTAGGACTGTCTGATAATGATAAAATAATGCTAATAACAAAATGTGACTGACAAAAAGAAATATACATAAACTAAAAACACTCACCAAGTAACCAGTTCCTTTCATGTCGAAGAGCAGTCATAACCTCACGAATACTGCTACTGCGTAGGATAAAGGAGTCATGTGCAGATACTGGAAACTTTGCATTGCAGTGTGTGATGATGAGGTCAGCAGTGCAAGTCATTTGAAGATTGATGGAATAGTACAGCTTTCGAATCCTGAACATCTGTTCTCGAGCAGGAGGTGGAATGATGCGAATGTGTGTACAATCAATGGCTCCAACAACGTTTGGGAACCCAGCAATACCATAGAATGCACTTTTCACTTTGGTTAGCGCACATGCAGTTTTAGGGAAGATGATGACACACTGCATATGTTTCAACATAGCACTGACTACTTGCTGCAATATTTTACTGAAGGTAGACTGGGAGAGTCCAGAAGCCATGGTAACAATTCCTTGAAAAGAACCAGTTGCACAGAAGTGCAACACTGACAACAATTTAACCAGTGGTGGGACAGCAGTTCTAATATTACTTTTGGGGGCATCTAAATCACACTTTATAAGGTCAAGTATGTATAATATTGTGTGAGAATCAAGTCTGTAATTCTGTAAAATTTGTTCATCGGACATTGCAAAAAGATCAACTCTACATCTGTAATGTGCTGCTTGTACCTTCTTCTAGTTTGTGGTGCATCATGGTATGCCATATCCTGCCGAGGGACAAAAGCAGACTAAACAGGCACTTATCTCTGCAAAACATGTAAAACGTTGTTCCACAAAGCTGCTCCTACAGCTGCCATTTTGATTAAAGCGTACTCTCTGATATAATGTAAAGATCATGGCATAATATTGACAAAACATCTGAGAGGTAGGTACATTATTCCCAACGGTCGCGGGACGCCGACAGCTATCTTTTGCGGCGCCCGTGGGTCCATACGAGCAGCACTCGATCTTCTTTATCGAATTGTATTCGCAAGAAGTGATATTATCTACTAACGACTACGGGACGTGAGCAACCATCATTTGCAGCGCCTGGTCATAATAAAAGCAGCATGCAGTTTTACTAACGCACCACTGCGTGTAAATAGAAGTTTTTAAGAAGCGACACTGTAACTAACACGGTTACGGGACGCCATCAATCATCTTTTGTAGCGCCCGAACGCGAGAAAAGCAGCATTCTGTTTTTCCCATTGATCCATTTCATGTGAACGGAAGTTATATGGAAGCTATATGAAAGGATACAGCAACTTTCGAGCTAGTTATTGGAGTTTGATTGCAAGCAGCCTACGAAACTTTTTAACGACAGAATTTGTGGCTCCTGAAGAAGGCGTCTCCCGCAAACGCCGAAACGCGCATCAATAAATATTGATTGCCACCGTTTTAGATTTTTTTATTGACTATATTGTATGGAAATTGTATAACTGTTTTTTTTGTAGTTTTTTTGTACTTTTTGTCTGAATCTATGTTTATTTAGTGTTTGTTTTTAACATGAAGAATTGTGTATCTATTAAATGAAACAGAGGTTTTATAATTGTTTGCATTTGTGGTCCCTTTTGTACCTACCTCTCACATGTTTAGTCAATATTATGCCATAATCTTTACATTGTGTATTTCCCTGTCTTAAGAATTTACATTCCGAACAGGGGGTCCTTGTTATTTACATTGTGTACTCTCTGATATAATACACAATGGATAAAGATAGAACTCATTTCCAGATATGAAATTACTACAAATCTTGTCAGTGAAGTAAAATTAAGTTGCTAACTCCAGCTTCTCCCTGGATGAAAATAACGCCAAAAATAGCACTAGAAAACTGTAGGTAAGTGGGATCAAAATTAGTTGCATAATAACTCATTTGGAGTAAAATCCAACAGTGGTGCTAACATTGGAACGATCTCCAGATTTTTGGAGATAAACTGTCGGTGGAGGAAATGTAATTACCTCCAATATTTTTGGAGTAATGGGCAGGTTAAAGACACTTTTCTAAGGAACAAAATAGCATGCAAATACCGATACTGGAGGAAATAGTTCAGCCTCCAAAAAAGGATTTTCCTCCACATTAACATACACATCAAAATCAGCACAAACAGTCACTGTGTCCTACAGCAGTAAGCCTAGCCATGGATACTCCACCGAACAACTTCTGTCGAGCTCGCGGGAGTGGCAGCCCATTACATTCCAACCCAATTCCAAATATTTATGGCAGAGCTCAGCTCAGAATAGCGCTTTCAGTGAATTGCTGCAGCACTGCACCGGCTCCAGGCCTGGAAGGGGATTTAAAGAGACAATCTATTCTCTTGATTGTTACCAGTCCAAGCACACAGCTTTCTTGCTGAATATGAGAAAATACAAAGTTGGAAGCATGATTTCACAGGTAATCTTTTCCATTCGGCAGATGAGTTTTGGAGCTAAGAAAAACAATCAGTGCTCTCTCCTCGAGAGGGGCATTCTGACCGCAAACTGCTGCACGATAGCTCCCAAAAGTACTGGGCAACGTGCCGTGATACCAAGATGGCTTCCGGTGCTCCCACTGCATCTCCTGGTAACACCAGAGAGAGGTTCATAAAGAGTGGAAAACTAATGTATGATGTTACTACGCGATCATGTTGATCGCGGTATGTTGCAACGCAGGTTTTACAAAGCAAGTCCTTACAACGACTTGTGTTGGAGCGCGCTGGACTTTTGAGTAGTAAGATGTACTATTCTAACACCAGTCTACGTACAATAGGGAAGGTGTTGGAATACTAAATCTTACTAATCCTTAGGTTATAGCGCCATCCAATGCAAGTCAATGTAACGACTTGCGTTGTAACGGCGGCGTTGGAACTGCATCGCGGTGTACTCACCGCGATGTAAAGGATGTTTCCCGTGGAAAACATGTCCCTGATTGCTGGATCTTAATTCTGCTCTAGCTCTGAACCACTAAAGACATAATTTATGACCGGTGAGTGGCTGATGGTATAGTATTGGATTTTCAGAACGTGGAACTTTCAAGGGCTGCTCCTCCATTGGAGTGTAGGAGCGTCACCCAACTTAAATGCCCGCCAAGATCCCCCAGATGAAAAATAAAATGGAAATTCATTACCTTTTTATTTTTCATCGTCCCATGCTGAACGAAGCATCAGGATGGGACAGGACCTGCTGAGTGACAGCAGGGAGGTGTAGTGGGCAGAGGGCCTGCCTTTGCACTGTTCAAAGTGCGCATGTCTTTTAGACTGGCCATCTTGCTACAGCCAGCCAGGCATGCACACTTTAAACCTCTTAACCCAGCTGCCTTAAGACAGCTGGACTGAGAGTAAGTGCATGCCTCTAGGCCGCTGTGGAGCGCTGAGTGAGGCCACTCCCTCCAATCAGGGCGCTGCTCACATGCTGCATGCATAAATTATTTTTTTTGCCCCCTCCCCCGCCCGGTAGATGCCAGCAGCCACTGGGAACTATAGCTCAAATGTCCAGAGGTTGTAGTGACGGTCTAGCCTTCGCACGGGCAGGGCCGGAACCGGAAGGAGATAGACCGGAACCGGAAGGCGGCCATTTTGTCAGGCGCCGAGCCGGTCCGAGAGAAAGCGCACTGTCCCGGCGCTCCGTACAATAAAACACAGTTATACCTTCCCTGCGGCTCAGCTAATTATTTGCATATAACCACCTTCATACAATGGCGACGAGGCGGGTGGCGGCGGTGTGAAAAAGGAAAAAAATAATAATATATCGTCGAAAACGTGCACACGCCGAACAGAGCCCTGAAATGTGAAATACATGAATCAATTGATTCGGAAGGTGAGCAAGCCACCACAGCGTACAGCAGGACATATGCGGAGCGTGGCAGAGGGCGGAGAGCGACGCAGGAGGCCGAAGAGCAGGAGGGACTGCTGCGAATCAGCCGTGCAGGCACAGCAAGGAGCCACCAGTATACACAGGGGTGGCCACACCTGGGATTAAGACAGAATCTGGAGGACAGCACTCTACTGGCAAAAAGGCACCAGAGGGGACAGCATCGAAGCCCCACCCAAGGCGAAGTAAAGGAGGGAAGGGGTTTGCGGACCCACAGGAACAACTGCCATCATCCACTACCGGGAAAAGCTGGCGGATCGGCTAGCACAAGGTGAGGAGCCTAGCAGCAGGAACAAGGCGGGTCTGCAAGCAACCCTGGATGCCTGGAGTGCAGCAGGAGACGCAAATAGCGGACAAGTCCAAGGGGACGACACGGACGCAAGGCAAGCACCGGGCAGCCCACCCAACTGCACCGTTCCCGCCCAGGAGGCCACGAGGAGAAACGAGAAAATGGCGACACCGTCCACTTCCCTCACAAACATGATGCCCTTCCTCCCAAAGAGGGGAGAACCCACGATGCCGTGGGAGGACTGGAAGAGATACTTCCTGAATTACTTGGAAGCTTTGGAGGAAGAGAGTGACGTGGAATACACCAGCCCGAGGAGGAAGAAAATTCTCCTGCACAATCTGGGACCAGAGGGCTTAAGGGTGTTTGACAATTTGGTAAAAGCCACAAGAGATCCGACAGACACAGATGTGTTCCGGCATGCGATTGAGGATTTGGACATGCACTACAGACCAGTGGTATGTGTGGCCATAGATCGGAGCAATTTCTTCCAGATGAAGCGAAAAACGGAGAGACCATAGATGAATACGTCGCTGCGCTACAAAAGCTAGCCCTAACCTGCAAATTCGGGAACCTGCACGACGAACTGGTAAGGCATCAAATTATCATGCATACGTCCAACACAACAGTACAAGAGAAGCTGTGGGTGAATGGCGACGCACCTCTCAAAGAAGTTTGGGCCTTGGTCAAGAAAGCTGAGTTATCTAAAAGATCTGCGCAAGCAGCCAGAAAGGAAGCAAGGAGCACGCAAACAGTGTGCAGAGTGATGGTGCACAACAAGGGAGACAAAACCAAGCAACAAGGACCACCTAGGTTCCAATACACCAAGCGAGGACAGCAGAATGCGAGCGCTCCACAAAAGGGGAGTGGAGAGAGACGGACTAGTTGCTACAGGTGTGGAAGTGCCTCACACTTAGGAAACGACAAAGTGTGCCCAGCATTTAGAGCGAGATGTGCGTTCTGTAACGTGTTTGGACATTATGAAAAAGTGTGCAGGCAGAAGCCCAAAGGGGCGGCAGTCAAATACATAGACCAAGGCACTCCAGAGGACGAAGAGACACAAGCTGAAGAAGAGTACTTGGAGGAGGTCTTATACATAGATGACCAAGTCCTGGACATGGACTGCAAGGGGTCCAGCAAACCAATACTGAACATGAGCATAGGAGGCGTGAAAGTCGACATAGTAGCAGACTCCAGAGCTCCCATCACGATAGTACAGAGAAAGGTGTGGGAAGAGAAGTTCTTGAGAGAAATAAAGGAAGAACTAAGGCCAATGGATCTGAGACCAGTCACCTACACGGGACAAAGAATACCCATGTTGGGGTACTGCCCGCTGCCATTCGAATTTAGAAGACGGCGAGCGAATTGTAAACTGTATGTGGCGGAAAAGGGACCCTCGGTGCTGGGGTGGAAAGAACAAGGTGCACTAGAGATCCAACTGAATCCTGGAGGAATAGAGAAAGTGTTGTTGATGGACACGGAAGAAGGACAAGGAGAAGAAGCGTGGAAGAGAGAATACCCCCAAGTGTTCAGTGGGAGGATTGGAGAGTTGGCCAAATTCAAGCACATGATACGACTGAAGGAAGGAGCCACGCCCGTGTGCCACAAGGTCCGAAACATCCCTTTTCGATGCAGAGAGGCCGTGCAAGAGGAATTGGACAGATTGGAGAAGGGAGGTGTAATCGAAGCAATTGAAAGTGCAGAGTGGTTGTCGCCCTTAGTGGTGGCGCAAAAGCCCAACGGCAGAGTGAGGCTATGCGTAGACCTCAGGGAACTAAACCAAAACATTCTCGTTGACAAATTCCCACTTCCCCGTATCAACGAAATGCTTGCGAGGACAAAAGGAATAAAGTGGTTTTCAACGGTAGACCTGTCCTCGGCATACCATCAAGTGACACTCCACCCCAAATGCAACCACCTCACGTCCTTCATTACACCCTTTGGGTGTTATAAATTCGTGAAAATGCCATTCGGATTGGCATCAGCAGCGGCGGTGTTTCAAAAATTAATGCTCCACCTTTTTAGGAATGTGGAGGGAGTTCAGTACTTCCAAGATGACATTCTTATAATGGGAAAGTCGAAGCCAGAGCACAATGAGAAAGTACACACTGTTCTAAAAGTGTTACAAAACAATGGCCTAACCGCCGAGTGGGCGAAGCGCAAATTTGGGAGACCATCAGTAACATACCTGGGGCATGAAATAAGCGAGAAGGGAATTGAACCAAAGAGAGAAAACATGGAAGCGATAAGGAAAGCGCCGGCCCCAGAGAAGAAGGAAGATGTCAGGTCGTTCCTTGGCCTGGCAGAATTCTATAGTAAATTCATCCCAAATTTCGCCACCAAGACACACCACATGCGTCAACTATTAAAGGAGAGAAACGGATTCAAGTGGAGCGGAGAGGAACAAGAGGAATTTGAGGCCTTGAAGAAGGAAATAAGTGAAGCACCTCTCAAGGGCTTTGACCAGGAAGCCAAGTCCATCCTCACTACGGATGCCAGCGACTGTGGCCTAGGAGCGCTGTTGATGCAAAGGTCAGACCGTGGGGAAGTATCCACCATCTGTTTCGCTTCCAGAACGTTGGCACTGAATGAAGAAAAGTTCAGTGTCATTGAGAAAGAAATGCTGGCGGTGGTATGGGCAATGGAACGTTTCAGACAGTTCCTATGGGGAGCCATGTTCTTGATTCTCACAGACCACAAACCTTTGATAAAAGTACTGACCTCAAGTGGTCATGCGCAGGCCACCCCAAGGATAGCGAAGATGACATTGAGGCTCTTGGACTATGTGTATGAGGTGGAGTACCTGCCAGGACCCAGGAACAAAGTTGCAGACTTTTTGAGCAGAGCGGCTGCCAAAGAGAAGGCGGAAAAACAAGACACCCCGGGATGGGAGGGGTACATGGTAGCCACCATGCAAGATGTGGAGCAGGTGATAAGTGAACAGGAGTGGGCCGAGGCATACAAACAAGATGAAGACCTGAAAGCCATAAAAGGATACGTGACACATGGGTGGCCTGAGAAAAGACACCTAGATGAGAAATTGAAGAAATACTGGGAAGTAAGGGAAGAACTTTCCCTAGGAGAAAACCCCACATTCCTCATGAGAGGAGACAAAGTCGTTCCTCCCCAAGGCCTGATAGGACATCTGTTGGCGATTTTACACGAAGGACACCAAGGGATATCGAGAACGAAGGCCTTGGCAAGACAAGCGTATTGGTGGCCGGCAATTGATGCCCAGGTGGAGAGGTACGTGAGGGATTGCGACTCGTGTGCCAAAGCAGACAAAACACAGATCTTGGTGAGACCACAAATGGGTCAGTTTCCTATACCCAGCAGCCCTTGGGAAATGGTGTCCATAGACATAATAGGTCCCATTTTGAACAGCGAGGGGGTGCAGAAATATGCCATAGTGTTGGTGGACAGGTACTCTAAGTGGCCCGAGGTGGAAGTGAGAGAATCTGTAGACACGGAAGTGGTACTGGCGTTCCTCAATGCGATCTTTGTGAAGGAAGGAATCCCCAAGATCATCACGTGTGACAATGGGCCACAGTTTATCTCAGCCAAATGGGAAGCGTTCATGTCTAGGAATGGTATTGAAGTTAAACACTCCCATATACCATCCAGCAGGAAATGGACTGGCCAAGCGGTTCAACCGCGTCATAATGGGGACAATCCAAGCGGCCATAAGTGATGGGCAGGATTGGGAAAAAGAACTACCCAAAATGCTGTGGGCATACCGTATCACACCTGGAAGTACAAGCTACAGTCCGTTCAAAATTTTGAGGGGAAGAGAGCCGTTTACAAAGGACAACGTAGCGTGGAGACAGATGTTAGTGCAAAGCAGATGGTCCCCTGCAATTGTGAAAAGAAATCTTGAGAGAGCACAAGAGACATACACAGAGCACTATAACAAGAGACGTAATGTGCACGCAGTGGCTCTGGAAAAGGGAGACTGGGTGAGGGTGAAAGTAGCCACATTAAAAAGGAAGGGAGAAAGCAAATTCACTCCACCCCTTCAAGTCCTGGAACCGTATACCAGATCTGCGCTGTTGAGCGATGGAAAGGTGTGGTCGCAAGACAGAATGGCGAAGTGCAACAAAATCCTAAAATGGGATACAGAAGGTGAGATTGGAATGGAAGAAGGAGCACAGAGAAGTGAAGTCAGTAGGAGGATACAAGAGCAAGTCGGAAGGAAGGAAGAGCTAGTGGAGAAGACAGGGAACGGAGATCGTGGAGCTGGAGAGGATGGAACCACTGGAGGCGATTTTCCAGTGGAAGGCCAAGAGGAGGAAAGGAACAAAGAGAGACAGGATGGAACAGGAAGTGAGATGAGCGACAGGCGTGAGCAGAATACAGTCCCGAGGACCCCGAGAGGCGACAAGGAAGCAGAAGGCGTGAGAACACGAGCGGGACGCATTGGGAGAATACCTAAGAAGTTCGAGAACTTTGCCATGAACATCTAGTAAGACTATATGTGCCACTTATGTTAAATGTGTTAATGTTTAAAATTGGGGAGATATGTAGTGACGGTCTAGCTTTCGCACGGCGAGGGCCGGAACCGGAAGGAGATAGACCGGAACCAGAAGGCGGCCATTTTGTCAGGCGCCGAGCCGGTCCGAGAGAAAGCGCACTGTCCCGGCGCTCCGTACAATAAAACACAGTTATAACTTACCTGCGGCTCAGCTAATTATTTGCATATAACCACCTTCATACAGAGGTGAATATGTACCCGCTTCCGATTACAGGTAAGTAGTAGATCACAAAGCATGTGAGTATACAGCACTGCTGTGTATCCATCTTCCCTGCAGATGTGGATTTAATTGGAGATGACCAGCACTCCAGCATTCCACTCACGCCTGCTCTTTACTGCACACTTCACTCTGAAGTGCTGCTGAGCATGTAGAAAGCAGCAGATAATTTACCATGGCAGGGGCAGGGCACCCTGCTGCATGGCTCTGTCATTCATTTCTCCTCCTCATCTTCAGAGACAACTGGAGCTCCACAATCAATGTTAGGGGCCTTGCTTCAGATTACTATTTCCATAGATTTCTACATTTTTCAGGATTCAGAAAAAATAACCAGTGGTGGGCCTGACAATTTACTCAACTCATTGATTACAGGGATGTTCTTAGTCCCAAACATGAGAACATGCGCATCTGATTATTTTATAGCTGTTTCTTTTTTTTTCTTTACATTGAAAACTATACTTATGTTTACAGATTGAAGAATGGGTCATCTGGGGAACCTTTATACCTATTTACATGTTAACCTTTTTAGATCTAAGGTTATGCATGTAAACAGGCATTCGCAATGTTTCTGGGTGTTCCCTGTGGTTCATCCCTCTTCCTTAGAAACAATACCGGAAAACTTGCCAAAGACCCAGTCTTTTCAGAGGTCATAAGCATGATTTGCTGTTGAAGAATTATTTGAAAATTGTGACCATGAATGTAACTTTTTGTAGTTGTAAATGCTCTTATCAGTCACAAATGACTTAATGAAGGAGCCAAAAAGACTTTAGTTAAGACCGCCTTTTTCTAGTACAAAGGTCGTCAATGGCGGTGTAAGAATATTTGGCACCTGAGGTGAAGTTACTTTTCCCCTGCATCACTTTTCAGGGGGACCCACTTGATGTGTGCAGGGGCAATCTGGTACCCAGTGCCCCGGTGGATGTCTGCCTTGGATTGTCTAGATATGGACTATGTTGAGGATGTTGGGTTTAGGAGCACAAAAGAGAAGGAGGAGAGATGGGGTTAGCATCGCGGTGTCAAGGCTTTGTTGGGCTTGTCGTAACATCTTTTCGATCTTGGATGTTCACCATGATCTAGGAGATTCTGGTTTGTATTGTCCACAAGAAGAGGATGCATCCCTATGGACTGTTGGTCATGGCCACCACCAGTCTTCATTCTCTCTAGGGTATTAAATTAGGAAAACAATCTGAAAGAAATGATAAAGAATGCTCTATATTCCTGTTCTCTGCATTGTGGTTTTTCGTACCCTTAGGGCTCTATTTATATTGGTGTTTCTGATGCACATTTAGGGCCATAATAGCTGCATTTATGCTTGCCAGGAATTCACAAAAGGATGTTTGGCATCCATAGCTGGAACTCCTCCTGTGGATTTTGTGGCTATGAATGGAGAGAAATCCTCAGTAGTAAATTACAAGCAAGGGGTGGGAGTGGGCATAACAAAACATGAGGATTTGGGAACGCTCACAAACTCCTACATTTGTAGGCATTCCCGAACTCCGAACTGGCCCTTTTCTCACCCTCGAATTGGTCAGAGATTTACTATTGCCTATGGCTATAGAAATGTTCCTTCCATGATGGAAGTGGAATGGATCACCACCGGATTTTGTGGGGTCCAGTGATTTAGTGATCTAATTTAACACCTCCAGAAACCTGACGTTACCCTATGCCCATGGGTTCAAATTCTGAAGGATCCACTCAGCCCTTCATCTTTCTGAGATTGATAAAAATGAGTACCATTGAGTTAGGTATTAATAAACAAGTAGTATGCACCAAGGGTTGAGCATGTGCTTTTCAAATACATGTGTTACATAGTAGAAGGACTTTCTCCATTAAGAGCAAACAAATTAAGTGGGGGCATATTTACAAACCCCTTTCGCCACCGGAGCGTCAGTTTTTTTTACGCTTCGGTGGCGTAGCGCCATGTTCCATATTTACAAGGTGGCCCTAAGCCACTTAGCGTCACCATGCAAATAAGCCCCATTCCACTGCAATCCTCTGCGGCAAAGGGGCGTGCAATGGGTGTTCCATCGCAACACCCATTGCTTTTTGACCGTGCCCAGATTTAAAAGGCGAAGGCAGCACCAAAAACGAACGCCAGGGAATACCAGGCGTTATAATGGCGATACGAGCAGAAAGAACTAATTTCTCCTCGTTTTTTGCTCTTTTGCATTTTGCAGCACACATAGAAAAAGCAAATCACCATTATTGAGTGTTTATGTGCAGGAAGGTGTTCCTTCCTGCACATAAACAATCGTCCCTGCAGCGGAGACACCATTGCAACATGGCGGCAGGGTGCCTGCGTTGGCGCTTGGCAGCTATTTTTTCACCAGAGCATGGGAAACACAGGGGTGCGCCGTATTCTTGTGAATATGGTGCATCCCTGCATTTTAAAAATGTCAAAGCGTGGCACTGCCAAATTTGGCGCATTTTTTTCTAAATATGCACCTGTGTGTTTGCACCACAGGCTCCATTCCCCTTATACACAACCCTTTCGCTGCCAGGGTGTTTGCGTACCACTCTACTGAAGCTTTAAAAAAACAACTTGTCATTACGGGTGTTAAGCACATGTACCTCTTTGGTTACTTTGTGCAACCATATACACTACAGGTTTTGTTCAGCAAATAGAGGGCTATCTATTGGTGCAAACCCCGCATCATTATCTCACTGCACCCTGAAGATGAAATGAAAAATGAAAAGATATTTTCATTTTGTAAGTCAATTGCCTCAATATTTTGTCGAATTTCTCAAATGAACGATCACAAATCCCAGACACTCAACAAGGAAATGCCTTCCTGAATGTCTGGAGCCAGGCAATGCCAACTACCTGTACCCTGGAGGTAACCTACATACATTTGTATACACTATCAATATGTATTAGTCTGCATTATCAACTATGTGCTATTAGTGCAGATCATGAAATTGTGCCCGAAGCACTGTTAATGGTGCACTGTGCATTTCTGTGCGACCAAAGAATTCTATTTGTGCACGCCGGACCTCTCTATCCCTGGCTGGTCACCAGCAAAACACTCTGAACTAAATGTTAGTCAGATTGTTACTAGGGAGCACATATTCCTGCTAAGACTTGACCCCCAATTAGTTTCTGTGGGTCTCGGTCTCCTTGACATGAGGACATCAGTCATATATGCATTTTCTGTGGGTTCAGGGTGAACTACTTGTGGAGCGGGGCTGTATCAAGAAGCCCCCCATTCCCCTACTTCGGTGCTTTTTCTCCTCTTACCCGCTCCTGCCCTTGCATGCACATGGCGCTTTCGAAGGGACATATTGATAGGAGAAAACAGTTGTGGTGTAGCCAAGGGGCCGGCATGTCAGAACCAACGTGGGAGCCACTGCCCTGCTTGTCACCTCTGGCGCGGCTGAGAGAGGAGCAGTGGGACGGGAGAGATAGACACTCTACAGTGGGGTAGATACTGCCTGCCGGAGGGGGTGAGGATGGGACACACAAGGGGGACGGGCCCCGGGGCCTCCTCGTGTGCATCTTCAGTGACGGAGACAGATGGACGGGAGTCCCCGAGCCCGCACAACACAACACTGGAGAATACATCTGAGGATATTTTCAAGCTATTGAACGCTTCAGGATATCCAGGGAGGCAAAAATTGACAATGTGGCGACAGAGCTGATGCTCCTCCATGCAGACCATCGAAAATTGTCTGAATGCGTCACCACTGTTGAACAAACTTTGGCTGAGGCTTAACCTGTCACGAATACTATGATCCAACAGGTGAAGGACTATGAACAAAGTCTCCGTCACCTGGAAAGCAGGGTGGAGGATGCAGAGGGCCTCTCCAGCCACAATAATGTCTGCCTGATTGGCCTTCCGGAAGGGGCAGAGGGCCAAGACGCGTTGACATTCATCGAGACCTGGCTGTAAGGATTGATGCCAGCGGTGTCCCTCTCCCCTCACTTCTCGGCGAGAGAGCACTTTGTGTTACCTTCCGGAGGCCTGCGCCGGATGCAGATCCTTGCCCATTCCTCCTTAAGTTGCTACATTATCGGGACAGAGAATATTATTCTAAGCGAAACGCGGATACTAAAAGAGGTCCAAATTGAAATGCAAAAGTGATGTTGTTTCCGGATGACACCATCAGGTACAGCAGTGGTCTATTCTTCCTTCAAGGTGGAAGTTGATGTTGCCCAGGATTGTGAAGGCATTGGAGTAGATGATGAGAGGGACGATAAAGTTGGCGATGAGGCTGGCGAAGGTGGCTCATGATCCAGGTAGTCAGTAGATGAACGTTCCATAAAGGATGAAGTTTTCAGATATATCATCTCCGTTGAGGTTGAGCACCTGATGGAATATTTGTAAATGACTGCACGTCTTCCTCCTGGCTTGTGAAGGAGGTCCTGTTGCACTATATTGCAGCCTGCTGGGATTGCTGCAGTGATGTTGGGTGTCTATATGGTGATGAGCCAGTTTTCCATGAGGAAGGCCCTGTGCTTTGCTGCTCAGCAGGCCCCAGGTCCCAAATTTCGGTTGTGTGTGTGTTCGATGAGGGATTGTGTGTTTTAGCAGCATGCAACACTATCTGCTGCCCTCCTCGAGCCTACTGCTGTTCTATCATAATGTCACTCTGATCCTGTCATGGTCTTTGTATGTTCCATGAAAGATCCCACCTTCTTCTGATATACATGCTAATGTTAAAAATGGTCTTCTCTGTTTGTATGCAATGTCATCCTTGATGCAGAAGCACTATGTAGTCTGAGAGCATGGAGATATCCAGATTACGGTGCATGCACCCACCCCTTGGTGCCATACTCCACCATGAGATGCATAGTCAACATAATCAAGCTGACTCCATTTGTGACGTAGGTCTCTTTTCAGCATCATTGCAGAGAGAGACCTTGGCTTCCATTTTCCATGTTAGGTCTGGTGCCCAAGGGAGTGACTCATGGTAAACTTCAATCACGCACAGACACTACATAAAAAGCCCAGTCACTACTGCTAACTATGCAAAGTGAATAGCTTTGCATAGATTAAAATCCTGAAGGCAAGCTTCAGTGACCATTCACAACTTGGAAAAACTGTTCCCACTGCCTCGAGGGACCACTGAAGGTAATGGAGGGGCTGGCGCTGCTTGTCATTTATCAAGTCATCCTTTACTCTGTGCTCCCATGCCCTTCCCAAATATTCACAGTCTGCCCAGCTCACAATCACCTGCCTGTGTGCCCCCGCCCGTGTGCCTGCTCTGTTTATAACCCAAAAATCCTCTCCCTGCCCACACCTGCATGAACCCTCCACATTGAATTGCCCCTTACTGGTGCTCTCCCCATCACACATTGCTTATCCTGTGAGGGATTGCCATCATCCTATTGTTCAAAATGTTCATCCTATTGCTCAAAATGTTCATCCTATTGGTCAAAATGTTCATCTTATTGCTCAAAATGTTCATCCTATTGCTCAAAATGTTCATCCTGTTGTTCAAAATGTTCATCCTATTGTTCAAAATGTTCATCCTATTGCTCAAAATGTTCATCCTATTGCCCAAAATGTTCATCCTGTTGCTCAAAATGTTCTTCTCCATTTTCATGTGATGTCATCTTTGAAGCAGGAGCACTTTATAAAACTATTAAATAAAGAAAATAACAGCAACACCTTGAGGCAATTGGAATGTCAAAACAGAGAGTAAGTGCCAGGGCACATGGAAATGATGGAGGAAATCGAGAGGTGTAAACAGGACACGACAAAGCATGCGGCAAACAGGGGCGTAGTTAGCAATAGTGCAGCAGGTGCAGTGGCACCGGGGCACCACACCCCAATTACAACTGTTTGTTTTTTTACTACCAAACCAGGTGAAGGGGCCCATTTCCCTTGCTTGCACCCGGACCCTTGGCACCCTGGCACGCCACAGGTGGTAAATAAGAGAAACAGAAGGTAAAAAGCCCGCCAAAGCCAGGGCGGTATGTTGTTCTACACTCAGACGACTTTGATTATATTTACTCTTTATTTGAAATCTTTTTCTGAATAAAACATGAATGGATTACGACAGCAGAAAAATGTGCTCTGAATATTTTGCTGCTAGCCATGCATAATAAATGAAAAACGTCATTTATTATTCACAGATTGCGAGCATTTTACCAAAATCCCTCTGAACGTCAGGCACAGCGTTGACCTTTCTGTTCTCATCATTGCTGGTAAGTGAGGGAGGGGGGGTGAGTTGCAGTAATGGACGGTGCCTCTCATTGCCTGATAATGTTGTACAGTCTGGAGCAGTGCTCTTTTTCTGTGCCTTTCTGCTGCCCTCTGTGCCTTTCAGCCAGTGTTTTATAGGAGGTAGTAAAACTGCATCTCGGTTTTAGGTTTTCATCATAGAATGCCCTGAGCACCTCTGTTTCTTGTTGGCTCTGGGGAGCCATTATAGCCCATGGTTCCAGGCACTTCATTCATGAATTTAACATCACTGGCCCTGATTCTAAGGCATATTTGTGTGCAAGTAATGCCTAGGAGCAAAGATGCAGGTCTGTGGGGCCACAGTTCAGAAAATAATGAGATAGCTGCCCCAGTGGGGTTCCTTCTATGCTTGGAGTGAATGTACATGTTTTTAGGATTCAAAGTTTAAAAGTACGCCAGAGACACTAAAATCCTAAAATTCCTGTGTATTACCATTTAAAAGAATATTTGCTTTTTGAATGCAGAAACTACACTGACCTTCATTACAACTCGCCTCTTAATTCCGATGGGGCTGGTAACAGCAGATAATTGCCCCGTTACAAATGTACATTTTTGTAACTTTTACGCAGAGTTTTCGGTTTTAAGACACGAGAGCCAGAATTACAGAACGTCCATTTATTTCTCACTTCTTAGTGGAGCCTTAAAGTTCTTCTCTTAACCCGTTGGCTGCTTCCGCTGTTATGCGGCAGTGCGGCCGTTTTAAAAAACGGGCGCGGTCGCGTCGGCCATTGGCCGACGGCAGGACCAGCGAGGTAGTGCTGCCGCCGGCCAATGGCCGACGGCAGCAGCCAACGGGTTAAAGGGCTGTGTTTACACCCAACCTTACAATCACTTGTCTCCCTAAAATTGGTAACTACTTGGGAAGGGGAAAGTCAGGCCCATCTCCTGTTGCGCTCGTAATAAGAGTTTTAGGGCCAGGTGTACAAACACCTTTTCCCATAGACACAGAATGGATAAAACTCTTTGATACATCAGGCCCTTAGTGTATATATGATTTAAACACGCGTAAATGGAACACACTGATGCAATGACATTTCAAAACACTTTTTTTCCTCAAAGGGAACCTCTCACCCCTACACAACTCCCAGTTTTAACAGTGAAACCGCCCCATTCCCACCATGCACGAAGATTTACTCTTTCCATTGACAGGAGTATGTAATTAAACAATGGGCATTTGTTGTGTAAGAGTTTGTGTCATAAACACATTGGTGTGCGAGTATCTACAAAGTTCCTGTGCATTCCTGCCTAGGAACACCTACTTTTCCCCGTTGGGAAATATTTATATAAAAGTATATAAAAGTAAACATGCCGCTGAGTAAATCTTTTTCTCAGGCGTAAATCCACATTTTGTGAACACCAAACATGGATGCATATTCGTAAATCATGGATCTGGCCCCATAAGGCGAATTCCCATGAGACTGCATATTCAGAAATTTAATTTACTTACACCGATATTCCGCCAGTATTATAGGATTTTTGTACGAGGAAATCTGCCCCTGGTGCTTTGGTGGGAATTCACTTGTAAGTGGAGATCAACATCCTCAGACTGCCAAGTTTGGGTATTTACAAACATTTTACAGGTAGTTTTACACCCTGAAACCATGCGTAGTTTACTCGCGTCAACGGCAGGATCAAGACCCAGATTAACTATTCTACCATACGAGGCAAGACTGAACCAAAGTTGCTGAGCTGCCTTAAGTCAAAGGGAGAGAGAAAAAAGACGCCATTTCTACTAACACAGGGTGCATTGTTTGCCTCCCCCAGTAATATCATATCTTTGACAGCCATGCACCAACGCACACTCACCTATGGGTCATAGTGCAAGGGTGGATGCATTCTCTGAAGCAAAGGTTTTGTACCAGTGTCTCTTCTAGTACAAAAACTATGGGGCATATTACCAAGCAATAGCGATAATTATCGCTATTGCTTGGTTAGAGACAAAATTTTACCGCTGAGCTGCGGCGATTTTTACCGCAGATAAACCTTGGTATTACCAAAGTTTATCGCAAATGCAATATAAAACGGCCGCAATGCATGAATATCGCTGAAAAGTCAGCGATATTCGCGCTTAGCGCAAATATCTCCAAAAGTTGGTATTAGGAGATCGCGATGTTAGCGACTGTTTCCAGTCGCTAACATCTTGGCACGCCCACTTTGCATGTCATTAGTGATAAATATCACTGACATGCAAAGTGGGGCCCAAGATGGTCGCTATCTCCTACTAGCTGTCGCTAACTGGTGTTAGCGACAGCTAGGTAATAGGGAGATAATTTTATCTCCGCTTTCTTGGCTTATAAAGCCAAAAAAGCAGAGATAAACCCCCTTGATAATATGCCCCTATGTTTTAGGATATTCCCGCTTTGTGTGTGTGCTCTACCATGCAACACACATGCTGCAAAGTTGGAAAATCGAGGAGAAATGAAAAGATTTCCCCATGGTATGTCTGCCACAAGGAAGAGTACTATTTTGCCAACAATCCCTGTTACCATTATTTGTAGATAGAGATTTGCATCAAAACCCATAGGTGGTTACATGGGAATGCCTACACCCATGCTATGGAATGCCTACCTTAATGCATAGCGCACCTTTGTGTTACTTTGGGATAGCATTTAATGTTTATCCTGATTGTAGTGTCTTGGTGTGTACACGTTCTAGTGTTCCGGTGTAATGTAACACACTATACACCCACCCACCACAGACGTCATGGTGTCACATGACGCTGCCAATAAAAGAGGCTGAGCGCACGTGCTCAGGACCTTTCCTACCACTCATTCCTGGTGTCCGTGTCCATCCTTGCTGCTCCCATCATGAGGGCCCAGGGCCCATACTTTCAAACATTACAATGGCGACGAGGTCGGTAGTGCAACCCATGCGTGCCACTACCAAACACTGAGAAAAGGGGGAGAGAGTTGCCCACCTGAAGGGCACCCCCTGCAGCAAGGCACAGAGAGCCCAGAAGCCGGTGAGCACATCGGAGCCCAGCAGCCATCAAGAGGCGAACAGCTAGCCGACCGAGCCACCCGCGTCAGCCGCCACCAACGTGCCAGCGGGAATGAGCGGACCGCCCAGAGCCCTCCTGAGACGGTCGCCAAGCGAAAGCCCCGTGAAAGAGGAGCCAGGGCCGGGCGGAGTCCAGCCGCCGCGACAGCGACGCAGCTTCTGGCCCGCCGGCCGAAGGTGAGCCCCAGAGGCGAAGCGCTACTAAATAAACTGTGCCATTCATAAGCAGCGCCAGCGGAGCCTACCCGCGGCCTGCCCGAGTCATCCCTTGCCCCTGCCGCGCGTGTACGGAAGCGGCGGGGCCCAGAGCAAGCCACGGCGTGAAGGGGAAGGCGGCCGGACCCGTAGTCATCAATACCAACGAGGGGGAGGGAGCGGAGTAGCTAACCGCCTCCCGACCCCCCTCGCGACCGTTTGGTGGCGCCTCCACCGAAGGAAGACTCAGCAGCGCCAGCGGAGCCCACCCGCGACCTGCTGGCGGCACCCACAGCGAACAAGAGACCAAGCAGCGCCAGCGGAGCCCACCCGCGACCTGCTGGCGGCACCCACAGCGAACAAGAGACCAAGCAGCACCAGCGGAGCCCACCCGCGGCCCACCGGTAGTGCCCAGTGAAGGTCAGTGACTGCAGAGCCAGCGGAGCCCACCCGCGGCCTGCGAGAAGCAAGGCAGGTCTCCGCCGCGCAGCGTGTGCGTGTAAAAGCTGCAGCGGCGGGAGACCGGCGAAAGTGGGGCCAGCGGACCAAGTACATTCAAAAGGACAGAGCCGGCGGAGCCCAACCGCGGCCTGCCTCGAGCGTCCCCCGCCCAGGGAGGAGTGACTGGAGAGACGTGCTCCCCCGCCGGAGTGAAGCAACTTCTCCCCCGCCCGCGTGAGTACTGCCGAGGCGGCTGCGGACGGGGAGAGAGAGCGAGGGAGAAGCAAACGTCTGCAGGCGGCCAGCGCCGCCAAGATCAGAAGGCGCCCCCCCCCCACCCCTCCTCGTATGCTCCGTGTGAGGAGCAGAGTGCAGGGAAGCAGGGGTGAAGTGAGCGTCCGCATGTGGCCAGCGCCGCGTCATCAAAGAGCCCCCTCCCTGTGTGTTCCGTGAGGGGCATAGTGCTGGCAAGGCGGTCAAAACCGCCAAAAGTGTACGCAAGCCCCACCGGGACACTGAATCAAGAAGAACCACGGTGCACCCACAAAGACAGCCAAATTTGCCCCAGCATCAAAGCCTGCACAATACAAAAGGGAAATAACTGTGCTTTTGCAATGCATTCCGGACTTCAATACACTGACACTTCAGTACATTCCTGTGAACACTAAAGCAAAGAAAAGCTACTCACCCATTATCAGCAGCAGCTCCAACCCCCTGTGCACTGAAGCAGTAGAGTGCACACCCGGGAAGAAAGACAGGCTGCTAAACGATCCAGCAACACTGCCACCCAGTGGCAAAAAGCATTAGTGCACCAACATCCTCCAGCACTGAAACAAGCATTGTCAACACAAAAGAAGTAACACCATCTAGAGGCAACAGGCGGAGTAGCGCCCCAAAGAAAAGCATCTTAACTCCCGAATCCGGAAAGCGCGCTCTGCGCAGAAGACGCCCACACGCACCAGCACGGAGTCGGCAGCTGACACTTCCGAAGCGACGTGGGAAGAGGCACGAATGCCTCACGTAACATCAACACCTCACCAAGCATCCATGCAAGGACTAAACGTAGGGAGAAAACGACTGCCAAGCACTGGAGGAACGATCAGGGAATAAGACTGCCGAGATCAGAAGACGGAGAGGGCAGGGACTCCTAGTGGCCACAGGAGATCACCGCAGCATCAACTACTCCCGCCAACGGTGCGAAGCAGCAAACTTCTGACGCCAGCCAAAGCAGCAAGTACCCCACGGTCCAAAGCAGCAGAAGACCACTAAGCGTGGCACCCTGCCCCCACGAGATGGAAGAAGGGCACAGGTAACGCCACAGTGCAGAACAGTTACCGAAGAAGACCACTAAGCGTGGCACCCCGCCCCCACGAGATGGAAGAAGGGCACAGGTAACGCCACAGTGCAGAACAGTTACCGAAGAAGACCACTAAGCGTGGCACCCCCAGAAGCCGATCCACAGAAAGATCGCGTACCAAGTATGACCCGCGATGGGTCCCCTAAACTACACCAGAAAGTCCGACAGGACGAAGAAACCTGCCAAAACACCAGCAGGATGGGACCGCCAAACGGTCCAGGACGTTCGACCTAATCAAGATCCCTGAACACCAATCCACGAACGTCACCAACAAGAATCCAGAGAGAGGGTTCGTGACACCAACTCGGGAAGCTAAGGAAGAAGGAGGAAGTGTTCCAGTCGGGGACACACCAGGATCACACATGCAGCGGGCGCGCCCTGCATGGAGGAGCCAGGTCAGGAGAGAAGATGCAAGATCGGACCGAGTGATGTCGCGAAACAGGAAGAAAGAAGAGGAGAGATCCGAGTGGCACGCTTGCCACTGGGAAAAGAAAGGAAGAAGATGTGTGGCACGTCTGCCACTGCGAAAAGAAAGGAAGAAGAGGAGAGAGCTGTGTGGCACGTCTGCCACTGCGAAAAGAAAGGAAGAAGAGGAGAGAGCTGTGTGGCACGTATGCCACTGCGAAAAGAAAGGAAGAAGAGGAGAGAGCTGTGTGGCACGTCTGCCACTGCGAAAAGAAAGGAAGAAGAGGAGAGAGCGGTGTGGCACGTCTGCCACTGCGAAAAGAAAGGAAGAAGAGGAGAGAGCGGTGTGGCATGTCTGCCACTGTGAAACAGAAAGGGAGAAGAGGAGAGATCTGAGTGGCACCTCTGCCACCGTGACAAGCAAGGAAGAATATCCACGTGGCCGTTGCCACAGTTAAGAATGGAAGGAGGTTATTCCATGTGGCCTTTGCCACAGTTGAAGAGCAGAGAAGAAGTACATCCACGTGGCCGTTGCCACAGTTAGGAGTGAAGATGGTGTCAGTGCAAAATAGGTCCCCACTGTTAGTCCGAGGCCGAACTGGTACGTGACCATTCCATTACATGGCGAGCTGCAAGAACTCCAACAGCACCCGTTACCACGGAAGCCTACAACACAAGGACTGTGAGGAAAAAGGGGCTCCCAGTCGTCTACAGACTGTTTCCATCTAGCATCTCCAACCTGTGCCAGAGCGGACAAAAGTTCCCCGAAACAGACTGAATTCCACCTGCCCTTTCCCAAGCTGCGGCGGATAGAAAAGCTTGATGGAACTGAACACTTCACTGCATCCTGAGATAAGTTGATTCCCCAAATGTGAATTACCAAGTTGAGTTTTTTCATTGATAAAAAAGGGGAGTGATGTAGTGTCTTGGTGTGTACACGTTCTAGTGTTCCGGTGTAATGTAACACACTATACACCCACCCACCACAGACGTCATGGTGTCACATGACGCTGCCAATAAAAGAGGCTGAGCGCACGTGCTCAGGACCTTTCCTACCACTCATTCCTGGTGTCCGTGTCCATCCTTGCTGCTCCCATCATGAGGGCCCAGGGCCCATACTTTCAAACATTACACTGATTTCCACTGGATAGTAAATCCCAGCATTACACCATGTACTGAGTTTGCATCACAAAAGTGACGCAAATCTGGTGCAAAGCATTGGTAGATCTGCACCTAAATCATTTTCCATTGACCTAATGGAAGCGAAAATCCTGAACATTGATGGAGGTGTAGAAGAAAGGGTTTCTCTACAGGGGAAAAGGGAAAAAGGTTTTCCTTAAGGAGAACTAAAACTTAAAATTGCAAAGTGCAAATGTACTGATGTGTCATATCTCTCCATAGAGAAATACACATCCATTTATTTCTTTATGCAGGCAAGTATTCTTGGAAATCTGCCACTACCGCAACTTCCAAAGCACACTGAAGTGAAAGTTGGAAATGGATCTGAACCGGACCAGAGAGAAGACAGGAGTACGTTTCTGACTTTTGAAATGTCATGATGCTTTGTGCCCCTGAAGGCCACCATCCCCACCAGTGAATTGATTGGTCACTACACAAGGGAGCCTCTCATAAGAGATGATCAAAACGTGCAGTTTTGCTGAGGATAAATGCATGTTGGCACCTTTGAAGCCTCCTTACTGACATTTGCTTCTATGGTCCCAGAAAGACGCCTGTTGCAATAAATCGTCTGCAACATAGTCAAAGAGAGCACTGCAGCAGCATAGGACACGCACATATAGCATAACACATCTCAAGTGAGGGCAAAGATGATCTAATAATTGGTGAGTTCTGGTATAAGAGTCCACCACAAGTTCTGGGGGTTATGAGTACTGGGCTGATAGACAAAACAGAGTCCCCTCAGACACTGTCTCAGACCAGCTAAGACAGAGCCAAAATATATAAGATGATAGTGCATGCCCTATGCACAGCATGGGACTGCAGAGCTGGGCGGATAGAAGACCAGGGCAGTCAGAGGGAGGGCTGGGGCAGGGGAGCAGCTGGAGGGAGTATCAGATTTAACTGCGCAGTAAGGGCCTTGACACTGCTGATGAAGATGAACATGTCGGGGGCAGGTAGGAGTGCAGGTTGCACAGGGTCAAACTGCACAGGAAGAGTCCTCACACTGCTGATGAAGGTGCACCCGCTGGGGACAGGCACAAGTGCAGTAAATACTTGGCTTAACTCCTCAGGAAGAGTTGTGACAAGGCTGCTGAAGGTGAGGTAGGTGCACCAGCTAAGGACAGGCAGCAGTACAGTAAATACCAGGTTTGCGTGCTCAGGATGGGCACTGCTGCAGCTAGATACATGTGCATTGGTTGGTGGCGCTGAGAAGAGCTGGTGGGAAGTAATTGAGGAAGAGATCTGCTGGAGTGGTGTCAGGGCCAGGAGGTGACAGAGACTTGGAGGGTCAGTTAGCATTTGACAGATCCAGGCTTCTTCTAAAAAGCGAGGAGTCTTTGGACCATTTGTAGGTAGGTGAATGGCAGAGATTTCGGTGAACCGCCAAGTCTCCGCCCGAGGAGCTTCAGCAGGTTCCACCAGCAGAAGCCTATGACTAGCAGCTCGCCCAGCACAGGCCATCAATGATTGCCCTTCAGAAGGTCAGCCCTATTTAAGGCAGGCTTCCACTTTACAATTTGTGTGTGTGCCTGGAGGAAACTTTCAGCATGGCAGGACCATTGATATTATGTTTTACAGAAATAAAAGAGCACTTTGGAGATTTGTTTCTGCACAATAAAGAAAATGTTGATCATCTACTACGCACAGGACTCGAGCTTTTGAACTTTGCTGAAAGGTCTTCCAGCACCCCAACAGGAGCACGTAGTACAACATGCAAGCCGCCATGTTGGCTGGGATGTCCATATATGGTGGGCAGTCATCCATCCACTCGTAATAAAGTCCCCTGCCAACCATAGGGCCTTCTGGGCTGCCCACCTCACACCATGTAACCTCCCTTCATTGTTGGAAACAAGCTAAAGTGCTCTAGTGTGGGGGAATGGTGGGGGGGCAGGACTGGAGGGAAAGGACCGGTTGGGGAACGGCAGGCATGGCAGAAGCACAGGGGCGGTGACTAGAAGAAGGTCAGCAGAGTGAGAAACCCCATTGTGGGGCAGGAAGAGCCAAAGAAGGGCGAGCAGTTGAGTGAGAGATGCTCACTGCGAGGGGGAGGGCGTTACTTGTGGGTGTGCAGGAAGACACCGAGGACCTGAGTCACAAAGTGTCTCCAGACTGAGGTGGAGGTCTTGCAGTCGTTGGGGGGGTCTCTGCACTCATGGTGGAGGTTTTAAAGTCATGGGGGGGTCCCTGCACTCATGGTGGAGGTCTTGCAGTCATGGGGGGTCTCTGCACTCATGGTGGAGGTCTTGCAGTCGTGGGGGGGTCTCTGCACTCATGGTGGACGCCTTGCAGTCGTGGGGGGGTCTCTGCACTCATGGTGGAGGCCTTGCAGTCGTGGGGGGGTCTCTGCACTCATGGTGGAGGCCTTGCAGTCATGGGGGGGGGTCTCTGCACTCATGGTGGAGGCCTTGCAGTCGTGGGGGGGTCTCTGCACTCATGGTGGAGGCCTTGCAGTCGTGGGGGGGTCTCTGCACTCATGGTGGAGGTCTTGCAGTCGTGGGGGGGTCTCTGCACTCATGGTGGAGGCCTTGCAGTCGTGGGGGGGGTCTCTGCACTCATGGTGGAGGTCTTGCAGTCGTGGGGGTGTCTCTGCACTCATGGTGGAGGCCTTGCAGTCGTTGGGGAGTCTCCGCACTCATGGTGGAGGTCTTGCAGTCGTGGTGGGGTCTCTGCACTCATGGTGGAGGTCTTGCAGTCGTGGGGGTGTCTCTGCACTCATGGTGGAGGCCTTGCTGTCATTGGGGAGTCTCCGCACTTGTGGAGGAGGCTTTGCAGTCATAGTCTCTGCACTTATGGTGGAGGCCTTTCAGTCATGGGGGAGTCATCGCACTCGTTGTGGAGGCCCTGCAGTCATCGGGGAGTCTCCACACTCGTGGATGAATCTCTGCAATGAGGATTCTCATTGCAGAGATTTTGCCCGAGTGGGAGACCCCACCCATGAATGCAGGGCCTCCACAACGAGTGCGGTGGCCCTTTGTGAATCAGGCCCTGAGAGTTGATCACTGGTGAACAGTTCACTGAGCAAGAGAATGGGAAAGAAACTGGTGAAGGGTCACAGAACTGGAGTAAGGGGACTCCTCCTGGTGGGGAAGGCATGAGAGAGGAATCAAGCAGCACCGTGGCTTGGGGTAGATTCAAACCAATGCAGAGTAAATGTGCTCCCCTGAGAGCAGGTATGAGCCTAGGCAGAGGACTAGTGCTAGTCAGAGGGCACCAAAGGAAGCACCAGGGCAACTCTATGGACTGGGCCTGGACACCTGCGTAGTCAACGTTTATTATCAAAGTTCCTGCAAACCATTCAGAGTGCGTAGCTGGGTGAAGGGGTGATAGATTGGATGAATGGGTGAGTAAATGAATGCATGGATGAGTGAGCACATTGATGGGTTGCTGAATGAATAGATGAATGCTTGAATGGGTGAGTGAGTGCATAGATAGATGAAGGGGCAGGACAATGGATGAATGCATGGACAACCGAGGTTGAGCTGTCGGGAGTCCTTGTAGCCTCATAGGTGGCAGGAGTCTGCTTTCTTCTCCTGCAGCGCTGTTGACTTACTCATCCATGCACTCACTCATTCATTCATCTATCCATATGTCTAAACCCTTAACCTTTCGTTTACACTTGCACTGTGTCAGTTACTCATTCACCCACCTATTCATTGATTGACACTTTTACCCACATAGTATGTGTTCGTTGGATAAGCCCCACAAGAGAGCAATGCTCTTCGGGCTTTACCAAACAAGCATTGGCGAGGCGGGAAGGTGACCTTCACACACCCTGCACGAGAGAGTACAATGCTATGATGATTTCATTGATTTAAATGAAAGATCGCAGCAATGATGTTACAACAATTTACACATGCTTTGCCATCGTAAACCATTCCGTGCAAACAAGAGCTCCAATTAAGACCAGGCAGAGGAGCAGATCTCCCAGAGGCAGGATCTCATTTTATGTGGTAGCCAAGATAATTAACATTAAAATAATTAACTACACACCAGAGACTACTGCAGATGTGCCAACTCCATGTGAGGCTACACGGAGCAGGATGTAAAGGTGCCACGCAGCACAGCGAAGATGTATCGACGAACCCATGAAACCAATGGAGAAATCGCGACGTTTGCTCTATCAAACTAGCTCCCTTTCCTCAAATATTACAGTGCCAGTCTCAGGCGGTGAGGACGTCTGCACCTGTGGCAACACCTATTCAAAAAGACGCTCCCGGTGTTTTGTGGGTAGTAAAGCGACCCTGTGGTCGACAGCTCCCCTACTTCCGCGCCAGTGAGGGATTTGTGCAGGTATAAGGTGGTGGCGTTGGACAACGAGGGGAGTTGTGGAGGTCAGGTGAGTGTGTCGGGGCTTCAGCTGTGGCAGAGAGTTGTGGGCGTTCTGTCTTTATGTGGCGGTGATTCCAGGATGGAAGGAAGAGCGGGAGTGTGCGTCAGTGTGTGCGCATCTATACATTATGGGGATTATTTATGATAGGTTTGCACTGCCGGAGCGTCACTTTTTTGAAGCTCCGGAGGTGCAAGCCTCTTAATCATATCTATGAGGCAACGCAAAGCCACCCTGCATGGCTTTGCATGGCCTCACAGAGGCAATGGCAAAACAGTGCAAGTCGCTACCTTGCCTTACTTTGCGTCAAGGAGGCGGTCCATGGGTGCTGCGGTGCACCCATGGATTCTGATGCTACCCCAGATTTACTTAATCACGTAAACCTAGGGCAGCGCCAAAACCTTATGCCTCCCCAGGGCAGGCGTAACTAGAAACAATATTTTAGTTTCTGCTCGTTTTTTTCCTCTTTCCATGCAGCACACATCAAAAGATGAAAATTCTCTCAAGATTGTTTTTCTGCAGGAAGTTGTCCATGGTGTAAGGGTGCCTATGATGGCACCAGGCAGCAAATTGTGCACCAACGCAGGGGGAAACTACAGGAATGCACCATATTACGTAAATACAGTGCATTCCTGTCCTTTCACATCGGAGTACGGCAGCACAGCAAGAAGACTTGCAGCGCTGCCCTACGCCAATTCCTCATAAATGAAGCCCTATGTGTCAACATTTGTGTGTTTCTTTGATTCTTTGCACGTGTGTACCCCTATGCGCACCTGAGTTTGTATAAAAAACCTCTAAGTGTCATGCTGATTGCCATGGGAATGTTTATTGTTATGTCATTACATTTTCCGCCATCTTGTAAGCAGCCCTCCAGACTGTGTGCATTTCAATGGATTCATAGACATAAATTATTTAATAACCTATCAATTTGGAAAATTCACTATCCTTACCTGGAGGCTGCCAACAAAGGGGCAGATCTACAAGAAAGTGCCGCAGCGTGGCACCACAAGCCCTTTGGCTGCGCCACGCTGCGGCACTTTCAGAGCACAGGAATGCAACATATTTACAATAATATGCCACATTCCTGTGCTCTCCCCTGATCTGTTGCACAAACAGCTACCAAGCGCCGGCGCAGGCACCCTTGCACCATGGTGCCAGGATGCCTGCGCCATGGGGAGATTGTTTTTGTGCAGGAAGGGGCACCTTCCTGCACAAAAACAATCACTAAAGGCATTTTCCTCTTTCAAAAAGTGCTGTAGATGCAGCATGCATTGAAAGAGGAAAAATGAAAACATTTCTGCTCGTTGCGCCTCGCTACGTCTCCCCTGGAGAGGCGTAGCATTGAGACGCATTTCCAGATTTACGATTCCTCCTAAATCTGGAAATGTGTCTCATTCCATGGGTGTTGCGCGGGAACACCCACAGCAACACCCATGGAACGCCCCTTCCACGCAAAGTGCTGCGAGCGAAGGGGCCATATTTACAAGGACAAGAAAAGCCACGCAGGGTGGCTTTTCCTATCCTTGTAAATATGGAGAGGTGAAATGCGCCGCCAGTACTTCACAAAATGTGACGTACTGGTGGCGCAGGGGGCTTGTAAATCCGCCCCCAAATATTTATTGCACCGACGATCTGCCAAGGACCTCGACCATCTCAGCTGAATTTACGGCACTGACGTGTGTGATAATAACGTCCTAACGCTTTGGAAAGACGTCCTCCTGAAGTCTAAACAAATAGCCGAAAGAGTTTCCTCTCGAATAAGGCTGTGGGCATCAGTTGTGAAGCTGAGCTTGAGCTCAGCCACCAGAACAAAGATGTCTCACACTTTTGTAGGATTGCTGTGTAATTTTTTTTTCAAACAACACTTTGTGTTGGGAGCATTGCCGCCTTCATGTGAAAAGGGACCCTTCGAGTTCTTTGTTTAAATTTTTTTTTTTTTAAATTAAATGTATTTCTTCATGAATTCATAATACAAAAGCAAGATACAATGTTGTATACAGCACCCACATCCAGCGTTCCTCCCATCTCCATGGCTTCTTCCGGGTTGCATGGCCAGCAGGCATATAATTAATGTATACTGCTTTTTAATTGTCTGCATCTGCTCCACTCCTGCCTTAGACTGCTTTTAATTAACACCACATACTAATTACAACCACCCATTGATAAGAAAAATGCATTCATCGTTGCTTCATTCGAATTGGGTTGTGTAATAAGCAATAGTTGTGTGCACAGCCCCCGAAGAGCAAACACACACACCCTTCAATCCATTTAACTACCTCTGGCAACAACGATCTTAATGTAGGTGTCTAAATACCTCTGCACACCCCTGCTCCTGGTTAAATATAGTGTGCAGAATACACACATTTCCAAAGATTTCAGTACTCCTAGGCTGAAGACTACCTATGAAATCAAACATCAAAATAAGAGAAAAGTATCAGAGAACTCCAATTAAATAAGTGATGGGTGCAAATACCCCAGTCATGAAATCATAGCCTTTACCTAATTCAGCATTTCTTGGCAAAAACAAATAAAACATCTAGATAAAATCTTGCAGCCACATTACGATAAGAGAAGGAATAAAACACAAGTAGGTATATTTTATATTTTAGAAGAAGATCCTTCTTTACGAGGTGGCTAAATATTAAACTTCTCATCCGTTAATCCAATGCACCACCAGATGCTTCTTGAGAAGATGGCACGCGGGCCTTCCTTTTCCCGACCTATCATGAGGTGACAAGGGCTGGTTCTGACCAATGGGCTGTCGATGCCAAGCGGCAGATATGTTGTGATGACCACCGTGGGAGAGAGGTGTGTCTTTCATCAGCAGGATCAATGAAGATGTCCCTCTGTAAATGGGTGCAGTCGCTCCCTGCTCCCACCTGCAGGAGAATCTCTTTCCCTCCTGTGGGGTGTGCGGACAATGACCCCTATGGGCAATGCGACCCCAGATGTGGTACTGCCTTCATTAGGTCTCACGTGCACATTCACTGCACACACTCTCGCTTGCAAGAGATATTGTATACAACTAGGGGCTTGCAGCCCACCCATTGCTTAACATTTGTTGGCTTCCCTGTCACTCTTATTTACGGCCTTCCGATTGGCCTGCGCATGCAGGGTCCACTTCCTCTTCTTTCTGCTGGAGCATGCACCATGTACTGATTGCTTTAGTTTGATTGCTGGCCTTCCGCTGATGTCACTCTTCCCTGTTCGCACTGTGATTGAGGAACTACATTTATTTCTTCTTCTTACCTGTCGTGCATGGTCAACCTCTTACCATTTGCAGGTATGTTCTACTATACCACACACACTTCCAAGAAGCCTTTTTCTCCTTTGAAGTGGATCTTTATTGTGACAACTGATGTTTTCTGCTTTTATTGGGACAACAGATGTCATGCATGGACAGAGACACAATCCCTTTCTTTATGTGATAGGATGTTTTGCCAAATGTCATATATTTTTCATTTTACATACATGGGGAGATTAACTCATTGGTTCCGAATCACAGGGGTGCTCTGTTGAGACCTAACAAGCATTGGCAAATCCCCTATTTTTTCCTTTGAGTGTATTGAGATCGCGATTGAGATTCTTGAGATTATTGGCTCTATTGGCCTTTTGTTAATGCTTTATAGCATGGGCATTGTTGACTTCCGCAATGAACTGTAGCCATGCTGAATAGTAGTGTGGCTGCTGTGCAGCATGGTAACTAAGAAGGGACTATGATGCATCCAGCTCTTGCCCTGGCTGCGTCACAGCCCATTTTAAAATGAATTTTAGCCATCCAGTTTATTAAAAAAAAAATTCTATCCTACATCCAATAAACAATTAAATCCAAACATCTTCTTATATTATGTTTAATAAAGATTTTGGAAAAATGATCCCCCATTCCTCTACAAGCTTTTACAGACACACATTTGGTGACAATAGATTGGTAAATTTGACTAAGGCCACAATAGGAGGTGTTTTCTACTCTTCTGGATTCTCCAATTTCTGTTTCTGTATCCAGGATGACAGCTCACCTGTGACTCATGCACTCTGAATCTATTATTTGACACCTTTGACAGCCCATGCTATAGATGGGGATGTCATTTCTGAATCATTCTTAGAAAACAGAGAGATACAAGTAATGTGGAGCTATCAGCTGTGAGACCACGCTTTTATGGTGAAAACAATTCATCGGGAGCAACTGAGACAAAGATATTTTAGACAACCAACTACATTATTGAAATGCCTTAACTTTGGGTATTACAGAAAAGTAGCCTTCGGCACTTGGGTGGAGGTTGTCACACAAAACCTATGCCACGCCCTTCTAACTCCTGTCCTGAGACGCCTGCACTGGCTACTTGCAAGGGTTAGATGTAAACCTGCTATTATTATGCATAGGGCATTGCAAGGTAAAGCTCCAGAGCATCATAAGGGAAGACAGTATGTCTGCAGTCCACCAGAAACCTTCACTCCTATGTGTCTTCTGGAAACAAACATTGTCAAACAAAATATATCTGGCTTTTGTGTTCAAATGCATGCAAATTGAAGCATATACAAATATTGTTTGTATGGATTTTCTTGCACAAAGGCTCTTTAGCATGTTAACGCCATAACCCTATGCATTGCTGCTGCTGGAGAAAAGAAGTAGCAACAAAATGTTGCTTTCTATATAGAATGCATATATGAGATAAAGAATTGAATTTTGCAAGCAGTGTGATACGTGTGTGTACTTTTCTAATGTCTAATAGTCCTTGGGGCATTCCAATGCAAGCACTTCCTAGAACGCGGAATGATACACCAAACAGCCAATAGCATGAGGCGAGAGAGAAATACTTCTGTGGGTGGAGCCAAAGCCCATTTTTATATAATGGAAGGAATTGGTAACAATAAAATGATAGACAGCTGCGCTATCAAGCAAGACCTAAAAACTAGGAAACGAAAAAGAAGGGGAGGATACAGAACATTTTTATTTTACGGAACAAAGGGCTGGAACTACATTCCTTGACCTCTCAGCACTCACCCAGGTCTCCTAATGTAAGAACTTGACACCCCTGTTACCATTTATTTGTTCTGTATGTCAGAAAGCATGGCTTAAAGCTTTAGAGCTCGATAAATGCTGGGGCACTCCAACCATGGTCTCATCAATTTCAGTTCAAATGAGGACATGCTGCTGATGTTCACAGTCTTGCTACTGCATGTTATAAAGGATTGCATCCATGGAGTGACAGTGCCCTTATAGCAAACTACATTTCCCAGCACTCCTTGAAGCCGCTTGCCAGCCAGCTTGGGTCATCAGATATAACTTTCTTTGTGTATCATGGTGTATTTGCTAGGTAATCTTGTTACATTGTTGCTGCAGCCAAGACCTTGCTACCTGGATTATTGATTTTGTTTTGGAGAACTGAAACTTTCTCAAAAGTTGCTGAAGGGCAGTTTTGTGAATACAGAGAAGTATATAAAAATAATGTTGTGTTACAAAATGAAGGGGCATATTTACAACCCTGGATCGCCACCAGAAAATCACTTCTTTTGACATTGCGGTGGTGATAGAGGCTTTGCCTTATTTGCATGGCAGCGTTAAGCTACTGTTGGAACTGGCCCTTCTTGCAGGGTCATCCCCAAACTTTTTGCTTCTCCCTCCCCTATTTTTCCTGACCCGTGGCTGTTGGCAATAGGACTCTGCGCACTTTACCACTGCTGATCAGTGTTAAAGTGCATATGCTCTCTATGTAAAGTATTATTCTGATTGGATATACATGTTTGGCATATTTGTATCACCACGAAGTCCCTAGTAAAGTGTACTGGGTGTGCCAGGGCTGGTGATGACAAATGCTACTAGTGGGCCTGCAGCACTGATTGTGCCACCCACAGGAGTAGCCCTAAAATGATGTCTCAGGCCTGACACTGCAGTGCCTGTGTGCAGTTTAGAAACTGCCCTGTCCTCCTGGTCAGTGTCGCCACTGACCAGGCCTAACCCTTCCCTTTTTGTGCACCTCAGCCACCCCTATGGAAGCCCCAAGGTACCCGCCTAGGCAGGGTGCAGTGTATGTAAAAGGTAGAGCATGTACTAGTGCAGGTAACATGTTCTGGTAGTGAATTACAGCCATTTTCGTTTTTCACTATTGTAAGGCTATCTTGCTCCATAGATTAACATGGGGGATGCTGGCTACAGTGGTGAACAGCATTTTGTCCCATAGTAACAAGATAGGACATAAGTATCTAGTATCCCTGAACTCAGAATTTAATAACACATCTTTTAGGAAAGGTTGTTTTTAAATCCTGTGTTTGAGAACAGCACTTTTAGAAAGTTGCTGTTCTCTTGTCTGACCCTTCTGTGTGCCTGGGCCTGTTTGTGTATTGACTGTCTGGTTTGAGAGTGACAGGGGCTGGGGAATTCCCCAGGAGGATGGATGAGTCAGCACTAGGCTGAATGACTGCATTTGCAACTGGAGTGGTGGGAGGAGTTAGCACCTGGGCTGAATAGGGCTGTGCCTGCCTTCCAAAATGCTGGCTCCACCCCCCTGCTGGGCGGCTGAGGACCCTGCCCCTCACTCTGAAAGGAAAGAAGCAGCCAGCAAAACAAAGTACTCAGGAAAAACCCAGAACTGGTTCAGACCGGGCTCAGGGCCCACATGCACAGAGAACAAAGACTTTAGGGGTATAAGTACAGGACCCCTGACAACAGAAAATTAGATCATCCTGGAATCAAGAAGGAACCTCTGCCAAGGAGAAAGCTGAAACTGAAGAAGGAAGATTGTCCTGCTGTCAGAAAAAGGATACGTTGAAGCGGTCCCCTCAGGAACAGATGCTCTTGCCCCAGTACCCCCACCGACCAACTCCAAAGACTGTCTTGATAAGTTACAGTCCATAGAATTAGCCCGGGGAAGGGAAAGGGGAAGTGGAAGACAAAACAAGAGAGACTGCTTCTCTTCTGGCACTGAGCCTGCCTCTGGTCAATCTGGCAATTCTCGCTCTAGAAAGGAATGAACAGTGATTAACTTCTTGGTCTTAAACATGCTATTTTTTGCTATGTATTTTCTTAGGCGGGGATTGTGTCTTACCAATGTGTACTAGGAAGCTAGCTACTCTCTAATGTGTTTGGTCTGTTATCAATTGACAATCTGATTCATCGAAGATACTCTGAGGAGATAAGTTTTCAAGCTTCTATTGTAATCTTTGTTCAAACTTCTTCCAAGAGAGTTTCTGTTCCACAGGATGCAGATTGACTAACACAGTTCAAAGATAGTTTTTTTTTGTAGATTTCCTGAAGATTACGACTCCAGTAGATTTCTAACAAGAAATACCTGCTAACACAAGTCTTTCGTAAATTCTCAAGAAAAGGACTCTCCGAATGAAGTATAGTCTCTTATCCTTAGAACAAACTGTCAGTTCAATGAAAGTTCTCTTTTGACTTGAGGTGCAAATTCATCTGCTTTCACATCTCAGAACCAGGACACCTCTGAATAGATGTCTGCAACGCTACTTAAATGCTAAATACTCTTACTTGACAAATATGGGGCTTCTCTTGACTGAAGACACCCAACTCAGCCTGCTCCTCCTCACAAGACTCTGAAAACGAAGACTCCACAAGTGTTTATAATCCAGGACGATATTCCTGAGGGAAAAAAGGTTTGTTAAGAAGCGCCTTTTCACATGTCACCAAAGCGCTTAATTCTTACTTCCCTCATAACAGGAATTCTAATGCCAAAAGACGATTGTTCAAGGGGTTTTTAAGTTCTGTGACAGAGAGCGTGAGGGAAACGCTCTCTCCGTGAATTCAGTCAGTTGAAGTGCGCCGCTCGCAGTGCGCGCATGCGCAAAGGGGAAACACTCTCGCGGACTGAGGAAATCAGCTAGACTGCTGACCTCCACCGAGGACGGAACCTCCGCTGCATTCTCAAGATGGCTGAGCGCTGCAATTCTGCCAACAGCAGCCACAAAGAAGTCTTCCAGCATGGGTGCCTGCGCTTGCACGATCTTTTTAGGTAATGCTTACCAAGAGAAGAAGGATGGATCCTGACACCTGCTGTTGTTCTGCTGGACTGACCTGCTGTTGCTTTGCTGCCAAGGAGAGGGGAAGGACTTTGCTGTGTGCTGTGTCCCCTGTCTTGAAGGAATCTCCAAGGGCCTGAGAAGAGCTGGCTCCCTGTTTTGAAGTCCCAGGAACAAAAGGACTTCACCCCCAGCTTCCCTGAACTCTGCTGAGAGAGTTTAGAGAGTTCTGTCCCTCCTAGAGTGCTTGATCCAGTTGTGGGGCCTCTGGAGGTTGTACCTGTGCTGGGAAGCTTGAAACTAAGCTTGAGAGACTTTTGAAACTGAAAAGTGTCGCATCGCTCGCTTGCGGAGCGCATCCCCGACAGTGCGAGAAGATTCCCGCCGCTACGAAGGCCGAGATCGTCGCAGCGCCTGACGCCGCTGCCAGAGCCGTCGCATCCTTCATTTGCGGGACGCACCAGACTGGTGCGGGAGAATCGAACATCGCTGCGAGTGTCGTCGCAGAGCCTGTCGTCGCTGGGTGAGATCGCCGCACCGCTTGCTTGCGGACCGCATCACGTCGCTGCGAGTGTCATCGCAGAAACCATCGCATCGAGGAGCTGCGAGAGAGAGGATCACCGCTGGACCGCGCATCGCCGCCCCGGAGATCGTCGCAGACCCTTCGAGATCATCGCATCGTGCCTTTGCGAGAACAGACTTCCTACGGAACCTATGCACCGGAATCCATACAAGTGGCCTTCCTCCCCATACAGACCGGATTCGTCGCAACACCCACGCTGCTGCAGCGGGGCTGTCGCAAACGCCTCCCCAGGGTCTCAGGAGCAACGCATCGCTTGTTTTACACCGCACCAGCTTCTGCTTTTGGAACTTTGTTGCAACTAAAAGGTACTGTGAGTAAACGTGACGCAACTGTGAACTTTTCACGCATCTGTAGGGAATTCTGTTGCAACGTAGAGAATTCTGTCGCAACCTAAAGAATTTTAACGCAACCTTAAGAACTCTTTTTGAAACCATATTCTTGAACTGTGTATGTTGGATTTTTGCTGTTTTGGTCTTGTGTAGTTTAGATTAAATACCTTTATTTTTCTAAAACTGTTGTGGAGTCAGTTTGTGGTGTTTTCACTGTGTTACTGTAAATGTAAATGTAAATTGATACTTGTATAGCGCACTACTCACCCGCAAGGGTCTCAAGGCGCTTGTACGAATACCGCTTTGGAACCCATCCTGGCTTTCCCTGTGAGGTGTCCACTCCTGGGCACCCCCAAGGTGGAGGCCAGGCATCCTTAGCGTTGTGGGGGCCGTTGTGGAGATTAAGCAAGCTATTGCCCAGAGTTGCAGAGTGGGACCCATGATTAGAATAGGCACCGAGGCGAGAATTATCAGGTCCGTGGAATTTTTGTTCATCACCACCCCCTTTTCTGTATCGTTTTTGGCCACTATAGGTGTGGCAGGGTATACTCAGACATGAGTCCCTTTCTCACTGCTCCATCAGGATTCAAGCAAGCCGGGCCGAAGAGGCTGAAATGCCAGAAACCGGTCCCCGGTAGCTTGTCTCCTTTCCAGTGAAGAATTGGCTTTGTAGTTTGGTCTGCCCTGTTCCCATGATGCACTGGGCCAGGGACAGACTAATTTGCATATAGCCAGGTTCTGAGCTGGGATGGGGCAGTGAGATAAATAACGGTGATGGATCAAGCCCTGATCTTTGGACTGGGTAAGAGTGGTCTGCTTAATTCAGACACTCTGTTCATCACCACCCCCTTTTCTGTATCGTTTTTGGCCACTATAGGTGTGGCAGGGTATACTCAGACATGAGTTCCTTTCTCACTGCTCCATCAGGATTCAAGCAAGCCGGGCCGAAGAGGCTGAAATGCCAGAAACCGGTCCCCGGTAGCTTGTCTCCTTTCCAGTGAAGAATTGGCTTTGTAGTTTGGTCTGCCCTGTTCCCATGATGCACTGGGCCAGGGACAGACTAATTTGCATATAGCCAGGTTCTGAGCTGGGATGGGGCAGTGAGATAAATAACGGTGATGGATCAAGCCCTGATCTTTGGACTGGGTAAGAGTGGTCTGCTTAATTCAGACACTCTGTTCATCACCACCCCCTTTTCTGTATCGTTTTTGGCCACTATAGGTGTGGCAGGGTATACTCAGACATGAGTCCCTTTCTCACTGCTCCATCAGGATTCAAGCAAGCCGGGCCGAAGAGGCTGAAATGCCAGAAACCGGTCCCCGGTAGCTTGTCTCCTTTCCAGTGAAGAATTGGCTTTGTAGTTTGGTCTGCCCTGTTCCCATGATGCACTGGGCCAGGGACAGACTTATTTGCATATAGCCAGGTTCTGAGCTGGGATGGGGCAGTGAGATAAATAACGGTGATGGATCAAGCCCTGATCTTTGGACTGGGTAAGAGTGGTCTGCTTAATTCAGACACTCTGTTCATCACCACCCCCTTTTCTGTATCGTTTTTGGCCACTATAGGTGTGGCAGGGTATACTCAGACATGAGTCCCTTTCTCACTGCTCCATCAGGATTCAAGCAAGCCGGGCCGAAGAGGCTGAAATGCCAGAAACCGGTCCCCGGTAGCTTGTCTCCTTTCCAGTGAAGAATTGGCTTTGTAGTTTGGTCTGCCCTGTTCCCATGATGCACTGGGCCAGGGACAGACTAATTTGCATATAGCCAGGTTCTGAGCTGGGATGGGGCAGTGAGATAAATAACGGTGATGGATCAAGCCCTGATCTTTGGACTGGGTAAGAGTGGTCTGCTTAATTCAGACACTCTGTTCATCACCACCCCCTTTTCTGTATCGTTTTTGGCCACTATAGGTGTGGCAGGGTATACTCAGACATGAGTCCCTTTCTCACTGCTCCATCAGGATTCAAGCAAGCCGGGCCGAAGAGGCTGAAATGCCAGAAACCGGTCCCCGGTAGCTTGTCTCCTTTCCAGTGAAGAATTGGCTTTGTAGTTTGGTCTGCCCTGTTCCCATGATGCACTGGGCCAGGGACAGACTAATTTGCATATAGCCAGGTTCTGAGCTGGGATGGGGCAGTGAGATAAATAACGGTGATGGATCAAGCCCTGATCTTTGGACTGGGTAAGAGTGGTCTGCTTAATTCAGACACTCTGTTCATCACCACCCCCTTTTCTGTATCGTTTTTGGCCACTATAGGTGTGGCAGGGTATACTCAGACATGAGTCCCTTTCTCACTGCTCCATCAGGATTCAAGCAAGCCGGGCCGAAGAGGCTGAAATGCCAGAAACCGGTCCCCGGTAGCTTGTCTCCTTTCCAGTGAAGAATTGGCTTTGTAGTTTGGTCTGCCCTGTTCCCATGATGCACTGGGCCAGGGACAGACTAATTTGCATATAGCCAGGTTCTGAGCTGGGATGGGGCAGTGAGATAAATAACGGTGATGGATCAAGCCCTGATCTTTGGACTGGGTAAGAGTGGTCTGCTTAATTCAGACACTCTGTTCATCACCACCCCCTTTTCTGTATCGTTTTTGGCCACTATAGGTGTGGCAGGGTATACTCAGACATGAGTCCCTTTCTCACTGCTCCATCAGGATTCAAGCAAGCCGGGCCGAAGAGGCTGAAATTCCAGAAACCGGTCCCCGGTAGCTTGTCTCCTTTCCAGTGAAGAATTGGCTTTGTAGTTTGGTCTGCCCTGTTCCCATGATGCACTGGGCCAGGGACAGACTAATTTGCATATAGCCAGGTTCTGAGCTGGGATGGGGCAGTGAGATAAATAACGGTGATGGATCAAGCCCTGATCTTTGGACTGGGTAAGAGTGGTCTGCTTAATTCAGACACTCTGTTCATCACCACCCCCTTTTCTGTATCGCAATTCTGCCAACAGCAGCCGCAAAGAAGTCTTCCAGCATGGGTGCCTGCGCTTGCACGATCTTTTTAAGTAATGCTTACCAAGAGAAGAAGGATGGATCCTGACAGTACCTCCCACCAAGGAGGCTCTCCCCAGCCGGGGTTTGGTAGGATATCCCTTATGAAATTCTTTAATTAATCTTTTTGCATGAACATTCTCACAAGGCTCCCACGATCTTTCCTCAGGTCCAAAGTTCTTCCAATCAATCAGATAGTACAGTGTGCCTTTCTTAATCTTTGAATCTAAAATTTTATGTACCTCAAACTCTTCCTCAAGATCTACCTGAACTGGCTTGGGCACTAAAAGGACTCTTAAATTGGGTGGACTTTTTTTTATCAGAGAAACATGAAAGGTGGGATGAATTTTTAGATAAGAAGGGAAATGTAGTTTAACAGTCACTGGTCCTAACATTTTTTCTACTGAGAATGGACCTAGAAATCGAGGTTGAAATTTTCGATTTACCTTCAATTTCAGATTTTTTGTTGATAACCACACCTTTTCACCCGGATGAAAAACTGGATCTACTCTTCTCTTTTTATCTGCATACTTTTTATAGGATTCTTTTGCCTTCACCAAATTTTCCTTAACTTGGACAAGGGATTTCTGGACTTCTGAAACTAACCTTTCAACTGCAGGAACAGGACTTTCCTCCTTTTCCACAATTAAAGTGGGATGCCTACCACTATTCACATAGAAAGGAGAATAGCCAGTGGACGAATTAACCGCGTTATTGTAAGCAAACTCTGCCGCCCATACCATCTCGGACCACTCCATTTTCTGGTCCAAAAGGTACAATCGGAGGTACTGCTCGAGTTCCTGGTTCACTCTTTCTGTCTGGCCATCTGTTTCTGGGTGGTAACTGGTGGAAAAGCGAGTGTCTATCCCCAATTTGTGAGTGAAGGCTCTCCAAAAATGGGAAACAAATTGTGTGCCCCTGTCGGAAACCAAAATCTTGGGAATTCCATGTAAACGCACAATGTGTTGGGAAAATAGTTGTGCTAAAAGAGGGGCATCAGGGACCTTTTTTAGGGGGATGAAATGTGCCATCTTAGAGAACACATCTACAAAATACTAACACTGTAGTAAATCCTTGACTGGAGGGCAAATCGACTATTAAATCCATTGACACAGTATGCCAAGGATGTGGTGGGACAGGTAATGGTTTTAACTTGCCCTGAGGTGGTTTCCTATCTGATTTCCCTCTTAGACATCTTTCACAGGTAGTAACATACTGTCGTATCTGCGGTTTCATGTCTGGCCACCAAAAATGTCTCTCCACCAACTCCGTCGTTTTATGAATTCCTTTGTGTCCAGCCAACAAATGGTCATGACAGGATTCTAAGGCCTTTTCTTGAAGCTCTTGTGTGGGTAAGTACAGACGTTGATCCTGATAGGGAAGACCATTCCTGATTTCATGACCTTCTTCCTCTAGAGACCAATCATTCATTTCTTGTAAAGGCATGACTTCTTTTAACTTGTTTGCAATTTCAGAGGTATCTGTAGCCAAAATGATCTTTTCTTCTGGAATTATACTTTGCTCTTCTTTTTTCTTCTCTGAGGCAATGGAATCAATTCGGGATAATGCATCTGCCTTGACATTACTCTTTCCTGGGCGGAAGGTAATCACGAAGTCAAAATCTGCGAAGAATAATGACCATCGCAATTGCCGAGCCGTTAGCGTACGAGCTGACTTAAGAAATTGCAAGTTTCTGTGGTCCGTGTACACCGTAACTTTATGTTTTGCTCCCATCAAATAGTGACGCCATTCCACAAAAGCATCTTTCACGGCCAACAACTCCTTATCAGCAATAGAATAATTGCACTCTGGCGGACTCAGTTTTCTCGAATGATATGCCACTGGATGTAGATGACCTGACACTGGATGGCGTTGCGACAAGATTCCTCCAATTGCTATATCAGAAGCATCCGCTTCCACAAAAAAAGGGTCTTCAATTCTAGGATGTAACAAAATGGGAGCTTGAGTGAAAGAATCCTTGAGAAATTGAAAGGCATCTTCAGCTTCTTTTCCCCATAAAAATTTAACATCTTTTTTCAACAATCGTGTGATCGGGGCTACCTTTTGACAGAACTCTGGAATGAACCTCCTGTAAAAATGTGAAAATCCCAGGAAACTCTGAATCTCTTTTACAGATTGAGGGGCGGCCAATCTTGAACAGCCTTGACCTTGGTGGTGTCCATACTCACTCCATCTGGTGACAGCACAAATCCCAAAAACTCTACTCGAGTGACATGGAAGGCACATTTCTCTAATTTTACATAAAGATGATTCTCCATCAATTTGATTAAGATTGCTCTCACATGCGGAATGTGCTCTTCCAAACTGTTAGAGAATATTAGGATGTCATCAATGTAGACCACTGCCACCCGGCCAAAAATTCTCCTAGTACATCATTAACAAAATGCTGAAAAGCAGCCGGGGCATTGCATAGTCCATAGGGCATCACCTGATACTCGAACAATCCATAACGAGTTCTGAATGCTGTCTTCCACTCATCTCCAGAAGCCACTCTGATCAAATGATAAGCCCCCCTGAGGTCCAACTTGGTATAGATCTTGGCATTCTTGACTTGATCTAATAACACGGAAATCAGTGGAAGTGGGTACCTATTCTTGACTGTTACCTGATTCAGAGCTCTATAATCAATGCAAGCCCGAAGATCTCCATCCCGTTTTGGAATAAAAAAGAGGGGAGAGGAAACTGGAGATTGGGAAGGACGAATGAAGCCATTTGCCAAAAATGTGTCCAAATATTCTTTTAAAAATTGATTTTCCGTTTCAGTGAGGGCATAAATCCTACTGCAAGGCAAGATAGCTCCTGGTTCTATTTCAATCTTACAGTCGTAAGGCCGATGAGGTGGCAATGTTTCCGCTTTTTTCTTGTCAAATACTGCCACTAGATCCTGATACTCCTCAGGGATTTTCTTTGATTCTACAGTGCAAATTTGAGCTGGAAAAATGGAAGCCAAATTTCTTGCTTGTGACTCCTTCTCCTGATGTTCTGAATCTTCAAAACAATTTTCTGCACAAAAGGAAGAATTCATTTCAATTGTTCTTTTACTCCAATCAATTCTTGGGTTGTGTTCTGTTAACCAAGGGAGTCCTAAAATTAACTGAAATTGGGGTGCATCAATTAAATTGAAGGTAATTAATTCCGAATGTCCCTGTAACCCTGTCAACCGAACCAACTCTGTTTCATGGGTTATGGGTCCTGAGGATAAGTTGGTGCCATCCACTGCACGTACTGACTCTGGAATTAACTTCTTAACTGGCTGGATTCCAATTTGCCGGGCATACCTGAGATCACAAAAGTTTCCGGTCATTACTGAGACTTCTTTAATTTCTTTATCTCGAAACTTTACCACGAACATTGCTATTAAGTGCGGAGCCGCAGATTGCAATGTGTTCATGATGTGTAGTTTGCCATGAGTTGTCTTGGATAATGCTTCCACCCGTGCAACTCGAGTTACGGGCGAAGCCGATCTTTTACTGGCAAGGGAACCTTTGGTCTTTTTGGACACTCTTTTACAAAGTGCCCAGACCCTCCACAGTACAAACACAACTGGGACGTTCTTCGTCTCTCTTTTTCTTCTTTTGTCAACGGACCTCTGACGGAACCTATTTGCATGGGTTCTTCGACTGACGTAGATTCTGAACTTTTTTGAGAGTCAAATTTCACACGATCAAATCGTGGCGGGAAGGGACGAAATTCTCTTTTCTTTTCATGCCGTCGTTCACTTAACCTATGATCCAATTGTAAAACCAGGTCTATGAGTTCAGAGATTTCTGTGGGTCTTCGGGGAATTTGGGCCAAGGCATCCTTAAGATCATCCCGAAGGCCTCTGTAGAAGATGGCCGCTCTCTTCTCTTCTGGCCAATTAGTTTCCACTACCAACTTATTAAAATTGGCCAAACACCCCACCAGATCTCGACTTCCTTGCTTTAAGTCTAGCAATTCATTATCTGTAGCCTGTGTGGCAGGCCGTCGATCAAAAATCCGGGCAAACTCCACCTTGAAATTCGCATAGTTTGTCAGGATGGGATCATTCTTGGTGACCAGAGACATGGACCAAGCAGCCGCATCCCCCGTTAGATACGACAGTATAAAAGCCACTTTAGCTTGATCATCTGCAAAAATTACTGGACGACACAAAAAGTGAAGTGAACACTGTGTCAAAAAAATTTGGGCCTTCATGGGATCTCCTCCATATCTCTCTGGGGAAGCTAAAGGAACGATAGGAGAGATTGAATGGATGACCTGAGTGGAAATACCTGACGTAGATGGCTGCTGAGTTGCCGAGGCATTACCTCGAAGCACTGACCCAGCAGTCACCAACTCCTCTAACCTCTGACCCGTTTGATTTGACTCCTGACTGGATCTCCTAACCTCCTCTCGTAAGGCTTTATTTTCTTCTAGGGCACAATTTAACTGTTCCTGCATATTACTTAAAACGTTATTTAATGCTTTTAAATCTAATTCTTCCGCCATTCTGTCCGGGAGGGGACCTGAACCCTCAATTAAGAGGTAGGCACTTCAATCTGTCAGAAAAAGGATACGCTGAAGCGGTCCCCTCAGGAACAGATGCTCTTGCCCCAGTACCCCCACCGACCAAACTCCAAAGACTGTCTTGATAAGTTACAGTCCATAGAATTAGCCCGGGGAAGAGAAAGGGGAAGTGGAAGACAAAACAAGAGAGACTGCTTCTCTTCTGGCACTGAGCCTGCCTCTGGTCAATCTGGCAATTCTCGCTCTAGAAAGGAATGAACAGTGATTAACTTCTTGGTCTAAAACATGCTATTTTTTGCTATGTATTTTCTTAAGCGGGGATTGTGTCTTACCAATGTGCACTAGGAAGCTAGCTACTCTCTAATGTGTTTGGTCTGTTATCAATTGACAATCTGATTCATCGGAAGATACTCTGAGGAGATAAGTTTTCAAGCTTCTATTGTAACCTTTGTTCAAACTTCTTCCAAGAGAGTTTCTGTTCCACAGGATGCAGATTGACTAACACAGTTCAAAGATAGTTTTTTTTGTAGATTTCCTGAAGATTACGACTCCAGTAGATTTCTAACAAGAAATACCTGCTAACACAAGTCTTTCGTAAATTCTCAAGAAAAGGACTCTCCGAATGAAGTATAGTCTCTTATCCTTAGAACAAACTGTCAGTTCAATGAAAGTTCTCTTTTGACTTGAGGTGCAAATTCATCTGCTTTCACATCTCAGAACCAGGACACCTCTGAATAGATGTCTGCAACGCTACTTAAATGCTAAATACTCTTACTTGACAAATATGGGGCTTCTCTTGACTGAAGACACCCAACTCAGCCTGCTCCTCCTCACAAGACTCTGAAAACGAAGACTCCACAAGTGTTTATAATCCAGGACGATATTCCTGAGGGAAAAAAGGTTTGTTAAGAAGCGCCTTTTCACATGTCACCAAAGCGCTTAATTCTTACTTCCCTCATAACAGGAATTCTGATGCCAAAAGACGATTGTTCAAGGGGTTTTTAAGTTCTGTGACAGAGAGCGTGAGGGAAACGCTCTCTCCGTGAATTCAGTCAGTTGAAGTGCGCCGCTCGCAGTGCGCGCATGCGCAAAGGGGAAACACTCTCGCGGACTGAGGAAATCAGCTAGACTGCTGACCTCCACCGAGGACGGAACCTCCGCTGCATTCTCAAGATGGCTGAGCGCTGCAATTCTGCCAACAGCAGCCACAAAGAAGTCTTCCAGCATGGGTGCCTGCGCTTGCACGATCTTTTTAGGTAATGCTTACCAAGAGAAGAAGGATGGATCCTGACACCTGCTGTTGTTCTGCTGGACTGACCTGCTGTTGCTTTGCTGCCAAGGAGAGGGGAAGGACTTTGCTGTGTGCTGTGTCCCCTGTCTTGAAGGAATCTCCAAGGGCCTGAGAAGAGCTGGCTCCCTGTTTTGAAGTCCCAGGAACAAAAGGACTTCACCCCCAGCTTCCCTGAACTCTGCTGAGAGAGTTTAGAGAGTTCTGTCCCTCCTAGAGTGCTTGATCCAGTTGTGGGGCCTCTGGAGGTTGTACCTGTGCTGGGAAGCTTGAAACTAAGCTTGAGAGACTTTTGAAACTGAAAAGTGTCGCATCGCTCGCTTGCGGAGCGCATCCCCGACAGTGCGAGAAGATTCCCGCCGCTACGAAGGCCGAGATCGTCGCAGCGCCTGACGCCGCTGCCAGAGCCGTCGCATCCTTCGTTTGCGGGACGCACCAGACTGGTGCGGGAGAATCGAACATCGCTGCGAGTGTCGTCGCAGAGCCTGTCGTCGCTGGGTGAGATCGCCGCACCGCTTGCTTGCGGACCGCATCACGTCGCTGCGAGTGTCATCGCAGAAACCATCGCATCGAGGAGCTGCGAGAGAGAGGATCACCGCTGGACCGCGCATCGCCGCCCCGGAGATCGTCGCAGACCCTTCGAGATCATCGCATCGTGCCTTTGCGAGAACAGACTTCCTACGGAACCTATGCACCGGAATCCATACAAGTGGCCTTCCTCCCCATACAGACCGGATTCGTCGCAACACCCACGCTGCTGCAGCGGGGCTGTCGCAAACGCCTCCCCAGGGTCTCAGGAGCAACGCATCGCTTGTTTTACACCGCACCAGCTTCTGCTTTTGGAACTTTGTTGCAACTAAAAGGTACTGTGAGTAAACGTGACGCAACTGTGAACTTTTCACGCATCTGTAGGGAATTCTGTTGCAACGTAGAGAATTCTGTCGCAACCTAAAGAATTTTAACGCAACCTTAAGAACTCTTTTTGAAACCATATTCTTGAACTGTGTATGTTGGATTTTTGCTGTTTTGGTCTTGTGTAGTTTAGATTAAATACCTTTATTTTTCTAAAACTGTTGTGGAGTCAGTTTGTGGTGTTTTCACTGTGTTACTGTAAATGTAAATGTAAATTGATACTTGTATAGCGCACTACTCACCCGCAAGGGTCTCAAGGCGCTTGTACGAATACCGCTTTGGAACCCATCCTGGCTTTCCCTGTGAGGTGTCCACTCCTGGGCACCCCCAAGGTGGAGGCCAGGCATCCTTAGCGTTGTGGGGGCCGTTGTGGAGATTAAGCAAGCTATTGCCCAGAGTTGCAGAGTGGGACCCATGATTAGAATAGGCACCGAGGCGAGAATTATCAGGTCCGTGGAATTTTTGAGCCCAAGACCCGCCGAGGCGGGGAATTGAACCCTGGTCCCGGGCCAGACTTCTGCATCAGGGTTTGCCGCTCTAACCATTGAGCCACACTTCTCACACTGTGAGTGTTGGTACAAATACTTTACGCATTGCCTCTGGTTAGCCTAGACTGCTTGTGCCAAGCTACCTAGAGGGTGAGCAGGGGTTATCTCAGAGGGTTATCTCCTTGCCCTGACTAGAAGCAAGGGTCCCTATTTGGACAGTGGTACCTACCTCTGCCAACTAGAGACCCCCAGTTCTAACAGCTACTTAATGTGGATTAAAGCTGCCTTGTAAATATGACACCCTTTCACCCTATACTTAGCGTGAAAGGGCAATGGGTGTTGAAGTGGGCATTGCACTGCAGCACCCATTGACTTTGATGCTGCCACATATTTACAAGAGTGACGTATCCGCATCCGAAGAGCGACTACAGGAGGAAGGTCCTTCTCCTACCTTGCCGCCAAGACCTGGAACTCCCTCCCGACCGACCTGCGCCTGACCCAAGACCACCTCTCCTTCAGGAAGAAGCTGAAGACATGGCTGTTCGAGCAGTAGCGGCACCCCCCCACCCCCAGCGCCTTGAGACCCTACGGGTAGGTAGTGCGCTCTATAAATGTCAGTGATTGATTGATTGAAATATAGGGCAGCTCCAAAATGAAGATCAGGGAATACCTGGTTGTAACAGGGAGCAATGAGAAGAAATGCTTTATATCTCCTCGTTTTTGCTGTTTTTATGTGTGCCGCATTGTGCAGCACAAATAAAAACAGCAAAACGCCATGCGTGAATGTTTATGCGCTGGAAGGTATCGTTTCATGCACATAAACAATCATTTTTAAAATGATGAGTTGCAACTTCTATGTGTGCTGCATAAAGCAGCACACATAGAAGTTGCAAATCTCCATTTAGGATTGTTTATGTGCAGGAAGGGACAACTTCATTCACATAAACAATTATTCCTGACAAAGCAGGTACCCTTGCATTAGGGTGCAAAGGCGCATGCATTGGCGCTAGGCAGCTGAAGTTAGCGCCAGCGCAGTGAGAAACATAGGGCTGCACCGTATTGTTGTAAATACGATGCCACCCTGCGTTTCAGAAGTAGCGGAGCGCGGCATTAAGATAAGAGGGCTAATGCCGTGCTCCGTCACTTCTTTGTAAATATGCCCCAAAATATTAACTTTATAAACATTTGACGTTAAGCATTGTTAAAAACTTCAGGTCATATTTTTATTTGAACTTTGGAGTTCTTCTTGGGAAGGAACAGGAGAAAATCTCATGTCAAGTTAATGACTTTTGACAAAATGGATCTATGATTATGCATTAATGTACACATGAGTTTAGTAAGCGACATGTGTATTTTTTTTATTGTTTTTTAAAAATCATATAACATATAATCGTCAACGCTTTGTCGATACAGGGTAGCAGCCCAGACTGGCTATGTTACTGGTAGTACAGTTTCACAAAATATATGCTTGGCTGCCCGCCTATCCACTGTCCCAGTAAGAGGAAAGGGGTGTGTGAAAAGGGGAAAGAATAGGAAATTAAGATAGAGAGAAAAGGCGATAGCATACCAGAAGATTACTTTCTTCTCGTTAGTGTCTTGATCTAGTTAACAATAGGAACGATATAACACTAATGTCTAACAATTAATTTTTAGTTGCACTAGAGTCAAGTAGAAATCAAGCTCATCTTCATCAGAGTGTGCTTAGTTATGAAACCTGAGGTGGATACCTTACCAATAGACGAGCTATCGTATTTGCCATCACCTCCTCATATCAGGCCTGCACCTAAACACAATGCTCTATTATGATTCTGACAATGTGAAAAGTCATGATTAGCCACAAACACATCTTTGATAAACTGGGAGAATTGAAATAAACTAGGTGTCAGACATTAGGGCTGAAATAGAGCATGTGTTTTCTCCAAACCTAATTAGTCAAAAGCCAATTTCTTACTTGCAGGTGTTTACAGTCAACCCCTCTTGGGGGAAGACTGAAGACATGCATGAAGATTTAACTGCACCTCCACATAAAAGGTCTCCAGAGGTTATGACCCCTTTGACGGTGTGACTATGCCTCTGAGTGACCCAGCTTCCCATGTCCACTTACCCCGGGTCTTCGGGACACAAATCTTGCATGCTGTGCTGCCCCTGCTCACGTTTCGGTAATTTCTGTCACAAGAATGCAGGGGCATATTACCAACAAGTAGCGATATTTATCGCTAAATAGGCTTAGCATCGATTTTTTTATCGCTGTCTATCGCTGGATATGTTAGAGGAGAAAACATGCTATTAGCAACGTTTTTTTCCATTGTGCTAAAATATCCAGCGAAAGCGGAGAAATGCGTGAATATCGCTGAGAATACAGCGATATTCACGCATTACCGACGAAATGCTCTTAGCCATGTTATCCACCTCCCATTGGATAACATGGCTAAGGACTGGTCTGAGCAGACGTTGGTTTTTGGCGATAGCGGGAATATTTCCATCGCTACGCCTGCCTTGCTAATAGGCGATAGCGACTTTAGCGACTGCTTTCAGTCGCTAACAGGTTGGGTACGCCCACTTTGCATGTCATTAGCGATGAATATCGCTGACATGGAAAGCGGGCCCCAAACCGCTCGCTATCGCCTAAAAGCTGTCGCTAACATCAGTTAGTGACAGCTTGCTAATAGAGTGGTAGAATTATCGCCGCTTAGCGGCCGAAAACGGCCGCTAAACCGGCGATGATTGCCTATTGCCACCCCAGTTAATATGCCCCTCAATGTCAGATTTAAAAAAAAACTTTTATGGTGATGGAACTCGAAAACATAGCCTGTCATTCCATGTTGACTAGACATTTGTTCCATAATACATTTTCGTTTTACTTGATCCTTCTGTATGTATTAACTCCCACCACTTGTATCCCAACGAGGCAGCAATATGATACTTCTCTACATCTGACAAAGTCCAGCCTCCTTCTGCAGATCTGACTTTTATTACCAGTCTTAATAAACTAGGATGTAGAACAGTAACAACTCTGGCGGAACATACCAACCTTATTTTATTCCAGGTGTAAAACTGGATGTAATCACAGGTGTCACACCACCGCCTATGGCCAAGTCAGTGAGTCCTCCATCAAGTGACCTTGGAGACTCAAGGAAGCCTGGAGACAACGAGCAGGTGCCTGGCCTCCTGGTTCAGGTGTCACTCTCAATCTCTTCTTCAGTCCAGCTCAGATGTCCCTGCATCTTCTTCTTCTTGGATCAGGGACCATCCTGACATGAATCCTCTATTATCAGTGACTTGAGGGCACCCAAGTGCAAACTGCAGAAACCCCGCGGCTTGGTTTGTAGTTCATATTTTTCAATTGCTGATTCCTGGCGTTGCAAATGATATGGAACAGAGAGGATTGGCACAGATGAAAATTACATTGTTGTGGTGGGTCAGGTCAGGGCCTGACACGTGGTATGGGGCACCAAACAATGGACACAGACTACAGTTGAGGGATAGCCGGAAAGACCCCGAGCGGTCTTCCGCTTTCTTTATTTATACCCCGGCGCGAGCCCGCCCCGGGGTATGCGTGAATGCGTGAGTGAGTATTGATACAAAGTATAGGAGAGCCCGAGTGGCTCTCTACATCCCTCCTTCAATTTAGATCTGTCCTTGCAGAAAAACTCAGGAGCTTCTCTGCTCAAGGGGAAGTCCAGACAAAGTCTCTCAGCTTCTGGCTGGGCCTCGGGTTCAAGCGCAGGTTGTATCGTTGGCTGCGGGCACACGGGGATGTTGCAACCCCAGCCGGGGTTGTCGCTGCACTCTCCCTGCAGAGGGTCTCACCCGGGCGATTGTCATCAGCCGTGATGTTTTGGGGAGTTGCTCTGGGTGGTAGACCTTCTCCAGTCTGCCTGGGCACCAGTGACCCTGGCACTGTACCTCCGAGGTCCCAAGCACCATAATTTCCTGTCTCTGGACACTCCACGGCGTTATGTCCTCCAGCGGGTTCTTGTGCTTTCTTAAAGCAAGACACATTGCGGGTTACCGCTTGCCCATTTCTCCTGGCAGTGACCATAGTCCCTTGGACCTTGTCTATTACCCACGTCTCGGGCTCGTAGGGTGTTCGAAAGTTCCATCCCGGGTGTCAATCTCGCACCACTACGGTGTCCCCTTCCTTTAATGTAGGCTCCTTAGCATGGCGATACTCGCTCGCCTTTTGATTGGTGGTTTGCCTCCGGGCTTGAATGGCTTCACCGTTCCTATTCTCAGGCATACAGGTGCTGTCTGTCGGGATGCTGTCGTGGGGCGCCCTCTTGAACAGCACATGGGCAGGAGCACACTTCGTGGTGCTGTGGGGTGTCTGTCGATAGGCTCCTAGGAACTGATCAAGAGCTAGTTCTGGATCTTCACCATTGTCTACCGCAATCCTCAGGGCTCTGTTGAGTGTCCTCATCAGCCTCTCGACCTCCCCGTTGGCCTGGGGCCACAGGGGGGTGATTTTCCTGTGTTTGATCCGGAGGCTCTCCAGATAGCTCTGAAAATCCCTTCCTTGAAAAGGGGGGCCGTTGTCTGATTTGATTTCGTCTGGGAGCCCCATCATGGCAAAAATGTGATTCAGCGCCTTTTTTACTTGGGGAAACGCTGTCAAGGGAATGATCTCAACCACCGGGAATTTTAAGAACGAGTCAACCAGGACCAAGATATGTCGACCGTCTGGGAAACTCCCAAAGTCTATGCTGAGATGTGTCCAGGGCGTCAGTGGAGCATCTTCGATGATCACAGGCGCGGGAGCCGGATCAAGGCCCGTGATTGTGCAGGCATGGGAGGATCGCACCATTGCGTCGACTTGGCTGTCCATTGCGGGGAACCACACTTTGCTCCTTAGACGAGCCTTTGTCTTGGCCATTCCCTGGTGTCCTACGTGTGCCAGCGCCCTCTGTTGTAGGCTTTCAGGTATTACGAGGAGATGCCCTCTGAGGATGACCCCTACGTCGCCCACGCTTAGTTCGCTCCGAATTTGCCACAGCTGCTGTTGCGCATGACTGACTTCTAGTCGAAGGCTCGGCGCTCCATCTAGGAAGTGGGCCCACGATTTCCTTCCAGCGCATGTCGGACTCTCGTTAGCGTCTCATCTTGGGCGGTCGCTTCACCGATTTCTTTCAGTGTCATGTGTTCGGGGCACGCTGCGTGCGAGATCAGTGGACAAAAGCATCCGCTTCCAGGCCTTCATCTCGCGGCGGGTGTTGACCAACGGCATCAGGGTGGCGGGAGAGATAATCAGCCGGGTTGTGAGCCCCCGGCCGGAACACGATCTTGAAATTGTATCCTTGCAGTTGAACTGCCCATCGCTCGATCCGTGGTGGTGCCAGCTGGGAAGATCCTGCAAACAGTGGTAGCAGTGGTTTATGATCCGTCACTACAGTGAACTCTTGCCCACACAGATATAAGTGGAAGTGCTGACACGCCCATTTGATCGCTAGGGCCTCTCTTTCGATCTGGGCATACCTGGTCTTGGTATCTGACAGTGCTTTGCTGGCATACGCGACTGGCTTCCAGACTTCGGGTCCATGTTCCTGCAGGAGCACCGCCCCCAAGCCCACTGGGCTGGCATCCACGATAAGTTCCGTTTTGCGTCGGGCTGGAAATAGGCCATCAAAGTCGTGTCCAGGATATTAGTCTTGATGTTCTGAAAGGCGTTGTGTGCTGCCACTGTCCATTCCCACTGGCGGTCTGCCCGGGTGAGGGCTCTGAGGGGTTCTGCAAGAGCCGCCAGATTGGGTATGAACCGGCCCCAATAAGTGGCCATGCCCAAGACACTACGCACTTCGGTGGGGTTCCTGGGAGTGCTTGCTGCCTTGATCGCCTCCGCCTTTTTAGGATCAACTTTCAGTCCTTCCCTCGTGAACGTGTAGCCAAAGAAGTCTATTGATTCCTGGTAGAAGGAACACTTCGACCGGTGGAGGGTCAACCCACTGTCCACGAGCCTTTGGAGAGTTGCCCTCAGATGTTCATGGTGTTCTTCCAAGGTTGCAGAGTACCCCAGGATGTCATCGCTGAGGTTGATCACCCCGCTCAGCCCAGAAAGTACTTCCCGAATGGCATTTTGAAACACCTCCGCGGCGGAAGAGACACCGAAGCTCAGTCGTTTATAGCGACGAAGTCCCAGGTGGGTGGAAAACGTGGTTAGGTATCTGCTGGCTGGTTCTAGCTCGAGATGGTGGTATCCCGAGTTGAGGTCCAGCTTCGAAAACCACTTTGCCCCATTGAGGTCAGCCACTATATCATCCATTGTGGGGGTGATGTGTCTCTCCCGTTTGACGGCCACATTGGGTAGCCTCATGTCCACGCACAATCTGATCGCCCCAGGTTGTTTTGGTTTGGGTGCAACTACCAATGGGGAAACCCAGGGTGTCGGGCCCGACACCTTCTCTATTACGCCGAGGTCTTCCAGTTTCTGGAGTTCTTCTTCGACCTGCGGTCTCAAGTTAAACGGCACCCGCCGGTGTCGGAGGGCTACCGGTCGCACAGATGTGTCGATATGCAGCGTGAACTTGCGTCCTTTCAGTTTCCCAAGGCCTTGGAACAACGCAGGGAAGTCTTTCAACAGGAAGTCCGCATGTGCCTGGTGCACCTGGTTGGCAAAGAACACGAGACCGAGGTCTTCCGCGGTGTGGCAGCTTAGGAGAGTGCCTTTCTTCCCTTCCGTGATGTGGAAGCGTGTTTCAGTGAAGTAGTCGCCATTCACGACGGTCGTTTGAATTACTCCTCTTAGCGGTAGCGGCTCAGTGCCACCGTAGGTGTAAATCCTCGCGGTGGAAGGTGCAAGCGGAGGCTTGGGAGACATCTTCTCATATTGCTCTGAATCCATGACGTTCACGGAGGCCCCCGTGTCTATGAGGGCCGTCATCTCAGTGCCCTCTACGGCTATCGAGCACATGGGTGGAGGTCTTCGTTTGGTGGAGGCCCTACTGACGTAGGAGATGACATATATCTCATCGTCTTCATCGTCCTCATACCGCGGTCTTCTTTCTTGAGCTTGGTGATCCGGCGGGGGTAGTTCCTGGTCGAGCGACAGCTGCCGGACTCGTTGCGTCACTGTTCTGGGTCTCGGGCCGGCTGGCCTGTATTTTCCTCCTCGGCATACAGCGGCGAAGTGATTTAGCCGCCCGCACTTTAGACATGTCTTTCCTTTCGCACTACACGTTGCGGTCATAGGATGATCTTCACCGCAGTATCCACATGTATTCCCTCGGGGTGTGGTGGTTCTTGGGCAGACGGTCGTGGAACGTCTCTGGATCGCGTCAACCCTCTCCTCTTTGATTGGTGTTGTCCTGGCGGCCGTCGGAGTAATAATCGGTGTGCGTAGCGCAGCCTCCATTTCTTCCGCCCTCGCGTCGGACAGCTTGTGCGACCTGGCCAGGACTAGTATCTCATCCAGCGATATCCCGGGTTGGCGGAGTATGAGCTTCCTCAGCAGCTTCGACCTGCAGCCCACTATGATTTGGTCTCGTATCTCCTCCCGTGCGTTGGTGAACGGACAGGTGCTGGCGAGCCGGCGCAGTCGGGCATTATACATGTCGACCGACTCAGACTCCGTCTGCCACGCTCTTTTGAATTTAAACTTCTCAAAGTCGTTATTGAGTTGTGGATCAAAGTGTGTGTTGAGAGCAGCGACCGCGGCGTCATAGTCGTTGTCTGGTCCGGTATTGGGGAGCGTCTCGAATAGGTCGTAGATTTCTGGTCCGCCATACAGGATGAGGAGTGACCTTTTCACGGTCCCATCCGTCTCCCTGGTGCCCTTGAAGTAGAGGTTTAATCTTCCGACCCACGCCTTCCATCTTGGCGCCGCTGTCGCAGGGTCTGCCGCCTCGCTGAATGGGGGAATTGGCGCTGCGCCCGAATGTAGATAGGTGGGTGGCATCGGCGCAGTGGCACCGGCTTGGTTGGGGCCTGGTGGAGGTAGAGCGACTATCGCAGGAGGTTGTACGGCCGCTGCGGGTGGGTTTTGACCTGCCCCATCTTGACCAGCTCCAGGCGCCACTACTGACATGGCTCAACGTTGGTGGCCTCCTCGGGTCTGCTTGTCCGGTGCTTGCACAGCAGTGGCGTTGGTCCGGGTCTGCACACTGGCCAATGCTTATTGACACTCTGAGGATGCTCTCTCCAAACCCCTTGTGTCCCTCTAGGTGAGTGTTGTGGGAAGAGAGAGGGAGGCCACGTGGACAGTAAAGACCGCAGTGGGTTGCAGGAGAGAGAGAGACTGGAGTTGTCCCTGAGGTGGATTGACTTTGCCTCTGCTTGTTTATTTTCACCGTGTCACCGGGCCGCTGGCACTGGGGTGACTGGGATCCAGTGCACTCAATTCCCCCCTGCGTGTTGCTGGCTGAGGTCGGGCAGAGGGGCAGGCATGCAGCTGTGTAGCACCGGTCGTGAGCCCGGCTTCAGTGGTGCTGCGGGGGCGTGGCGTTGGGCCTCACCGGGGCCACGTGGTGTTGAAGCACGAGAGGCGCGCTGCCTGTTTCCTCCGGCGATTCAGAGACCCAGACGCAGCTGATGGGTCCGCGCTGGGAAGACGGCAGGAGCATGCAGGGTTGCCGCGCAGGCGAGAGGGGGATAGACTCATCCGCACCTCCGGGGTCAGATAGGCGCAGCCCCCGTCCGCCGCCGAGTCCCGCCAGCTGAAGGCGCTCCCGGCCGGGAGACGCGTGGGCGGGCCTTGGGACCAGGAACAGCATGGCAACACACGCGGGTGGGCACCGCAGCAGGATACCGGCACACCGCGGAGCCACAGATCGAGGCAGCCTGGCACGCGAGCAGGTAGGCCGGCCTCGTCGCCAATGTGGTGGGTCAGGTCAGGGCCTGACACGTGGTATGTGGGGACCAAACAATGGACACAGACTACAGTTGAGGGATAGCCGGAAAGACCCTGAGCGGTCTTCCGCTTTCTTTATTTATACCCCGGCGTGATCCCGCCCCGGGGTATGCGTGAATGCGTGAGTGAGTATTGATACAAAGTATAGGAGAGCCTGAGTGGCTCTCTACATCTGTGAGCTTGAGCAGAATGGCCCTTTTCCTCTATCTGTAAAATGAAGCACTGCCTCCAGCCTGCCATGAAGTAACAGACCAACCCGTATATTTTGCCTTTCAGAAACCAAACCCATGGCCACTCAGGTTTTTTTGCCACTTATCCTGGTCAAACCATCTGTGCGGGTCACTCTCTCTAGTGTATAAATCGCTGAAACAATTGTAGTTTAAGAAAGTGTAATAATTTCCTAAATGTGCTTGTAACCTCAATTTGACCAGCAGAGAGATCCAGGCAGATTGAAATATCCTCCTGATTTTCCATGACGAGATTATTAAAGAGTAAGACCACATCGACTTATCCGCTGGGATTTTTTTCCCAGGTCACGTGGAACATCGTTTTTCTATATCATCATGATCCGCCATGCCAAGCAATAGTGCCAGAAGCCCCGCCCACAACAGAACAGGCCTTTTGATGCCATGGAACCGGCAACTCCATGAAGGCTGGGCCACTGGGAAAGTAATCTCAAAGCTGGAGCCGGCTGAGGCTCTGCTGTTAGAAACTCTCCCCCAGATTCATCATTATCCCGTTTTGCGAGTCCTTAATAGCGATTATTAAGGAATCGCTATTAAAGACTCGCAAAACGAGATTCATGTAGAAATCGCAATTTTATTTGCGATTTCTACAGCTTCCTTATTTGCGATTAGCAAATAGCTAATCGCAAATAAGGATGCGATTTCAAGGGTGCCAGGGGTGTCCAAAGGACACCCTGTAGCACCCCTGAAATGTAAATGTAGGCTGATGTTGCGCACACACATGTCCAGACATGTGTGTGTGTAACATACAACTTAGAAAAATGCACTAAAGTACATTTTTCTAAGTTTTCGCTATTTACCACGAAGTCAGACTTCGCGGTAAATAGCGTAAAAAAATAGCGTTTTCGCAATTTTTAAAAGGTTCATGAATAGCATTTAAGGAATCTCAAATTGAGATTCCTTAAATGCGATCGCAATTTGATAAATCACATTTATTTGCGATTTTTCTTATTGCGAGTTCATGAACCATTGATGAATCTCAAAGGCCATTTTTGCGGGCGCAAACGGGCAAATTTTGCGATTCGCACCGTTTGCGCTCGCAAAAATGCTTGATGAATCTACCTGAAAGCTCTTTCCCGATGCAGAAGAGGTTAGTGGTTTAAAAAAGGTTTTTGTCAAATTTCCTATAATTTGCCATCTTTAATGGAGACCTTCCGAGTCCCTGTTGCTGGCTCAACCCAGTGGGGTGTATAATTTATAAGCAGAGCTTATTGGAGTGGTTTAAGTAAATGTCACCTGACGTCACGTCCCTTATACCTTCCAAAAAGCAAACGATGACGTTCCTTTGGAGAAAATAGAATCTATTTTCTGGATTAAACGTGAAATAGATTTTCACTGAGTAAACTCCTAATGCTGCTTTGTGCTCTAAAGTCTACTCGAGGTCCGTGCCAGTTCTGTGTATGGCATCTCTACCCACATCTGTGAATATTTTAATGGGGTTGTGTGCCAGCTCGCCCATCAGTATTCGCTTTGATTATTCGCCCTCCGACTTTACTACAGAAGCAGATAAAAGAGGGGCGCACTGTGCCGGGGTTAACGAGAGTTTCCATTCAGGGGGGGGGGGGGGGGGGGGGGGCACGGCTCAGACTGCCCTAGATGGGCACAGCCCTGGTATCGGCGGCGGCAGCTGGGTAGTTTCCATCCCCGTTTTACGGTGTGTTTTGCTGTTGCTGGACAGTTCTTGATGCTGGCCATGCGCTGCCAGCCCGGGGTGTGCACTCAGATGCACCGCGCGCGGCCTGTGCGTGTGTTTTGTTTTATCCCACTGGGTTTACCCGGGAATAGATCAGCCTCAGTCCTGGTGGCACTGATTAGGATGAGCCCAGCACGGACTCCTAATAAGTATATGGAAGAAAAACTCGAGACTTGTGGATAAGAGGGCCCAACTAGAGAGTATCGCACTGTGTAAAAACGCATCCCATAATATGACTTGAAATAATATAGCATAACAGTTGTATGGAATGACCTAACAAGCCATGGTGACATAATATAGCATAACAGTTGTATGGAATGATATAACATGCCATGGTGACATATTATCAGGCAAAAACAACAGTTGATGGACAAAATGCAGAACAATGTCATACATTCACCCCAGTACAGAGATCTGGGCCTAAATCCATCGTTTTTTTGCACTCCACACCACCCCAGTTCAGACATGGCCATATGCAAATCAGCCTTGACCCTGTGCCTCATGGGAACAGTCCAGCCCGAACTGCCAAGCCAATTCTTCCCTGGACCGGAATCAAGCATCCTAGGACTGGTTTCTGGCTATCAGCCGTCTTCAGCCAGGATAGCTTGACTCCAGTGGTGTGGAGAGCACGGGACTCACGTCTGAGCATACCCATCCCACTCGGGGTGACAAATGCAAAACAACAGTTGATGGACAGAATGCAGAACAATGTCATACATTCACCCCAGTACAGAGATCTGGGCCTAAATCCATTGTTTGTTTGCACTCTACACCACCCCAGTTCAGACATGGCCATATGCAAATCAGCCTTGACCCTGTGCTTCATGGGAACAGTCCAGCCCGAACTGCCAAGCCATGTCTTCCCTGGACCGGAATCAAGCATCCTAGGAACGGTTTCTGGCTATCAGTCGTCTTCAGCCAGGATAGCTTGACTCCAGTGGTGTGGAGAGCATGGGACTCACATCTGAGCATACCCATCCCACTCGGGGTGACAAAGGCAAAAACAACAGTTGATGGACAAAATGCAGACCAATGTCATACATTCACCACAGTACAGAGATCTGGGCCTAAATCCATCGTTTATTTTGCACTCCACACCACCCCAGTTCAGACATGGCCATATGCAAATCAGCCTTGACCCTGTGCCTCATGGGAACAGTCCAGCCCGAACTGCCAAGCCAATTCTTCCCTGGACCGGAATCAAGCATCCTAGGACTGGTTTCTGGCTATCAGCTGTCTTCAGCCAGGATAGCTTGACTCCAGTGGTGTGGAGAGCACGGGACTCACGTCTGAGCATACCCATCCCACTCGGGGTGACAAATGCAAAACAACAGTTGATGGACAGAACGCAGAACAATGTCATACATTCACCCCAGTACAGAGATCTGGGCCTAAATCCATCGTTTGTTTGCACTCTACACCACCCCAGTTCAGACATGGCCATATGCAAATCAGCCTTGACCCTGTGCTTCATGGGAACAGTCCAGCCCGAACTGCCAAGCCATGTCTTCCCTGGACCGGAATCAAGCATCCTAGGAACGGTTTCTGGCTATCAGTCGTCTTCAGCCAGGATAGCTTGACTCCAGTGGTGTGGAGAGCATGGGACTCACGTCTGAGCATACCCATCCCACTCGGGGTGACGAAGGCAAAAACAACTGTTGATGGACATAATGCAGAACAATGTCATATATTCACCCCAGTACAGAGATCTGGGCCTAAATCCATCGTTTTTTTGCACTCCACACCACCCCAGTTCAGACATGGCCATATGCAAATCAGCCTTGACCCTGTGCCTCATGGGAACAGTCCAGCCCGAACTGCCAAGCCAATTCTTCCCTGGACCGGAATCAAGCATCCTAGGACTGGTTTCTGGCTATCAGCCGTCTTCAGCCAGGATAGCTTGACTCCAGTGGTGTGGAGAGCATGGGACTCACGTCTGAGCATACCCATCCCACTCGGGGTGACAAAGGCAAAAACAACAATTGATGGACAAAATGCAGAACAATGTCATACATTCACCCCAGTACAGAGATCTGGGCCTAAATCCATCATTTTTTTTGCACTCCACACCACCCCAGTTCAGACATGGCCATATGCAAATCAGCCTTGACCCTGTGCCTCATGGGAACAGTCCAGCCCGAACTGCCAAGCCAATTCTTCCCTGGACCGGAATCAAGCATCCTAGGACTGGTTTCTGGCTATCAGCCGTCTTCAGCCAGGATAGCTTGACTCCAGTGGTGTGGAGAGCACGGGACTCACGTCTGAGCATACCCATCCCACTCGGGGTGACAAATGCAAAACAACAGTTGATGGACAGAACGCAGAACAATGTCATACATTCACCCCAGTACAGAGATCTGGGCCTAAATCCATCGTTTGTTTGCACTCTACACCACCCCAGTTCAGACATGGCCATATGCAAATCAGCCTTGACCCTGTGCCTCATGGGAACAGTCCAGCCCGAACTGCCAAGCCATGTCTTCCCTGGACCGGAATCAAGCATCCTAAGACCGGTTTCTGGCTATCAGCCGTCTTCAGCCAGGATAGCTTGACTCCAGTGGTGTGGAGAGCATGGGACTCACGTCTGAGCATACCCATCCCACTCGGGGTGACAAAGGCAAAAACAACAGTTGATGGACAAAATGCAGAACAATGTCATACATTCACCCCAGTACAGAGATCTGGGCCTAAATCCATCGTTTTTTGCACTCCACACCACCCTAGTTCAGATATGACCATATGCAAATCAGCCTTGACCCTGTGCCTCATGGGAACAGTCCAGCCCGAACTCCCAAGCCATGTATTCCCTGGGCCGGAATCAAGCATCCTAGGACCGGTTTCTGGCTATCAGCCGTCTTCAGCCAGGATAGCTTGACTCCAGTGGTGTGGAGAGCATGGGACTCACGTCTGAGCATACTCATCCCACTCGGGGTGACACAGGCAAAAACAACAGTTGATGGACAGAATGCAGAACAATGTCATACATTCACCCCAGTACAGAGATCCGGGCCTAAATCCATCATTGTTTTGCACTCCACACTACCCCAGTTCAGACATGGCCATATGCAAACCAGCCTTGACCCTGTGCCTCATGGGAACAGTCCAGCCCGAACTGCCAAGCCATGTCTTCCCTGGACCGGAATCAAGCATCCTAGGACCGGTTTCTGGCTATCAGCCGTCTTCAGCCAGGATAGCTTGACTCCAGTGGTGTTGTTGAGCATGGGACTCACGTCTGAGCATACCCATCCCACTCGGGGTTGACAAAGGCAAAAACAACAGTTGATGAACAAAATGCAGAACAATGTCATACATTCACCCCAGAACAGAGATCTGGGCCTAAATCCATCGTTTTTTTGCACTCCACACCACCCCAGTTTAGACATGGCCATATGCAAATCAGCCTTGACCCTGTGCCTCATGGGAACAGTCCAGCCCGAACTCCCAAGCCATGTATTCCCTGGGCCGGAATCAAGCATCCTAGGACCGGTTTCTGGCTATCAGCCGTCTTCAGCCAGGATAGCTTGACTCCAGTGGTGTGGAGAGCATGGGACTCACGTCTGAGCATACCCATCCCACTCGGGGTGACACAGGCAAAAACAACAGTTGATGGACAGAATGCAGAACAATGTCATACATTCACCCCAGTACAGAGATCCGGGCCTAAATCCATCATTGTTTTGCACTCCACACTACCCCAGTTCAGACATGGCCATATGCAAACCAGCCTTGACCCTGTGCCTCATGGGAACAGTCCAGCCCGAACTGCCAAGCCATGTCTTCCCTGGACCGGAATCAAGCATCCTAGGACCGGTTTCTGGCTATCAGCCGTCTTCAGCCAGGATAGCTTGACTCCAGTGGTGTTGTTGAGCATGGGACTCACGTCTGAGCATACCCATCCCACTCGGGGTGACAAAGGCAAAAACAACAGTTGATGGACAAAATGCAGAACAATGTCATACATTCACCCCAGTACAGAGATCTGGGCTAAATCCATCGTTTTTTGGACTCCACACCACCCCAGTTCAGACATGGCCATATGCAAATCAGCCTTGACCCTGTGCCTCATGGGAACTGTTCAGCCCGAACTGCCAAGCCATGTCTTCCCTGGATCGGAATCAAGCATCCTAGGACCGGTTTCTGACTATCAGCCGTCTTCAGCCAGGATAGCTAGACTCCACTGGTGTGGAGAGCATGGGACTCACGTCTGAGCATACCCATCCCACTCGGGGTGACAAAGGCAAAAACAACAGTTGATGAACAAAATGCAGAACAATGTCATACATTCACCCCAGAACAGAGATCTGGGCCTAAATCCATCGTTTTTTTGCACTCCACACCACCCCAGTTTAGACATGGCCATACGCAAATCAGCCTTGACCCTGTGCCTCATGGGAACAGTCCAGCCCGAACTGCCAAGCCATGTCTTCCCTGGACCGGAATCAAGCATCCTAGGACCGGTTTCTGGCTATCAGCCGTCTTCAGCCAGGATAGCTTGACATAATATAGTATAACAGTTGCATGTAATGATATAACATGCCATGGTGACATAATATAGCATAACAGTTGCATAACAGTTGTATGGAATGATATTTATTTATTTTATTTTATTTGTATAGCGCGTTATAACCACAGGGGTCTCTAAGCGCTGATTGTCCAGATTACATAGTGGGGTTTGGCATGTTACATGATCTTAGCAATGCACCTAGAGGCTGCTCCATGCTTGCTTAAACAAAACAGTTTTTAATTTTTTTCTGAAGGCTAACAAATTGCATTCCTTCCTTAGTTCCGGGGCCAGTTTATTCCACAGAGCTGGGAGTGTATTGGAGAAAGCACGTCCCCCCACCGTGGCCAGTTTAAAATGAGATTGGGATAAGAAGGTAGCATCCGACGAGCGCAGAGTCCTGCTCGGCGTATATGGAGATAGGCGAGATTTCAAATATTTTGGTGCGTTACCATACAGCGCCTTGTGTACAATACACAGTCCTTTGAATACAACCCTCTGCCGAATCGGGAGCCAGTGTAGCTCCTGCATCAGAGGGGACGAGTGGGCCGTCCTGGGTTTCTTGTAGATCAGCCTGGCTGCGTCATTCATAACCCCCTGTAACTTATCCAGCAGCCGCTGGGGTAGCCCTATATACAAGGAGTTTCCGTAGTCCAGCCTAGCCAGGATTATGGCTGAGACCACGTGTCTCAAGGTGGAAAATGAGAGTAATGCTGAAATTTTTCTCAGTTGTCGCATCAGGCCAATACAGGTACCCACAACCGTCGAGACTTGTTTTTCCATGGAGAGCTTCTCATCCATGTACAAGCCCAAACTTTTAACTGCGATCGCCGGTTTCGGTGGCACACCCAGCTCCACAGGCCAGAATTTCTCGTTCCAGGGGTTGCACGTGATGGAAATGGGCAACACTTCCGTCTTGTCCGGGTTAATTTTTAAGGAGTTTTTAGACATCCAATTAACCGTGGCTTTAAGTATGTCCTGCAGCCTGGTAGACGCTCCTGGACCATCATCCAGCCGGATGATTATCTGGGTGTCATCGGCGTAGTTATATACTAAACAATCCATCCTATTCAGGAGTGCAATTAATGGCTGTAAGTAAGCATTATAGAGTAGGGGTGACAGGGCAGAGCCCTGTGGGACCCCGCAAGTAATGGGCGCGGAGGTGGAAAGCAGGTCCCCCAGCTGTACTCTTTGTGTCCTGCCCTGCAGGAAAGATGTAAGCCATGCAAGAGCTGTGCCCCTGATACCAAAAGACCTCAACCGCGACAAAAGTTGGTCATGACACACGGTATCAAAGGCCGCGGAGAGATCTAATAGTACCAGGGCACTCGGTGTTTTTTTATCAGCCCGACTCCTCAGCTCGTCCAGGATTGATAGCATAACTAGTTCCGTGCTATGATTAGCACGGAACCCTGCCTGATTAGCCTCCAGCAGGTTGTTGCTCTCTAGATGTTTTGAGAGCAAAGCCAACACATGCTGCTCGATCACCTTAGCCAAAAAAGGCAACTGGGAGATAGGACGGAAGTTCTTTAAACACTTTGTGTCCGACCCAGGTTTTTTTAGTAGAGGAATCAGGCGAGCCTCTTTAAAAACTAGAGGAACCTGTCCTGTGCAAAGGGAAGTGTTCGGCAGATGCAAAACTTCTTCCTCGATGCCTGGTAATGCCAACTTGAACACTTCAGGAGGGCATGGATCCATCAGGGAACCGGATTTGACTCGGTCCGTGATTGTGGATAATTCCTGTTTTGAAATTAAGGGGAGTTCAGCTAACGGTATGATGTCCGGCGGGCCAGTGTGGTCAGGTGGGCAAGGACATTCGAGGGGTGTAGTTGCAGCAATTTCTCCCAGAATGTCGGAAATCTTATTCACAAAGAAGTCCTGGAACCTCTGGCAGTCCTCCTGAGTGAACTAAGTGCTTTGCTCTTTGTTAATCCTGAGCTCCGCCAGAACCCGAAAGATCTCCTTCTGTGGATTCCTAGCTGCAACTATTCTTTCCTCGAAGAAAGCAGCCTTCCTAGTTTGGATGGCTAGTTTATAAGACGCTAAAGATGACATATAATCTTTCTTGGCAGCGGCGTCATACTCTTTCCGCCATGCCCGTTCTTTCCTCCTCACCCCACGTTTCATGTCACGTAGGGAGTCATTGTACCAAGGGGCCCCAGCTCCTCTCTCCACCTTCTTCACCCTACGAAGGGGTGCCACCAAATCAATGGCTCTCCCCAATTTAAGGTAGAGATGTCCACAAAGGGCATCGATATTAGCGTCCTGCTCCTTTACTGGGGGAGACTGTTCGAGGAAAGAAACCATTTTTTCCCCATCAAGGTTTCTCCACTTCCGGGCCATTTTCCAACCTTCCCCCGACTTAGGCAGGTGGCTATTCAAAAGCCATGGTGACATAATATAGCATAACAGTATGGAATGATATAACATGCCATGGAGACATAATATAGCATAACAGTTGTATGGAATGACCTAACATGCCATGGTGACATAATATAGCATAACAGTATGGAATGACATAACATTCCATGGGGACATAATATAGGATAACAGATGACATAACATGCCATGCTGACATAATATAGCATACCAGTATCGAATGACATAACATGCCATGGTGACATAATATAGCATAGCAGTATGGAATGATATAACATGCCATGGTGACATAGAATAGCATAACAGTATGAAATGACCTAACATGCCATGGTGACATAGAATAGCATAACAGTTTGGAATGACCTAACATGCCATGGTGACATAATATAGCATAATAGTATGGAATGACCTAACATGCCATGGTGACATAATATAGCATAACAGTATGGAATGACCTAACATGCCATGGTGACATAATATAGCATAACAGTATGGAATGACATAACATGCCATGGGGACATAATATAGCATAACAGATGACATAACATGCCATTCTGACTTAATATAGCATAACAGTATGGAATGACATAACATACCATGGTGACATAGAATAGCATAACAGTATGGAATGACATAACATGCTATAGTGACATAATATAGCATAACAGTATGGAATGACATAACTTGCCATGGTGACATAATATAGCATAACAGTATGGAAAGACATAACATGCCATGGTGACATAATATAGCATAACAGTATGGAATGACATAACATGCCATGGTGACATAGAATAGCATAACAGTATGGAATGACATAACATGCCATGGTGACATAATATAGCATAACAGTATGGAATCACCTAACATGCCATGGTGACATAATATAGCATAACAGTATGGAATGACCTAACATACCATTGATGACATAGAATAGCATAACAGTATGGAATGACCTAACATGCCATGGTGACATAATATAGCATAATAGTATGCAATGACCTAACATGCCATGGTGACATAGAATAGCATAACAGTATGGAATGACCTAACATGCCAAGGTGACATAATATAGCATAACAGTATGCAATGATATACCATGTCATGGTGACATAATATAGCATAACAGTATGGAATGACCTAACATGCCATGGTGACATACTATTGCAAAAACACACAGTGCCCACACCACAATTACTCATTCAATATTCAAGAAGGGTAAGAAACCAGTTTATTGTAACCACCCTTAGACAGCATTACTCAGTGTCTATCATTTTATGTTTTTTTTCAAATTTTCAAAAAATCATAACAGGATAAAGGACTACGTATTGGAATATTTACAAGACTAAATACACTTAGTACATACATCAAAAAACAAACATTATTTACACACTAATAACGTTTCTGCATCAAACATTACAAAAAATTATAATTACATCCCAACCAACAAATATTACAATAAAAAACATGAAGAAAAATGATTTCCAAGGGGGTATAAGCAACTTAATAGCTTGTAAACGCTTAAATATTGGACCAGCCGGTCCTAGTGTCGTGAAGTTGACAATTTATTCCACCCAAGAAAGACTGCCAACGCGTTTCAAGAACCAGGCACAAAGTCACTGGTCTATCATCAGGGCTGTTTATTCTTTGTATCTGAAAAGATGCAAAGACATTGTTTTACTTTAACAGGCAAATTCATAGTGAGTGCCTTTCTTCAATCATGGGCAAGGAGTGATAATAAAGGATAGCTACATACCAAATTGTTTTAATGAGGGGCGTGATGGTTAATCTTCTTGTGGTCCAACTCGCTAGTTATTGTGGTGGCCAGACAGAGATGTCTAAAAAAGATGGGAAATTGGTTTTCAATTTAACCCACTCGAGTCTTTTAATTATCAAGCTCCAGTCAAAGATGTAAAAAAAGGGGAGAAGCGTACCTTATTTTTTGTGAACTGCCGTAGCACGGCAAATTTTGCTTGTACGACGTCACCATCAAGGTGTAATTCTACAACAGTAATGGCATAGGTTTCAATCATGTGGTTTTTTCAAAACATTCTAAGTGAGTGGATATAACTCACAGAAGAATTAGCCTACCTTACTGAAGTATCTTGTTCTTAAAGATTTAAAGAGAGAAACCACAGTCACCGTCCTGTAATAGAACGAAACGCCGATTTCAAAAAAAGATCTCTCAAAAATATTGAATGAATGCTCAGACCACGATAAGGCGGTGTTTGTAAATACCTGCTCCTCTGCCACAGCACGCCCGCGCTCGAGTCTGCTTTCTTTCAATAAAGATGGCCGCTACACTTCTCTGTTTGTTTTATACTTCCTGGTGCAAAATTGCATTATGGGACTTGTTTTGTACTTCCTGGTGCAAAATTGCATTATGGGACTTGTAGTCGCATTTAATCAAATCGCATATTCTAGGCGCCATGGAGACACATATATACGCGACATGTTTGCCTATCCATTTTATCGTGCTAATGCGATCAAACTAATGAAATTTTTGGTGTATGCGCTGATAAATTATGAAGCGCATTGGTACTGTATCCCATGCTAAAGGTACTTCTCAAGATTTGAAGTATATTGCAACTTGAGCATCATACGATGTTATTCTCAACACATCTCATGGCCATGGACCACAATTTTAAAAATTATCGAAATAGATCGAAAGGACCACAGGTCAAACCAGGGATGTCAAACCCATGTAGGTCAGCCCTGATGAATTTTACCAGACAAGTGTTATATATGCGCTATCTCAGACAGGCTATTGAGGCCAGTCTGTGCGCTGTTGAACTTTAGAATAAGATATGCTTCTTTCTGTAATAGAACTCACTCGACGTCATGGCATTTAGACTTGGGATTCATGGTGTACAGTACAGACCATTGGAGTTGTTGTTCGTTGTGGCCCTTTTCGCAGAAATGTTCTACCATTGGAGCAGACATTACCTGCTTCTTAATCCGGTATCGGTGCCGGCTGATTCTTTGATTCACTTGTTGACTGTTTTTTCCTATATAAAGGGACTGGCACGGACATAATACCATGTAGACAACATTCTTAGTTCTGCAATTGGAGAAATCCTTGTGTCTCCACTTTATGCCTCGGTGAACAAACTCGTCACCTTCAATTGTACTGGAACAGGCGACGCAATTTCCACACTTATGGTGGCCTTCAATCGGCTTAAGGTTCCATTGCGCAAGTAGATCGCTTTTAGGATTTGGAATAGCGATGTCCGCCCTAATGAATTCTTCACCAATACTGCGATTTTTTCTGTAGGCAAAAATGGGTTTGGGAAACGGGCAATTCAACCCCTCCAATAAATGCCAGTTCTTTAAAACCGCTTGTCGTAGTTTGTGTGTGTCCGGACAGAAAGTTGTAACGCACACGAGTTTGTTCAACGGTGTGCGTTGTTTGGGTTGCAAAAGACATTCCCTAGGCGTGTACTTGGCACGTTTGAGCGAATGCTTAAGGAGCTTCCGAGGGTAGCCTCTTTCTTGCATATCGGAACAAAAAGCTCGTGCATGTCGCTCATACTCCTGCACATCTGAGCAATTGCGCCTGATTCTGAGTAACTGTCCATAGGGCAGATTAGCTTTTAAGCTACGCGGATGTGAGCTCCTATGGTGCAAGATAGTATTACTATCAGTGTCTTTCTTATATAATGATGTTATTCTTATGTAAGACACTGATAGGAATACTACTAGCTTTTTGTTCCGATATGCAAGAAAGAAGCTACCCTAGGAAGCTCCTTAAGCATTCACTCAAACGTGCCAAGTACACGCCTAGGGAATGTCTTTTGCAACCCAAACAACGCACACCGTTGAACAAACTTGTGTGCGTTACAACTTTCTGTCCGGACACACACAAACTACGACAAGCGGTTTTAAAGAAATGGAATTTATTGGAGGGGTTGAATTGCCCGTTTCCCAAACTCATTTTTGCCTACAGAAAAAATCGCAGTATTGGTGAAGAACTCATTAGGGCGGACATCGCTATTCCAAAGCCTAAAAGCGATCTACTTGCGCAATGGAACCTTAAGCCGATTGAAGGCCACCATAAGTGTGGAAATTGCGTCGCCTGTTCCAGTACAATTGAAGGTGACGAGTTTGTTCACCGAGGCATAAAGAGGAGACACAAGGATTTCTACAATTGCAGAACTAAGAATGTTGTCTACATGGTATTATGTCTGTGCCAGTCCCTTTATATAGGAAAAACCAGTCAACAAGTGAATCAAAGAATCAGCCAGCACCGATCCCGGATTAAGAAGCAGGTAATGTCTGCTCCAATGGTAGAACATTTCTGCGAAAAGGGCCACAACGAACAACAACTCCAATGGTCTGTACTGTACACCATGAATCCCAAGTCTAAATGCCATGACGTCGAGCGAGTTCTATTACAGAAAGAAGCATATCTTATTCTAAAGTTCAACAGCGCACAGACTGGCCTCAATAGCCTGTCTGAGATAGCGCATATATAACACTTGTCTGGTAAAATTCATCAGAGCTGACCTACATCGGTTTGACATCCCTGGTTTGACCTGTGGTCCTTTCGATCTATTTCGATAATTTTAAAAATTGTGGTCCATGGCCATGAGATGTGTTGAGAATAACATCGTATGATGCTCAAGTTGTAATATACTTCAAATCTTGAGAAGTACCTTTAGCATGAGATACAGTACCAATGCGCTTCATAATTTATCAGCGCATACACCAAAAATTTCATTAGTTTGATCGCATTAGCACGATAAAATGGATAGGCAAACATGACGCATATATATGTGTCTCCATGGCGCCTAGAATATGCGATTTGATTAAATGCGACTACAAGTCCCATAATGCAATTTTGCACCAGGAAGTACAAAACAAGTCCCATAATGCAATTTTGCACCAGGAAGTATAAAACAAACAGAGAAGTGCGGCGGCCATCTTTATTGAAAGAAAGCGTACTCGAGCGCGGGCGTGCTGTGGCAGAGGAGCAGATATTTACAAACACCGCCTTATCGTGGTCTGAGCATTCATTCAATATTTTTGAGAGATCTTTTTTTGAAATCAGCGTTTCGTTCTATTACAGGACGGTGACTGCGGTTTCTCTCTTTAAATCTTTAAGAACAAGATACTTCAGTAAGGTAGGCTAATTCTTCTGTGAGTTATATCCACTCACTTAGAATGTTTTGAAAAAACCACATGATTGAAACCTATGCCATTACTGTTGTAGAATTACACCTTGATGGTGACGTCGTACAAGCAAAATTCACCGTGCTACGGCAGTTCACAAAAAATAAGGTACGCTTCTCCCCTTTTTTTACATCTTTGACTGGAGCTTGATAATTAAAAGACTCGAGTGGGTTAAATTGAAAACCAATTTCCCATCTTTTTCAGACATCTCTGTCTGGCCACCACAATAACTAGCGAGTTGGACCACAAGAAGATTAACCATCACGCCCCTCATTAAAACAATTTTGGTATGTAGCTATCCTTTATTATCACTCCTTGCCCACGATTGGAGAAAGGCACTCACTATGAATTTGCCTGTTAAAGTAAAACAATGTCTTTGCATCTTTTCAGATACAAAGAATAAACAGCCCTGATGATAGACCAGTGACTTTGTGCCTGGTTCTTGAAACGCGTCGGCAGTCTTTCTTGGGTGGAATAAATTGTCAACTTCACGACACTAGGACCGGCTGGTCCAGTATTTAAGCATTTAAAAGCTATTAAGTTGCTTATACCCCCTTGGAAATCATTTTTCTTCATGTTTTTTATTGTAATATATGTTGGTTGTGATGTAATTATAATTTTTTGTAATGTTTGATGCAGAAACGTTTTTTAGTGTGTAAATAATGTTTGTTTTTTGATGTATGTACAAAGTGTATTTAGTCTTGTAAATATTCCAATACGTAGTCCTTTATTCTGTTATGATTTTTTGAAAATTTGAAAAAAAGCATAAAATGATAGACACTGAGTAATGCTGTCTAAGGGTGGTTACAATAAACTGGTTTCTTACCCTTCTTGAATATTGAATGAGTAATTGTGGTGTGGGCACTGTGTGTTTTTGCAATTTAAATATAAGGTCTAGCCCCCACTACGTGTTTATGGACCTATCCCCTTTTGGTTCTCAATGGTGACATACTATAGCATAACAGTATGGAATGACCTAACATGCCATGGTGACATAATATAGCATAACAGTATGGAATGGTATAACATGCCATGGTGACATAGAATAGCATAACAGAATGGAATGACCTAACATGCCATGGTGACATAATATAGCATAATAGTATGGAATGACCTAACATGCCATGGTGACATAATATAGTATAACAGTATGGAATGACCTAACATGCCATGGTGACATAATATAGCATAACAGTATGAATGACATAACATGCCATGGGGACATAATATAGCATAACAGATGACATAACATGCCATGGTGTCATAACATAGCATAACAGTATGGAATGACATAACATGCCATGGTGACATAATATAGCATAACAGTATGGAATGACTTAACATGCCATGATGACATAGAATAGCATAACAGTATGGAATGACATAACATGCCATGGTGACATAATATAGCATAACAGTATGGAATGACAATACATGCCAGGGTGACATAATATAGCATAACAGTATGGAAAGACATAACATGCCATGGTGACATAATATAGCATAACAGTATGGAATGACCTAACATGCCATGGCGACATAATATAGCATAACAGTATGGAATGACCTAACATGCCATTGATGACATAGAATAGCATAACAGTATGGAATGATCTAACATGCCATGGTGACATAATATAGCATAATAGTATAGAATGACCTAACATGCCATAGTGACATAGAATAGCATAACAGTATGGAATGACCTAACATGCCATGGTGACATAATATAGCATAACAGTGTGCAATGATATAACATGTCATGGTGACATAATATAGCATAACAGTATGGAATGACCTAACATGCCATGGTGACATAATATAGCATAGCAGTATGGAATGAACTAACATGCCATGGTGACATAATATAGCATAACAGTATGGAATGATATAACATGTCATGGTGACATAATATAGCATAACAGTATGGAATGATATAACATGCCATGGTGACATAGAATAGCATAACAGTATGATATGACCTAACATGCCATGGTGACATAATACAGCATAATGGTATGGAATGACCTAACGTGCAATGCTGACATAGAATAGCATAACAGCATGGAATGACCTAACATGCCATGGTGACATAATATAGCATAATAGTATGGAATGACCTAACATGCTATGGTGACATAATATAGCATAATAGTATGGAATGACCTAACATGCCATGGTGACATAGAATAGCATAACAGTATGGAATGATATAACATGCCATGGTGCATTAACATAGCATAATAGTATGGAATTACCTAACATGGAATGGTGACATAATATAGCATAATAGTATGGAATGATCTAACATGCTATGGTGACATAATATAGCATAACAGTATGGAATGACATAACATGCCATGGTGGCATAATATAGCATAACAGTATGTAATGACCTAACATGCCATGGTGACATAAAATAGCATAAATGTAAGCGTGGAAGGGTATACTCAGATGTGAGTCCCTTGCTCATTGCACCATCAGGATTCAAGCAAGCCGGGCCGAAGACGGCTGTAATGCCAGAAACCGGTCCCCGGAAGCTTGTTTCCTTCCCAGTGTAAGAATTGGCTTTTGTAGTCTGGTCTGCCCTGTTCCCATGATGCACTGGGCCAGGGACAGACTAATTTGCATACAGCCAGGTTCTGAAACTGGGATGGTGCAATGAGCTAAAAAACGGTGTTGGATCTATCCCTGATCTCTTGACTGGGTGAGAGTACTCTGCTTAATTCAGAGACTCTGTCCATCACCACCCCTTGTTGTAAATAATTTTGTCCACCCTAAGCGTGGAAGGGTATACTCAGATGTGAGTCCCTTGCTCATTGCACCATCAGGATTCAAGCAAGCCGGGCCGAAGACGGCTGTAATGCCAGAAACCGGTCCCCGGAAGCTTGTTTCCTTCCCAGTGTAAGAATTGGCTTTTGTAGTCTGGTCTGCCCTGTTCCCATGATGCACTGGGCCAGGGACAGACTAATTTGCATACAGCCAGGTTCTGAAACTGGGATGGTGCAATGAGCTAAAAAACGGTGCTGGATCTAGCCCTGATCTCTTGACTGGGTGAGAGTACTCTGCTTAATTCAGAGACTCTGTCCATCACCACCCCTTGTTGTAAATAAGTTTGTCCACCCTAAGCGTGGAAGGGTATACTCAGATGTGAGTCCCTTGCTCATTGCACCATCAGGATTCAAGCAAGCCGGGCCGAAGACGGCTGTAATGTCAGAAACCGGTCCCCGGAAGCTTGTTTCCTTCCCAGTGTAAGAATTGGCTTTTGTAGTCTGGTCTGCCCTGTTCCCATGATGCACTGGGCCAGGGACAGACTAATTTGCATACAGCCAGGTTCTGAAACTGGGATGGTGCAATGAGCTAAAAAACGGTGTTGGATCTAGCCCTGATCTCTTGACTGGGTGAGAGTACTCTGCTTAATTCAGAGACTCTGTCCATCACCACCCCTTGTTGTAAATAATTTTGTCCACCCTAAGCGTGGAAGGGTATACTCAGATGTGAGTCCCTTGCTCATTGCACCATCAGGATTCAAGCAAGCCGGGCCGAAGACGGCTGTAATGCCAGAAACCGGTCCTCGGAAGCTTGTTTCCTTCCCAGTGTAAGAATTGGCTTTTGTAGTCTGGTCTGCCCTGTTCCCATGATGCACTGGGCCAGGGACAGACTAATTTGCATACAGCCAGGTTCTGAAACTGGGATGGTGCAATGAGCTAAAAAACGGTGTTGGATCTAGCCCTGATCTCTTGACTGGGTGAGAGTACTCTGCTTAATTCAGTGACTCTGTCCATCACCACCCCTTGTTGTAAATAATTTTGTCCACCCTAAGCGTGGAAGGGTATACTCAGATGTGAGTCCCTTGCTCATTGCACCATCAGGATTCAAGCAAGCCGGGCCGAAGACGGCTGTAATGCCAGAAACCGGTCCCCGGAAGCTTGTTTCCTTCCCAGTGTAAGAATTGGCTTTTGTAGTCTGGTCTGCCCTGTTTCCATGATGCACTGGGCCAGGGACAGACTAATTTGCATACAGCCAGGTTCTGAAACTGGGATGGTGCAATGAGCTAAAAAACGGTGTTGGATCTAGCCCTGATCTCTTGACTGGGTGAGAGTACTCTGCTTAATTCAGAGACTCTGTCCATCACCACCCCTTGTTGTAAATAATGGTGACATAATATAGCATAACAGTATGGAATGATATAACATGCCATGGTGACATAATATAGCATAACAGTATAGAATGACCTAACATGCCATGGTGACATAATATAGCATAACAGTATGGAATGATATAACATGCCATGGTGACATAATATAGCATAACAGTTGTATGGAATGATATAACATGCCATGGTGACATAATATAGCATAACAGTATGGAATGATATAACATGCCATGTGCCATAATATAGCATACCAGTATGGCATAACATGACATAGTGACATAATACACCATAAAATAGCATAACATGACATAACAAAACTGTGAAGTTGGTGAGTTGCACCAGGTGAAATACTAAACAAGCTTTGACAAAGCCGGAATGATTCGATTTGGAATACTGCATGCAAAGACACCGACACCTGGGGGGGAGGGGGAGGAGAGGGTTGGCAGAATGTTCTGTACGCCTGCAGGATTGGCAGAATTTGGGCCACTCTGCGTTACTCTTTAACGTTCTGGCCAATTTCCACCAAACATCCCATGGTGGAATTTTTCTCCCGTGAGGCTCCAGAATATGGGAGGTGGTGAGCAAGTTTTGCCATCTTCTAGCGTGTTCTTCTAATGCAGTCGTCTCCGGCATTCGCAAGTGGTCATGGTCAGAGGGCCGCTGGTTGAGTAGATTTGCTGCAGCTCAAGTAGAGTGTCTACTCAAGCAGCAGCAAAATCCACTCTAAAGGCCATGTGCTATTGTGCATCGCATGGTGCCACTACACCGACTTTTGGCACTGCTCGCACTACAGGCGCCAAATTGCAGTGCGGGCTGCATATTTTCAGCCCATTGGCAGAATTCCACAGAATCTCACTAAGTTTTTCTGTAACTCCGCAGAATTCTGTGGAGTGAAAATTCCTGAGTTCATCCGCCCCCCACCCCCCTTAACGTACATGCAAACATTAACACATAGAACTCCAAACCTTTCCAGGGACGCACCCATGCATATAGAAAAAAAGGCCTACAGTCCCCTATACATGAAAAAAACAGAGAAACAGGCATTCAAACATGAAGACAATCAGAAATCAAGGGACAAACCTAGTCCAAATCACAGAATCCTATGTGAACAAGCAAATAAAAGACAAATACTCATGCACACACAACTGACTTACAGGTGCTGATATCCACAGGATGAAAGACACACAGGCTTCCATGCACATAAATAGATTAATAGAATCCATGCACATAGACCAATAAACATGCAGGCTTACAAGCAACACACATACATCCATTTCTATACACAGAGACACAACAATGAAATCCCTACAGATATACACACAACAACAGTGACAGACAACATATAGATAATTATAAATAGTGGGGTCGGGAATAATCGCCATAGGGATAGAAGGACTGATCGACAGATGGATGGGTGCCTGTATAATTGGTTCTAAGGAGATGCAGGTATAATATCTAGCCCATCTGCAAAGGACATTGCTGTTAATCGATGACCTCTGCTCGAATAAATTAATCCCAGAGCGTAGCAACATGATCAATAAGTAAATATATCTATAGACCAATAATGATACCTGCACCAATGCAAGCAGATCAAAAGACAAATACTGACACATGCCCTTAGGCCAGCAAACATACAGCTCCCATACATACCTATCAAGACATATATATACCAGTGCACACATGAAGGTACACATGAACACAGAAAACAGATGAATGCACACATATTCAGACAAAACACACATACAGACACATAAAAACACCCATGCAGTCAAAGAAACCACACATCGATTCTCCACACATAGATTGGTACTGCAATGGACAATCTGAGGGCACACAAAGGCAAATACATACCAATGCAGTGATTAACACCTCTGGCCACAGACCAGCAGACACACTGGCTGCAAGCCACACTGTAGTGCTCTGTGTTTGCCTTTAAGAATATGGAATGGCGCCTGGGGCTTCCATATGGAGTCAAGGAGGTTGCAATGCATCGGACAGAGGCGGTAGCAGGCTGGTCCTAGTTGGATGAAGCTCATGTCAATTTACTTTTTACTTTATTCGATATTTCCATATCATAAAAGTACAAACATTTACTAAACATAAAATCAATGTACAAAAAGTATTACATACATTTCATCTTTAAAAAAATGTTAAAAACACTTTTTACAATAAAAAGTAATTACAGAAGGCGAAAGTGCATTTTCAGTAGTAATCATAAATCTAAATGGGATTGGAGTTTCTATTTTTAGTAGTATCTAGCAGCCTGGTCCGTATCCACCAAGCGCTAGAAAGATACTTTGCAACCCCACAGACTATGAGCATGGAAGATGTATCAGTTAATAGGACACGTAATGCAGTCCTAAAATCTCTAACACCCATCTCTCTACACACAGGTTTTAACCACCTAGCTCGAGGTAACTTGTAAGCCCTACAAGCAAACAAAAAGTGAGGTAGAGATTCTTTCTTACACGGGCAACCTGGACAAATAACATCATAATCCCTCACTCCTTTCCACACTGCAGTAAACTCTTTCAGAGGGAGTGTGCCATATCTCAATTTCAAGAAAAATTATCTGTCTCTAGGAATTTTGATGTAGTCCAAAAGTGGCTCTAGCTTCCTGGTTGGCTTGTGTTCCAGAAATTGATTGGTTAGTGGTCCCCACTTTGTACTTTTTAGTTCCTCAGCCACCACCCACTCCCAATACATTTTTGTGACAATTTGTTTGTGCGGTGGTGATTGGGAAACCCAAAATTCTGTCATTCCTAGACTCATCACCAGCGGTTTTAATTTATTGAGCCACTTTATTTTTTTGGACACATTCAAATTGATCAATTCATTCAACACCAAGGCATATTTAGCCAATTCTGGTGTCCTTCTTAGGCGCACCCAGAACAGCAAGGGGCGGAGGCGTACTATATCCGCAATTAATCTCTTGCCCAAATCGTTATAAAGGGATTTTAGGGGGGTTGAATAGGGGAGCGATACTAGGTCTCTCACAAACTTGTTCTCAGCTCTTACCAAATCCATTGTATTCTCTCCTCCCCACAGTTCAGAACCATAAACCGCCGCAGCTAGCGCCTTTCCCTCATAAACTGCAAGGGCCGGGGCTATTGTCCTACTAATGGATAGGCGCTGATTCCTCAAAATTACTCCAGAAACCCTTTTAAGATTCAGGAGAATTTTTGCTAAGTGGGAATCTTATTTCATATTATTACATAGCCTAACTCCCAGATAGTCAAATTCTTCAACCACCTCTAAAGCAGCCCCATTTAGGGTAAGTTGGACTTTCCTGACCTTTTTAGAAGCCAACACCATCAACTTTGTTTTGGTAGTGTTGATGGTTAACCCTCGCTCATCACAGAACACGCTACATCGATCAAGCAGTTTCTGTAAACCCGATGGGGTTTTTGACATCAGGAGTGTGTCGTCAGCAAAGAGAAGGGTAGGTGTTTTCTCCCCAGCCAGGACTGGGGCATCCGCAGAGTTCTCCCTCAAATGGTCTACCTCCCCATTAATAAAGAGGGAGAACAATGTCGGAGCCATAACACAGCCCTGGCGGACCCCTCTGCTGACTGGCACCCTCTCTGTAAATTGACCTTGACTACCCCATCGGATTCTGGCATAAGTATCTTCATGAAGCCTAACAATAAACTGCAAAAGATGACACGGAAACCCCATGGCCAGCAAGACCTTCCAGAGCTTATCACGGGGGATTACATTAAACGCTGTTTTTAATCAATAAAGGCCAAATATAGGCTACCCTTTGCCATGGTCACAGATTTCCAGTATACTGCCCAGAACCTGAAAACCTGGTCCATCGTGCCTACACTTTTCCTAAAGCCCGCCTGAAAGTGTGTCAAAATGTTATCCTCATAAAGCCATGTCTCTATTCTATTAACTATGACCCTGCCAACTACCTTCTGGATTGTATCAATTAGACTTATAGGTCTGTAGTTGTCAGGGTCCTCTTTGTCACCTTTTTTTATATATGATCACAACCTCTGCCCCTTTCCAGGATTCGGGGATTGGATGTCCAGCCATGACTAAGTTAATTATACATGCAATGAGGGCGGACCATAATTTAGGGTCATGCAGAAGTAAATCTCCCGGCAGTCCATCCGGACCTGCCGCCTTGCCTGGTATTATATTAATAATAGCATCCTGCACTTCCCGGGGGACAAAGGGTTCTAACTGCGCTTGTTTCTCCATATTGTAGTTATTATAAACCCCTGTGGATTGCTCTAGGTCTGTTGTCCCACAGTACAATTTAAAAAAATGGGCGTGCCACTGTTGTTCTGCTATATGATTTGGCTTTGCCTCCATTTACAAACAAAACTTATTTCTACACACTAAGCAAGCGATGCTCACCCTTACAGATGGACCAGACCTATTCCAAAGGATCAAGAACACCATCATCCATCAATAAATTCATGTCCTGAAATTCACAAAGGTACAAGAGGAGAAGGAAGTTTCCCCGTTTGGAACTTAGGGCTTGATGTACTAACAATAGGAATACCGATTTCCTAATTGCGATCTTCTCTGAATCAAAATTGTGAAATCATATTCCTAATGTATGGAACTCCTTTGAGTTTAATTAGCGATTCCTAGTGGGTCGCAAATTGACCTACCTCATGCATATTAATGAGGTAGGTCGCATTTTGCGCTCCATCATTCATCTCCTTGTGTCTGCTGAGGTCAGCAGACCACCATGTCTGTGATTGCTTTTTGATAAACCAATCTTTTTTTCAATTAAAATGCAGCCCGTTTTCTCTAAAGGAAAATGGGATGCATCTAAGAATTAAAAAATGAAACTGCATGAAACTTTGCAGTTTCATTTTTTAATAGTAGGCAGTAGTCCGAGGAACCACTGCCTGCTCTTAAAAAATATTTGTATTTACATTGTTAAAGGGGGAAGGGAGTCTGGGATGCCTTCCCCTTTGCGAATGGGTTACCACCAGCTTAACTCTGGTGGTACAGTATTACTGTTTTGCAACAAGAATTCGGTATACATACATACTGATTTGGTGTTTGGAAGGGACGCAAATGCAAAATGCGATTCATTAACAAGTACGGTCACAAACGGCCTATTTGAGAAAAAAAGCTTTGAACATCTCGCCCTAATTTCACAAGGTACACTTATAAAGAAGACTTGAACTTCCTAAGAAAAAGGAATGTCTAACGTCACAGGAAGACACATGAACTGCTCGCGGCTGCATCGCTATCCACAGAGCAGTGCCCGGCAGCCTCAGTCAAGTCCTTGGACGCTGCTAATTGAGCATCAGCGCAGTGACGCACACAGCGTCAAAGAAAAGAACATAAGTCACAAAGACAAACAATAGAACGTCAACGCGCAGTGATGAGCACGCCATTAGACAAAAGGCAAAAATAAGACATGTACTACATCAATGCGCGGTGAGGCACACACCATTTGTAATTATAATTGGATTGTGGAGATGTGCACATAGCACAGAGCATCCTTAACAGACATTTAAATGGTGAGTGCACACTATATGAATGACACATTCACAGTAAGGTAAAATGATATATTTTCTGAAAAGAGCAACTACACTTCCAATAGCAACAACTGTTACATTCTTTGCAAAGCAGAAAATAACATAGCTGGAGTCACAGTTCAAATAGAATTTTTACAGTGGATGGGCCAAACAACATTAGAGTGGGTGAAGTGGAAGGTAGGATTTCAAGCCTATCTGGAAGCAATAGGTGGAGACATATTTAAAGAAAACAGAACATTGGCCGTCTTCAAACACTATTTATGTGCAGAGGGTAGAGAAATACTGAAACACCTTCCATCTTGTGTGGAGGAAGATTATGAGGACGAAGAGTTAGATGAAAATGAGTGGGAAAATGGAGATTAGACTTCGAATATGAAGGAAAAGATTTAGTGAAGTGGCATTGTTTTTTAGAACAGGGACAATTTTCAGGACAGACAGTGGATGATTTTATAGCAGATTTAAGGAGTTTAGCTTCCATTTACAATTATAAGGCATTTTTTGATGGAATGGTTCGTGAACTGTTGGTGTTGTAAATTGACAGTAAAATAAGGCAAGAAAAATTGTAATGGCCAAAGATCTGATTTTGGAAAAAGCAGTAGAGATAGCTAAGAAATGTTAGTACATGGCATAGACATAAATCAACTAGAGTCGAGACCCAAGCATGTCACAAGAATACAAGTACTGGGGTCTAGAAAAAAAAGCTTAGTTTTAAAGTGCAATCTGAAAATAAGAATAGCAAACATTACAATCGGCATACTGTAGAGACAGTCAGTACATGTACCTGATGTGGCATCAAAGGACATTTAGTGAATTACAAAATATGTAGAAAGTGCAAGCAAATGCATGCCCCTGCAGGGATGTGCCGGTTCATGTATAAAAGAAATATGACATTAAAGCATGAAGGGGGCATGTCTGTGATAGACAATGAGACCTGACATCATTGGCGTGAGTCTCCCTTCCATTTTTGACGGATTGCCTCCTCTGTTTTGATATGTTTTTGCTGGTGTTATGCTATGCTTGCACTGTGGCACTGATTAGCAGTGGCACAGTGCCACAGTGCAAGTGCCCCCTATGTTTACATAATGTACTAATTGGTTATTCCATGATTGGGTTATTTGATTTATCTTTCAGCCCCTAGTACAGTGCGCCATGTGTGCCCAGGGATTGTAAATCAATTGCTGCTGGTGAGCTTGCAGCACTGGTTGTGCCACCCACAGAAGCAGCTTGTAAAGTGTGTCTCAGGCCTGCCATTGCAAGACCTGTGGGCAGTCTAGCACTGCCATGTCGATTTGGCCAAGTGCACCCACTTGCCAGTCCCTAAACCTTCCCTTTGCTTCACATTAGACATCCCTCTGGTAGGCCCAAGGGCAGGCTGCATTGTAAGTATAAGGTAGGACATGCTCTGATGTGTGTAGCATGTTCTAATAGTGAATTACAGACATTTTCGTTTTTTACTATTGAAGGCTACCTTTTGCTATAGGCCAGATACAGAAATCCAGAGACGGCTAACCCGAGTGATACCGGAGTACTTTATCCACTAATTTTCAAGGATTTCATCCGCCCTGTTGGCATACAATAACAAACTTCTTCATACTGCCATCTCAAAAATTTCGTTTGAATAGAGGAACCCACCCAGAGCCTTCTGAAAGATCTGCTTCATAAGGTGCCCATCTCCAAAGAGTGGCTTCAAACGGTGTATATACCCAAGGGGTTTTTATCCGATGAAAATATAGTCCTGATGATGGTCTTACAGACGTCAGCTTACAAGACCGAAACGTCGACATAAAGCATCAACTCCACATCCATTTTGTAAAAAGAAGGATATCAAGTTTCATTTATGATTCTGTTTTCCTTATCATTTTATGGAGCTGATGTTAATGTGATGGACTGTTGATAAGATGCTAACACATCGCTTTCCATGACTTTTTATTAGTTTTGTTCTATTTTGTCCCCACCAATTGATTTTGTGATTTACATCAATATAATTGATTTTCAATATAACCTCTACTGCTGTGTGTCTTTTTCTTTTTCTTTTTCATTCAATTGCTCCGTAAAAGAAATACTTTTGAGTAATGATTTAAGTAATCCTATGGATACACAGGTCTCAATTTTCTAACGGACCAAATTATACCATATTTCTGAAATCTTCTGAATGAATTCCCTTGTAGCCACCATTTACCTTGATAATAGGCCAGAATGGGCAGTTAGATTATTACATTCTTATTACTCAGAATAATAAAATACATATTTTAGTAAAGTTGGTATTAATATTCTGTTTGAAAATATCACTTTTAGAAAGTAGGTATTTTCTTGCCGAACTATCCACGCCTGCCTCTGCTGGGTTGTGTATTCCTTGTCTGGGTTTGTGAGTGATAGGGCTGGGGGATTCCAGGAGACAGGCTGGGGCAGCCCAGTGGTGAATAGAGAGATCTGCATCTAGATGGGAGGGAGGAGTTGCACCTGGGACCTGAATAGGGCTGGGCCTTCCCTCTACAATGCTGGCTCCTCCCCCTGTGGATTGTCTGATGTCTCTGCCCTGCACTGTGAAAGGAGAGGAGGAATCATGTCAACAGAGTGCTCCAGAGCTGTATCTTCCCTCCCCTGTGCTGTCTCCACCTCGCGGCTCCAAAGTACAGATTCGTCGCAAGGTTGCCATGGCATCATCGCATCGTCATCGCATCGTCATCGCATCGCCGCATCAAGGGCGCCATCTTCTCGCATCGCAACCGGATCATCACATCGCAACAAGGCGCCATCTTGCGCACCGCAGGCCGAGAATCTACGCATCACCTCCGCACCAGTAAGGCTCACGACGAGTCCCCTACTCTGCGTAAATATTGAGGAAGGACGCAACCGTTCCCCTGGGTCACGGAACCGACGCATCTCCCCTTTTGCGAGCCTTTTTGTTCACTTTGCGTACTTTGTTGAGAAATTTGTCGCATCTACCAACTACTTGAACTAAGAGACTTTAATCATCTTTTAAGTAATCTTAAGTGTAGTATTGTGGATTTGTGTCGTTTGTGGTCTTGTGCTAAGTCTATATAAAGAATACTTATTTTTATAAAACCTGTGTTGTGTCCATCTGTAGTGTTTTCACTGTATTACTGTGTATATTCACAAATGCTTAACACACTGCCACTGAGATAAGCCTGTCTGCTCGTGCCAACCTACCAAGGGGGTGAGCAGGGGTTATTAAGGAGTGTAATCCCCTTATCCTGACTTAGAAGTAAGGGTCCCTATTTGGACAAAGGTGAAAACCATTGCCAACTAAAGACCCCCAGATCTAACAATCACCCATTTTGTAATATATTAGTAAATGTTAAAACAATTAGGGTGTCAATAGCCTTGGCTGCAATGTATACTGGTTGGAGAGGACATGACTTATGTATATAGTGAAGAATTGCCATTGCCATCAGATTTTTGGTTAATAGCATATGGAAAAAACTAAATTGAAGTAATTGGGTGTTATGATGCTGCAATACATTTGCATACAATTCAAGGGGCAAAGCACGTGTTCTAGAGTATATGTGGTTAAAGAAGAAGGGTAGCTGCTTGGGTGGCCTCAGCAAAGGGAGATAGGAATTAGCCTAGATCCGAACCGTCCCGATCAAGTGTTGTATGTGGAAGTGAAAGCTGAAGAGAATAAGTTCCTGTGGAAGAAAGAGAAGTATCTTGATGTGTTGGAGGACAAACTCAGACTGCTAAAAGGTTTAAACATAAAATACAGTTATGCAAGGGAGTTAAGGCAGCAGTGCATACAATGAGACCAATGCTAAGATATGAAATAAAAATGGAACAGGAAAAACTGTTCAATTAAGGTATGATAGGGCCTATCGAATCATCAGAGTGGTTGACCCGAGTAGTTTTGGCTTGCAAATTTGGCGGGGGATTAGGATATGTATCAATTTAAGAGATTTGAATCATAACATATGGATTGATCACCATCATTTTCCCAATATAAACAAAATTTGTGCACACTTAGAGGGGCAAAAGTGTTTCAATCATTAGACCTATCTTTGGCCTATGACCAGATTGTTCTTGACAAACAAAGAAAGCACTTGACACCTTTTATGAACCCAGAGGGGGCATATAGGTTCTGTCACATGCCATTCAGACTGATTTCAGCAATGCACCAGTTACTGTGAAAAGTTAAGAGCATTACTTGTTCACATCATGCATTATTTTACAGAAAAAAACTGGGACGAAAATGATCGGGCATTGGGATTGGTGTTAGATCATCTAATGAAGAGTGGGTTACTCATCAAAGGCAACACGTGTCACATTGGAATAAGTGGTGTAGACTATTTGGGTCATCACATTGACTGACATGGGAAGAAGCTTTAGAAGAGGAACCCAGCCCAAGCAATAAAGAGAAACTGTGCTTGCTTTTCGGAATGGCAGAATACTATGCTAAATGTAGTGCCAATTTTACAGAGAAGACATGTAGTAAGTGGGAGTTCTTAAAGAACAATGCCAAGTTTGCGCAGTGTGCTGGGTGTAAAAGCAAGTTCAAGAAGCTGAAGTATGAAAATTGTGCTGCCCCATGTCTCAAACCTTTTGATACCAGTTTGCCTACAATCATTAAAACAGTTACAATTAACTATGAATTGGGTGTTGATTTGGTACAAGTGAGGGATGGCAAGGACATTATGGTAGCATATGCACCAAGAGCCCTGTGGCAAGAATAAAATAATAATTCTGTTGTTGAAAAGAAGGAGTTAGTATGTTACTGGGGCATTTTGCATTTTAGATGGAACATTTAGGACGACAAGTTTTTATGAGATCGGATCATAAAACTATAGTGGATATATTCACAATGAAAGGGGCTAGCAGAGCACATAGCACGTTGGTAGTTTTGGCTACAAGAGTTTAGCTTCCAGGTGGCGTATGTACCGGAGACCAGAAATGTTATGGTGGATTGTTTGTCACTTCTTCCTTCGGTAGATGAAAACCCTGTTGATGCTGATGATGAATGTGAGGTGCCTGATAACCCTGATGCAACAGAAACATGTGCCACTCAAGAGGCTTGGGAGAAAGAGACCAAGGCTGATGAGATTCTAAACAATGTTGGGCAGTATGTCCTGGGATGGTAGCCCAACAGAAGATGCCAAGATAAAGAAGTAAAACCCTACGATTCAGTCAAGGACAAGTTGTTTTGGAATGAAGGAGCCCTCAGGAGAGGAAACATGTTAGTGATGCCAATGAAGTTAAGGCAAAGTATTCTGGAGCTTGATCATTAGGGGCACACCGTCTTGTGTACCATGAAAAAGGACTAAGGAAGGATTCTTGGCGGCCTCAACTAGATCAGGAGGTGGAATGAATGTTGAAACATTGCATTAGTTGTGCATGGAGCAATATATCCCAGAAAGTGGTGAATGGCAAGGGAACAATGTTGTGCTGGATATTATGGCGCAGTTTACTACATTAGATTTAGTGGCTATTTGTGACTTTGTGGCCTTGGAGTTGTTTTCCCGATGACCAAAAGTTATATTTGTGAAGCACCTTCTAGAAGAGCTTTCCATCAGCGAAGGTGTTGCTACTGAAATTGTCACTGACAATGGTGTGAAATTGGTGTTGAGGGAGATGGTTACTTTTTAAAATAAACTTGGCATACGTCACAGCAAGACATCAATGCGGTAGTTGAGAGATGTAGCAGAGTGTTGAAAGAAAGCATGCATTGGCACTTTGTGAAGGGGGAATATTGTTTTTGTAGTAGTGAGAACTTTAGTGTAGGCCTACAAGACGACACCAAACAGTGGCACAGGAGGGACTTCTTATAAATTGATAAGCTGTGGAGAATTTTGCTCAGAGTTGTGCCTGGATTGAATGTTAAGTCATTCTTCTGGGAAAGGCAAAAAGAAACATGTTGAAGAAAAAGATCATTCAAAAAAATGTCAGTTTAGTGTTGGTGATTGGGTAAGAGTAAAGTTGGACGTTTTGTGAAAAAAAAGTCACATTATTCTGATCCACTGCAGGTAAAAAGAGTGGGTAGGTTTGTGGTTGATCTGTCAGATGAAAACATGTGGAATATCAAGAAAGTACTATGTGTAATTGCATGTCTGTTGGAGCCTGAATGTAAGAACAAGAACCACGGGTGCGGATCGTGTAGGTTGGCCGGGGCAAATGAACAGAATTACTTTGGGGTCACAACTAGGAGACTCAGGAGGAGCCCAGTGTGGATGAGGGATCACAATTACATGTGATTTCATTTTAGAGGAAAGCATTAACCTTTTTAAAGGTTTATTGTGATGTATTTATGTTTATATGTAATTTTGTATGATATTGTCTTGATTATCATAACCAATTGCAGTTTCTAACGTATTTATTGTTTTTAACATCTATTGCTACTGTGCACTTATTTCCATAGATATTTCCATTGTGAAGGTTATTTTGTTGTTTTCTTATGCTCTTTGTGATTCAGTAACAAGATAGGGGAATGTGTAGTGTTCTATGTTTGTCTTTAAGAAATGAAGAATGGCAAAGTGGGTGAGGATTCTATGTGAGGTCCGGTATATTGGAGTGAGTTGAAGGAAGGTGGTTGCAGGCTGGTCCTATTTCGATGAAGCTCATCTCAATTTACAAATTGATGTATTTCTTCACAGGACAGACATGCCCCCAAGCCATAAGGTATGCTCAAAGGAGTCCCACATGCAGGATACGACTACCTTGATTGTGTGTCCCCACCATCCTATTTAATGCTTGAACTATGTAACGTCCCTGTCAAACGGCTGCTTTTGTCCTGGTCGCAGCCACCAATGCAATATGTCTGAACGTAATTATTGTAACTGTAACTTGCTGTACCCTTATATCATGTAACTGTTGTAAAGCACTCTGATGCCTTCGACCCATGTTTGCGCTATATAAAATTGCACAAATAAATAAAAAATGCATGCACACATGCACACAGAACAACATGCCTGTAGACACTGCTGAACAGAGTACAACACATATTTTGGTCTCATTGAATATAACCAAAAAGACATGTAAGTAACAATTGGTACTGGGTGCTGCTGCTTTCATGTTAAATTAATTTTAACCTAAGTGACAGAAATCAAATTTGACATGAGGAAAATAGGGAGGTTGCCAACCCCTCTTCTATGCTTAGTCTTTCCTTGGAGAAATCCCGTCTGTGCGCTTAGGCCTACGACATATCTCATTTTCACACACTTTTGGCATGCTTGGACTTTCTTTTTGCAAACCAGTATTTTCCAGTGTAGCAGTACAATGTGTTGAATTTAACATTACCATAATCCATTGGGGAGGGAAATGAAAGTCTAAGAGTGACTTACAACCACAATCAACAGGTAACTCATTTGTGGCCTTTAATCCCTATGCTGAAACTAACCTTGAGATCTCTCGAATGATTATGCGCAGGCAACTATACACTGCATATACTCAATCCCTCATTAGTCAATTTTCTTTTTTTTTAGCAACAGATTTTATTGAGTTTATATCATCAAGTGGGCGAAACCCAGAATGCAGCATATAAACAAATAACAGTATGTATGAGCATGAACTACTGGAGAGCGCCTCACCTGGAGGTCTGCAATACATTCACTCCAACATCCCACAACACCCCCTCCCCCAACCTCTGCACCACACATCCCATAAGGAACAATAAGTACATGCACGATAAAAAGAATAGACCCACAGCTACAACCAATTAACACATTAGATTGGGGAGTCATTGATGACCAGTCAATTCAATTCAATTCAATTCATGAAGCTTTATTCGGTTCATACAAAATGACCATAAAAGCACAGACATATAACATACAAATATTACAGATTCCACACACAGTTTTTAAAATAGCATACTTTTACGTGCCTTGATGGACCAATTTAAAAAGGTAGCAGTATAAAAACAAATATCAGCAGACTCCATATTAAATAACAAACTCTTTGCCTGATTAACTGTACGCACACCATGTTTGAGAAACATGGGTTTCAGATAGGCTATTCGAAAATGCTTGTGCAGTTTACAAATCAGTAGAAAGTGCATAGTGCTTTGTTTACTGATGCCATCAGACAGACACGGCCCGATTGGATGTTTCTTAAGATTTGGCAGGGCCACTAAATGGTGCGCTACACCAAACCTCAGCCTGCTTAGCACAAACGTATGAGATGGCCTTGTCACCATGGCTAAATAACGTGGGAAACCTTCATACATATTGTATTTGCTGTAAAACATAACAGTGGACAAAGATCTATGAGCAGAGAACCTTTTCGCTTCTCTTTGGGCAGGAATGTAGTTTTTAGCTCCGCTTTGGGGATCTTAGATGCGGCACTAGGGTCAGTCAATACATTTATGTTAAATATTTCTAAGTAACAGTCAGCAACATATTTTAGCCACGGGATATTGCAAAATGTATCAAGTAATAAACAATCCTCAATTATAGACCTGTTAAAAGACTTTTCATCCTGAAGCCAAATAGATCGCCATAACATAAGAGGCCTCATGGATAATAGATCATCTAAAAAAGGGATGTTCAATTCCCGATGGATCAGCTCGGTCGAGGCGGATGTGGGTAAACATAGGAGTTTTTTTTTAAAGGAATTCTCCTGTGATTGCAAATTATGGTAACATGCATGACCCCAAACCCCCGCTCCGTACATTGCAACAGTGACACATCTTGCTCAATAGATATTAAGCATGTCCCTTGTCGGTCTGTCGCCAACTTTTGCCGCAAATCTAAAAACACCATATGCGTTTTTAGCCATCTTGTTACTAATATTGTTAAATTCGTTAGACCACCCTCTGTCTTTCGAGAAGGTTAAACCGAGATAGCAAAATTTATCCACTTCTTGCACCTTTTCGCCCTCAATAAAAAAGGCATTAGAGGTTTTACTTCTAGCCCCACAAATCATTGTATGCGTTTTCCCCTTGTTGATAGACAGTTTTCTATCCTTAATAAAGGCAGAAAATCTATCTATCAGACGCTGTAGTCCGAGAGGTGTTCTTGAAAGCAGAACAGCGTCATCAGCGTATAATAACACTGGTATAGAAACGCTTTTAATTTTGGGGGCATCAGCATTAACATCTTTTAAAATGGAGTCTATTTCATTAATAAACAGTATAAAAAGTAGGGGGGCTAATACGCAGCCCTGCCTAATCCCACGATTAACCCTGAATTTTGGGGTACATTCCCCTTTAGTGCCATAGCGCACGCATGTTTCTAGTTTTTCGTATAATCTAGAAAGAAAAAAGATTATACCCTCTGGTGCACCAAGCTGTAACAAGGTTGGCCACAGCAAGGAGTGGTCAACCATGTCAAAAGCACTGCTTAAATCTGCAAAGCAGAGGTATAATGAACCCTGTTTGGCTTCAGTGTATTTACCTATCAGTAGATCAAGATTTATACACTGGTCGAGTGGTCCCCGACCCTTCCTAAACCCGAACTGACTATTGGCCAGGACGCCCTCTAGCTCGACCCACTCTTCTAATCTAGCCAACATAACTCTACTCATGATCCTAACTGAGGAGTCAAGAAGAGAGATGGGGGCGATCATTTTTTACATCTGATCTACAGCCCTTTTTATGTATCGGGATAATGATCGATTCCCCCCAGGTTTTTGGTGCCACTGTACATACTGCTGCGTTAAAAACAATGGCCAAAAGAGGGCTCCACAACTCTGGTGCTGCTTTATAAACGTCTATGGGGACCCTATCACGTCCCTGGGCTTTGCCCCCCTTACTAGCACCAATGCCAAGCTCGAACTCTTTAACTCTAATGTCCAATGGGACGGTAGGCCATCTACCCAAATTGTTATGAACACAGTTAGAAGAGCCAACAATTTTAGAAAAATGCAAGACCCAGTCATCACTAGGTACATTAGATGTTAGCTCAGGGATGTATTCCTCCTTAAGAAATGCAGAGTTGACTGTAGCCCAAAACAGTGTACTATTGGATAGCTCTGCTGCTTCATTAACCCCTTCCATGCTGATGACGGCCCCCGGCCGTCATGCACTACGCTGGGCGTGTGCTGATGACGGCTGGGGGCCGTCATGAACCTGCCCACTCATTAAAAGCGCCACACAGGAGCAGAATCGCGGCCGCGCCCAAGGGGTTAAGAGAGTCCCAAGCTTGCTGCTGCAGCTCGCCCTTCCTCCTCTTCAGGGCTTGCTTGTACTCTAGTCTTAATTTAACTATAGAGGCAGGGTCCCTTGGCTTTATTACAAGAGCATGTTTTAACATGGTTAATAAACTGGTACAAGTATGGTCAAACCATCCCGGGCCTGTGCTACATTGAGCTTTTTTAGGTCTAGTGAACTTAGTATCGATGGATTTGTTGATACCATCAAAAGCAATTAAAACCCGTTCATGATCTTTGTCATTATCAAGAATAAGGGTAATATCCAACAAGCTTCCCTTGACGATAGAACCTAACTGTTCGTTAGCCTTCTCCCCTACCCATCTTATACTAACTCCATTAGGTCGATGTGGCTCTATGTTAGCGATAGTGATACCTGCCTCGACGGTACTACTCCCCCACAGGGTACATTCCAAAATTATTTGGTTATGATCACTTAAAGAAGTGGCCTCAATCCTGGGGGGGCACAGTATGGGGAAATATTGGTTGAAATAATTACATGATCAATAACTGAACTGCTCTGCTTGTTCTTAAAAGTAGGGATAGTCTGACCCAGATCATCTTTAGCAAAGTCTAGGATTTCCAAGTCATAGCAGCCCATGAACTTGTGTAATAAATCGCCATAACTGTTGTGTCTAAAATGCAAGTCGTCCAAACCGGCATTATTGATAACACCACAGACCTTTTGGGTTGACAATTCACACAACGGTAGGTTAAAATCACCCACCCAAATAAAATCAAATGAAGCATTTAATTCTGAGCAAAAATGATCAATTACGCTAGCCAGAGTATTGACTACTGTCGACCTAGATTTATCAAACACATTATTATAGTAGTTAATCAGTAAAATATTATGCCCTTGGTCCGATATAAGCCTAAGGATTTGAACGTGCGCACCCACGCTCAAATACCTTTTTACTACAATTTTCTGCTTAATAGAGACCAAAATCAAGAGGCCACCTTTGGCTCTCCCTGAAGTTGAGTCTTGAGCCACCAAGCTATAAGAAACAAATCCCTCATAGTTTACTTCTTCCCTACACCACGTTTCTTGAAAGCAAAGAATATCATGACTATTAATAAAAAATGTCCAGCCCAAAATATTCCCCTTGGACTTTAGTCCAGCAATATTCCAGCTAACAATTGTAATACCATTAGAATACATTGTGTTTAAAGCGGCTGGTGAAGCTGAAGCATGTGTACCACCCCCGTCCTCAAGTTACCTTTTAGTTTGCCCCCACAATCATTTTGCACTATTAGATCACCCGTCAAAAGTTGGTATGTGACTGTATGCAGGACGGATGGTTCAATCGCCCGACTATTTGTATTCGCCCTTACAAGTGTCCCACTACCCAGATCATGTCAATCGTTAGAATCCAGGGAGCTTAAAGCTTGGTACCTGTTTGACAATGTTACTTCAGGAACAGGGCGATGAATAGGTGTAAAAGGTCTACTTCTACTGGTGTCATTGTTTGCTTTAATAAGATGAGTGTAGAAGTAGCCAAGTGGGCGCACACATATGCTGTTCACGTCATATGCAAGAGAGGCTGCTCTTAACAAGGCTGTTGCAACGTGTTGGGGATGTTTAAAGTTAATAATAATGCAATCACCCCTACGAGTCTTTCTAGAGGTGCCAATCCAGTTGACCCTTCTGGTGGATAATATTTGATCAGAGTAGGTGATTGGAAAACCACATTGCTTGTTCAGCCATGAAACTGTTTTATTTTTAAGTGATTCGTGCGATTCCTGATGTGGCTGAAGGGAGTGATCATCAGTTGGCGGGATATTGGTTAGAACAACCACATAGGGTGCACAGTCCGGGGGGAGGTTAATATAGCGACTTTTCTTTACTTCTCTAAATCCCAATGTGTTCTCTGGTGGTGCTATAGCCTGCTTATTCTGGCAAGTAATTGGTATCGGATCAGGCATAGCAGTTTCAATTACACTGATTCTCTCACTAGGTGTATTCGATAGACATTTGCTAGTTCTCCGACCCTCTTCAACGGGGCCCTTAGCGGCAGCCTTAGATATTTCAGCCAAGGCCAGATGTGTTTCCATAAGACTTCCTAGTCTTTTAACTTCTAAGGAGATGGTATCCAATTTAGACACTAGGGGTTTAATAATCTCTTCCATCTTGGCTTCTATCTTGGCTTCAATAATACTAACTAGAAGATTAAGTTGCTCAGTATTTAAGTTAACTGCGCCTTTTCTTTCCGATTGCTCGGATTCACTCAAGGAGCTTTTTTGGGGTGTTTCAACTCTTTTTTTACTACGATTTCCCCCACGCTTAATTTGCAGTTTCCTACAAGCCCTCACCGCTCTAGGGACCGGTGGGCACTGCTCTGTTATCTCCTTAGATGTATCCGGGCTGTCCTGATCCAGCTCAGAGTGTACCTGGGCTTCAGTCGTTACAGCTACCCGATTGCCTAATTCAAAACTGTTGTCTATAGTGGATGCGGCCAATGGGGAGTGAGTGACTAGGGGCATCGCAGGAGGACTCCCTCGTCCTAGCGAAGCTCTCGGTCATTATTGATTTTGTTGACCACTTTCACTAAGTAATTATCTAGGGTAGCTAACACGGGTGCAGTTTTATCAGGTTTATGTTTAGACATGGTCAGAGCTAGCGACAATTTCTTAGATGCTCAGTTAAAATTTAAAAGAACAAAGGCTATCATGAATTACAGCGTACACTAATGTCAAAATGTTCAGGATTAAAAATATGGTAACTAGAACAAAACGCTGTCCATAGTCACGACAATTAATAGTCTCACTTGAGGGAATGTACAACCTCAGCTCCAGGGTCAAAGTCCGTGGCCCAGCCCAGCCTCGTCCTGCCCCGGACTGCCACAGACTGCCCCGCCCTTGTCCCGGGCTTCTCCCGCGTGCGACTCGCGTTGTGAGAGGCGTTCCGGCTTCTTCTAGCGCCTCCAGGCGCGCTGCTGTCGCGGGTGATGTGAGCCGCCGCCCCAAGGCCTGACGGGAGTTGTAGTTGCAGGTCCGCGCTACAGCCGTTCCCCTCACGACGTTTGCGGCGTAGTGTGGAGTGCCGTTGCCGTTGCCCTCACGGCTTGCAAGTAAGTTCAGAAATGCCCCCAGGAGCTCAAGGCGCTCCGGCTTCTTCTAGCGCCTCCGGGCGCGCTGCTGCCGCCGCCCCAAGGCCTGCCGGGAGTTGTAGTTGCGGGTCGCGCTACAGCCGTTCCCCTCACAGCGTTTGCGGCGTAGTGTGGAGTGCCGTTGCCGTTGCCCTCACGGCTTGCAGGTAAGTTAAAAAAAATAATAATAAAATCCAGTCATTCAATAGGGTTCGGGTGTCAATTTATTTTTACCATAGTTAGATGGCAACAAACTAGTATTAGCCTATGACATACTGGCTCGCTCTATGCCAAACACTCTGTGATCAGTGCCGACCCTTTTCTCATTATAATAAGGAAAAATAGTGGATTTGGTTAAGTTAAAGCAGACAAAGACAAGTGCTCCAAAATATATTAATTGTTCATTCAAGGCTCAGGGCTTAAAGCATGAGGGTTGCATTAAACTAATCAGTAATCATCATGACAATTCAGTGCAGAAGTTCTTAGTCATGCACAGAACCAAATGCCATATAAAGGGAAAGTGACCATCAATTCAGGCAATCAGGGTGTGCAGTGCCTATGATAGAGGTTGACATCTCACATGGAATGCTACCGCCTGAGAATGGTCACTCCAACACTGTCTCCCTAGTGGAGGAAATTCTGCTTGTGAATTTAGAGTTTCCCCCAAAAAATTAAGGATTATGGGTTCTCTCCAAACTCTAAATGAGGGCCTAAGTTAGCTTGGTGACTTGCCAGATAAAGTTGCATGAGCAAGTGAGTGGGCAGGCTCCATTCTTAATTCTCATGGCTTTAGTTGCTGCCTTTGACACATTCTACCACACAGTGCTGGTAGGAAAACTGGAGACTAGATGGGGCCAGAATGAAACAGTCAATGACTGGTTGTCTTCCTCCGTTGAAGGACAGACACAGTAGCAGGCACCATCCTATCAAGCCTTTGAAGTGCACTCCGCATTTTTCCCGCTTCTTTTTGTATTTTACCGGCAATCGCAAAGTCACCATATATGTCACCATGTCTTTCCTTCCACAGGTGATATATGAACGCGCACTGGGACGCGCAGTAAATACTTACGTGCTCTTACTTTATCTTTGCAGGCCCACGACTCAGAAATACTGACAGGGCTATAACTGTTCAAAATTGAATGCCATATCGCAGTTGTATTATAATCTATATTCTATTCACTTGTATATACACATAGCACACATTGTTGCCAACCTTAGTTAGTGACAGAGGGATCTGACCCTGTCCTGACGAAGAGGCAGTCAGCCTCGAAACATGTTGACAACACTAGGAGAACTAGCCCATTGTTAAGCTAGATTGTCTCCGCCACACTATTTTTATCGATACCAGCCTATGACTAATAAATAATTTTTTGCTTTCATAAGGCCAGGTATTCTTTTAAATCTCACTTTTCCATATCACTCCTGACCCTACTCACTCTCACTCAATACACTTCACATAGCACTTACAATATCTAAGTGCTCCAGCGTAGTCGCTAGTCGTAGCACGCCCCGTCTCGCAGCGGGGCGGGAAGACCCCGATGATGAAGCATGACACCAAGGGCCCTTTTGGTGTGTGAGGGGTATTTTAACAAATACTGTGTATGCCTGATATACTCTGGCTCACAGGAAACCTTCTAGAGGTGGACCTTGTTGTTTATTTATTATATAAAAATAGGCCTTCAGACTCGCTCTTCAGTTCAATACTGGACGTGCGGAAGGACTCTCAGAGGACTGCCGGCTGCTGTGACCTGCTGTGCATTCTGCAAGACTGCTGCTACACCTGGAAGGACTGCTATGCTGTCTGGAGCCTGCCTTGAACCCTCAGAGTCACAATATGTGACGTTGTTGCTAATTCACAAACATCTACATGTTAACAGTAATACAATTATGCGCATCCCAATGCATTTCGGGCAGGTAATTGTGCCCTTCTTCAGGGGAATCTGTGAAATAATATGACATAATGTCATAACTTATGACATCGAATTGACCCGTGTTATTCGTTTTTTTCGCAGAGGATCGTGCAGATTCACCTATACGGTAATCCCGTTTGTTTGTTTGTTAAATAGTACGTGAGCACGCCGCATGGCCATTAGTTAAAACGTGTTGGGTCATTATTTTTCAGAGTTGGAACCGCAGAGGGTATCTCTCGATATCCGGAAACTGAATTAGCGCACCAAAGTAAGATTTTGTACAAGCGCCTAAGCTCCACTTAATGCATGTTCACTTCGGGCCACAAAAACTGTCAGATATCGTTTTTATTTAACTTTAGACCTGCATGACACCAAACTTGAGTCACTCTTAGCATGATATTGCACTAGCACATCTCGACTTAGGTGAGTAAAACGGGACACATTACACCACACTTACGGCAGTGATGAAAAGGAAGTTTTTTTGTTAAGGTTACTACCACCCAGGCACCGAATGGGTCACGCTACATGTCGTTATGCTGATCATGTTTGCTAACACTGTTTCTGCCATTGGGGCATTGATAATTGAGTTAGAAAAATCCTGACAATCTCGAGTATGTCTCCTTGTATATTCTGCCGCTAACAGATATTTACATTATGTCATATTATTTCACAGATTCCCCTGAAGAAGGGCACAATTACCTGCCCGAAATGCATTGGGATGCGCATAATTGTATTACTGTTAACATGTAGATGTTTGTGAATTAGCAACAACGTCACATATTGTGTTCCATTGTGAATTTATATATGAAACCACCGATTGAATAAAATGAAAATGAGTTAACTGGTAAACTTACGCATGATTATAATGTGTACAAGTAACAAATCAATATGCAATAGTGTATACACGTTTTTGAAACTTTGGATTTACACTCGCTTTGAGTGATTATAGCAGTGCAACAGTAGCCTGGACTGAATCCAGGAATTCCATTGACATTAATTATACCAGGGCTTTAGCAGAATCCCTTAGACTGCTGCACGCCAATGTTAAGTCAGCACACTAACAATAACCTGTTACAATCAGATTAATTTGTTTATCGAGTGCAACAGCTGCTGCGTCACTTTCTTGAACCCTCAGAGGACAGCCCTGCTGTTGAGCCCTGCATCTTCACCTGCAGCCAGGACTACCAGAGTGACTCCATGGGCTAATTTGCTGGCCTCCTCTTCAGAGCAATAGGGACACAAAAGGCTCCCACCATCTTGAACCGACACTTGAACCCAGCCTGAGTGATTCCTGAACCTCCAAGAGGTATCCCAACAATCCTGGACCCTTAGTTTTGGTGCTAAAGGTGCCCAGATGGCCAAATTCCAAAACTGAGGGTTTAAAAATATTTTGGCCAAATACTGCTCTGAGAACCAGGAGAAGACCGAGACCAACCTGCTCGTCAAGTTACCCTAGTTTCATCGTTGGTCGGATTTAATTTGCAGCTTCTCAGGCTATGTTCTTCTCCGCAGCAGCAAATCCTTTTGAGTGGTCCCTCGCCAAAAGGGTAACAGACATCGTGAAATTCTAATCTGTTACAGCCCACTGCCTTGCCCTGCTGGAGATTTGCAACTTCCATTTTGGCAGCTAATTCCAAAACAAAGAAATCTTTATTGCGGGTTCGACCCAAGGCCATCCAATGACGATGCTCCCTCCTCGAACACCTCCTGCAGCTTTGCACTACTGAACTTTACCTTCTCAGGCACTTTTTCGACGAATTTCTTCTTCGAAGTCCCAATGTAAGCGCCTACCGAGCCCAATACATTTCTTGTATCTAAACCACGCTCCACTGTGGTTGGCCATATTTTTTTTTACTTTGACCCAGTCTCGCATGACGAAATGTCCGCTGTTGGCGCTTCGATCTTTAAGGCGCTAGTTTTTTACTAAAAACTTAAAAAATTCATAACTCTGGTTGTTCTGATTGGATTTTTGTCATTTTAGTGTCAAATAATTTATTAAAATGTACTCTATTTGTTCTAAATTGGTTTGGGATTTTTATTTTGTTGTGTTCTTTCTTTGTTAGTGGTTTGTGTGCTGCATAAATACTTTACATAGTGTCTGTAAGTTAAGCCTGGCTTCTTTTTGTACTAAGCTGCTCAGGGTTACGCACAGGTTAATTTAATGACTTTTAGTGGTTCACTCTGCAAGGGACTGTGGCTGTTGCTTGATCAGGGCTCTCACCCCAGTCAACCAACAGCCCTATTTCTCACAGAATGACTCTGGCTGTGGTCATTAGGTCATACAATTTTGATTTTCAGAAGTGTGCCGATGACTCCCAGTTAATGGTACAGGTGGATCGGAGTGAGGTGCAGCATAAGTCTGAGCATGAATACTTGCAGGGTAGGGATTTATCGATGAGGCTGAACCAAGTGGCTATTAATAGTGCTAAGAGAAATATATTGCATTACAGTACCTCTTTGTTCTCTACTTTTGACTGCCTGAATGTTTTAGGGAATGGCACTCAGACTCTGCTGGCTGTGAAACATCTGGTGTTGTTGAATGAGTAATCAACTGCATATTTCTGTCATTTTCCATTATCCTTCAAGTTCACCTGCCTTTCTTTCTTTTTCTGGTTTGATTTGAGAGGCCTCTAATATCAAGGACTCCTCCCCAAACTTTAAATCCAGTTCTCCCGAAGGACAGAGTTGGTGTGCTCTTCGATCCAGCATGTTATCAACAAAGTAGATTGTTGTGTCATACTGCCTCTAGACACAACCTTGACACCACCTCCTTTGAAATAGTTCTTGACTGCTTAACCAGGCTACTGGACAGTCAAGGAGACCAGGGTAATCAACTTTCCATCAATACCAACCACGTAATGTCCATGTTGCTAGCTACTTGCAGCCTGCCCCTACATATTGGTGAGAATGTATTTTTCAAATAGTGTCTATGCTTGACCCCTGACCTGCTCATTCCACAGTCTGTAGCAGGTACAATGAAGAGTGATAGGTAGTGGTTTGCATTGCAGACGTCAGAGAACACAGCCCTTTTCTTAGTTGAAGGTGCTATGGTTGCCATTCAAAGAGCAAGATTGACTTTAAAGTTCTTTGCCTCACCCAACCAATTCTTTCAGGAACGGAAGGCTCTATTTGAAGAGATACTCAGTCAGGGACAGTCCTTCTATACCCCTCTGATTCAGGGACGAACCATGAGTGTAGTTCCCAGACTTAAGAAGTTTAGCTCAGTTGAGGTCGTGTGTCGACTACAAAAACATATTAACCAGCACATATTTTGACCTCAAAATAGCGTCTTGCATAGTATCATCAAGGTAATCACATATAGGGAAGTATACATTTATTATTCTTACCCCGTGTCTACTTCCATTGATGATGTATGTAAGTTGAAATTGTGGAGTCTAAATGTGTGTAGGCCACATTTAAAATTCAATATTTTCGTTCCACACCCTCAGGTGATCACTAAGGGGCGTGCTAGTTGGCAAAACCGTGGAAACAACACTGAGAGGGCGTCCAGCTTCAGAGGATCACCATGTAATAAGGTATATATGTAGTGACCGAAGAAGAGCTAGGCGAGATAAGAAAAAGTGGGACTCTACTTTATTCCCTGACAGTGGGAAGTGATACAAGTCAAAAGTCTGGCTAGACACTCATTCCATCTATCACTTTGCGTCCTCCTCAGAATGTGACGTGAGGAGAACCTCTGGGGCCTAGGAACTTCTCCTACATCATACACTGAGGAAAGAAATGACATAACATACTATACCCTTTATTAGAATATTGGAATGTTGGGAGCTCCATTGATGACAATGGAGTGCTCTATGCTTTTATGGGCCGGTAAAGCCCGCAAAGCAACATTCCAATGTTATTTTCCAAGGCCTCTTGGAGCACGAGGGAATTTAAACCCCGCGAACTCTGAGAGGCCTTTGTTTTATTTGTTGGAACATTCTGCCCTCTAGTGGAGAATGTTCTAATTGCCTTATAGCCCTTCGTAGCTGGTCTATATCGGCTATTAAAGTCCCGTTCCCTTGTTAAAATCCTTCGCCTTCGGCTCTGGCCTTTAACGCTGGAGTGGGCCTTTAATAGCCAGTATAACTCGCTATGGCAGGGTATAAGGCTATAGTAAAATCATTGGACCTAGAAGTCTTTTTATGAAAGACCTATTATCATAGTAGGTGTTGCATCTTTAATGTGCAGCAGATACCATAGTGTTGCCTGTTGTAAGTGCCATGCGTGTTCTGAGCTGTGTTCAATGTTCTGTTTAGCTGGGGAGGAGAGCTGACTGACTTTATTGGTATTCATTAATTGACTTCACCTAATGCTGAAGGGTTCTGATTATTTTATTATAACACTAGACCTTCTGTTGTAAGTTTAGCACCTACCAGCATCCTTTAATGTGTTTAGGCATGAGACATTCAAATGTTATATAACTTCATTGGTTCTCAGCGTGTTTCCATTTTGATCTTTGGGCGGTAGCATGATTTTATGATTCATGACTTTGCAACATTACGTTTCTTTGTGATATATCCAGTAATGTTCCCTCTTAAGATTATTTGCTTGCTGGCAGCTGTGGTATTCTCTGGTATATGATAATCTGAGCTGTTGACCTGCTGTTCTCCTTTGTGGTTTTTATACTGCTGAAAGACTTTGGTGAGACAGACCATCACTAGCATCCTAGATAGGACAATAGAAAAGACCAATATATGGCTTAGAGTGTTGTATATCTTTATGACTACCTGACAACATACCTAGCTGATTTTTATTTTTAATTGTATTTCCTATTGACATAATGTAATATCCATATACAACGAATAGCATTAAAGAAAAACAATTGTTTTTATACAATGTATTGTGGCAAAGCCGTGGATGCCTAGCTATGAATACCAATAGTTGATGCTATTCCCCTACTCCAGGGCTCTAAGTTGACTCATCAAGAATTGACAGGCACTTTGCACAAAGTCATCAGGGTCCAGATAAGAAGCATTTGAACTGGCCTAGTGCAATTTTGCTTTAATGTTGTACTTGACTTGGCCCATCCTCACACTTGAAGCATGCAGTGGTAGCTCTTCTAGGTCAGTGTTAATGTAGTTTTTGCAAAGGTCAGTCTATGTGAACATGTCCCTGCATTTGTGCAAATTAGTGTGATCTGGCCAAAGAGACAACCGCTTAGCATGCTGAGCGATTTTAAGAGATTGAGAATGCATGCACAAGATATAGCAAACAGCTTTCATAATTTAAGTAGAGTGAATACAATTCAAATGTTGTTAGTGAAAACAAACTTGTCCTTGTTTCATGAGGGCTATTGTCAAAAAGTTTAATTATGGTCTTTCTTAAAATTAAAAGAAATACATTGAGGCAGTTTCAATTATACTTTTCTGCACAGAAATCCAAAGTGTTGATCTGGAAGTAATTCAATTTGAACAGTCTTCAAGGCTTGGAGTTCATACAAACTTTTTAAACAGATCCTAACCGATCAAACACAAGCTGATAGAAAGATATTACCGAGGGGGCATTGGTGCCTCCACTGTCAAGTTTCGCACAACCTTACCTACCATCGACACTGATATGTTTTCTTTTCGAGGAGCTTTACCCCTCTAACCAATCTGCAGCAAACACTTCAAGAATAAGTAAAATTCACTCACCTTTGCTACTGCTGAATTCGGTGCAATGTTAAATGTGGGCCACAGTTATCATGGGGGCAGGCTCCAAAAATTGTTTGTCATGGTTAAAACGTAAATTTCTCTGGGTACTTTCTTTGCTAAGCATTACAAATGACCGAATGTAAATCAACCAAATTTGGAAGGTACATAGGGCATAGCTTCATACAGTGCCATTTTCAAGTTCGGTGAGTTTTAGTCCAGTCAATTTTGAGGAGAAAAAACATAAATATTACTGTCTAATATGCAGGTGTGAATTACACATATCAGAAATTCTGCTTGAGACAAAAAATTCATTAAAGGAAAATAAACAATTTTGTTTGTTGCATATGTCTAATTTTTTCAAACAGAACTCTTTCTGACTGGCCAGAAAACTTCTGTAAAACTTTCAGAACACAGACATTTTGTTCCTCTTATATTTGATTGTGAATCTCAAGATGTTCACAGATGAAAGGAGAACACAAAAAAAGAAAATTAGTTGCCTAACCCTCAGAAATATACTACACCAGTCACAAATGTTGCCTTTGATGTGGCACATTCTTTTTATGAGAGAAAGGGGCACATTTTTTAAAGAAAACCCTCTTGAACGTTCAAAGGAATACACATAACACAAGAAGGAGTACAGCACCAGGGTGGATGATGCATAAAAGCATAAGAGGGCGGCCGTAGGAACACCCACATATGCACATCTCTCCAGTGACTGCTGTACAGGTCAGGATGCTCTTAAAGAAAACCATGCCTGTATGTTCATTTCATTTCATTTAATTTCTTCTTAAATGGCTGCAGTTGGATGTGTAACCTAAACCTTCAACCTTGCCCAAAATCCTAGCAGAGTTGTAATGAACTGCATCCTTTTCACTGCCAATTTTGACTCCCTCTGTCCTTTCTGGGTTGGGTACGTTAGTCCCTTTTCGACCCTCTAACCTTGCCCAGGAACCGGTAGAGGGTCTTAAACCCTTTCCCCTTAGCAGCTATATTGAATTCACTCCACCCTTGCCTGAAGGGCAGGGTGGTGCATGCTGTTGCACCCGAGAACGCTTCAAATGTTGACTCCTTTTTCCCAGCTCCCTGCAATGGAAAGTTCCAGGTGGCTGTGTAATAAAAGGAGTTAGGATCAACTACAATTTACCATTCACGGTGTAACACATTTGATCATACAGTAAAGCTCAGAGTTGATTGATGGGATTAAGTATAGATTTATTACAACACATTGGTCTTGCACTCTAGAGACAGTAATTGAGTAGTACATAACAGGTATTAGTGTCCAACGTTCAAACACAAACACAGAATTCAATCTTCCCAGAGAACAAATCAATAGTCGATGCGAGTTGATTGTAGTCAAATATTCCTTTCTTTCTTTTATTTCTTGAAACATTTCATAAAAACACTTCATGCTATGGACAAGACTGCCGACGCGTTTCGTCCCCCTTGGGACTTCTTCAGGACTAAAATATATACAAGCCAAAAAACGTAATAGGTAATATATATAGAACAAGTATTCTTATACATAATGAGTGGTCCAAGTATCATGGGAATCGGTATCTCCCTGCGATCTGTAAATCGCGTCTGGTTCGTCTTTTGAACGAGCCTGACGTCAGGACATCCGGCAGCTGCTAATGTGTCAACATCACAATTGCAATCATGATACTGTGGAAGCTGTCAGTTTCACCAGTTTTCCTTCCCTCAAAAAAGCATGTGAGAGGAGGAAGACAGGGGCAGATGTGTGAATCACAGCTCTTTTCCCATTTTGTAAGTAATATACTGGGACAGAAACTGAGGTACTGGGTTTTTCAGAACCGGTACCGAACCGGTAACCCAGCGGTGCCAGGGTACACCCAAAGACCTTGGGTACTTTCCTGATTCAGACCACAGAAACTCAGAGTCTTCTAGGTGAAGTCAAGGATCAATTTTATTGGCTGCAACCAAGAAACAAGCGTCCTAGAAGTACAACACACGGGATGTATATTCTCAGGAGACTGCTCAAACTTGCAAAGTCAGGCTTCTCTTTTTATACAAAATATTGTGCTTTAGGCAAACATTCTTCGAATTTACAGTACACTATTCACATTCTTTGTTACAAAGGAAAAGCAGAGTCATGATGACATGTCTATATTTCAGTTCGTTCAGCCCACAACAAATCACCCGGCAAGGCCCAACATTTCATCAGATATCGGTGGACCCCCAATAAAAATGGGCACCTCCCCATCATAAAGCAAGTGAGAGAGAAAAGAGCAGGGACAGGTGTGAGCAATATTCGGCAGGGTGTGTGCGATGGAATGGGTTTATGGCCTGTTGTGCCTTGATGCTATCTCATTCGGCCACTGGGAGAGGAACTGGCCAAACAGGTTCGGCCTGGGGCAATGGTTTCAACCTGCCCAGGTCAGAGAAAAGTCAATTACGGTGTACGTGTCCTTTTGAATTGAATTTAGCTGCATCATGAGCCTATGTAAAGGGCAACTCACAAAATGGCTGCCGTATACAAAATGGAAGCCAAGGGTTCAAGACGAAAATGACGATTTCGAGGTAAAATCGGCACTGGAATATGACGAAAATGCTTGTACATAGTGTACTAGCCATTTTTGGTCTTTTGATATAAAAATCGTCATGCTACGACAAAGTTTTATTCACGAGTTCAGAATTTTCAGAACCACAAACCCTCCTTTTGCCCTTACATAGGCAATTTAACCTAATCTCATGCTAATCTGAGTCCAGGTCTATATCCCTAAAGTCATTGAGATGTTGCTGTAACATCATTCTAGTACTTAGCTCGTCTCTTGATACAGGTTTCCTTACACATGATGCAGCACAGAGGCCACATATTGCAGGAGCACACTGCACGCACAGACAGAACAGGAAAAGAATGGCTAAGGCCATCCCAATGACCATCAGAATTTTCCATCCCCAGGAGGATATCAGTTCCCAGAACCATCCCATTAAAGACCAATCTCCTTTATCCACATGAATAGATTCGGAAATCTTATGCAGTTTAGAGATGGCCTGGTACACTGTTGGAGCGTTATCTGGAATGAAAACACAGCAACTCGATTGGATCAATCTACATACACCACCTCGGTCTGTAAGTATGACATCCAATGCGACCCTGTTCTGAAGGGTCATAAGTCGATCCGACTGGAGCTCAGCAGTCAAGTTACTAAGGGCACCAGCAGTTTCAATCACGGTGGATTCAACCATCCTTGTCAATTGCCTTATGTTAGTGCTGTTAGCCATAGGTCCCCAGAACGGCAGAAAACCCTTTACGAAGTCCCCAAATTCTTGTCCTGCAGTGTCTTCTTAACTCAAGGCACCTCTAACTATCCTCGTCTTGTGGTAATCTGCCGCTGCTGTGTAGGTGGGAGGCAACAGGAACCAAACAAAACATGAGCTCGAAAAGTCAGGGGGCAACCATGTATAGGCTCTATCATGGCAGATGAAATAGGTACCCTTAGCTGCTAAAAACGAAGGGGAAGTCTGGGCTGAAAAAACATACGTTTTAGTGCAGATACTCTTCCCTAACTGAGCTCTGGGATTCGTGCCATTACCTTGCAGACACAGATGACCCTGATGGGGTACAATCCAAATCGGGGAAGATCTCTTAGCTTGCTGTTTCTCACTCAGAGTAGCTTCATATCCGGTTACGTTCCATCCTATGTATACTAGTGTCTCATCTCTCGGGATAGTCTCATAAGAAATACCTTCCTTAATCATGTCTACTATACCCTTAACTAGAGCACTATTCTTAGGATTGTCTGTTACAGAACGTAAGGGGTAGATTTCATGTGCATATATGAACATTGTTCTGTATGCCCACACAGAACCATTGTGGCTGAAAGGCAGGACCAGATAAGGGATACCGTTGATGAAGCAAAGCTTCGCATTTGCGACTTGCTTTTGTCATGAACCTCGTCTATGTGTAACAAGGTAATAAGTTGTACGTCTTACTAACGTTTATTTCATGTTTAAACGAGGTCCACAAAGCTTGCCTATGCGTTTTACTAAAACGATTAATTTGAGTCAATAAAAATGGCCGCTGCTTTGAAATAAGTGTCTGCGCATGCGTCAGTCACACTCACGTGTCCTGATGTGTTTGCAGGTTTTGGAGGGAGATAGTTGCGCATGCGTAATGCATAGCCTTGCTAGTAACGTGGTACTGCTCGTGCCACTGCTCTTGTGCTCGTATATATGTAGCTAACATTTAGACTGCATAAGTATATTTTTCTGTGATAAGTTGGAAGTACAAACCTAATGATGTGTTTTCATATCGTTATTTCTATGTATTAATTTGTTTTCGCTTACTTTTCATGTATCCTCAACTCGGAGGGGTGCTGGGCTGGGGAAATCCATCTTGGAGGGTATTTGTGCGCAGACTCGCCAGGAGCCATCTTGGCATTGAATTGCTGCCAAAGAAGGTTGATACCAGAAGCCACCCTGGGAAGCAGCACCTTCGCCCCGCAGCATCACGATATTGTTCTATTATGTTGCTAAAATGTATTCTTTCCCTGTATTCTGCGCAATTTTCTCATGGGAACCCCAATCTTGCTAGGCGGTGCCCTGAGATGTAAATAAGGCCTCCAAATAGTGTGTTCTGATTGATGTGTTACCCAAATCCTATCTTAGGACCAATCCAAATTGAGGGATTCTGACACTTTGCAACATTGGGGGGTGGTACACCGTCCCCAAACTGTATATCTACCCTGGGTTCACCTAGGGAATTTGTCCGACTTGTCTGGTTTAGCTGACCTGTCACTGACCCATCGTACTCAATAGGTGACTGAAGATACAGAGAGCTGCGGAGCACTCTGTCCGAAATTGACCATAGACTAAGATTTTACTGAACCTTAAAGTGCTGGCGAAGCACTTTGCTGGGAGTTCGCTGACCCAATCGGGGTCTTGATCGATAGCTGCAGAGAGGGTGGAGCGCAGGCGTTGCTTCCAAACTGCGGGTGCGGTCCTGTCCTGAGCGGTCCTGTCCTGAGGGTTTCCTGTCCTGTCCTGAGGTCCTGTCCTGATTCCTAATCTGAGGGTGTCCTGTCCTGGGTGTCCATTCTGCACCTGCTGTCCTTTGAGGGGTATCCTTCCTTGAGGGTTTCCTGTCCTTAACTGACCCGTGGCCAGGGTTTGGTTTCCACACCAGTCTAGGTAAATATCGCTCTAAACTCTTTAAACTTGCACCTTTCTATTTTTCTGTCTTTTGCTTCAATAAAGAGACACCTTTGCATATGTTGATTTTTCCATGCTTTTTGCCGCAATTATTGAAACGTAAAGACATTTGCATATTTTAATAACGTGTTCCCATGTTACCCTACCTTTTAGAAATCATATTTTGCATTGCAGTTTGTCATTTCCTGATATGGTCTAGAACGGCCTTACTTAAACTGTCTAAAGAATTTTTACCCTGAATGCATAGCGTTTCCTGTTGCATCTCATATTAGCATTTCCATGATTACCCTGACTTTATTTCTCTATAGTTATGTACTTTTCGTTATCTTGATTATTGATTGTCTTATTCTTGTAAATCTCATGTTAGAAGAAAACGAACTTTAGATAAAGATTTTAAAACTTCCAGTTGTCCGTGGTCATTTATAACAGTATTGAATGCCATTTTGAGTTTGTATTTTGCTGCCTTTCCTTTTACAGCTAGCTCCCTGATCCGTTGTGGTCATAGGTACCCGTGTCGGTGGATGGTAAGTCGGGTACGCTGAGGTATAACAGTAGGGAATTCACACAAATTGGTAGCAGCCCGTGAAGTCACCCGGTCAATGTATATTGTGAATTGAAATATATGGGCCCGAAGCCGGAAACGGCGAAATTATTGGTTGGGTGACCTCGCGCGCTCTATCAGTTTTTCTGGCTAGCAGAGGATGGTTAGGGACTAGTTGAAGGTTAGGCAGGATTAGTTAGGCTAGTTAAGTCGGTAGCTGCTAGTATATTAATGCTGCTATAAGAGCGGCCGTTCCGAGGGACCTGATCATTCTCTTGTGAATACGCTGCTTTGAAATTCATGAATTGTTTTATCATTGTTATTCTTGTTCTTATATTGTTATATGTATTAATCCATGCGTTTGTAAACCGTCTCGTTCATTGTTGTCCGAACTCCCGGGGGAATTGAAAAGGCAAGTGGTGAATAGAATCCATTGCCTTGAGGTCGCAGGCTTAAGGAAAAGTTAGGTGCAGGTTAGGATAACCGGGAAGCACTAACTAGGGTTTTTCTGAATACGCGTGTGAATAAATGTCAGTAACGAGGTTCATTGGCAAAATTCCCATAGTGGCGTAACCTAGTAAGGGTCACATCGGAAGAGTAGCAGGTTCCTCGGAGCTTGGGTGAAAGCAGAGGGGACCGCTGGGAAACCTTAGACTCGGATATATCCCGGAGAAGTGGATGAGTTTAGGGGAATAACAGGTTCACCGATGCTAGAGTGAAGGGTAGGCGGAAGAGATCTACCCGCAGCGTGTGAAAAGTAAATGGAAGTAGTTTACTTGCAGTAAAAGAAATCTTTCCTGTCTAGACACTTGAGCACTGTGGCGAATGTGTATTCGTTGTAAAATAACCAAGCACTAGCACTTTAGAACGAAAGAAAGTTTCCGTTACCTTGTGAAGGGAGGGAGTCAGCCGCGAAGCGTCTCTGACGTCACTCCGTGCCGCGCTGGGATTGGTAGAAGCAGCGGGCGGGTAGCGGGGCTGGAATTGTAAAGGAGGGGTGAAGCGCCGGAGCGTGAGGACAGTCTCATGAAGGGGCCGCGCACCCATTGGTCGAAACTATTTGAACGCGTGCACCCCATTGGTCGCACAGAATTGCAAGACGCGTTCTGATTGGAGGTGACTTTGTAAACAGAGTTAAGCGTAGAAATCGTATGTGGCACTCGTATTGTCCAGAGACTAGACCCGATCCAAGAAGCCAAGGATTTGAAAGGGATCAGTGGAAAGCCAAGAGATACGATATTATGTACGGAACTAAGAGAAAAATGTCCCTTGTAAATAGGGTAAAGAATTATTTCAAAACGGACAAACCGATTAAGTCCAGAGAGGGCGTTATTGTCCCGCCACCGAATACTCCCGCCTTGTTCATGATGTTTGACCGAGGGTACAATACCTGTGTGTGGTTGGAAAATTGGGTAAAGTACACAAAAGATGACGGAATATTGGCTTTTCCGTTAGACGGTACTTTCAATGGCAGGATTTTATTTAATTTGAGAACCCGAATGAACAAATTGCATCCCAGACCAAGACTAACGCAGTATGAGGCATTAGAGGAATGGGAGATTGAGGCTTTCGAAAGAGAGAAACCCCGGTTGGACAAAGGTCTGACCAAGTGGTACCCAAGGCTGAAACAAGAGACCAGGGATAAAAGAATGAAACAGTGGAGACAGAGCATGATTGTTGAGGGTCTGTTTCCAATGATGCCAGCGGGTACCCCTTCTGCGGGAGAGAAAAAGACAGAAAAGAGTAAGCATTGGGGAGCGCTTGGGGAGTCAGACGATGAATTATTAGATGACATTTTTACGCGAAGCCCGCCCCCTTATAATGAGGGAGCCCGACCTTCTAGTACAGGCGAGAATCCCCAGCGTCCATCTATTAAAGAGGAGGACAGATCCCTAAGTAGGGGGGGAGGTGGCCAGGTACTGCCCTATTTTGAGAATCCCGGACCCGCGGAGGTACGAGATATATATCCTAGAATGCCCGTGAGCCCGGAGGAAAAATATTCCCGTGAAAGAGCCTTTTTCCCCAGACCTCTTTATGAGAACGAAGAAAAGCCATTAGGTTCAGGAATGCCCTTTTTACAGCCTCCGTATGGGGAAGAGCGCAGGTCATTTGGCACAGGAACTTTGTTCCCAAAACCAAATTATGGTGGAGGACCAAGTGAGACGCATCCTACTGCCCCGAGTTTTACCCCTCACCTGACCCCACAGATAATACCTGACCGAACCTTAGGAAGAGTACTAGATGAAAGGGAGCAAGAGGCCATAGCTAGACAGAGGACAGAAATAATTCAGAAGATCTCCCAGTTAAATGCCAGTCCTGAGGCTTTGACTATTCCGGTAACAATCGGACCAGTGGTTCCGTTGTATGGGAATAATCAGGGAAGTCCAAACCCTCCAGTTATGAACCCAATCATGGCCCCACCGAGGCAGGAGCCCCTACTGATAGACGATCAGTCCAGTGAGTGCGAGTCCGAGGTTGTGTTTTTGGACCTGCCAAACAAACAGACCGGGAAGGGAGTGCAGAAGAGGCATAATCCTTTTAATGCGAAAGAAATTAAATTAGAATCAACGTCAGGTACTAGGAGTGTTTCTTTGGTAACTCCGGAGGAAATTGAAAATTGGAGTCGTGAATTTGAAAAACAGACTCCGCAAACGAAACCTTTAGACCTCTACAAACTGAGGGTAGAAATAGAGGAATTAATGGCAGGAAATGTGGGATTAGACAGATTAAATACCTACTCTGAAGAAGAATTGTTGTTTATGTGTAAAAGCCTTACCAGAAGTACCAGGGTGCTCCACGAAAAGTTGACAGACACTGCAGCTAGTATGGGGGTAGATATTTCAAGATCCAAGCCCTTGCAAAAGCCTTACAGAGCTGAATTTTCAGACAAAGATATAGAGAACTTGAATGTGTCAGGGAAAAAGTTGCAGATTAAGGAGTTGCTAGCAATTTTGCAAAAATGGGGAGACGTGGAAAAATGGAAAAGCAGGTGGGCACGAAAGAAAGATGAGGCTCGATCCAGACAAGCGACCCCTGAGTTCCCTTTGAGAGAAGTAGACAAACCCGAAACGTTATGCCCCATGCGTGAAGTGCCAGGTGGGAGGTATGTGCACGTTCCATGGTCCAGACTGTTGAAAGTTGGACTGAGACCGTCAACATTATCGGCGCCCTCTTGCTCTCCTTAACCTTTTTGTGCGCGTAAAACAGCCGCCATTTTGAACACCATGGCTTCCCTGCTCCCGCCGAGAGCCAGCGCGCCTCTCTCCCACTCCTAGCTTCGCCGGCATCCCCCGCATACTGACAACCCCCCTGCCGGCACCTGCCGCGAATCATAAAACCTCTCTTCAGCGCTGCTCTGCGCCAGGCCCTCGTCCTGTTCCCAGCGCGACACCTCCCTTCTTCCCATTTATGATCCCCGGCCCTTTGATGCAAACCCCTTTTCCCCGTGTGCCCGTTTGTCTTCCTCGTTCCCAGACCGACACCCAGCTCTGCCGATACTGTTCCTTGCCCCTCCCCGTGCAATAGAAAGTTTCCCCCCAGCAAGGGATCCCCGGGTTGATCAAAGCCCCCCGCCCTACGAGATCCGATCAAACCCCACACACTCCGTGAATCGGCGGAATATCCAGCTGCGCGATGATCATCACCTGTTGTGAACGGGGCGGGGACTCCCACTGTAACCTTGCGTGGGAACGGGCTGGGAAGGGGGGATTCGGAGGATGTCTTTCCGTGCATCAAAGTATCGACGAGAATGTGTTACATGCAATAAAAAGATAAACTTGTGTATAAGAGGCCAGGCCTCAGGGATGCAGTTAGAGCACCTCAGAACGATACCTTCTGCCCGTTTTGTTGTGTTCTCCTCCGGAGAGAATAAAAAAAAACCTTGTTTCCTGCCTTCCAGTCTCCAGCGCCTGCCTCTTCAATAGTTTAACTTCTTTGTGGGTTCGAGAGGCGACACCGCCGGGCAAATACTTAAGGATCTTATATTCTGGTTGGTAGTGCCCCCCAATTATTTTCTACAATTATTGGCGTCCCAAGCGTGGGGCCCATCAGCGACCCATGGATCCAGTGGGGGAGGTCCTGACGACAAAGTGAACGACTGCAACGATCGGGAACGCGTCTGTCCGATAGACCCTCGTCTGACAGCCGATCATCCGAACTTCACTGGTTCCGAACAGACCTCTCTCGAGTGATCTACGGTCCTGACTGGGAACCATCAGGAGTGCCGCGAGGATAACGGAGAAGAGAGGACGATCGGGCGCTGGATTCGGAAGACAGGAAACTGTCCATGCGGTCCGGGTAAGGTCGTGTAACCACGACAAGTCGCGAAATAATTGCTTGATTGCTTGTTTGTTTAAAAATACTAGTATTGCTCTTTTTATTTATTTGGAGATTCACTGTCTGCAAACGGAGAAACAACGGGCTCTCTCTTTGCAAGCAGTGGAGGATAGGTAGGGCAGCAGCCGTGCTTATTTTTTCTCCCCCACTCAATAATCACTTGAAACTGAACTGTTGTTCGCAAAACTTTTGTTTCCTGGAGATTCCCTGTCTGCAAACAGGGAAGAGACCACCCTTTTTGCAGATAGTGAAAAGGGTAGGTAACGCAGATCTTTGCGGACCTACTCATTCTCCCCATTGTTATTTATTGGTCTTTTGTTATTTTGATCCATGAGGTATTCACTGCCTGCAAACAACGTAGAATAGAAATATTCTGTCCAGTCTTTGCACCTAGTGATAAGATAGGCAGTGCTGACTTTTTAGTCCCTCGTTACGAGCCGTCATGTCTGTCTTCTCCCCACTGATTAGTAGCCTGTTTAGCCCGGACCGCCTATTAGAGATGGACCATCCAGCCCCACTGGAAGGCACCCCTAATAAGGACATGTTCATGAAGCATGGATTGACCGCTATAGCCTATAGTAAACTATGGCATAAATATACAAAAAAGGGTCAAGAAAGTCAATGGCCCCTGATAGGATCCTTCGATGATGATAAAATAAAAACGCTAGAAACTGCCCTGGGTAAAAACAAGACAACACCTACTATGCTTGACAGCTTCGGCATGTGGCGAAAAGAAACTGAACAACGTAAAAAGAAAACTGAGAGTAGGTTGGAAAAAGAGCTGCGAAAAGCAGCCCACCTAGCTGCTCAGAAACTAGAAAAAGAGATAAAAGAAAGAGAGAAAGCTAAACAGAAACTAGAAATGGAAACGCCAAGCCAGTGTCCGGTTAGAACCCCCTCCACGCTCTACCCTGATTTACCCTCGAAACGACAAGCCAATGAGGACCTGCTGTTAGGTCCTCCTATCATCTACATGCCCCCTCCATATGCCCCTTCTCAACCCGTGGCGCAGCACGCGCCACCCCCAGGTACAAACGAAGGTACCGCCACAGCGTCGGCCCCAATGGCCTCTGTGCCAGCCGAACCCCTTGTATTAAAACCCGCATCAACAACGACGTTAGACGACCATGAGACTCGAGGGGCTGGCCCTGCAAGAACAAACAGACTAGACAAAGATGAGCGAGCGGGGATCGACAAAATAGCAAGGACACTGGTAGAAAGGAAGGATGATGAAGAGTACATCACAGATATGTTCAGCTCGTATACAGGGAGTCACAGACGACATTTTACCGTACGACTGTGTTATCATGTCTTGAATGCATACGAGGACCGATATCGAGACAAAGGTCCCGAGAGCCTAAGGACTCTGTACCGGAAGGTCGATATCGGGGATGAGGGCGAGTGTGATGTGTCGGACCTCCTTACGCGTACGCTTGAGGTTTTCCGCCACCTCACTGAACAAAAGCCGGGAGCTAAATCCGCAGCCCCCGTAGTGACCGAACCACCAACCGAGCAATCTAACACCATGATGCCGATACGTGAGGCTGCCCCTTACTGGGTTCCTCCTCGGGGTACAGGGACTCACGATGATGCAAACAACCAAGATGCGAAGGGAAGGGTAGTGTACAACTGGGTCTACCAGCCATGGGACCGGCAAGAGATACTGACATTCCGGAAATCTCTACCCGACCTACGTAAAAACCCCACTGCCTTCTATACTGAATTGGGTACAGCCCTGGGTTCAACGATCATGACCCTGGCTGACATCGACTTGTTCTTCGGGTTATGTCTACCAGCTGATGTGTGGAAGCAAATCCGGAAAGTCGACCACCTTGAGCTGTTTGGACATACCTGGTCACAACTCGATGACCTGGACAAACAACGGGGACCAGGACAAAAGCCGTTGAAATCCATTCTAGACCTCCCAGATAAAATCGTAGAGAAATTAAAAACCCTAATCCCAGAAAAGAAAGTGGACTGGTCGATAGTAACAGCCTGTCGCCAAAAACCCCAGGAGGATGTATCGGAATACTTCTCCCGGTTTGAAACGGTGTTCTCCGATTACAGCGGCCAGGACATGACCACTGCAACCGGACACCATCTGTTTGTCCAGAATTATGTTAAGGGCCTATCATCGGAAATCTCCCAGAAACTACAGGCCAGCGAGAGTAGTTGGGCAGCCTCCAAACCTACAGCGATTCTCCAAATGGCCCAATATTATGAGCATCAGAAAAATGAAAACGATAGGGCGACAGAGAAAAAGAAGAAGGACTTAAAAGAGAGGGTGATGATTGCCAAATTGCAAGGGGTGACTATAGGACGAGACCAATACCGGGGAAACTACCAGACAAACGTCCCTAAGACTACATTTCCCCAGGACCGCACTGTGACTTCCTACAGTGGACGCACAGACCTTAGAGAAGACCAGTGCGCTTTCTGCAAAGGGACTGGCCATTGGAAATCCCAGTGCCCAGTTCTTCTGGAAATGATCAGAAACAAAGACCCCAGGGATGTAGCAAACGGACCGAGACCTAAGGGACAACAACGAGGGCCCCCAAATGACGCGACTAACGACAGATCAAGCAGACCAAATACGTTCGATCGACCCCGACAGAACCAATATCAACAATCTGACTATGACGACGCTCACACCTTCGCATAGGACAGCCAAGGGCGAGGGAGGGATCCAGTCGAGCTCTATGTTGACCAGCAGGGCCCTTATGTCACTGCTAAGGTCCTGGGTACCAAGTCTCCATTTCTGGTGGACACTGGCGCAACACGTAGTGCGTTATCTAAACGACTGATTCCAAGGGCACCCTTGTCTGGCTCACTCATAACATCGACAGGTTTCGATGGAACGCCCTCCACCAACCCTTTGTCTGCCCCGATTCTCTTTGACGTAGAAAACAACACCACCGACACCACGTTCTTGCTTTCCTCCAATAGCCCTGACGCCATTATGGGACTTGACTTACTGAAACACTTCCGAGCGACGATTAGGTGTTCTCAAGATGGAGTTCGAGTGTTTCTTTACGACAACCCCGTTCTGCTTAGACATTGCTCTCCCCGACACATGTTTTCCATCACCGACGTTGACGCATCCCTGCTTGACACTCTACCTCCGTATCTGTGGGCCAAAGCGGATTCGGACGTAGGGCGTATGTTAATTGACCCAGTGCACATTACTGTCCGACCAGACGCAACACTCCCAAAACTCCCACAATATCGGATATCGCCAGAGGGCGAGAAGGCATTGGTAATGATTATCCAGTCACTGACAGACGCAGGAGTGGTAGAGGAAGTGGTTAGCAACGTTTGCAACAGCCCTATCTTGCCCATTATCAAGAAGCAGGGAGAGGGAGATGAGAAAGCATACCGTTTCATCATCGACCTCCGAGAGATCAATAAAGTGGTGGTACCCCAGTACCCTGTGGTCTCAGACATCACCACCATCCTGACCTTGATTCCATCCACTGCCACCACCTTTTCCGTCATCGACCTCAAGAACGCATTCTTCTCCATCCCCATCCACCCAGACAGCCGATATCTCTTCGGCTTTACCCTAAAAGCCCGCTCATATAGGTTTTGCCGAGCGCCTCAAGGCTACACGGAAAGCCCTAGCATCTACAGCCAGGCCCTCAAAAGACAACTAGACCAAGTCCAGTTACCCGACGGGGTGGTGTTGGTACAATATGTCGATGACATCCTTTTGGCAGCCGACACCACCCCTCTAGCGGCTACCGCCACCATTCAACTCTTGCACTTCCTTGCGGAAAATGGCCACAAGGTCTCCAAGAAGAAGTTGCAATTCTGCCTACCCCAGGTCACTTACCTAGGCCACCTTTTGTCCAAAGATGGAAGAAAACTCACCCCTGATCGAATCCAAACCATTCTAGATACCCCTGTCCCTAAAACCCAGAAGCAGGTTCGCTCCCTATTAGGCCTCACCTCCTTCTGCCGACAATGGTTACCAAACTTCAGCCTCATTGTAAAACCACTGCTTTCTCTGCTAAACAAAGACGTCCCTTTCCCACTCCCTTGGACTCCCGAGTGTCAAACTTCCTTCACAGAACTGCGAGATGCCCTTTGCTCAGCCCCTGTCCTGGGTACCCCTGATTACAAAAAGCCCTTCTCCCTTTACACTCACGAAAGGGAGGGGTGCGCTTTATCTGTCCTGACCCAGGCCATCGGCCCTAAGCAACGACCGTGCGCTTACTTCTCTGCCACTCTTGACCCTGTCGCCAGAGCCTTGCCTGCCTGCCTTCGAGCTGTAGCTGCTGCTGCAATCTCTATCCGACAGAGTGAGGGGATTGTACTCTCGAATTCCCTCACGGTACTGGTACCCCATGCAGTCGACACCCTCCTGAACCAAACCAAGACGCAACATCTGACGAGTGCACGACTGACTGGATACGAACTGACCTTGCTTGCCCCCCATATCACCCTGAAAAGATGCACCACACTGAACCCAGCAACTCTGTTACCCTTGCCAGAGAACGATCCCAACGTGCACCCCGTACATGACTGCGTGACTCTTACGGACGAACAGACCAGGAGTAGGGTCGATCTCAGAGACACGGCTTTCCCTGACCCCGACGGGGAGCTGTGGGTGGACGGTTCTTGCATCAAACTCCCTGATGGTACCACTTCCGCTGCCTATGCAGTCACCACGGCTCGAACTGTAGTAGAAACAGCCCGCATCGCCCAGCGATCTGCCCAGGCAGCGGAACTGATTGCTTTGACGCGAGCCTGCATCCTGGCAACAGGAACCACAGCGAACATTTACACCGACAGCCAGTATGCCTTCGGGGTGGTTCACCATTTTGGGCTCCTCTGGAGGGAGAGAGGATTCTTGACCTCACACGGCACACCCATTTTGCACGGGGATCTAGTCTCCGCCTTAATTGAAGCTGTCCTCCTCCCCGACAAACTTGCCGTTATCAAATGCCAGGCACACAAGAAAGTGACAGACATTATTGGACAGGGAAATGCACTAGCCGACATCACCGCCCGAACGACAGCTGAAAATAGAACGACAACACATATGTACGTGGCCAGGTCACAAGCAGAAAACTGGACTGACGCCAAGGACACAATTAGAGACATACAAACGACTAGCACACAACACGAATTGACTGAATGGACACGGGTGGGATTGAAAGACGATGAAGGCTGCTGGCGGACAAAAGACACGAACAGATGGTTGCTACCTGATTCGTACTTGATTCCCATATTAACCATGGCACACTCCCCTGCCCACATAGGATCAGCCCCCATGATCGAACTTGTCTCCAGGGTTTGGCACAATGACAAGATCCCAGATTCCGCCAAACGCCTGGTCCAACAATGCTTAATATGCCTACAACACAACCCCGGGAAAGGAACTGTAGTACCACGGGGGGGATTTGGGGTCCCAAACCACCCATTTGAAGTCCTGCAGATGGACTACATCCAGCTAGACAGATGCCAAGGCCTGAAATATGTACTCGTCGTGGTGTGCACATTTAGCAAGTGGGTGGAAGCATATCCAACCCGTGACAACACCGCTATGGCCACTGCAAAGGTTCTGTTAAAGGAGTTTTTCCCCCGTTATGGCCTCTGTCGTGTTTTATGGAGTGATAATGGCCCCCACTTTATAGCCAAAGTTATCCAGCTCATCCTAAATGGGCTGGGTATTAAACAGAAATTCCACGCAGTCTTCCACCCTCAATCTGCTGGGCTTGTCGAACGACACAATGCCACACTAAAGCTTAAACTGGCCAAAATAGTGGCTACGACGGGCCTGAAATGGCCAGACGCCCTCCCATTGGCATTGCTATCGATGCGCTCTACCCCCACCCGACATCACTTAACCCCTTACGAAGTTGTCTTCGGTCGACCCATGAGCGTCTGGTCTGCCCCGAAACCAACTTCCATTCATGACGTTCCGGATGTCCTAATGTCTGATTATCTGTACAAATTGACTGAAACTTTGTCTGTCCTTCATCAGCAGGTGCAGCAGGCCATCCCCGATGCTTCCAGGGGTCCGGGTCACGCCATCCAGCCGGGGGACTTCGTGCTGATCCGAAATTTTCAGCGATCAAAGAGTTTGGAACCCCGGTGGACGGGCCCCTGGCAAGTGCTGATCACCACTCGGACCGCACTTCGAGTGGAGGGGAAGAAACACTGGCTGCACGCTCATCACTGCAAAAAGGTCTCTCCAGCCCTGGCCACGACAGACACCGTCAACACCCAAGAAGAGCTCCTGAACCAGGACCGACCATCGTTGAACTGCTACCCTGACCCTGAGACACTTGAACTTTCAAAACATCCTGACCCCACTGTGCCATCTCGAGAAGGGTATTTCCTGCGTCGAAAGGAGGGAGCTTCGGCTAAGTAGGCCACAGACTAGGTTAAAGGATCTCAGAACGGTGACCCAAACTACCAAGGGTTACCTGGAGAGAAGCTAAAACTAAGTCTGTGGTCCTGCCCACTACCGAGCACCTTGAAGACGAAGATGATGGAAGCGCCAGATAAGAAGATGATGGAAGCGCCAAATAAGAAGCCGACGGAGACAGCAGGAAATACCCACTACAGAAATCCGAGAATAGACAGACTCCATAGCTCAAAGACAATTGCACTCTTCATCGTAATCCTCCTCTGTTTTCTCCTCATGACTACGCTCTGGATTATGGAAGAACACGCACCTGCTCACGAAACATTCCTAACCACTGCTCAGCCTACCACCATGAAGGAACATTATCTAATTTCGCTCTCCCCTCAACTAAGAGAGAGGCGAAAGGAGTTTTGGAACAACTCTTTCGTGCAGCTACTTCACCAGCACAATCTTGCCACCAATACCACCAACTGCTGGATCTGTGGGTTGCTACCCCATGCCACTGGACATTCAATACCATTCATCCCTTCACCCTTCTCTGTCCACGGCTCCTGCCTTGCCTGGCTGATCCTCCTGCAAGAGAGCTATACGGGCAATGCCACCTCCAGCAGAACTGCAGCACATCCTTCTCATGGGGCCGGGCGAAACAAGACAAAGACACACTTCTGCCCGCTGACCCCCAGCGACTCGATCCAAATGGACATCCCGGCTAAAGAACGAATCGAAATGCAGGTGTTCAACAATCCAACCAGACCCACCTTCTCCTATCTGCGGAAACGAACGGCTGCCACTCTGACTGTGGCCCTGACGGTCATCAACGTCACAGGCCACATGTGTGTAGAAGGACTTGGGACACAGCTGGTGGGTCGCAGCGCTTGCCGCTTTACCAGAACTCTGGATTCCACGGATCCACCTTCCTTTGTGTCATCCCCAAACATGTATTTCATCTGCGGCACGAAGGCCTACACCTGGCTCCCCAAAGGCTGGGGGGGCACTTGCTACATCTCCTTCGTCCTTCCTCCAACTTATGTGGCCCCAGCGAATCACCACAGGCAAAAACGAGCCAAAGACGTTGAGCAAGCCGACTCAACAGGGGCGCAGTTCCTCGATGCTATGTAAGGACTCGTCCCCCTCTGGGGCCCGATGGCAAACAGCCGTGCCATCCGACATTTGACTCAGGCAGTCGAGACAACCATGAACATCACAGCGGGCATCTTTGCCAACAACACTGCCGAACTCCAAGCGGTCCGTTTGGTGGCTCTTCAGAACCGCCTCGTTCTAGATGTGGTTCTGGCGGACCGTGGAGGAGCATGCCGCATTATTGGGTCCAGCTGTTGTACGTACATACCGGACAACTCACCCTCAGTGTACAAAGCCATCGAACATCTTCACAGACTCTCTTCGGAAGTACACCAAGAGCAAGAAGAATGGTCGCTTGGTGGTTGGTTCTGGGACACCGTCAAAAGCTGGGGCTGGAGACTGCTCACCATTATCATGATTCCCGTAGTTGTAATATGTGGCCTATGCTTAGGAATTCAATGTCTACCACCTATGTGTTCTCTATGTGCGAGTTGCATTTTTCCCAAAACTGTGGACATTGGAAGCGAACATATGAGAGCATTGTATGATACCGAAGTTAGAAATTTGATGAAAATTGACATTGAGTAAAGCAAGGTGGCTAGATATGTTGAAAAGGGGGGACTGTTGAAAGTTGGACTGAGACCGTCAACATTATCGGCGCCCTCTTGCTCTCCTTAACCTTTTTGTGCGCGTAAAACAGCCGCCATTTTGAACACCATGGCTTCCCTGCTCCCGCCGAGAGCCAGCGCGCCTCTCTCCCACTCCTAGCTTCGCCGGCATCCCCCGCATACTGACAACCCCCCTGCCTGCACCTGCCGCGAATCATAAAACCTCTCTTCAGCGCTGCTCTGCGCCAGGCCCTCGTCCTGTTCCCAGCGCGACACCTCCCTTCTTCCCATTTATGATCCCCGGCCCTTTGATGCAAACCCCTTTTCCCCGTGTGCCCGTTTGTCTTCCTCGTTCCCAGACCGACACCCAGCTCTGCCGATACTGTTCCTTGCCCCTCCCCGTGCAATAGAAAGTTTCCCCCCAGCAAGGGATCCCCGGGTTGATCAAAGCCCCCCGCCCTACGAGATCCGATCAAACCCCACACACTCCGTGAATCGGCGGAATATCCAGCTGCGCGATGATCATCACCTGTTGTGAACGGGGCGGGGACTCCCACTGTAACCTTGCGTGGGAACGGGCTGGGAAGGGGGGATTCGGAGGATGTCTTTCCGTGCATCAAAGTATCGACGAGAATGTGTTACATGCAATAAAAAGATAAACTTGTGTATAAGAGGCCAGGCCTCAGGGATGCAGTTAGAGCACCTCAGAACGATACCTTCTGCCCGTTTTGTTGTGTTCTCCTCCGGAGAGAATAAAAAAAAACCTTGTTTCCTGCCTTCCAGTCTCCAGCGCCTGCCTCTTCAATAGTTTAACTTCTTTGTGGGTTCGAGAGGCGACACCGCCGGGCAAATACTTAAGGATCTTATATTCTGGTTGGTAGTGCCCCCCAATTATTTTCTACAAGACAGGATATTGTGTCCTTTACTAACGATTTCCCGAAATTGCGCGAAAAGCCAGTTGACTGGTACCGGCAGGTGGAAAGGTTCGTAAAGGTGAAAAAATGCCTGTGGAAAGACCTGGATGGATTTTTCGACATTGTGGTCCCGGTAGATCTATGGACCGAGTGTAAAATAGCCATAGGCTGGCCTAGTGAAGAGTACCCGAGGGACTCTAACACAGGGGAGCCGTCGATTGAAGTGATGAAAAAATACGAACAAGTAATGCTGCATTTGAAAAATAAGGTGCCCGCAAAGGAAACTGATTGGACCAGGATAGACAGAACTACGCAGGAGAGAGACGAGACAGTGCACTCTTATTATGAAAGGCTGTTGCAGGTGTTTAAAACTTCCAGTGGTATAGATAACATCGAGATGAAGGATATGACGCATTTCATTTACAGGTTTGTAAACGGTTTAAGGCCTGAAATTTGTCAGTGGATAAAAGATAACAAAATTTGTTAGCACTCCAAAAAGATAGACGAGGTCCTGCGGTACGCAAAGTACTGCGAGGACGAGATGGCAGAAAAGAAAAAGGCTCTCAAGGAAAAGGTCATGTGGGCTCAAGTGAAGCTCGCAGAACAGCAGGAAAAGCAGTTGAGTAATATGGTTAAAAACACTCAGAACCAAGGTCCTGGGGGTGGGGGAGGAGGTAAGCCCCGGCCCAAAAGGAGCAGGGAATAGGCTATGAAGAAATTTCCCTGTCACCAGTGCGGAGAAATTGGACACTGGCGTAACGAGTGTCCTTATTTGCCTGACGATAACACCAAAACACCTGATTTAACTCCACAGACGCAGAAAGAAAGACCAAGAAAGACTCAACAACAGGTAAAAACGGTTCAGGTGCCCCGAGCTCCAAAGCAAGTGCATAAGGGAAAAGGCACAGAGGGTGATGAGATAGAAGTCTGGGAAAGCAATGAGAACAGAAATGCAGCAACTTCGCAGTATTTGTTAAACGATACCTTCCTTTGTGATGACCAGTACTGACGGGGCCTGAGAGGGGAGGACGAGGAGGGCGTACTTGGCGCCTCCTTGCCGGTAGACCAGTCCGGACCATACATTGAAGGGAAGGTTGACGGAAATGATGTCACTTTTCTGTTGGACACTGGTGCTACCCGTTCTACTGTGAGAACAGTGGACGTTCCAAACCTACCCCTCTCGGGAGAAGCCATCCAAGTAGTGGGTGTATCTAATCAACTGATTAGTACTCCTGTTACCAAGCCCATGGAGATCTCAATTGGAAACTTTAAGGAAATGCATAGATTTGTCGTTTGCGACACCAGTCCAGTGAACTTACTGGGACGTGATTTGCTGTGCAAAATGAACTGTACCATCTTTTGCACACCAAAGGGTGTTGAAATTCAGACCCCATATGTAGACGGCATTTATAAATTAATGTTAATCAGACCTGACTCAGAAATTAAACGAATGACCATGCAGGATTTGCCCAAAGAACTCCAAGAAGCAGTGAAGCCAGAGGTATGGGACTTTACTGGGAAAGATGTAGGGTTAATGAAAAACGTGGACCCCATACAGATAGCAATCAAGGACAATGCAGTATACCCCAATACTAAACCCTACAGGATGAATGCAGAAGTGAGAGTAGGTGTCACTCTGGAAATACAGAAATTGCTAGAAGGAAACATCATACAGGAAGTAATGAGTAGCCCATGCAACTCCCCGATTATGGGCATCAAGAAGCCTAGTGGCAAGTACAGAGTAGTGCAGGACCTACGAAAAGTCAACAAGATAGTAGTCCCCTGCTGCCCTATTGTCCCGAACCCAGCAGTGATTCTGTATCAGATTCCCTGGGATGCTGAGTGGTTCACTGTGATAGACCTATGTCATGCATTCTTTTCCATTCCCTTGCATCCAGATAGCAAATTTCTTTTCTCATTTGCCTTCAATGGTCACGTGTATGTCTGGAACCGGGTCCCTCAAGGGTACACAGAGAGCCCCTCTATCTTTAATCAGATCTTGAAAAAATGTTTGGAAACTTTGGTCTTACCTGGGAACTCTGTCCTAGTGCAGTACATAGACGACCTCTTGGTGGCGTCTAAAAGTCATAGGGATTGTGTGATTGACACCATTGCCCTACTGAATCACCTGAGTGAGAAGGGACATAAGGTGGCTCCTGACAAATTACAGTTCTGTGCAAAATCAGTGAAATATCTGGGGCACCAGATAGAGAAAGGTGTCAGGAAAGTGACATCAGAAAGAGTGAGAATAATTCAAAAGATGCAGTTACCCCGTACTCAGAAAGAGATCAGAATGTTCCTGGGAGTGATAGGATACTGCAGGCAGTGGATTCTGGGATTTGCAGTCCTAGCTAGGCCCTTGATAAAAATGACCAAGAGAGGAACACCAGATATTGTAGAATGGGATGATGAAAGCTTAACAGCCTTCACCAAACTGCGAGATTGTCTGTGTACAGCCCCTGCATTGGGAATGCCAGACTATTCCAAAGAATTTGCCCTATTCTGTGACACTCGCGATAATTGCGCGTTGTCAGTCCTGACACAAGATCATGGCACAACGAGAAGGCCTGTGGCATATTTTTCTGCCACCCTGGATCCAGTGGCTGCTGGATTACCAGGTTGTCTGAAAGCAGTAGCTGCCACCTGCGCAAGTTTAGAGCAGAGTGAGTCCATTGTCATGGGACATCCTGTAACTGTGTATGTTCCACATGGAGTGGTAATTTTACTGACCAGGACGAAGACTCAGTATCTCACCCCTAGTCGGCTGACTAAATACGAGAGGATTCTTGTGGGTGCTGCAAATGTAAACATTGTTAGGTGCAGTATTCTGAACCCCGCTACTTTGCTCCCAGACCCAATGGATATGGAAGGTGGGGTGGATGATGAGCATGATTGCATTGATTTAACAGAATTCAACACCAAGCCACGCCCAGACATTAGAGAAACACCATTGCCTGTGCATGACAAGGAATTATTTGTGGATGGTTCATGCTTAAGACATGAACAAGGAGGCCTGAGTGCTGCCTATGCGGTAGTCTCCTTAACAAAAATTGAAGAAGCAGGTTATCTATTTGACGTAAAGTCTGCACAAGTAGCCGAATTGATCGCTATGATAAAAGCTTGCAAAATTGGGAAAAACCTACGCATAACAGTGTATACTGACAGTCAGTACTGTTATGGGGTTGTGCATGACTTTGGCCAGTTATGGCTACAGAGGGAGTTCCTGACTTCATCAGGTACCCCTATTCGAAATGGAAAAGTTGTTCAAGACCTTTTAGAGGCAATCCAGTTACCAAAGGAACTGGCAGTGGTAAAGTGTGTTGCTCATAAGAAGGGCACGGACACTGTATCACTGGGAAATGATTTTGCTGATCGAGTGGCCCAATGGTGCGCCAGAGATCGGTATATCATAAATCCAAAACGAGGGGGGCCAGGAACCAGCTGCCAACTTCAGGTGTTTGAAGAAGTGCCTACATGGGATGAAGTGAAAGAGTGGCAGCAGGCGGCACCTTGGCAAGAGAGAGAGAAGTGGAAGGAAGATGGGTGTAGACCAAGACGTGTGGATGGTGTCATCTTAGGCCCAACTGGTATGCCTGTGTTACCTAGACACTTACTTAGCACAATGGCGAGATTGATACATGAAGGATCACACATTGGTAGGGACGCCATGATTCTAGTGTTCCAACAGACTTGGTACAGTAAAAAGTTCAGGAAAGTAGCAGAGTCCCTCTGCCAGAGGTGCCTGCCATGTCAAAGGATGAACGCAGGCAAGAAAACTGCGGTAGAATTGGGGAAAATTGGGAGGTCAGGGGGTCCCTTTGTGAGAATCCAGGTTGATTTCATCACCATGCCCCGTTGTGAAGGGAAGCGATATGTCCTTGTCATGGTCTGTTTATTTTCGAAGTGGGTGGAAGCTTTCCCTACTCCCCAAAATGACGCGCTGACCGTAGCCAAGTGTTTACTGAAAGAACTGATACCTAGGTTCGGGGTTCCAGTCACTATTGAATCAGATAGAGGCCCACATTTTCAGAATGAGGTGATCGACGAACTCTGTAAAGCCTTTGGAATATCACAAAAGCTTCACTGTGCATACCGTCCAGAGGCTTCTGGAATAGTGGAACAAGTAAATGGAACTATCAAAAACAGACTAGCAAAACTGTGTGATGCATCTGGCATGACCTGGGTGAAGGCCCTGCCCTTGGTCCTGATGGGACTCCGAAGTGTTCCTGACCGCAAGACAGGCCTGAGCCCCCATGAAATCCTGATGGGAAGAGTGATGAGACAAGCATGGGTACCAGGAAGCAAACTGTTGAGTATTACTGATGATTTGGTGCTTGAATACTGCAAGAGATTAGGTGACCAAGTGCGTTCTATCTCTCGCCAGATCGGAGAAGACGCCATCCTCAATCCAACGACTCCTCTCCACAAACTGGTCCCGGGGGACTGGGTCAAGATAAAGAAGCATACTCGGAAGAGCTGCCTGGAGCCCAGGTGGGGAGAGAAGCGTCAGGTGATCCTGGTAACAACCACAGCAGTAAAGTGTGCAGGGGTTCCACGTTGGATACACGCCAGCCACACCCAGAAGGTATTACCAACCAGACGAGGAGCCTGAAGAAGAAGGGCGTCCAGCAGAGGACTCTGCAGGAGCCAGACCAGAAGTAGCTGACAACGTACAGCCCAGTACCAGTCGAGCTGCAGAATCAGCAGACGTTGGCCCAAGAATAGTTGATAACGAACTACCAAGAGCCTAGCCTGCTGAAGGGGTCCAAGAAGCTGAGCCAGAAGTAGCTGAAGACGAGCTGCCGAGCATATGGCCAGAGGAGTGGATACCATTGATTGATCTCACTGAAGACCCCATTCGAACAAGTGAGAGACTTTGGGAAGGTAGAGAGTGGACTAGAGAGGAAAAGCAAGGCACAGGCGAAGAACCTCAGAATCTTGAGATTCACATCAAAACTGAGGAAGGAGAAGGTCAGACAGGGACAGAGCAAGTGATTGATACAGAACAAGTGAAGGATACAGAGCAAGTGCTTGATACTCCTCCACTGACTCCTGATGTCGGGAAGGAACAGACTAGACATAGCGTAATAGTTCGAGCAGAAGAAAGTCCAGAGATCGAAGTGCTTGAACAGGATCAGATAGGATTAGAAGAACGTGTTCAGGAAACAGAAACAGAGACATTTGAAACCCAAACACAGAACTGTCCTGAACGAGGCCAGATTAGTAACCAGGCAGAAGAAATAGATGCTAGCCCTGGAAACAGTCAGATAGAAGAGGAAGAAACTGAAACAGAATTGCCACAAACTAAGGAGAACAAGAGGGCAAGAGAAGAAAACGGAGTCCAAGTACCAACTAAAAGACTTAAGAAAAGAAAACACATTGAGCCTGGATTTGTCAAGAAATTGAGGCTGAGGATAAAAACGGTAGAAGAAAAACGTGCAGAAGAAAGGAGAAGTGCTCGCATAGCTAAGCAACAAGAAGGTACCTCCAAAAGAAGGAGTGATCGAATAAAGAGACAAAACAAAAAGTACAAGTCACCTGAATGGACACTTGTTTTGGAATAATTTGAAGATCTTGATCTAACTGACGAGAGCGACGGAGAACCCGTCCCTGAGTACTCTGCCGAAGAAGAAGACGAGCCACCGTGAATTTGCACAAAGTAAGCTACTCGTGTAAAGTCACAAAGAGGGGTCGAGAAACTTCTTCTGAGCCAAAATGTCTGATTCAAGCGTGAATGGTAGACCTAGTCGCAGCTGTTGCAAAACATGCTGCAAGGTATGTGTATGTAGTATAGTTATACTGATATTAGTTTGGATAGGACTAACAGTGTTCATTCCCTTTGCAGTGAGCAAAAATACTAATATTTACCCTACTGAAATTGTAAATACTGACAGTGAGGAGCTGACAACACAGACTGTAGCAAGACATGAGAGAGCACTGAGACAAACAAAACAAGACTTAGAAGCATCAGATGAGGGAGGACTACATTATCACGGAGTTAAGAACAAGACACACTTAAATGTTTTCGCAAACTTGTTAATACACTATGTAGAGACTATGGAAAATTGAAGATTGCTATGTCTGCATGAAGCTACCTACCTCTGTAGCTGAAGGCGTGACATACCATCACCTGCCGCTGACATATGGAATCTCCTGTAGCATTTTAGCTAGTTTATTTTACAAAAGAGGACCGTTACAGTACTATTACTCTAACAATGACGTGATCTTTTCTGAACTTCCTATACGTGGGAACTTGAATCCTGTACATACCAAAAGTGACGTTACTCGCTATATGGGCGAATACTTTCTGACTATAGGTAATATCGACATAGGTGACGCACACAGAGATAACTTGACTTGTTCTTTGCGTGAGCAGGAAAAGATGTTCCTGAACATGGCAGAGAAAAGGAGAATAAAAATACAAAGAAAGGCAGATGACGAAAGACAGAAAAGACCAAGATGGGCAGAGAACATGGAAGGCACCTCAACTGGTGGGGCGGGTCCTGCTCTGTTGCTGGATTTTGAAAAGAAAGGCAAGCTATGTCTTCACCGCGAGAAGACTAGCTATTATAATAACATTTTCATTGGTTCCAGTGAATGCGAACATAATTCCAAGGTAATTGGAGGTTGGGGTTTCAAAAATGGGTCAGAGCCTGTGTTTCCTGGAATTTATTATATTTGTGGGGACAAGGCTTATTTCAAATTGCCGGATCACTGGTATGGAAGCTGCTATTTTGGCATTGTCTTCCCGAAAATATACCATGTGAATGGAGTTGCTGGAAGCAGTGAAAATACTAATGACTTAGTGCGTAGTAAAAGAGAAAGCGTAGGTGAAATAATGTGTAGTATTTTCAGTGCACTGATACCTGGAGTGGGAGTGGTTCTGAACACTCACAGAATTTGCAAATTGTCCACTATAGTGGATGTGTTGTCTACTGACACAGCTCATGGATTTCTGCTGGTCAATACCGAAATGGTTGCGATCAGATCAATGGTTTTGCAGAACAGACTTGCTCTTGACACCTTATTAGCGAAAGAGGGCGGAGTCTGCCGGATGTTGAAGGCGCAACATTGTTGCACTTATATTCCGGACAAAAGTATACAGCTCAAAAGATACGTGAAAAACATTACTAATTTGGAAAGGGAACTCAAACCACTCGAGGTTGACAGTGCCTGGAAGAGACTGGTAGATGGTCTCTCAAATGTAGGTCATTGGCTTGCTAGCGTAGGTAAAAGCTTATTGTTCAAGGTACTGATGCCAATTGGAATTATAGGTCTCATCCTATTCTTCATATTTGTCTGTTGCAAATGCCGTAAGCACACCAGAAAGCATCAAGTGAATGCGAGAGGGGTGAAACGAAGTGTGGATGAGCTTGAATTGGAGGAGATAAATAATCAGATATACAAAAGGGTGAAGAATTCTCACCCTACCAAAAATGAGAAAGAAAAGTTGAACAGATTGTTGGAAGAGATAGAGCTGTATAAAGTGTGAGAAGTTGGCATCTGGTTCCATTTATTTTGTGATGATAGTAAATATCATCAAAGAGGGGATTGATGAAGCAAAGCTTCGCATTTGCGACTTGCTTTTGTCATGAACCTCGTCTATGTGTAACAAGGTAATAAGTTGTACGTCTTACTAACGTTTATTTCATGTTTAAACGAGGTCCACGAAGCTTGCCTATGCGTTTTACTAAAACGATTAATTTGAGTCAATAAAAATGGCCGCTGCTTTGAAATAAGTGTCTGCGCATGCGTCAGTCACACTCACGTGTCCTGATGTGTTTGCAGGTTTTGGAGGGAGATAGTTGCGCATGCGTAATGCATAGCCTTGCTAGTAACGTGGTACTGCTCGTGCCACTGCTCTTGTGCTCGTATATATGTAGCTAACATTTAGACTGCATAAGTATATTTTTCTGTGATAAGTTGGAAGTACAAACCCAATGATGTGTTTTCATATCGTTATTTCTATGTATTAATTTGTTTTCGCTTACTTTTCATGTATCCTCAACTCGGAGGGGTGCTGGGCTGGGGAAATCCATCTTGGAGGGTATTTGTGCGCAGACTCGCCAGGAGCCATCTTGGCATTGAATTGCTGCCAAAGAAGGTTGATACCAGAAGCCACCCTGGGAAGCAGCACCTTCGCCCCGCAGCATCACGATATTGTTCTATTATGTTGCTAAAATGTATTCTTTCCCTGTATTCTGCGCAATTTTCTCATGGGAACCCCAATCTTGCTAGGCGGTGCCCTGAGATGTAAATAAGGCCTCCAAATAGTGTGTTCTGATTGGTGTGTTACCCAAATCCTATCTTAGGACCAATCCAAATTGAGGGATTCTGACACTTTGCAACATTGGGGGGTGGTACACCGTCCCCAAACTGTATATCTACCCTGGGTTCACCTAGGGAATTTGTCCGACTTGTCTGGTTTAGCTGACCTGTCACTGACCCATCGTACTCAATAGGTGACTGAAGATACAGAGAGCTGCGGAGCACTCTGTCCGAAATTGACCATAGACTAAGGTTTTACTGAACCTTAAAGTGCTGGCGAAGCACTTTGCTGGGAGTTCGCTGACCCAATCGGGGTCTTGATCGATAGCTGCAGAGAGGGTGGAGCGCAGGCGTTGCTTCCAAACTGCGGGTGCGGTCCTGTCCTGAGCGGTCCTGTCCTGAGGGTTTCCTGTCCTGTCCTGAGGTCCTGTCCTGATTCCTAATCTGAGGGTGTCCTGTCCTGGGTGTCCATTCTGCACCTGCTGTCCTTTGAGGGGTATCCTTCCTTGAGGGTTTCCTGTCCTTAACTGACCCGTGGCCAGGGTTTTGGTTTCCACACCAGTCTAGGTAAATATCGCTCTAAACTCTTTAAACTTGCACCTTTCTATTTTTCTGTCTTTTGCTTCAATAAAGAGACACCTTTGCATATGTTGATTTTTCCATGCTTTTTGCCGCAATTATTGAAACGTAAAGACATTTGCATATTTTCATAACGTGTTCCCATGTTACCCTACCTTTTAGAAATCATATTTTGCATTGCAGTTTGTCATTTCCTGATATGGTCTAGAACGGCCTTACTTAAACTGTCTAAAGAACTTTTACCCTGAATGCATAGCGTTTCCTGTTGCATCTCATATTAGCATTTCCATGATTACCCTGACTTTATTTCTCTATAGTTATGTACTTTTCGTTATCTTGATTATTGATTGTCTTATTCTTGTAAATCTCATGTTAGAAGAAAACGAACTTTAGATAAAGATTTTAAAACTTCCAGTTGTCCGTGGTCATTTATAACAGTATTGAATGTCATTTTGAGTTTGCATTTTGCTGCCTTTCCTTTTACAGCTAGCTCCCTGATCCGTTGTGGTCATAGGTACCCGTGTCGGTGGATGGTAAGTCGGGTACGCTGAGGTATAACAGTAGGGAATTCACACAAATTGGTAGCAGCCCGTGAAGTCACCCGGTCAATGTATATTGTGAATTGAAATATATGGGCCGGAAACGGCGAAATTATTGGTTGGGTGACCTCGCGCGCTCTATCACCGTTATCCGTTGTGTGAGGCATAAGACCACACACCCAACAGTTAGTTGTGTTCATTACAAGTTGGTGTTGGTGCAAGAGCTGAACAAAGGAGTTATTAATAAACTCTAATCTCCTTGCCGATTCGTGTTCAGGAAGGGGTTGAAAAGAGTGTGGGGAAACAGTAGAAGGAGGAGGTATAGGCGATGTAGTGGGTGCAAATGTTACTCGAAAAGAGAATAACACATAACTTATTAAAAATATCATCACACTGAATAGCATGAAAATGCACAATATCAAGAAGCTTTTCTTTGTCATTATTTTACAAATCTTGTGTTTAAAGTTCATTTCCTTGGCAGGTCTCTCCATCTCGAGAAACTCCATCCTCTCTAAAGTGCTGCCCGTGATGGGAGGTTGATTCTGCTAAGGAATGCTTCTGTCAGTCCAGGGCAACTCCCTTAGACCAACCAGAACTGCGGACCTAACGTCGTCAGCTGCACCCCAAAGACTTTGGGCAATCGCGGCCCTAGCAGCAGAACCCGGATGGCGGTTCGAAAAACAAAAATAAGCAAGTTTCTCAGATGGGAGAGCTGCACTTTCAAAAATAGTACTTGGAAGGAAAAAAGAATTATGTTTATTTGTCCATAGGTCTCGGCCTCAAATTATACCGTTGTTTTCCTGGTATAGTGTTATCTTGGAACAAGAGTTCAGGTTCTGTAGTGTCCAATGGAATTGACGGTGATACAGCTGGTTGCAAAAGTTTATCGCTCTCTTGTTCAGTAAGTGTTCCTTTTACTCGTGCATCACTGAAGGGCAGAAAACGTGGCACGGTTTCAGTTTCTGAGTCGGCGACACCCTTCTGGACCCACTGGTCATATGGCAGAGGCAGAGGGATCTGTTTGCAATGGATCCCGTGGATCCAGTTCGCCTTCCCCTCCACTCGAACTGCTGATCTTGTGGAAAGAAGGACGAGGTGCGGTCCGGTCCACCTGGGCTGGTCGTTTTTGGTTCTCTGGAAGTTCTTGACGAGAACCCAGGAACCAGGGTCGATTGCGTGACCTGGAGTCTCGGAGACCGGAGGCAGGGTGTCGTGAACCTGTTGATGCAAAACACGCAATTTAGCAGTCAATTCATACAGATAATCAAGCAAAACAGGGTGTTCGAGTTCGCTGAACTTAGTGGGCCTTGGCACTCCCCATATGTTGGCCGGGCGGCCAAAGACAATCTCATAGGGACTAAGTTTCACTCGTGAATGCACAGTCATTTTGGTGGATAGGAGTGCTGAGGGTAGAGCATCAGGCCATTTAAGGCCCGTGCTCGCTTGAATTTTGGCCAATTTAAGTTTTAAAGTGCCGTTGTAGCATTCTACTAATCCAGCTGATTGGGGGTGATTTGCAGCGTGGAACCTTTGTTGAATGCCTAGCCCTTCACACACTCTCTTCATCACTCGACCCACAAATTCACTCCCATTATCACTCCAGACCATTCTAGGCATTCCAAACCTGGGGAAGAACTCTTTCACAAGGGCTTTAGCTGTGGATAAGGCAGTGTTGTCTTTTAGGGGATATGCTTCCACCCATCTTGAGAAGGCACAAACAACAACGAGTACGTATTTTAAGTTATTGCACCTCCCCATGTGGATGAAATCTAGCTACAAAACCTCGAACGGATACGTAGGAGGTGCAAAATGACCATCTGGAGTTGGGGTTCCCCTACCAGGATTGTGTTTCAGACACACCATGCAATTCTTGACGACATTCTCTGCACACTTGGGAATTCCTGAATTTTGCCATACTGGAGCCAACAACGTGCAAATCCCTTTCACGCTGATATGAGCCATTCCATGAGCCATTGTAACCACTGCAAGCACATATGCATCGGGTAACAACCATCTCTGATGCTCTGATAATTCAATCCAACAACCATTTGCATCCATTCTACCCGTACTTTCTCTCCACATGCTCAACTCTTTCTCTGTAGCCTCAGCTTGAATAGACTTCACACTCTCTATCGTGTCCTCACATATTCCAAAATCACCAACCCATCTTGCAGGGCCTGCAACATACATTCGGCTCATTACATTCCTTGCAGTTTCTTTCGCGATTTCGTCAGCAAATGCATTTCCACGACCAACATCATCGGTCACCTTCTTGTGAGCACTACATTTCACAATCGCCACTTGCAGAGGCATGGTCAGTGATTCAAGAAGCTCATTCACCAACTGACCATGCTGAATCTTAGCTCCATGCGAAGTCAGGAACCCACGTTCTTTCCACAATCGTCCAAAACTATGAGCCACACCAAATGCATACTGGCTATCGGTATAGATGGTCACTTTCATTCCTTTAGACAACACACATGCTCTTGCAAGTGCAATCAATTCTGCTGCTTGAGCTGAATTATGTGGAATACGTGCAGCTTCAACAATTGTATGCAAAGTCGTGACAGCATATGCTGCAGTCGTGTCACCATTCGGGAGCTTGAAGCATGAACCATCCACCCACAATGTACCATCACATTCAGCAAGAGGAGTATCGTAGAGATCTACTCTCCCTTTCGTTTCTTCTTCTGTTCTAAGAAAACAATCATGCTGTTCTGAAGCATCTAATTCCTCTACAATTGGCAACAACGTAGATAGGTTTAAAGTGTTGCACCTTTTTATGTGCACATGACTAGCTAACAATGTTAATTCGTAACCTGACAATCGAGCACTAGTTAAGTGCTGTGTCTTGGTTCTATTTAACAACGTGTCTACTGCATGTGGGACCATCACGACTAGCGTATTGTTCATTACTAGACCAGCAGACTGTCGAATAGAAACAGCTGCTGCCGCTGTGGCTCTTAAACAACTTGGCAACGCTCTAGCTACTGGATCCAAAGTCGACGAAAAATATGCACATGGACGCTGTTTGTCCCCAAACAACTGAGTCAACACTGACAATGCACAACCTTCCTTCTCATGGACATACAATGTAATGGGCTTACTGTAGTTGGGGGTACCTAACACAGGAGCCGAACATAATGCTGTGCGCAATTCAGAAAAACTTTTCTGACACTCTTCAGACCAAGGAATGGGATTGGATGTATCTTTACATGTTAATGCCACCAAAGATTTGGCTAATAACGAAAAATTTGGTATCCATTGCCTGCAATATGATGTAATGCCCAAGAAAGCACGCACTTCTCTCTGTGTTCTTGGCACACTCAATTTCGCTATTGCCTGAATTCTTTCTGGGGTCAGTTTCCTTCCCTCCTTCGATAAGAGATGACCTAAGTAGGTCACTTCTTGTCGACAATATTGCAGTTTTGAGAGAGACACTTTGTGGTGCAAATCACACAAATGACGCAACAACGACAATGTGGCTTCCTTACAGATTTCCTCAGTATCTGCAGCAATACGCAAATCATCCACATAACTGAATAAGGGTAGCACCTTCATGTAAAACAATTGTATCAAGCTGTGTTTTTAAAGCTTGACTATATATTGATGGACTTTCACAGTAGCCCTGTGGAGCTTGTTTAAAGCGGAAGCTGCGACCTCCTAAACTGAAACCAAAAATATCCCTGCTCTCCTCAGCAATCGGGATGCTGAAGAAAGCATTCTTCAAGTCAATCACCGAAAACCAGGTGGCAGAAGCTGGAATCATAGTCAATAGGGCAGTAATGTCGGGGACAACTGGAAATTGTGGTACAACTATTTTATTGACCTCTCTAAGATCAATCACGAATCTGTAAACAGGTGGCTGGGAAGGGTCAGTTCGCTTTAAAACAGGCAGAACAGGGCTATTGCAAACGTTGCCTCTTGTCTCTTCAATGACATCTTTTCCAATTAGATCGTAAACGATCGCTAGCAAAGCTTTTTCACCTTCACTAGAGATTTTGTATTGGGGAATTCGTGGCATTCTAACATTGGCTTTCAATGTTACAACATATGGTGGTATTTCCAAAAGACCTACATCATTAGGACCAGTAGCCCAAAGAATATTAGGGAGAGATGACAATTCTGTTGGAAGTTTGTCTCTCGACAAATACATTGGAGAAACCACTTTCTTACCCAGTGTAAGTTGTACTCCAGAAGGAGAACAGTACAAAGTCGCATACAATCTTTTTAGCAAATCTAATCCTAGCAAGTTTTCACCACAACCTGTTGTTAGAATAAGGGGGTGCTTCGAATTCACAAGGTCCAACAGAAAGGGACAAAGGGTCAGAAATCGGATTTCTAACTGGGGCGCCAGAAAAACCTACTGATACATTCGTTTCGCTAGACAAAGGTGCGCCAGGGAGTTTGGAGTGCATAATAGAACTCTTTGTAGCACCAGTATCCAACAGAAAAGGTTCTGACACACCTGATGTAATCACCTCAACGTAAGGTCCACTCTGATCTACTGGAACTGAAACAACTCCCTCTCTTTGTCTATGGCTGTCCTAGCAATCATTACCTTCCCAATGTTCATCTTCTGTATAGTATTCATCAGCATAGTACTGAGCTGTCCTACCAGATGCGTTATTCTGCTGATCGAACCTATTCATAGAATTTTGAGGTGGAAGAGACTGTGTGTTCTGGGGGAAATTTCCACGTCCTCTACCTCTAGACGCTTGTTGAACACCTCTACCTCTTACACCAGAAGCACCATTTGCACGCTGTAATAAAATAGGACAACTATACTTGAAGTGACCCTCTTCCTTGCAATACGAACACTGGTTGGGGCCTACAGGAACACGTGGCTGAGTATACTCGACTCTTTGCGAGTTCCTCTGATACTATTGAGGCTGCTGATAATTATTCTGATAGTTACTCTGACCACTATTATTTTGACCTCCACTATTCTGGCCACCACCACCACGTGGCGGATATGCTTGCTGTAACAAAACCTTCGTTTTCAACTCTTTAGTTTTCTTCTCTGCTCTATCTTTCTCGTCTTTGTCTCGATTTTCGTAATATTGTGCAGTAGCCAATATCTGTGCTGAGGAGGAAACTGCCCAAGAACTCTCTGAATCTTTCAACTTTTTACACAACTCGGGAAGCAGATTGTGCACGAATTTATCGACGAACGAACGCTGACCACCTTCTGTGCTCATATCTTGACCACTGTGGTCGACGAAAGTCTCTTCAAACCTGGTGAAGAAATCTGAGACTGTTTCATCTTTCTTCTGCTTACATGCAGACAACTTATCCCACTTTACACGTATTGCAGGCATTATCGTTTTCATGTAATCAATTATTTTACCAGGAAGTTCAGCTACTAAAGGCTCAGGCTTAGCACCACCAACTTGTCAGGCATCTGCAGCAGCAATATTAGCCCATGAGTCACCTAATTCCTGATCATGATCTGTATGACGAATCTTACCCCATAAAGTCTGTGGAACAACATTCCCAAATAACATATCGATATCGGCTAAATTCATGATACATGACCCTGCAGTCTGTGACAACTCTTTGTAATACCCTGCGGGATTTTTACGGGGATCAGGTAATGTCTGTTTAAGGGCTAAAACTTCAGCTCGTCTCCATGGGACATGTACCCACACCCGTTGGAAATGAGGCTGAATAGGTGGGTTAGCTTGTAGATCCCCTTCCCTCCACTGTGGGGGAACCTCTCTCATGGGGTACTGTCGCGCCTTTTTCCTACCGGATGTGCCATGCTCAAATAGCGACTGAGAAGTGCCCCCCTTACTCCGAAATAACAACAATGTCTCAACCGCTCTCTCGACATCGGGACCTACGATCATGCCCTCTCCAAACTCGAACCGTACACGACACAACTTGGGCGGGTTGTATTCCAGATCATTGTCTTCCAAATCCTCACAGAGAAAAACACACATTTGTTCAAAAACGTATCTCTGCGTCGGTGCTTCCCATTGACGGAAGACTTCCATGACAGACTCTACATCATATCTTACAGTGTCCATAACCCATTTATGCGCTAAACGATTCAGTAAATCTCTCTCTCGATAGTCAGGCAGTTGACTTCGCAACTGTCTTCGTTCCATGTTAGGGGTCGTAGTAGGCGACCCGAAAAGAGGTGAGAAAAGATTAGTAACAGTGTTGGCCATTCTCTGTCGAACGGAAGGAGAAACTGACGGAAGAATGGGTAGACAAACAGGGTGAGATAAGGCAGGGGCAGAAGCAATAGCAGAGGGATCATTAGGAGAAACAGAAGGTGCACTAGGCAAAGTCGTAGAAAGCACAGGTGAAACAGATGTGATCGGTGGGCCTTGAGGAGGCTGCACCAAAGGAGCAGGAGCCAGCTGAAGAACAGCTGGTGGGTGCTGTGGAGGAACAGGAGGCACAGGTTGCACAACTAAAGGTTGCGGAGGTGCCGTGGCATTTTGCGCATAGGGGGGTGGCGAACTTAATAAATGCGACATTAAGGGATCTTTTTCAAGCCCTTTTGCTGCATCTTGCTGAGGAGGTGGCAAAACTGGATAGCATTTATCTATTATCATTTTACGTTGCCTGTGCAACTGCTCACTCATCTGTTCTTCTTCATTGTCTTTAAACTGCATAGCAGCTTGCATTATCGAAATTCCCCCTTTTCTCTTATTTTTCTTTGCTAATTTAATTTCCTTCTGTTTGGCTTCCTTACGCCATAGGCGGAAAGAGTCAAACATTGCCGGCCGGGCTTTCTTTTTGAAAAGTTTAACTTCGAGGTTATCTAGGATTTCGGTATCAAAGCTACCATATTGGGGCCTTTTTAAAACACCATCTTTTCTGGTGTATTTGATCCACACTTCATTATATGTGATGGGACCTACTCCATGTTTTACATATAATTCATAAGTTGGAGTTCCAACCGGAGGAACCGGACATGAGTCCTCCAATCGGGAATCCCTAATATTACAACCAAGACAAAACAAATTTCCAGGTCTAAGACCAGGCATCTTCGCTCTCTAGTCTAGCTCCAAACTTCAAAGGATTATCGATTACGATATTCTCGTGAATACACGAGTCCTTCGGCTTTGGCACTTGCAAGTTCCAAATTAAAACCAACTAAGGACTGGGAGACGCTCCACTTATACTTAACTGAGATATCGATGACGTCACCAGAAGACTCGTCTTATCGTTTCACTCTACCAAACTTCAAGGGTCCAAATCAGGGCGATAGCCAGGGCAGCAGTCCTTTGTAGCCGTCGGGAAGCGGGGAACCTTGCAGCAAAGACCTTCGGACCACGTCGACATGCAGGGGTCGATGAAGTGGTTGGCCGTCCTCCAGAATTTTCACACGAAGCTCCTCACGAACCTCTGGCTGGACTGGTATCGCTGGTATCGCCCAAAACGTTGGGCGCCAACTGAGGTACTGGGTTTTTCAGAACCGGTACCGAACCGGTAACCCAGCGGTGCCAGGGTACACCCAAAGACCTCGGGTACTTTCCTGATTCAGACCACAGAAACTCAGAGTCTTCTAGGTGAAGTCAAGGATCGATTTTATTGGCTGCAACCAAGAAACAAGCGTCCTAGAAGTACAACACACGGGATGTATATTTTCAGGAGACTGCTCAAACTTACAAAGTCAGGCTTCTCTTTTTATACAAAATATTGTGCTTTAGGCAAACATTCTTCGAATTTACAGTACACTATTCACATTCTTTGTTACAAAGGAAAAGCAGTCATGATGACATGTCTATATTTCAGTTCGTTCAGCCCACAACAAATCACCCGGCAAGGCCCAACATTTCATCAGATATCGGTGGACCCCCAATAAAAATGGGCACCTCCCCATCATAAAGCAAGTGGGAGAGAAAAGAGCAGGGACAGGTGTGAGCAAGATTCGGCAGGGTGTGTGCGATGGAATGGGTTTATGGCCTGTTGTGCCTTGATGCTATCTCATTCGGCCACTGGGAGAGGAACTGACCAAACAGGTTCGGCCTGGGGCAATGGTTTCAACCTGCCCAGGTCAGAGAAAAGTCAATTAAGGTGTACGTGTCCTTTTGAATTGAATTTAGCTGTATCATGAGCCTATGTAAAGGGCAACTAACAAAATGGCTGCCGTATACAAAATGGAAGCCAAGGGTTCAAGACGAAAATGACGATTTCGAGGTGAAATCGTCACTGGAATATGACGAAAATGCTTGTACATAGTGTACTAGCCATTTTCGGTCTTTTGATATAAAAATCGTCATGCTACGACGAAGTTTTATTCACGAGTTCAGAATTTTCAGAACCACAAAGCCAGCTACCATGGTGAACGTTGTCCTACAAAAGGATACCATACAACGAGTCAGTGTTTAATTTGAGTTTTTGGTTGCAGGTGTGGCACCCTGGCACTAATTTGTGGAAACCAGCACTTATTTTTCCTCAACTCACTTTGTTCGAAAGCAAGATAGATGTAAACACAAACGGGAGGAAAAAGGAGGAAGATAAAGCAAAATAAAACATGTGAGGGAGAAAGCAGAGATGGAAAAAAAGTGAGATGATGGGGCAGGGAATTTCTGGTGGTAGGTTAAAGAGGCATGATGTGGAATTTAAACTACTTGTGTTGGTATTCGACACCACGACCTTCACAGAGGGCCAGTCACCTTTCCCTGTTTCGTGTTTGCAATTGTGATCTGGACACTGGGACAGGTGTTAGCTGGCTTTATCCTCCATTTCCTACAATTCATGCAGGAGGACAGTGCTCCCGACCTCCCCTTTGTGCAAAAAGGAAGAGGGGGCTACCGTCATGAACAGACCTTGGGAAAGGCTGGGCGGGCTATTCTGGGGAGGAGGAGGGAGTACATATACTAAATCACCTACCTTGCTTTTAGGATAGTTCATTAACCCCTTCGGTGCTGATGACGGCTCCCGGCTGCGATCGGAATGTGCTGCTCAGCTGCGGAATTCCGGCCGCGGCCAGGGGGTTACATTGATGTACATGCAGGAAAAAGAAGAAACTCTGGCCTTTTGGGATATGCCATTTCCAATAACTTGTAAAGTACAATAAATTGGCCCACAAACCAGTGTGCAATATCCAAAAGGGAAAGCTTAAGAAAAAAAACATGTTTTTTTAATCTCTTTCAGTGTTTAAAAGGGAACTACTGCACTCTCACAGCTCCCCTCAGAGCTCATCGCGTTTAACTGTATTTTTCTTTTTTGTAACCTCTGAGTTAATTCACATCAATGACTGTCAGAACCCTTTAATGTTCATTGCTGCCGGGGGCCATTGAGACCATCACTGACGAGGGCTACTGATGCTGATTACTGCCCTCTGACTTTTGACATCCAATACTGCCTGGCTTAAATATTGATTCTCCTTACTTCTTGAGCTATTGATGTTCCTTCCTAACTGGGGAAAAGCTGTCCTGTGTGATTTCAGTGACGTCATCAGTGATGGTATTTGAGTTCTCATCAGTCATGTCATGAGCATAGCATGGAGGGATGCCAGTGGTGGTTTGCATAGTACACCATGACTGGTGAAATATCAGTTTTTGGAATAATTTTCAAAAAATGCCATGTAATTACATGAATTTCGCACGCCTGTAATGGTAATACTAACCTCAAACTATCAATACTGGTGGTGTCAGCTCCTAGGATGGGGTGAGGTCACTCATGATGAAGCATGCCAGATAGTGTGGGTGGACAAAATAGGCTTGGTAGTTTGGTCTGCCCTGTTCCCATGATGCACTGGGCCAGGGACAGACTAATTTGCATATAGCCAGGTTCTGAGCTGGGATGGGGCAGTGAGATAAATAACGGTGATGGATCAAGCCCTGATCTTTGGACTGGGTAAGAGTGGTCTGCTTAATTCAGACACTCTGTTCATCACCACCCCCTTTTCTGAATCGATAGTGTTGGTGAGCTTCCTCGTCCATAAACAACTGGTTTCTGCATTTGCTCCTAGGGCTCAGATAGGATGGGAAAGTAAATCCATCCTCTATTACTAAACAACATACTCAGTAAGCCCGAGTCACAGAACTGACTTACGCCAAAATCCTAAACTTACTACTTTTGGTATTCACAGAAGGCATTTAGTAGTCTTAAGTTAGGATTTTGTCCAAAGTTAGGATTTTGTTTTAAGTTAAATTTAAGACAAAAGACAAAATCCTAATTTAAGACAAAATCCAAATTTAGGACAAAATCCTAATTTAAGACAAAATCCTAATTTAAGACAAAATCCCAATTTAATTCAAAATCCTAATTTAGGACAAAATCCTAATTTAGGACAAAATCCTAACTTAAGACAAGATCGTAATTTAAGACAAAATCCTAATTTAAGACTACTAAATGCCTTCTGTGAATACCAAAAGTAGTAAGTTTAGGATTTTGTCGTAAGTTAGTTCTGTGAATCGCCCCATTTGTGTTTTGTGGGCTCACAGGCTAAGCCTCTATGCTAGGTGTCTATAGTCTTCTATGCAGTAGGGAATAATACACAGAAGTCTGTGCTGTCCCCAGAAAACCGTGCTGCATTACTACACCCATTAATTCCAAGTGCTGTAAAGAAAGCAACAATCACCAGAGAGACATTGATCAATGTAAAGTTTCTATGCTTGCAAAGCTGCCAACTTTACAACTGATTACAAAACAGTCTTGGGAGCAAGGGAATGTGTTAATGATTCGCCTTCAGAGTGGTGGGAGTTACCAGTTAAAGCTCCAAGAAGCAGCTCTGCTCATCTATTGACTGTATAAGGAAAGAGTGACAACAGAACCACATAGTGTGGGCTTAAGACAAAAACTGAGCTCTGTAACTCCAGAAAGGTTTAGGAAACATTTTCCAACAACAGAGTTTAGAACAAATGTCACTGGACATAAAGAAAACCATGTGCTATTGGAGGAAGAGAACAGAGCATGGATTTAAGCCTAAAGTATATATCTAAACTGTTTGTATTTAGGTGAAGAAATTTAGCACATGAATTACTAAGCACAAAGACTCTGAAAAGGGGCTCAGCTGAAGTCTTCAATTTATTTTATCAATGCTACTGATATCCATCTGCATGTTATTTCAAGCGCTTCTAAAAATCTTCACATCTCAAAGAACATGACAAAACATAACACAATTAGCATGGAGAAATAGCTCATGTCTTTCCAGATCCTTCAGTCTTACTAGAGCCATTAAGTATCCACTTCCAGCCAAGCTGTGGCAGTGATCTTCATCTACCTCTCTAGGACTCAGAGCAATAGCGGGTAGGGGACCAGGCATCATGCTGCTTTGCTGGGCTATGAAGGACCTGACCCACTGCCGCGTAACCCAGGGACATAGACTGCTAACAAAGTGAACATAAAAAAAAGGCAATTTTAGTTGAATCTATGGGTTCATATCAAGCCAATTTATGTATTTTCTAGCTTCAGATATAAGATTGCATTTTTACAAAGTTTGAAAAAAACATTAGGGAAGCCATTGATGTATCTGAAACAAGGGTTGTTACTGTTTTATACTATAAAGGCAAACCATATCCAGGTAGTAGAATAAGAAAGCACTGACACATCATCATACATTTTTTTTTTTTTTTAAGGGGGATGAACGAAAGAGCCAGTGATTTAGGCCTTTCTAAAGCCCAAGATGGATTGCATTGAATGTGCCCTGACAGGCGCTTCCATAGTTGGTGACCCTGGTGCTGAGGTTCTCCTGCCTTCTCTTGATTTATCTTTCGTTTGTGGCACGATTAGAAGCGCTGCGTGTTACGTTCTGAGAGATCAATTTGGCAATGGCGTACAAGCTTTACTACTAGATAGAGCAGCTGCAGGCTCTAAAGGCATTTGATGACTAAGGTCAGAATACTGAAGCTTATTAGTGTGCTGGACAGAAGCCATCAACTTGATATTCTAAGAATAGATCATTCAATCAATCAGGGATTTATAGAGCACACTACTCAACCGTGAGGGTCTTAAGGCGCTGTGGAGGGTGGTGGGGGTGCGGGCAGTTATATGGTCATCCACAGAGCCAGGACTTGAGGTCCTTTCTGAATAGGTGCAGTATCGGGCTTCGTCTAATTCTGAGGGGGGGTTTGTTCAAGGTCTTGGCCGCGATGTAGGAGAAGGATCTCCCACCTGTTCTGGCCCTGTGGATGCGAGGGACCGTGGCTATGGCTAGGTCGGCGGAGCGGAGGTTTCTCTTGGGGGTGTGGATGGAGATTCTTTTGTTGAGGTATTGGGGTCCAGTGTTATGGAGGGCTTTGTAGGCGTGTGTGAGCAGTTTGATGGGTATTCTTTTTTTTTACAGTGGAGGTCACAGAGGTGCTGGGTGATGTGGTCATGTCGTGGAATGCTGAGAATGAGTCTGGCTGTTGCATTCTGGATAGTCTGGAGTCTGCAAAGGAGGGTTTTGTTGATTCTGTCCTAGAACACATTTCCGTAATCCAGTCTGCTGGTGATGAGTGTGTGGGTGATGGTCTTCCTGGAGTCGGGGGGGGAGGGATCCATTTGAATGTCTTGCGGAGGTTGTGGAAGCATGTGGAGGACATGGCCTAGGCATGGATTCTCTTTTTCGGGGATAAAAAAAGAGAGACTTTTACCAGTACCACAAGCTGAAATTGCTGTAGGCGAAAATCAGGTAAACCTCCGTAGAGGCTATTTCCATAATCCAGGTTGGAGTTGACTGTAACCCCTGCGCCAGTTCAGCAGATATAAAGTGCCACACCCATTGTGTCTCGCTTCCCATGGGCCAACGCTCTTAGACGACAGCATCAGTTTCTGGTACAAGTCTGAGGTTAGAGTTCCAAAGGGTATCTACAGTCTTCACTTCTCTACACACTGCACTCTACTACCAAAAAAGACTAGCTTTAACACCTATTATGTAGAGGATGACCTGTTGTGATTTACCATCAATGGGTCATCATTTGTTCGAAGCACAAGGGGAAGCTCTAGCGCTTGCACAGGAGGCTTCCTCTCATGTAACTTCTTATGGGGGCTGATGTAGAACCGCTTCCATGTCAGCCCTCACCTCTCTCCCAGCCATCAAGGATGTACAACCTTCTGTCGTAACAAATTCCTCTTGAAGGCACTTGGAGGAGCAGATATGAGAGCTCCATGTGCATCCAGTGTGAATTACATCCCTCCAGGTGGCACCCGCATTGCTTTCGAGTGATGCTATCTCGAACAGATTCCTGCTTGTAGATCGCAGACGCGCTGTGAGCAATGATCAGGAAAACCATTAAGGGCCAGGAACTTTTGGTTATTAAAGAAGGAGGGTAGTCAGGCCTCCTAGCATGAGTACTCCCTCCTCCCAACAGTGGCCATATTCATATTTGGAGATTTGCCTTTCCTGCAAAGAAGAGCAGAGGATGTATTACTAAATGGGTTGGATCAATAATAGGGTTTCACTCATGCATTAAAAAGATATGCAAGGATACATCCAAATGCCCTATCAAAATATGAAGGGAGTAAGGGGATGATTTATGTGTTGGCAGTATGTATACTCTGTCACAACGGTGATGCGTATACATCCCACCAACATGATGGACTGCTTGCCCGATTTAAATGTGGGCCGGCCTTCAGTTTGGTCCTGGCAAAGACTACTCTATCTCCACTGTGGTCAAAATTATCTGACAGCCCTGGGGAGAAAGGGCCGTTGAAGAAATGACAACACTTCCACCCACCCAATTTCGATGGGCAGACATATAGGGCCCGATGTAGGTCGGTCGGTAACGGCCGAAAATCGGTATTTTCGGCCGTTACCGACCGGTATTACAGATTTGGCATGTAGGAGCACAATTTTACAGAATCGGTAAAATTACCGATTCGGTAAATTTACCGATTCTGTAAAATACCGAATCGGTATTTTTACCAATTCGGTAAATTTCAGATGTAGTTGGGACTCTTCAGAGTCCCAAAGGCCCTACAAATTCGGTATTTTAACACCCAATCCAATTGGGTGTTAAGATACCGAATTCAGGTGTGCATGCACACCTAGCCATGTGACAGACAGACATGCCCTTAGGGCATGTCTGTGTGCCACATGGCGCACATGCCTATTTTCGGGGTGCCAGAGGGTGTCAAAGTGACACCCCCTGCACCCTTGCTAAAATCGGTATTTACCGATTCTGTAATTACAGAATCGGTATTGCCCATTGATTCCTATGGGCTTCACAGCCCATAGGAATCAATAGGAAATACCGATTCGGTATTTCCAGATTCGGTAAATACCGAATCTTAAAGATTCGGTATTTACACATCTGGAAATACCTACATCTCCCCCCTTCTAATTTACCACTTCTTAAATACCGAATCGGTAAAATTCAGTATTTAAGAAGTGGTAAATAAGAATTACCTACATCGGGCCCATAGTCATTTCTTACTGTTTCCAAACAACAGTAAAATATTATAATGCTCCCCTTGCCTTGGAAAAAGACTACCATGGTGAGAGGAGCATTATTTTTTTTCTTTACAAAAAGAAAATCCCATTTTGGGAGTTCCTTTTAAAAAATGACTCTTTTCTACAGGGCTGGGTCCTTCTGTCACAGCCCCATAGCACATGGTAATATACATTGCCAGGAACAGCTGTACACTATTTTATAAATGACCACATGTTAGGTAGTCATTTATAAAGTAGGAGGGCGGTCCCCCTAGCATGGTGACGGAGTAACTTACTCTGTCCTAATGACGGAGTAACTTACTCTGTCCTAATGGAGGAATGGAGGTCCGTTTGTATATAAATCACTCCTTAAGGGAGTGAATAATATGTCGCAATGGAGATGGCGTATACATACCAGCAACATGAACATCTGCCAGCCTGATTTAAATGCAGGCGGGCCTTCAATTTGGCCACGACAAAGACTACTCTGTCTCCGACATGGCCAAACAACTCCGACGGCCCGGGGGAGCAGGGGCCGTCGGAGAAATGGCTACTTGTCCACCCACCCAAAATAAATGGGCAGATATGTAGTCATTGTTTATTTATTTTCTGTTCCTTACCACCAGGTAAACCTCAATCAATCAATCAATCATAACATTTGTATAGCGCACTACTCACCCGGAAGGGTCTCAAGGCGCTTGGGGGAAAGTGTCCGCTATTGTTCGAACAGCCAGGTCTTGAGTTGTCTCCTGAAGGCGAGATGGTCCTGGGTCAGCCGGAGGTGGATGGGGAGGGAGTTCCATGTCATGGCAGTAAGGGATACTACAAAAAACTATAATGCTCTCCCCACCAAGGGAGAAAACTCTCATGGCGAGGAAGGCATTATATGTTTTCTTTACAAGAAGAAAATCTCATTTTGTAAAGAAAAAAATACCCTGTGCTACGGGGCTACATCCTGCTGTCATAGCCTGTAGCACATAGCTGTGTGATCGTTTTGACTGTGATCCAGTTGGTCCTATCATATGTAATCATTTCCCTTGTAAATATTATCTTGTGCCAGTTGGCTTCATGTACACCTAGATGAAGGGCTCAACAAATACCCACCTCTCTTCCCGGACGACACATTAGTCCAGATTTATTCACCAAACATCTGGAATATGTGCCCCCTTTTAGTCCTTATACTTCTCATCACCACCGCTTTCCTAGTAACACCCGTCTCATATCCCCCCCGCACTCCTTCTCCTTATTTTCCCAACATGGCCACCACTCGAGTTAAGGGTGAAATTAACTGCTACAAAATCATTTATCCCCCCGGCCAGACTAAAGCTTCAGTAAAACGATTGAAGCATAACACTATTGAACGTTTCCCTGATTCCCTTTTTGTTGACCAATTTTACAACGGTCGTTTTGGGAGGCGTAAAAAACGACACCCCCTCTTGGTCCACCAGCTTATATAATTTCCTTAACGTCACCTCCACCTCTATCCCTCATGGGGAACAACTAAAGATTTCCCCTGACTCTCCATCTAGCTTCACCCATTACTCCCTTTCTCCTCCCCTGAACCCCCTACACTCCAATAGGCTGCACCCTCGGGGGGCACAGGTCAGCCCTCTTCCCTCCCCTCCCTTGTGCCTTCCTCTCCCTTTCCTCCCACTTCACAGTATGCCCCCCCTTCATCACATCAGCCTTACCACTAGCTAATACGCTCCTCCTCTAATCTGCACCGTCCCGGTACTCCAATCTCATCTCCCCCCCTATTCCTACCTGCTACTCCCTTTTTTAGTCCACCCCTCCGCCAACCTCCTCCCCCAGCTAACTTTCCTTATGCCCCCCTCATTCCTCCCTCTCCCCCTCTTCTCTACCCCCTCCTCCCCTCGCTTCTTACCCCGATTTCTTCACAATCCCATTGCAACACTCGCCTTCCCCCCACTCCACCAGCAATGCTGTGCTGCCCTCTTCCCCCCTGGTAATCCTTTCCATCTCCCTCCATTGAGCCCAGCAGAACCATTTCCTTTCTTCAACTTCCCCTTCTCCCAACCCCCCTCACTCTGCCAGAAGCCGGTTCCCTCACAGCCACCTCTCCTACCCAACAGGACCTCTCCAACCACCTCCCCTCTTTTCCTCCCAAACCTCCTACACTCCTATGACACATCACAGTCCTCCCCTCTTCTTCTCCTTCTTCCCCACCGCCTTGATCCGCACCCATCTCCCCCTAAATATGTCCTTAATTCCTTTCCTTCGTGCAACGCCAACAAAGACAACTCTCCCTTCACCTCTGATACACCAACCCCTGCTCTCAACCTCCACCTTTCCCCACCTGTGAACCCTATACCCCAACTCTTCTCCTGTCCCCCCACATCTCCCTGCCTTCCACCACCTATTTCACCCCTTCCTTTTGCCATTGAGACACCCAACCTTCCGTGCTCTGCCCTACTCTCTCTTGAAAATAAGCTATGCTCTCTTATCACCTCCATCTCCCAGCTTGTAGCTTCCATTTCACTTTCAAGCTCTAAGATTTCAACTTTCCCGTTCACCTCAACTCCTTTGGAAAACTCTCACCTTCCCACGAGATGCGCCTCGCCCCCTCACGCCATCATAGCCAAGCATAACCTGTCGTCTGCAAACATTGTTCACTCACACAAGCCCTTGAACACCACCCTTCTTCAACCTGCATCTCCGAGTAATCCAACTATCTACACTATTCCGACCATCTCCTCTGTCAAACCATGCATCCACCTAAACCCTCCCGTGCACCCCCGAATAGGTATAATATCCCTATCACCCTTCTTAGCCCAAGTGCCCCATCTCCAAAATAGTCTCGACAGAGCTGTGCTGTCTGCTCCACAACTGCAGATCTGCAATAAAACACAAACTCGAAATCTCTGATACCATCACCCTTCACAATATTGACCTGTTCTTCCTAACAGAGATCTGGTTCAACGATACCTCTCACTCTATGTTTGATCTCCTATTACCCACAGGCTATTCTATTTTCAGGAATGAGAGACCTATCAAAGTTGAGGGAGGTGTTGCAGTTATCTTTAGAAACTCCCTTCAACTTAAGGCTTTTCCCATCAGCACCTTCCGCACTTTTGAATGTCTATCTCTTGAACTTCAACTACACCACCGCTCACCCCTTAGATTCCATGTCATATACCGCCCACCTGGCAGCGGCCCTTCTTTTATGGAGGAACTCACTGACTTCATCAGCGACCAATATGCGCAAAGTGACAATCAGACCTTCGTGGGTGACTTCAATCTCCACTGGGGCTCCCTGCAAGACTCTTCCGCAAACTTGCTGGCAACCTTCCTCTCTACAAACGATCTTATCCAACACTGCACAGAATCAACACACTCTAAGGGCTCAATCCTGGTCGTTGTTATTTCTAAAGCAGGCATGCTTTCTATCGCTACCCCTATTCATGTAGACTGGTCTGACCACCTCCCCATTCCATCCTCTCTTCACTTAGCACACTCTATAACTCTTGGCCAACCTAAGAGGGCTACCTCCTGGTTCAGTGACACTAAAAATATTGACACCGTTTCCCTCTGTGAATCAGCTTTTCTGTCACTTCCAAGGCTAGACCTGAACCTAGATGTTGACGATCTCACCTCCCAATGCCTCTCAGTCCTTGCAGTCGAAATCAATAGCGTCGCTCCTCTCCAAAGCAAAAAGAAAAGGCCCATTCCCTCAGCACCTTGTTTCATCAAATCCCTATATGAAGAAAGGCAGCACCTAAGACTCCTGGAGAAACAATGGAGGCAAGCACCCTCCACCAACAATTTGGTCACGCTTCGTTCAGCAAGATTCAAGTACCACAAGCACATCTTCCTTGGGAAAGCATCACACTTCAGAACCCTCTTTGAGTCAGCCAAAAATAGACCCAAAAAACTATTTGATCTCATCAAGAATACTAACTGCTCTCCCCAACCTCCAAGTTGGAGGATTCTACAAAGAAAGCTGCGGATTTCGCTGTATTCTTTGACGAAAAAGTGAAATCACTTGTGGATCAGGTCGCTCATCCTACCCCTCCAGAGGAGCGCAAATCACTAGCCATTTTCCAGAACTTTGACCCCCTCTCTGAAGATGTCCTCTTCAAGTGCATCCTCGAAACAAAGCCCTCCAACCATTCTCTTGACCCCCATCCCTAGTGCCATTGCCATTGACTTCTATACCCATTCTCTTCCCTATTGGACCACTATGGTCAACCTCTCCCTCTGTCAAGGCTCCCTTCCTATTCCCTTCAAAACTGGGCAGGTCACCCCTTTGCTTAAAAAACCCACTGCTGATGCGAATGACCTCAACAACTTCCGCCCCATCACTAACCACCCTTTCTTGCGAAGATCACAGAAAGATATGTTGCGAAACAACTCTCTCGTCATATCAAGGACAATGATCTTCTTGACAATTTTCAGTCCGGCTTCATCCAAAACTGCAGCACTGAAACAGCCCTGCTGCAAGTGATTGATGACGCGCTGCGGATACTCGATTTGGGGGGGTCTTGTCTTCTAATTCTCCTTGACCTTTCGGCAGCCTTTGACACTGTCAATCACAACACCCTCCTCAACACTCTTCAACAGTGAATGGGCATGGAGGGCACTGTGCTTAAATGGTTTGCTTCCTTCCTCTCTGATAGATCCCAAATGATCAAAATAGCGGACAGTCTTTCATCTCCTTTGGCGGAGGGTCAAGGTTTTCCTCAAGGCTCTATACTTGCACCCACATTGTTCAATCTCTATTTGGAACCACTGGGAAATCTCCTCAGTAAATCTGGGGTCCACTATCATCTCTACGCAGACGACACTCAAATCTACCTCAAGGTTGCCTCCACTCATGATCTCTCCGTCCTAAGCTCTACTTTGGACTCCATTCAAAAATGGATGTCAACACATCAACTGATTCTGAATCCCTCCAAAACTGAATTCCTCCGCCTCTCCTGCTCACTTTCTCCTCCCCGGTTCAATCATGGATGGACCAGATGAATCTACTGAACACAAAACCCATCATTGTCGACAGCACAAAATCCCTTGGTGTCATACTCGACACAAAACTCAATCTACTCTGCCACATTAATTCAATTGCAAAGTCTGCTCGATACCAACTGCCCCTTCTTTGGGGGATTAGTCGCTTCTTCCCGGAGCATGACCTTAAAACCCTGGTCCAATCGCTGGTCCTCTCCAGACTGGACTACTGCAATTCTCTTCTTACTGGCCTCCCCAAATCTCACCTGTCCCCCCTTAAGTCTGTTCTCCATTCAGCAGCTCGTTTCGTTTCAGTGCCGGGACACCCCCGTTGGGGGTAGCTGTTCGCGCTCTATAAATGACTAAATAAAATAATAATAATAAATAATTTATGGGGCCAAAAGAAGCGACCACATCACACCCATGTTATCCACCCTCCGCTGGCTTCCCATCGAGGCAAGATCTATCTACAAGACTGCCTGCATTACCCACAAAGCCTTGCACTCCTCCTCTCCTCGCTACCTGGCGAATAAACTGAAACTCTCTGGAGGCTCTATACCATCACGAAATGTGGAAAATCTACTGCTTGAACCTCCCACTTTCAAGAAGGAAAGCTCGATGGCCCAATCCCTTTCAGGCAGCGCAGTGAGAATCTGGAACTCACTTTCGCCTGAGCTCCGGACCACCACCTCCTCCCAGGCCTTCAAAACTGACCTCAAAGTTCTCCTCCTTCAAAGACACTTCCAAACTTAATTTACTCCCTCTCTATTACCTGAAGGAAGACCTTCAATTATAGAAAACTCTACTTTACATGACTATGGAAGTGCCTTCCCAGTGAGTTCTTGTGGTTTGAGAGTCTGCCATTTATTGCAGTATTATCCTTCTACCTGTGTTTGGTACTCGTTTGTAACATGCACACGTCACTTTTCTCTTGTCACACACTGTTTGCTACCTCTTACATTTTGTTTGCTTTCGATACCTGCACAAGTGCCACCATTGCCTACGTAACGTTTGTTCTTGTGTTTGAGTGTCTTCCATATATTGCAGTATTATACCTCTATGTTTACTTTGTACACTTTTGTAACCTGCACACATGTCACTTTTAACATCCTGTAATGCACTGTTTGCTACCTCTTGTATTTTGTTGGCACACGATTGTCACTTTTGCCTCATGTAATGTAACGTTTGCTTTTGTAATTTGTTCACTTGTAATGTTCTCATGTATCAGTTCTGTTCCTATTGTGAAGCGCTCTGACACCTTCGGGTAAAGTCTGCGCTATATAAAAACGCATAAATAAATAAATAAATTACACTGTGATGACCGCAACTGCCAATGCTTTTATAAATGATTGTCTGTGTGGTGGTCATTTATAAATTAGGCAGGAAGACCCTCTGTCAATTTACTCCATCCCCATGGCAAGAAGGCGGACCATCCAGCTGTATATAAGTCACCCCTAAATACTCCAGGATGTGATTGACAAAGTCTCAAGCCAATGGCTGAAGGTTCCAGAGAAAATGAACCAAGGGTCTATTCCTCAATGAAGCTCCACCCAAAGGCATCCTGCTGTTCCAAAGTAATTTGGTATCTTGGTATGGTCTTGTATGCCATTAGGGTCCATATCTATCATCTAGACACTAAAACTGCCCGCAAATTGTGACCAGTATTTTTGCAGCTAGTATAGAATTTTGCAGACCACCCTATTTACTAACTGGTCAGTTAATACAATAAAAAATCAGAGTGTGCCGCCATCAGACCCACCTAATTTTCATTCATTCATTAGGTCGGTAATAAATTGTGATTCACTTCTACTGGATATAATCAGGAGAATGTTGATCTCCATGAGTCAGCAGACCACAATGTTTGTGACTGCATTGAAATGAAGAAACTTTTTTTAAAGCAGCCTGATTTCCCCCCGAAAAAAATGAGTCTGCTTTTTTTTTGTAAAGAGTTTTTTTGTTTAATTTTCTCTGAGAGTCAGCAGTGGTCCATAGAACCACCCTCTACTCCCTCAGAAACTTTTTTCATCCTTTCATTATTGGACATGCGTTACCAACTAGTCTAGGGGGCCTGTAACATTTCAATGGCTTGTGATCAGAACTAAGGGGTACATAATTGGTATTTGGAAGGGAAATCAAAACCACGTCCCTTCCAAAAAACCGTATCGGTATTCAGTCACATCCCTTTTTTAGGCACTGTTAAAGTTTACCGAATCCTATAAGAGGAAAAAACAAATTTGCTGTTGCAAACTCTGTTTAGTCACACCTCTGCTCAAATATTCCTCCAGGGATATTATAGATATTGCTTCTTTTTATTTTGAAATGTATGAAAATTAATCAGTGTCTGGAATACATTGCACTCTGGACAAACACAGCCTGCATATCTCCAAAAATATACATTAGAAGTGTTCTTGTAATTAATTATTCGTTGGGGTTGGCCATTTTTTTTAATTCACACTTGAACTTTGGTGAAGTTGTCAAACTTTGTCCAGTTTGTCAAATAAGCAGCGATTAACAACTTCGCCCAACTCCTGCAGCCTATTTTTAGTGAGAAGAGTTTAGAAGATTCAGAAGCTAAACAATATGGAGAGATTTGTGGAGGGAAAAATAGCATGACGCTACTACACGTCTCTAAGGCATTTTAAACTTTGCCCGCCTAGAAACACATGAAGTAAGGAAGCTGGAGCATAAGGAAAAGCAATCAAAAACTGAAGAGGGGGCTACGGAAAAAGAAACACGAAACGAGCTCTACTCTATTTGCAGTGAGAGCTGCATTAGCGTGACGTTTGATTTATGTGTTATTTAAGTTATGACTTCAGAAAGATGAGATATGCTTACGCTAGCAGCTCGTCTGGTCTCATATAATTCACAGTGGCATTAACATTATGGATTTGCTAACGTGAAATAAAGCGGTGTTAGTTTTAGCATTACCCCTGCTCTCAAAGACATATACAATATCCTGTGTTTTATGATGACGAACTTCACATCAGATACATTGGTGTTAACATTACAGCTACCCTGCTGGTTGATGAATATGGGCAGACTCAACATTCTAACATGATGCTTTGGGTTAGTATGTCTTTAAATGTATGTGTCAGTCAGGAGGAGTGCCTTATTCAACTCTTATTTTTACTATACAGACGGAACTGTACACATTTTATCGATCTCGGAAAGATGATATGCGGAGTTGGTCAAGCCATGCTTCATATTGGTAACCCAGCGAGCTTTAGGGGGGAAACGGCCTCTACAACGAAGCCGTTTCCACGAAAACCTTTACCACGCATGCATTACAACGCATGCGTGGTAACAACGAGAGGATTTACCACGCATATCTTTACTACGAAATACGTAGTAAAGGTATGTGTGGTAAATAAAAAAAAAGGGGGGTTTGGGGGTGGTCTCCCCCCAAAAACGGAAAAAATCGAGGGATAAAAAAAGGGGGGTTGGGGGGGCTTCCACCCCAAAAATAAATAAATACCTGAAGTGACGACATGCGATCAGCGTCGTAAAAGAGGAAACGGTATTAAACTTCCGCTTCCTCTTTAGGACGTACGGCCGACGTAACCGACGTAACAAAGAAGATGGACAGGAGACGATTTGAAAAGGTAAGGGAAAATTATTATTTATTTTTTTAAAATAAGGGTTAATGGCAGGGGTAATGAAAAGGAGTTGAGGCTGGGGACGTGAAAGAGGACAGGTGTAACCTTTAACAAGAATATGCCCTCACCATGCATAAATTAACAACGAAAAACGTTGTTAATCTATGCGTGGTAAAGGAATATTAGTGATAAAGGTTATGCGTAGAAAACGAATTCCGTTGTAACGCATGCGTGGTAAAGGCATGCGTTGCAACGGAATTCGTTGTAACGTCATATATTCGCTTTAGGGCGGTGCTTAAGCCACTGAGCTATATTGCCCGTGAGACGTGCCAAGTGTTGTAGTATTGTGTAATTCTTTTACAAATTGATCATTTGATATGACAATGTTACTTTCTATTTTGCTAATTATTCTCTAACATAATGAATATAAAATAGCGCTTTGAAGAGGTTTCATAGGCCAACACATAGGGGCATATTTAAAATGAAATGGCGCAGGGCGGATCCGCGAGCAATTTTGCTGCGCAGAGCTGCGGCATTAAAAAACGCAGGAATGTGCCATATTTACAGGAATACAGCGCATGCATGTGCTCTACCCTGCGCCAGAGTTAAAACAGTGCCATGGTGCGTCTGAGTGGCAGGAATGATCGTTTTTGTGCAGGAAGGCACACCTTCCTGCACAAAAACAATCATGAATGGTGTTTCGCTCCTGCAGCACGAATAGAAAGAGCAAAAAAAGATGTGCCACGTTAACGCCTCCCCTTGGCTTGGCCTCAGATTTACCTATCCTTGTAAATCTGGTACAGTGTCAAAAGGTCTTGATTGTTGCGTGGGAACACCCACAGCAAACACCCATGACACGCCCCTTTAACGCAGATTACTGTGTGTAAGAAGGCCATAATTACAAGGCTGTGTAAAGCCACGTAATGTGGCTTTGCTTGACCTTGTAAATATAGGCCAGCACATAGCGCTATCGGAGCGTCAATAGAATTGACGGTCTGGTGGTTTTAGGGGCTAGTAAATATGCACCATAGTGTCACAAAAGCAAGGATAGTTTGAAAATCGCCATGAGCAAAGAATGACTGGAGATTCACAAACGTCTGAGCAGCCTGCCCCTCCCTTAACCCCTTGCTGCTTATGACGGAACCACGCCGCCATGAACCACGGGCGGCGTGTGCTCATGATGGCATGGTTCCCCGCCTGTGCGGGCGAATTATTGAGCAGGCGGGCCGTGACGGAACCACGCCGTCATGAGCACACGCTGCCTGTGGCTCATGATGGCGTGGTTCCATCACGAGCATCGCAGCGCCGCGCTCACCCCCACACCCCAGAGCCGCGGTGGACTTCGCGCCGTGGCCAAGGGGTTAATGACCAGAGTTGGGTTAAGTAACCTATTGAATGCTCTGGTTACTTAGGCGTATTCTCATTACTGTGGCGTCTGTCATCTTGTCACAACTTGACGTGATACAGACCTTCACAAGACCGGCAGCACTGTTGATCTCTCCGCTCTGCTCTGTAGGAGGGTTGAAGTAAGCAAAGGGGCTGGACGGGCAAAAGAGCGCTGTGTACAGAGACATTTTAAGTCAGGGCACAGTGGGCTCTGGCCCAAGGCTACAGTCCTTGGAGGGAGAAGGGTGGCTAATAGAGCCAGCTCTGTTCTGTAGAGAGTCTTGCCCCGTTGACTTTGAATAATTCTTAAACAGATTGTTTTAAATACTGTTTTCCTTTAATTTATTTTTAATGTGGGTGATGTTTGAGAGTTTATTACAGACATTTTGCAGAGAAATGTTGTGTTTATGTTTCATGTAACATCCATAAAAAAAAGTTTCTATTCGATCAAAACAGGACCTCACATATGATAAATTATTTGCAGTAATATTAGTGAGTTGCTGCTGTGTTATAATATTGAAAACATATCTCACTATACCTGAATATTAGATGTAAACACATTTAGAATTTGGACCACCATCGTCCTCCAAACTCTGCTGCACCATCAACATCAACTGCTCCTTTGAGTCTGCCACCTTCCCTGAAGACTGGAAATACACAGCGATCAAGCCCCTGCTTAAAAAAAAACATAGTGCTGACCCGACGGACCTCAAGAATCAGAGACCCATCTCTCTGCTCCCCTTCCCAGCCAAAGTTATTGAGAAGGCCATCAAAGCCCAACTCACCCTGGACCCCTCCCAATCAGGCTTCAGAAGCAACCACATCACCGAGACTGCTCTCCGCGCCGCAACAAACGACATCCACACTCTCCTTGACCAATGGCAAGACCACACTCCTCATCCTCCTGGATATCTCTGCCGTCTGCCACACTGTCTCCCACCGCACCCTCTGCACAAGACTCCATGACGCCGGGATCCACGGCAAAGCCTTTGAGTGGATCCTCTCCTCCCTCCTCGGCCGCACCCAGAAATTCAAGCTCCCACCGTTCTCCTCAGAACCTTTAGAAATCAGCTGCAGAGTTCCTCAGGGCTCCACTATGAGCCCCACCCTCTTAAACATCTATATGGCTCCGCTTGCAGCCATCAGCAGAAACCACGGACTCAACATTGTTTCTGATGCCAAAAACATACAGTTGATTCTCTCCCTCACCGACAAACCTACAGGTGCTGAGAACAACTTCCTGCCTGGATGAAGGCAGTCGCTGCCTGGATGGAGTACAGCTGCCTCAAACGCAACTCTGATAAAACTAAAGACCTCATCCTGGGCACCACCCTGTTGGTCCAGGGCAACTCTTTGTGGCCCACAGCGCTCGGAACGCCCCCATTCCCACTGACCACGCACGCAACCTCTACATTATCCTCGAATCCTCACTCTCAATGAACCGCCAAATCAACACGTCTCATCCTTCTGCTTCCACACGCTCTGCCTGCTTCAGAAGATTTTCAAGTGGCTCCCCTCCAAGTCCAGGAGAGCGGTCACCCAGGCGCTCAACAGCAGCAAGCTCGACTACAGCAATGCACTCTATGCTGGTGCCACCCAAAAACTCCAAAAGAAAATGCAGGGCATCCAGAATGCCTCCGCGACCAAAACCACATCTCCGGTCATCTGAGAAACCTTCGCTGGCTCCCTATCAATAAAAGAATCACCTTCAAGCTCCCCATGCATGCCTACAAAACCCTCCACAATACTGGACCTGCACACCTCAACCACCACCTCTCCTTCTACACACCCACCAGACATCTCTGCTCTGCCCAACTGGCCCTGGAAACTAACCCACAGATCCGCAAGACCTCTGCCAGGGGAAGATCCTTCTCCTGCCTCGCTGCGAAGACCTGGAACCCGCTACCTCCACATCTCAGGCAATCACCTTCACTGCCTTGTTCCAGGAAGGACTTCAACACCTGGGTCTTTGACTGAACTGCAGAACACCCCCACCCCTGCGCCTTTTGACCCTAACAGGTGATTAGGTACACTCTATAAGAATCCCTGATTCACTGATTGACAAAGTGTGCCTGTGCACTGTCAGTGACCTGGTCAACGAAGGCAAGAAAGAGCTGAAATTGGAACAAAAATTCAAAGAGGTTCAAGAGGTGGGCCCACGAAATGCATTTGGCCCAGGGGCCCCAAAATCCTTAAAACTCCCCTGGCTGTGTAAGGCTGGTAAAGAGAGGGAAGAGAGTGAGTGGTGAAGGAGGGGCAGCAGGGAGGGTTTTCTGTCAAAGGTTCTACAGCCCAAATGTCTTGGTCTGCGCCAAATAAATAAATTAATAAAAGTTTCCTTCTTGCAGTGCCTTTCCCCGACAATCTGTAAATCATGTTCAGTGGTTTTTGACAGCAGAGACTGAGCTCGTCATAACCGCCGCAATGCTCGTACGCGGGGATAATTCCCCTGCTGTGCTGAACGTTCTGTGGAAACGGGTGTGGCCGTGACGAGCTCAGCTCATCATGAGCACAGCGCCACTGTGCTGCGTGACGAGCTGAGCTCGTCACGAACACCGGGGCGCTGTGCGCGCCCCCCTGCCCCCAGCACAGCGGGGGAATTACCCCCACGGCGAAGGGGATAAAGCTGCTTGCGCCAAGACGTCCACAACCACAGCAGTGAGCTCAAGTTGAATAACAAAACGTCATTGATTAATTCATTTTGAACATTTTATTCATACGCACACACAGTGCATGGTTCCTGGGGCCCAGCAGAAAGCACCTTTGAGCCATAATCCGAAACAGAAGCTCCTTCAGTTTCCACCTGTATCACAGGATGCAAACCATGGAGGAATCCCAGGTAGCTGCAATACATGTTTCAGTTTTATTTAAAATATTTATAGTTGTGTATATATAGATTGAATTTTTAGATTGCCTCCTTAGACTGTAACTATGTGTTCAGGTGCAAATACACATAAAGGTGATGGGGCCCCAAGATTAACCATAAAACCAATTCTGCAATTGAGAGGGGTTCTTTGATTGGGTATCAGATGGGTCCTCTACTTTTGTTCGGGTATTTATTTAAATGCTCAATTTTTAACTTTTTTTAAAAATGAATATTGAATATGTTAATTGAGGGGGCATCCTGTTGTGGATGAGCAGGGAATTTCAGATCCTGGGACCATTTCCAGATAAGAATCTATATTTTTTTTTATCAGGATGATCAGGAGGAGATTAGTACTGCTACTGACCGGACCCAGTAGGCAGCACAAACACTGTGAGAGAGGCAGAGATGAATTAACCAAAGCCTGAAGTCTTTCCCTGACCAGAATAACAGGATTTGACTCCTGTGCATGAAGTTGCCAAACTAGGAACCTTATATTTATTTTCTCTTAGAAACAGTCGTAATATTTTCTTCCCTATCAGCCATCCCTTCTGCTTCCAGATATCTCTTATTTCATCTAATGAGGTTCCTACTACCACAAGGTTACAACCGATGGTCCCTGTGTTCACAATCATTCATGCATTAATCACACACTGTTTCACCCTGTATTACTAAAGACAGGGAGTGCTGATAATTGAATGATTTGTGGATTTAGTTTATCTAGACTACCAAAATGTTGATGCCTTTTTTCAGCTTGAGTTTACAAATGTGCTTTTATTATTATAGAAGTATATTATCTGTGTGATTGTATAATAATGGGAAAAGTGTATTTTATCTCTGAGAAAAGTGACGTATGGAATTATTGAATTAATCTCAGCCTCAAGTAATTATTCTGGACCACATTACGAGCCAAAGATTTTTGTTCACTCTACCACTTTAGACATGGAATAACCTTATGCAAATTAGCCTTGGGCTTCCTCCAATAGAAACAGTCAAGACAGAACTGTTATGTCAAGTCCTCTCTAAATTGGTTTAGGATTGTTAGGCCTCATCAATGAGTACAATGGCATGGTGCCCACATCTGGGCATACCTGTCACACTTAGGGCAGCCCTCTGAGAAAAAGAAAAAGCGAACGGTGGAATGGATGAATTGATCTCAGACATTGGTACTTACCCTGGGTCACATTCCAAATCACCATTTTGTGTTCTCTTCATCACAGGCATCGATCCAGAACTCACTTTGCCATGGCACTCAAGCTGCACCTCTTTGAGGAAGTCCAACACATCTGAAGCTAGTCTGGGATACTTGTGTCCCCGTTTAAAGGCACCATTGCCATGTTTTTCAGGCATAACTCTGGGGGGTGGGACAGGGCTGATTTGCATATAGTTGTTCATTGGCTGTGATAGCACAGACACGCTAAGCTGGGATGGACTGGAGGTGGATGAGAGTACATCCCATTGGCTAAGATTAATGCAAGAATTCCACCCATCACTTTTTGTGCTGTCTCAGTGAGTTTCCCTAAGTTATAGGGTTATGTCCGGTGTGGACCAGGAGTCAACCGGCTCTTCACTGATGAAGGCCCAACAAGCTTGAAATGGCCAGGTCTGCTCGCACTCCCAATTAGAGGCGATGCCACATACTGGTTCGGGGTGGACTTTGCCTTTGTGGTGGGGCTAAGCCTGATTTGTATATAATTGGCACCTGTCTGTAATGGCATAGACGAGCTAAAACACATTTTACTGGAATGTGGCCTCTAATAATCAACACTTAAATGAATTCAGGTATTCCAGCTCCCAAGTTCTGTGCTGTATAAGTGAGTGTCACTAAGTTGGAGGGCGCACAGGTGCAGTAGCTTAGAAGTAGAGGCATGGGCCAGAGTGCAAGGAAGGAAAGGTGCCTCCGGCTGCTGTTTGAATGATTAAATACAGCAATAATCAGGGTTTTCTTGGGCCCCTCAGATCTCTGGACCTTGGTGTCACTGCACCTGCTGTACCAATGGAATCTACGCGCCTGCCCGGATGGGGTCTAGAACTCACAGTATGTAGGACTGTTGCGTATTGACCACTAACCTGGATTCTTCAATGTTGTTCCAGTCCTGTGCTCTTTGTTTTCAAGTCCCCCCTCTTTGTTAGGAACACAGTGGCGAGGAAATGCAGAAGGGGGAAAAGGGAAAGGGACAAGACAGGAGAGAGTCAAGAAACTCCCCCAAGATGGCCAATCACAAGTGGGAACATATTCACTTTAATCTAGGGGTTGGTTGTGCCTTGCATTGTGTGCTGCACAGCGTTATGCAATGCACCAGAATAAAGGAGAAACACCATTACCTCAACCAACTAAACACACATCAACCTGTATAATTATCACAAAGTCAGCAATATAACTAACTTTGAGACTTCCTGTTTTGTTCAGAGCATTGGGGTGTATGTCGTGGCTCAGAAGGCACTGCCTTCAGGAGCATTCCTAAGCCTAATGGAGGAACAGAAGTTACAGTAAGAAGCTTTGCTGTGCAATGAATCCTAACACCAAGAATTGATGAATTGAACATAGGTCTGGCTGTGGCTTTATTAGTCAGCCATGCCAAGATGGCCACGGATATCACAACATCCCACGAGATCTGTAACACGCAGTCATGTTCCCGGGAGATCCGCAGGACAGACCATCTGACCATCAGGGCTGATATAGACAAGAGACGTCTGGGTCTGAGCTGGTGTATGCATGCCTGAGACCCCAGGGTTAAAAAAGGAAAAGAGTATGCAGTTCCTCAGGGTGGAGAGCAAGAGAGAGAGAGAAGGAAACAGAGAGAGGAGGAAAACAAGAGGAAAAGGATTCCTCTTGTCGGAACTAGGGTCCTCACACACCCAGCAAGCTAGGTGTCATGCTTCATCATATGGACCTGCTCCTCGTCGGGTCGGGGCTGCAATACCCGATGGGCACCCATAAAAGGGCTCTTTGGCGGAGATCTGTTGTTCCTGGCTGTATGGTGTAGTGCGTGTGAGGGGCCAAGTGGTGTAGATGTGAGTGAGTGAGCCCCAGGGTTGGTATCATTCTTGGGTGTCTGGTCCTAGGTAGGAGCTTGAGAGGCGGACCCCTGGATTATTGGGGCTGCTACAGTTCTCGAGACAGCGGAACACAATACAGAAAGGTCACAGCAAAGACTCAAACAGCACCTCGCTAATGAGCCCAGCATGGTTGTTTGTGTTCTGTTCAGAGGTGACATGGCTTGGCAGTTCAAACTCAGCTCTTCCTTCTGGGTAACAGGGCATATCCTGATTTGTATAGGATTGGCCCCTATCTGTAAATAGGGAGACGGGGACAAAAAGGATTAGCTGCAATGGTGCTAAGCAGCAGCAGTCTGTGCAGGTAAGCACTGTGGGGTGGGGGGGATGTCAACAGACGATGGAATAGGAATTTTTTTATTTATTTAATTTTCCCTATTCCGTTGTCTGTCAACTTCCCCCCCTCCCGCCCTGCCCCAACCCCACCCGTTTACCTACATGGACCGCCGCTTGGGCCAAGAGTAATTACCAGTGGCTGAGAATAATTCTAGAATTCAACCCATCACTTTGGGGCATATTATCAAGGAACGGCGTTAAAAGTATCGCCGCATTAGCGGCAAGAAACTGCAGCTAATGCGGCGATAATGGACTTGATAATATACACTTGAGAATTCCAGTAGAAGCTCATGCTCTGGTGTTAACATAGGTTTCTATTGGAATTCTCGACTGCATATTATCGAGCCCATTATCGCAGTTTTAGCGGCAGTTTCCTGCCGCTAAAGCGGCGATAATTTTAACGCTGTTCCTCGATATTATGCCCCTCTGTTTGGCGTCTGTGTCTTTCTCTCGCTTTATTTGGGTTTATGACATCACCTACTCCAAAATGCACTGCTAGTTTGTGATGCTTGTCTCATTTTTTTACCAATTGAGGTTACAACTGCATCACAGTGGCGACCTGCAATAATTCATTTCCTACCATTTGACTGATTATTGATTTTCTGAAGCAATTTTCTGAGGTATTCTCTCCAAGGCTTATGATATGGACCTAATCATACATCAAAACACTCTACTGCCTACCTTACCCTGCTTTATTGTGAGCCCAAGGAAGCATCTGAGCTAAATAAGCTTATGTTAAGAATAATGAAAATAGACCCAGTCACTGTTTCCTGCTTCTTCTGGGGACGCCCTACGTGAGTAATGACCAGCAGCTAGGCTGAAGACATATATTGATCTAGGGTCATATTTCAGAAAATTCCTTGGTGGCACCATAGGCCTTTATTCCCACTTATTGTGTCGCTGAGATACTTGGGCGTTTCAGAAGGCCCTCAGATGCATGTGCAGCTCATTCTATAATACAGATTGCACCGTTGCACATTGTACGCTAGTGTGGCCACAATGGACCGTTTCATCATTTGCATGGGGACGCGGTGATGGAGCACTTTGACTTTGCATGTGCGCTGTATTACAGATGCTGGCATAGAGGCAAAGAAGCTGTTTGGAGGTGCAATGATTGTTAGTGCCCCCCACGCCCCTCCGGAGAGTGACTCTAGGGAGCTGTGCACTTGTGTCAGAGGCACCCCCATGCATCTCCCTGCAGGAGGGAGCATTACTGCACTGCACCCGCCTTCAAGGGGCGGTGCATTTCCCTCTCTTCAAACAGAGGCCGGTCCACCTCCAGTGAAAGACAGGGCCGCGGTTTCAAACAACGTCTATCACTAATGCGTTCTTATGACCTTGTTGGAACTTTCAGTTACAATGGGTGCAAAGCCTTGGTCTGCATTGGGTGCCTGCACCTAAAGTTGGCTGTGACGCAAACAGGGACAGTGCGCTTGATTCGGGCCCTGGATGCTAAATGGAAATCTGACCAGGTCAATGCAGCACTTGGGCCAATACTCAGAAATGTTACATTTTCTCTAACTGGGTGATTGGCTACACTACCAAGGATTGTTTGTGAACACATATACTAAATACACCTAGAGTAAAAAACAATGGCCTCCAAAATATCTGTCCTACATAACTATCTTCCAACCAAAACTTCAACTTGATAAATTGCTCAAATCCAGCCAAATTCACTCTCCACATTTACTATTCTGACTCAGGACCTAGTACAGTAGGGAGCGAGTGCTGGGTAGTGGGTTGTAAAGTACGTATTATATTTATGTGTATAGGGATGTGCATGGGGTTACATAAGGATATGTTTATGCATGACTTCAATATGGGCAAAAACACTTATCGCACACTGCTCCCTCCATTTATACTTGTCTACCCAACACACATAGGACATTTAAAGACAAAGAATGATACTGGGACATTTCAAAAGTAATTCATATCCAAAATGTGTTCAAGAAAGGGCCAACACGTTTCACGATAATCAGGGCTTCTTCAGGGCCAACAACATTACACACAAGTCACCATAAGACAAAGTCAAACACAAAAAACAAACAAGAGCTTCAGTGCGCACTGCAATTACGAAGTCCAAAACTCATAACGATCTATAAATAGCCACCAAATGATAGTTTCTTCTGTAAGAGGCCAGTATAGAGCATCATACCTATATACTTCCTGAGATTGCAGCCATAATCCATCCTTTAAACAACTGTTCTGAATATAACTCAGATTCCTGTATTGGAACAAAAAGTATAGCACTAATAAAATGTCCAATATTCTCTAACGACACTAAACAAGGTTGAGCACTTCTTCCTGAAATGTAACTCTACGGCTTATGTAATATCTCTTCCAAGAAGGTCAACAGAATTTATGAACCAGAGGACGAGGTCGGAAATTCCAAAATCACCATGATGCTAAGCTTTACAGAGAAGTCCAGTGGTTCCAGCTGTGAGACTGAAGTGACTGTGAGCGATCAGATTCCCTGCAAGCCCTTCCCACTGAGGATTCAGTAGAAGTGGGGGATGCACTTCCTAAGATCCAAGATTTGTTCACTGCCGTGGGACCGGCTAAATTCTTTTCTGAACTTGACCTGCGAGCAGCGTATCACCAGATTCAACTCAATGAGAATTGCAACAATTTACCACATTTCTGACCCCAGATGGGGATAATTCTCATCTTCACAAGCCTTATGGTTAGGCATTGGTTACCTCTGTTTTCCAGATCTTAATGTATAATTTGTTCTGGGGCATTGGAGGGAATAGTGCACTCCAGGGTGATATCCTGGTGTTTGCAACCTCTTTGGAATGCCACAATGGAATGTTGAGTCTAGTATTAAGTGTTCTTAGGGTTGACCGTACAATTGGAGAAATGCAAATTCTTTTGTTTGAAATGGGAGAATCCAAGTCATACGATTTCAGGTGGCAAAATCAGAACCAAAGAGATATTGCTGAAAGCTATGAAAGAGGTGCCTATCCATGCGTGTAAAATTAGTTTGCTTCATTTCTAGGTCTTTGTGAGTATTACACACATTTTATGTTGGGTTTCTCCATGTTGACTGACTCAATGAGAACCCTTAAGGCTTTGATGTTGTCTCTGTTCCATGAGAAACAAGCATTGAAAATGCAATAGGTCTCGCCTTTGATTAAGAGCAAACCATTTGCTTTGCTAATGGCATTGTATGGTAAAGCAAAGGGCTTTAACTTAATGAAAGGTGAGACCTTATGCATTTTCAATGCTTGTTCTATTTGTGTAACTCTCCCATGTCCTCTCCCCCTACAATCCTTGCCAAACACCCCTTCTTCCTGCACCTGCGACTATCCTTAGTGAGGTCCGAGCAGCCTTAATCTGCTCTGTAAAGCCTCGTCCACCCGGTAGCACCCCTTGTCATCCATTTGCTCTATGGATCTAGTTGTTTCTTTACATCAGAGATCCTACTCCACTTCTTTTAGTTGCACCCACCTTCTTATCCCCCGCCCGCGTGACTCCGTTTTGGGATCAAATGGATTTCGTCCTTGTCTTTCATGCACCTGTCTAATGTTCCTCCAATCGTAGCTGTGCTGGCAGCTTTTTGCACCCTCCTCCTTGCCCTGACTCCTTCAGATGACGTGGGTCTGTGCTGTGCATGCCCACCTCTTCCAAATTTAGCTGCATTGAATTCTGCCTTCATCACTGGGGCGCACAGCTGTGGTGTGTCAGCAATGGTGTGTCAGCAGTGAAGTGCACAGCAGTGGTGTGTCAGCAGTGGTGTGTCAGCAGCAGCGTGTCAGCAGCGGTGTGGCAGCAGTGGTGTGTCAGCAGCGGTGTGTCAGCATTGGTGTCAGCAGCGGCGTGTCAGCAGCGGCATGTCAGCAGTGGGGTGTCAGCAGTGATATGTCAGCAGCATCCTGTCAGCAGTGGTGTGTCAGTAGTGGTGTGTCAGCAATGGTGTGTCAGCAGCGGTGTGTCAGCAGTGGTGTCAGCAGTGGCATAGCAGGAGTGGTGTGTCAGCAGTGGTGTCTGCAGGGGCGTGTCAGCAGCGGCATGTCAGCAGTGTTGTGTCAACAGTGGTGTGTCAGCAGTTGTGTCAGCAGTGGCGTGTCAGCAGTGGTTTCAGCAGCGACGTGTCATCAGCTATGTGTCAGCAGTGGTGTGTCAGCAGTGATGTGTCAGCAGTGATGTGTGAGCAGTGGTGTAGCAGTGGTGTGTCAGCAGCGGCGTCAGCAGTGATGTGTCAACAGCGGCGTCAGCAGCGGTGTGTCAGCAGCGGTGTGTCAGCAGCAGTGTGTCAGCAGCGGTGTGTGAGCAGTGGTGTGACAGCAGCGGTGTCAGCAGTGATGTGTCAGCAGAGGCATCAGCAGCGATGTGTCACCAGCGGTGTGTCAGCAGCGATGTGCCAGCAGTGAGTTGTCAGCAGCTTGTGTCAGCAGCGGTGCGTCAGCAGTGATGTGTCAGCAGTTGTGTGCCAGCAGTAATGTGTCCGCAGCGGTGTGTCACCAGTGGTGTGTCAGCAGCGGCATGTCAGCAGCAGCATGTCAGCAGTGGCATGTCAGCAGTGGCGTGTCGGCAGCAGTGTCAGCAGCTATGTATCAGCAGTGGTGTGTCATCAGCGGTGTTAGCAGTGGCGTGTCAGCAGCGGCGTGTCAGCAGCGGCTTGTCAGTAGCAGTGTGTCAGCAGCGGTGTGTCAGCAGTGGGGTGTCAGCAGCGGCATGTCAGCAGTGGTGTGTCAGCAGCGGCGTGTCCGCAGCAGCGTGTCAGTAGTGGTGTGGCAGCAGTGGTGTGGTAGCAGTGGTGTCAGAAGCGGCATGTCAGCAGCGGCATGTCAGCAGTGGCGTCAGCAGTGGCGTGTCAGCAGTGATGTGTCAGCAGCGGCGTGTCAGCAGTGGTGTGTCAGCAGTGGTGTGTCAGCAGTGGTGTGTCAGCAGTGGCGTGTCAGCAGTGGTGTCTGCAGCGGTGTGTCAGCAGCGGGGTGTCAGCAGCGGAGTGTCAGCAGTGGTGTATCGGTCCCGGCCTTGAACTCTGTGCTATGTGAACTGTGTAACACGTGCTGTGTTATCTCGTGCAGCATTCTACACTGTTATACTGTGCTCGGCTGTGTGCGCACACTGAGTGTGCACTACCTGCTTGCCTTCTATGCACTGTAACACTTCCTGTTGCGAGGAATGTGTACTGCACTTAATATCGGTATTGTAAGTAGCGTTTTGCATAATGATAACGAGTGTAGTTCGTGCATGGGATGTGTTTCGTGGATTGTATGTGTGCAATGTATTTTATATGGTGTTGTATTGTGTTCTATTGTGGTGCACTGTCTGCTCTTTGTGCACTGCTTTGCCTTCCCTGGGAATGAACATTGAGCTTTGGGATACAATAAAGAATAAAATGTTGCCCGTTTCTGCTGCCTTACACCGGCCCCCGCTTGCTCTAGGTACAGGTCTGTACATTTCAAGCCCCCTACAGCCCCTTCAATAAGAGTCAACCCGTAGCCGTCGCCTACAACTCTACATTTTACTGTGATTGTTTCACTCACTCTGGTGCATTTACCAGCAGAATCGGGACTGAGATCCGAGCTTCCTTTTCAGTAACTAACTACCCATAGAGTGAGGGTTTAAAAAATTGCCCAAATATATCTTTTTATTTCTTTGTATAAAATAATGGTAATTTTGAAAAGGCTACCTCCGCTCACATTAAGACTTTTGCGAGCAGGGCCTTGTTTTCACAATCATCCTTTCACTGTGGCGAACCCCTTGGTGCCTTTGCCGGGCCCGGGCTCTGCTGATCGCATCTCACTGCGGAAGAAGAGATTCTCACAGGGTTCAGGGAATTCATGCTGCTGCAAGTCGGGTGTACCCAACAGGCTATCCTGCCTTCTGTCCGTCCGAGGGTGGGAGCCACCGAGCACGGTGATAAACTACCCGCCGTATTCATTCTGTGATTCAAGCCACGAGGGTGAGTCATCAAGCTCTATGTTATAATCACTGCGCTATAGTCACTACACGGTCTAGTTCTAAAATAAGTGGTAAACCGGGCTTTTCAGGATCCTTTTTCTGAGGACTATGAATTGTAAGGACATTGTACTGACTTTAGCGCCGTCCTTTAAAACGCCACGAAACCCCATAAAGGCACACAAAATTAACAATCGCCACAAAGAACCCCCAGTCAAGAACATCTATGCCCGAAAGCAAATAGGTACCCAAAAGCAACTTTGCAGACTGTATGTCTTTGAGTGGCCGGACTCGTCTGCCCACTTGTGGCTGTCTGCTTGCGTGTCTGACTCTGTCGTTTGAGTGGTTGAACATGGCTATCTATGTGGTTGTCTGTGTGCCTGTTTGTGTGCGGTCATTTCAGCTCAGAGCATCTTTAGGGAGGGCCATCTGTTTCTAACTAGAAACAGATGGCCCTAGCTAAAGATAAGAAAGAGCTTCACGACAGCCGTGAAGCCAGGAGATCCAGTCCGGATAAGCCGGACCAAAAGCGAAAGGGAGGCAACGCAAAGAGCTAATTTCCAATGGCAGGCCACCGTTTAGCATAAACGGTGACGCCAGCCAATGGAAATGAGGGGCGGGGCTTAAAGCCCTTTTCTGAAAGCCCTCTCTCACACAATTCTTGCCAGCAAACAGCTCATGCGCTGCAATGCACGCGAGTCCTAAATAAATATATTTACTTACTGTGAGTGAGAGAGCGCAAACAGACCTAAATGTATGAGTGCATCACACTTACCTGTAGTAAGCACAAATCATGAGGAGAAATGCCATGAGTGCTAGTAGTATCTGCAATTATATTCTGAATGTATAGCTAATGTAGAGATTTAAGTAGAAGTGGAACTAATACAGAAATGTGTGACACTATATGATTTTATTAGATGTGATTATTCCTGAATCCATGTCGTGTAGCTGTTAAAATGTAAGATGGCATGTGGTTAAACGCAGAATGTGGTAGGCCTCAGGGCCAGAGCTAGAAGGTGTTTCTTTTCACGACATAGATTGCACTAATGTTTTGGTCATTGCATTAATGGGCCATGATGTATAGATGTGTTTACTGAATAATAGAATAAGAGTATTAACATGCTTTAATTAATGAAGAAGTTGAATGCTATAATTATTATGAGAAATGCTGTAGGCCTGAAATGTTTTAACATTGATTTACACGTACTGGTCTGGGCCGAGAAATGTTGCGAAACTTTTTGGAAGTCTATGAGAGTTGGGATCTTGGCTGCAGATGTCTGTCTGCAAGAGAAAAGGGGGGATCCAATTATAAATAATATGAATAGAGGTCTGTTCAGAAGACGGCCCAGACATGGAGGAGGGTTCCGGAATGTTTTAAGGGGTATCAGCGGGCCGGAGAAGAGTCTGAGAAGCAAGGTCAACTCCAACGTATGAGGCCCAATACAAAGCAGCATGGAAAAAGCCAGAAGCTACACCACGTGAGGGGCGTCTCACGAGGGGCGTCTCAAATGTTGTTGACTGTTTTGTATTAGGGACAGCACCCCTGGGTGGAGTTAGAGCAGATGCCTGAGGACCCTTTAGAGAGCGGATGGGTAGGCAGAGAGGGGTCATGACTGGAGAACTATAGGTTTTCACCAAGAGACTAAGAGTGAGTGACTTCCCTTGGGGGTCATTCACTGCTGACACCTTTGTTAGGTTGAGACTTGGTTAAGTAGGGATACCATCTAGAGCAGGGTAGGGACAGCCTAACCTGTGTGTTTTTCCTCCAACTTAAATGAAGGAGAGATCTCAATATGCGTCAATGCTGATAGCTTTATTATTCTTAGAACTTGTGCTGGTAATTTCCGTTGCTCGTCTGAGGGCTTTCAGAGAGCACATGTATGTAGTTGGACCTGTGTATCTCGTGAATCTCATTCTGAGATGCCTGTATTTGCAGCTTATCCTAACCTTACAATAAACTTTTGAAAGCTAGAAGTTGTTTGTGATCTTTTGGAGCGGGGTCCTTTATTGGGTGAACTAACTTGGTAAGAGATGCACTTTCTTCCCTCAATGACAGGCAACAAAGGTTCAGTCGACCAGATCGAGGTTTAGATCAATAGTGATAAGGTATCGATCAAAATCTCGCCCTTCCAGTTGGTAGCTATAGAGGATGGTTGCCTTCTTGAGGACGGTGACCTAGGCCAGGTTAGCTTACCCCAAGGCCCCTAGAGATCGATGATCGGAAGAATCGCCCGCCGAAGAAGATCCGGATGACGTGAGACAGAAAAAGCAGCAGTATCGGTCGAGAGTGAGTATAAAGGGTCATGCGTGTTAGATTGCGGTGTTTTTGTATTGTATCTATGTTGTAATGTCTGGCGGAGTTGAATGTCTGTAGAGTGACTGTGGAACAGGTTGTGAGCGCGCGCAACCGGTGGAAATCTTAAGTTCAAGGAGAGCTTAAGTGGTTCGGGTGTATCGGACACCCAGAGTAATTGTCAACTAGTGTGAAGGGGGTCATGAGGTACCATTGATCACCCGAAAGACCGAGATAGGGGGAACGTAAGAGTGAGTGCGTGAGTAACGGACGCTGGTCGGAGGTTACTGTGTGTGTAAGCAACCTATCAGAGAGACGATAGACATTTCGTCAGTTGTGTTGACAATTACATATAGACTGTGGACGTACAGTCGAGGGAAGTGACCGCTTGGTCGGAAGTAGTCATTTTTCGGTGTATGAATGGGACGCATGCATGACCGGGAGACGAGTTGAGAAAGGAGGGGTGCTGCTGCGAAGCGGAGAAAAGTGACGTCAGGAAGTGTCGCGCTGTGATTGGCCGACCGGAGAAAGACCGCGCTGTGATAGGCCAGCTAGCAAAGACGTCAGAAAGTGGCGAGCTGGGATTGGCCGACCGGAGAAAGACCGCGCTGCGATAGGCCAAGTTAGCAAAGCCGCGCCAGGATTGGTGGATTGTCATCAGGAAGTAAACAGAGTAGCGAGGCTGGATATTGTGCGTATAATTATGAAGTGTTTTAAATGGCTGAGAGCGGCGTTTAAAAAAGAGAAGCGGGGATCGGATGAAGGGGAAGAAGCCCCGCCGGAGGGTACGCCGGCTCGTTACATGGCAGTGAATGTTGGGCTGCATACGATCCTTTGGATAACAGAGTGGAGTAAGATTACGGAAGGAAATGAGGAATTGACGTTCCCGAAGTACGGGACGTTCAGATTAGAGGTGTTACATCGATTAAAATCAGTCATGACCTCAATGAGACCCTTGCCTAGACCGACCCAGTTTGAAGCCCTTGATGCATGGATTAGGGCAGCGCATGTAAAGAATATGAACAGACGACAAGAAAGGGTGAAACGATCGGTAAGGGCAGTACAGGATGCCAGATGGGATGCGGATGCTAAAAGATGGAGAGTGCATAACATGGAAGTCAATAAACTGTACCCAGTGTTAGAGGTGCCCGGAAATAAAAGCCCCCTAGAAGAAGATGATGAGAGCGAAACAGAGGACAGCCTGATAAACAGATTATTGACAGACAGGCCACCCCCGTATAATAGAGCAGGGGGAGAGGTCGAGCATAGTGAAAGAGAAAAGGGGGGCAATGCAGGAGAGCATGGACCGCTTCCCAGTTCAGAGTGGGATCCTGAGGCAAAGAAAGAGCTGTCCCAGCCTAGTCAGGTGCAACAGGTAGTCGGGAGGTTTGTGGTACAAAGAGCGCCGGAAACGGAGTGCGCCACATCCTACGCATTACCAGATGCACTACAGGTACCTGTTACCATAGGTCCTATAATATCGATATATGACCCAGAGAGAGCAAGAGGGGAAGAACGGGTACGGAAGGACAGAGAAAGAGCAGAGACGGCAAGGAGGAACGATACGATCAATTTCCCAAGTCAGATGCCGATACCAAGAGAGTGGAGCACCCCGGTGCACACAGCAGGGGATCCAGGAGGGGATCCTGGGGGCCCTAGATGGCCAGTGGATATGAGGGGATCTGGACGAAAATCCTTTCAAGAGCTAAATGAGTACATGAAGAAGTGGGATGAGGCAGTGGAGGCTCACAAGAGCATCATAGCTGCGGAAGCTGAAAGGGAAAGTCAGGACAGCAGAGCTCGGACTCACTGTGGGGCTGGGGAGAGCAGCCCGGAGTGGGACTGGAGAGAGAGAGATAGTAGGGGAGTCACCCATTGGGCCCGGAGTGGAGATAGAACGGACCTGGAAAACGGGGGCCCCGGGAGTGGAGGGGTGGCGCGCCCAATACTCAGTGAAGGGGAGAGGAGAACGCAAGAGTACAGAAACAGCTTTAAGTGTACCCACTGTGTGCCCGGCACCAGAGAACTGAATGGGAGTTGTGAGAGGTCGCACCATAGTCCCTGTGATGACGGACACGAGCGCAGCCCAGGGAATATGGGGAACCAGGAAGGATCGTATCGGATACTGAGCGATACTAGGCAAAGGGAGAGTAGCGACCAGAGGGAAAATAACAGAGAGGCGTACGGTGAAAGGAGAGAAGAAGGAGAGAGTGGGCAGAGCAAGAGTGGGGGTAACAGGCCCGTGTTCCATCACCTTCCAAGATCGGATGGCCGAGCATGGGACCTGGAGAGATGGGAGCAAGGGAGAGCACTCATTAACTCTCCCGAGCCCAAACGTAGAGCTCGGAGTTGGGATGGTAGGGAGACCAGTGAGCCCCCTTCGAAAGACATATTGCGAGCTGAGATAAAAGCCAAGAGACTCGATGTCGCCAGCTTAAGGTCAGACCTGGATGACATGGTAGATGGTACCCTGCCTTTAGAGAGAATGGAAATGTATGAGCAGGATGAAATACTGTATATGGCAAAGGACATCACTCGAAAGGCGAGAGCAATCCATGAGAAGTTAGTCGAATTAGCAGGCAAATATATGGTGGATCTGTCAAGAACCAAAGCATTACAGGGTAACCACAGGCTACATTACACAGATCGAGACCTAGATGAGAGGAGAACGATCGGGCTGAAAACGCACATAAGGGAACTGATCACTGGAATAAGGACATGGAGGGCACTAGATAAGTGGGAAGAGAGGTGGTCCAAGAAAGGGACCGTCAGGAGAAGCACGCTTGGTACGACACCAGGAAGGCTGCAGGGAATAGAAGCATACCCTTTGCGTGAAGTCGCAAATGGGAATTATGTGCATGTCCCTTGGAGTAGGGGAGATTTAGCTGCTTTTACCACCTCCTTCCCCAAATTGCGGGAAAACCCAGTGGAGTGGTACAAGCAAGTTGAGAGATTTGTAAAAATCTCAAAGGTCCTATGGATAGATCTGAACACGCTGTTTGACATTGTAGTACCAGGAGATCTGTGGACAGCATGCAAGGTTAGCGCTGAGTGGCCCACAACGGAGCCGGAGAGAGATGCTAAGACTAATGGGCCGTCCGAGATTGTGATGGCAAAATTCGAGAGAGTGATGACTTGGCTGAAAGAGAAAGTGCCAATGCAAGACATAGATTGGGTCAGAATAGACCGAACTAGACAGGAACCCAAAGAGACAGTCCACGAATATTATGAGAGATTGCTGAAAGCGTTTAAACAGTATAGCGGTCTGGATGTAATGGATCCAAAAGACATAGGGCAATTTGTGTCCAAGTTCGTCCTGGGACTGAGACCGGATATTAGTTTAATGATTCAGCAACACTTGATTTGTTGGCAAAATAAACCCCTAGACGAAATACTGAGATATGCCAGGTACTGCTGTGATGAGATAGACTCCAAGGCTAAGAAACTAAAAGAAAAATTGATGGTGGTACAGATGCAGGCAGCAGGGAAGGGGGGACAGCAGCAACAGCAGCAAGGAACAGGTACAGGAGGAAAGAAGCAGTACAGTCAGAACAAGGGCAATGAGGAGAGTTCCACCTTTAGACCCAGAATAGACATAGCTGCCTTGAAGAAAACGACTAGGTGCCACCAGTGTAACGAGATGGGACATTGGAAACGCGAGTGTCCCTACAATGTAGAGATAGGAGAACAAGAGATAGAGGAGGAAGAGGTCCAGAGCGCGCCTACAAGAGGGGTGACGCCATACCAGGGAAAGGTGCTCAAAGGGGGGGGGGCTCCTCCCCGAGCCCAGTTCCCGCAACCTCCCCGAGTAGGGACTATGGGTAAGACCTATAGACAGATGCCCCTGTTTGTAGAAGGAGAAGAGTGCTATTATGTGGACCCATTAACCGGACAGAGAGTGGAAAGAGAAGACTGCACCCTCGGGGCAGCCTTGGAGGTGGACCAGAGGGGACCCTATGTCGAAGCAGAAGTAGCAGGGTGCCCCACGACATTTCTGGTGGACACAGGAGCCACTAGATCCACGATCAGATCAGCTGCAGTTCCAGACCTGCCCATGTCTGGAGAGACCATACAAGTGGTGGGGGTCGCAAACAGGAGAATAACCAGCCAATTGACAGAACCGGTACAGGTGAAAATAGGGAAGTACAGCGATGAGCACCAGTTTGTGGTTTGCGATTCAAGTCCTGTGTGTCTGCTAGGCAGAGACCTGTTGTGTAAATTGAATTGTACAATATACTGTACACCTCAGGGAGTGGAGGTATTGACCAATGATGATGACGCAGACTTCAAAGTTGCAAACTCAAGAATATGCGTGGAGCTGTACCCTACTTTGACAGTAGATGAGCTCCCCTGGGACTTGAGAGAGACAGTGGCACCAGAAGTATGGGACTTCACTGGGGAAGAGATTGGATTGGTCAAAGGGGTGGACCCAGTGAAAATTGTAGTGAAACCGCATGCTGAGTTCCCAAGAACACCCCAATATAAATTGACTCCAGAAACGATTGCAGGCATAAAACCCGTGATCGAGTCCATGATTAAACAGGGAATACTGAAAGAAATCGTGGGTAGTCCATGCAACTCCCCGATTATGGGTCTGCAGAAACCAAATGGGAAATTCCGGATAGTGCAGGACCTCCGAAAGATTAATAACATAGTCGTGTCGTGTTGTCCAGTGGTACCGAATCCATCAGTGATACTGTTTCAGATTCCATTCCAAGCTGAGTGGTTCACTGTGATTGATCTTTGTCAGGCTTTCTTTTCGATCCCTCTGGACGAAGAAAGCCATTTTCTTTTCGCATTTAAGCTGGAAGGTCGCGTCCTAACATGGTGTCGTATTCCTCAGGGGTATACAGAGAGCCCATCGATCTTCAACCAGCTTTTGAAGAAAAATCTTGAAAGTCTAGTGCTGCCCCAGAAGTCAGTTCTGGTCCAGTACATAGACGACCTCCTCGTGGCGTCAGAAACAGAAGAAGCTTGCAGGGAGGACTCCATTGCTTTGTTAAATCACCTAGCTGCCAATGGGCACAAGGTGTCCCCGGGAAAGTTGCAGTACTGCCTGACAGAAGTGCAGTACTTGGGACACAGAATAGAGAAAGGCAAACGAAAGGTGTCACCAGATAGGATAGAGGCGATCATGAAAATGAATGCGCCTAGGACACAGAGAGAGGTCAGGATGTTCCTAGGGATGGTGGGTTATTGCCGACAGTGGATCGCGAACTTTTCACTGAAAGCAAAGCCCTTGCAAAAACTGACGCATAAGGAGGTGAGCGATCCGGTACCATGGGACAAAGACTGTTTGATGGCATTCCTACAGCTGCGAGAGGACCTGTGTCGTGCTCCGGCATTGGGAATGCCTGATTACAATAAACCATTTTTGCTTTACTGTTGTGAGAGAGAAGGTTGCGCGTTGTCTGTGTTAGTCCAAATCCATGGGAATGCCCGTAGACCAGTTGCTTATTTCTCGGCTACTTTAGACCCAGTAGCCGCAGCGTTGCCCGGATGTCTCAAATCCGTTGCTGCAACGGGTGTCAGCATTGAGAGATGTGAAAATATCGTCATGGGGCACCCGTTAGAGGTGTACGTGCCCCATTCTGTTGAACTGTTGATGACCAGGACCAAAACACAGCATCTGACCAACAGCAGGCTCACGCGCTATGAGCAAGTTATTCTTGCTGCAGAGAATGTGACCCTCAGGAGATGCTCTGTTTTGAATCCTGCCACCTTGATGCCACTCCCAAATGATATCGAGGATGATGATGAATGTACAGACCATGACTGCCTCGATGTGACTGAACTATGCACCAAACCCAGACCCGACATCGTAGATGAGCCACTGACCGACCCAGATGAAATTTTCTTTGTCGATGGCTCATGTGTAAGAGACGAAGTTGGGCAGTTGAGAGCAGCTTACGCTGTTTGTACAATTACTGGAGTTGTAGAAGCTGGGTGCCTGGAAGGAGTACACTCCGCTCAGGTAGCCGAGATTATTGCCTTGACACGTGCTTGCTTGGCAAGCAATCAAATTCGAGTCACCATATACACCGACAGCCAATATGGTTATGGGGTGGTTCATGATTACGGGCAGTTATGGTCTCAAAGAGGGTTCATGACCTCTTCAGGCTCTCCCATTCGCAATGGAGAGTTTGTGCGCCTGTTGTTAGAGGCGTTGCAATGTCCAGCAGGTATCGCAGTTGTAAAGTGCACCGCACATACCAGAAATGAGGACTTCGTCTCGAAAGGCAATAGATATGCCGACGAAGTCGCGCGGTATTGCGCGGAACAAGGGTACTCTTTCACAGAGGTGGAAGTGGGTGGAATAAATGTAAGGACTGAATTAGCCATGATATTGGAAACTGTTGATACTTGGGACGAACTGACAAACATGCAAGAAAATGCTCCTGATTTTGAAAAAGAAACATGGGAAAAGGCAGGATGTGTAGTGGGTGAGTCCCATTTTTGGGTCTCAGCAGATGGCAGAGCAGTGTTGCCCAATGAGATGGTGAGCCCAATGGCCAGACACATACATGGTCCCGTACACCTAGGGAGAGACGCTATGCTGAGAGTGTTTAGACAGACTTGGTACAATCCTAAGTTTAGAATAGCAGCAGAAGCAGTGTGCCAGCGTTGTGTGACCTGTCAGCAGCTGAACGTAGGGAAAAGAACACCAGTTGCACTAAGCCACATAGGAAGGTCTGGAGGTCCATTCAATCGAATGCAGATAGATTTCATTGAAATGCCGAGGTGCAACCGCCTCCGCTATGTCCTGGTGGTTGTTTGTGTATTCTCCAGATGGGTTGAGGCATACCCTACACGTAGGTGCGACACCCTCACAGTGGCCAAGTTACTGCTTAGGGAACTCATTCCGCGCTTCGGGGTGCCGGCCTCTTTGGAATCAGATAGGGGAACGCATTTCAACAGCGAGCTTGTGAAGATGATTTGTGCGGCTCTGAACATAGATCAGAAATTGCATTGCAGTTACCGACCAGAAGCCTCAGGAATTGTGGAGCAGATCAATGGCACGATCAAAGCCAGAATTGCAAAAGTGTGTTCCTCAACGACCCTGAGTTGGCCTGACGCCCTGCCATTGGTCCTCATGAGCCTTCGTAGTACCCCAGACAGAAGAACGGGGTTGTCACCACATGAGGTGTTAATGGGGAGAGCAATGAGGCTGCCATCTGTCCCAACTACTGCACTGTTAAATATCACAGATGATATGATCCTGGACTATTGTAAGGGGCTGTCTGACGCCATTCATTCTGTGTCCCTTCAGGTGCAGGCTGCCGAGGTTCCATCGTGCCAGGGCCCGTGCCATGACCTGTATCCTGGGGACTGGGTCCTGGTGAAAAAACATGTGAGAAGAAGCTGCCTGGATGTTCGTTGGCGTGGGCCCTTCCAGATCATTCTGATCACGAACACGGCTGTGAAGGTGGGAGGCCTGCCCAATTGGATCCACGCGTCACATACGCAAAGGGTTCCAGCACCTCTGGAAGAAACAGCTCCTCTCTCGGATAGACGTCCAGTAGAGGACCGAGAAGCCATAGAGGGGGCTAGCCAAGCTGTAGAGGTGCCAGCGGAAGCAGGGAACGAGTCTGACCAAGCTGAGGACGGTCAGTACAACAGCGAAACAGACGACGCTACAGAAGGAGAAAGTAGCTGGGAGTACGAGTCAGACACTGACAGGTTTGACAGAGAGCGAGAACAGACAAGAAGGAGAAGGAGTAGAAGGGCACGTGGAGAAGCTAATTGGCCGCAAAGAAGGAGCTCTAGCCTGAGGTCAACTCCAGAGATAACCCTTCCTCCGATATCAGAAGACTCAGACCCGGAAGAAGGTGCTCAGGGCGCTGAAGCACCGGACCGAAGAAGGTCAAGAAGAGTGCGTGTGCCTAGCAGAAGATACTCCACCCCTGAGTGGACATATCTGGCGACAAATGTCTTTGAAACAGGAGACAGGGAGGATTCGAGCGGTGGTGGTGTCCAGTTCTGAGCCCATCGTCACCGTGGAAATACGACTGTTGGTACCCGGAGTCGAACAAGAAGGGTCACTAACATTCATGCTCCCCAGACCTCCCCGCCTCAGCAAGTTAAAACACATGTTTCTCTCAGAATTGCAATTCCCCGACTTTGGTACAACGATAACAGCCCATGAAGAGCACAATCTTCGTTTGGAAATACTGAACTTTGCTATCGAAGCTGCAGGCACAAACCTGATAGTAGATGCTTAAAGGACTTTGTAAATAAAGCGAGCAGAAAAAGAAGATTACCTAGCGCCCAGGAAGCAGAGAATATTAGGGACCTTCCCTTGAGTTGATGGAGAAGGGCTAGGGTTGTCTTTATTGAACTGTTAAAGGACCTTTGCGAAGAAGGTTGTCAGCTTCCAGTTGTGTGGATTCTAAAGACAAAAAGAGTAAAAAGAGACTGTAAAGGAACGAGAAGAAAAGAACTTTGTGCCAAGATAAGAGAGAGCCATATTGTCTGACGAAATGGAAGCCGGCACCCAGAACCGCAGAGCTAAATGTATAATAGGTACACTAATAGTAGGAGTGATAATATTAATAGCTTTAGTGGTAACAATTTCTTATGTAAAGGGACATGAGGAAGAGGCGAAGGTAACTGATGTGAAATCTGTAGAAACGCTTACACCCACTGTTGCTGGTGAGAAAAGGGAAAACACTCGAGAGAAAGCGTTATTAGCTGCAGAAGCCCGCAGGTTACACGTAGATGAGTCCCAAGGAGACTTTAGGTCAAATGCTTATGCTAAACTCTTATATGAATACGTGGATGCCATGGAGGTTAAGGACTGTTACGTCTGCATGCAGTTGCCGGCGTCTGTAGATGAAGGCATTAGATATCATCACCTCCCGCTGACATATGGCATTACATGTAGCTTATTGCTTAGTATATTTTATGGGAGAGATAGTTTTGAATACTATTTCTCCAACTATGATTCAGTGTTGCCAGAAGTCCCAAATTATAAGCAGATGAACAAATGGGACTACTGGAAGAGTGAAGACAGATTGGCCAAGTTCTTCATTCCTTGGATTACCTTAGATACTTCACATGCCCGTAGAAATAACCTGACATGCAAAGTGTCAGAAGTCGAGAAGAAGTTCATAGGGCAGGTGGATGATCGTTACAGGAGACAAAAGATTTTGAAAAAATCAGGACAATGGAAAACAGATTGGACCGAGGAAGAGAAGGCACACAAGAGAAAGGGTAGTAGTGGTCCAATAGCTTTAGATAAGACGCAGAGAGGAAAGCTATGTCTTCACCGAGCCAAAACGTATTACGAAAATGTATACGTGGGAGAAGTCAGCTGTGAACATGCTTTCAATATAGAGTACTATACTAAGGATTTCCTGAAGGGAATGCAAGTGATTCCAAATGTGTATTTTGTATGTGGAAGAAATGCCTACGTGAGACTACCTGACAACTGGTATGGATCATGTTACCTAGCAATTGTCTTCCCCAAAATATATCATGCACAAGACTTAGAGATCATCGAGGGCAAGGCATCATCGAGGGGAAGGAGAGATATAGGAGATGCAGAAATGGTTGGAGATGTCTTTGGAGCTGTGTTCCCTCTTTTGGGACTAATCCTTAATGATGTTAAAATTAGACGACTGGCAACAGTCGTCGACAGGTTGTCTGCCAGCACTGCTCAGTCCTTAATGCTGGTAGAAGGAGAGATGCAATCGATAAGGGCTATGGTTCTTCAGAACCGTCTTGCGTTAGACGTCCTACTAGCAAAAGAGGGCGGAGTCTGTAAGGCTTTGAAGGTCCAGGAATGTTGTACTTACATTCCAGACAATTCGAAGCCCCTTGAGAAAGTTATTAGGAACATAACTGATATTCACAAGGAGATCGAAGACTTGAGTAGAGAAAATGTCTGGGAAAAGGTGGGCCACGGAATGAGTGAAGTTGGAGGGTGGATCTCCACCCTAGGCAAAAGCTTTGTGTGGTATATACTAAAACCTATCATCATAATATTGATCTGTGGGATCATATTGTGGGGATTGGTGAGGGTATTCAAATGGTACAGAGCAAAAAGGTCAGAAAGGGCCCAAAGAGAGCAGCTGCAGAGATTGGCTGCCATACAAGATAATCAGTACAGGAGTCTGAGGGCTCTGGAAGCGCAGAGACAAGTTATGCTAGCAATAACTGCAGTTTAAATGTTAGTGATGACCCCGAGAGGTCATCAAAGGGGGGAACTGAGAGAGCGCAAACAGACCTAAATGTATGAGTGCATCACACTTACCTGTAGTAAGCACAAATCATGAGGAGAAATGCCATGAGTGCTAGTAGTATCTGCAATTATATTCTGAATGTATAGCTAATGTAGAGATTTAAGTAGAAGTGGAACTAATACAGAAATGTGTGACACTATATGATTTTATTAGATGTGATTATTCCTGAATCCATGTCGTGTAGCTGTTAAAATGTAAGATGGCATGTGGTTAAACGCAGAATGTGGTAGGCCTCAGGGCCAGAGCTAGAAGGTGTTTCTTTTCACGACATAGATTGCACTAATGTTTTGGTCATTGCATTAATGGGCCATGATGTATAGATGTGTTTACTGAATAATAGAATAAGAGTATTAACATGCTTTAATTAATGAAGAAGTTGAATGCTATAATTATTATGAGAAATGCTGTAGGCCTGAAATGTTTTAACATTGATTTACACGTACTGGTCTGGGCCGAGAAATGTTGCGAAACTTTTTGGAAGTCTATGAGAGTTGGGATCTTGGCTGCAGATGTCTGTCTGCAAGAGAAAAGGGGGGATCCAATTATAAATAATATGAATAGAGGTCTGTTCAGAAGACGGCCCAGACATGGAGGAGGGTTCCGGAATGTTTTAAGGGGTATCAGCGGGCCGGAGAAGAGTCTGAGAAGCAAGGTCAACTCCAACGTATGAGGCCCAATACAAAGCAGCATGGAAAAAGCCAGAAGCTACACCACGTGAGGGGCGTCTCACGAGGGGCGTCTCAAATGTTGTTGACTGTTTTGTATTAGGGACAGCACCCCTGGGTGGAGTTAGAGCAGATGCCTGAGGACCCTTTAGAGAGCGGATGGGTAGGCAGAGAGGGGTCATGACTGGAGAACTATAGGTTTTCACCAAGAGACTAAGAGTGAGTGACTTCCCTTGGGGGTCATTCACTGCTGACACCTTTGTTAGGTTGAGACTTGGTTAAGTAGGGATACCATCTAGAGCAGGGTAGGGACAGCCTAACCTGTGTGTTTTTCCTCCAACTTAAATGAAGGAGAGATCTCAATATGCGTCAATGCTGATAGCTTTATTATTCTTAGAACTTGTGCTGGTAATTTCCGTTGCTCGTCTGAGGGCTTTCAGAGAGCACATGTATGTAGTTGGACCTGTGTATCTCGTGAATCTCATTCTGAGATGCCTGTATTTGCAGCTTATCCTAACCTTACAATAAACTTTTGAAAGCTAGAAGTTGTTTGTGATCTTTTGGAGCGGGGTCCTTTATTGGGTGAACTAACTTGGTAAGAGATGCACTTTCTTCCCTCAATGACAGGCAACAAAGGTTCAGTCGACCAGATCGAGGTTTAGATCAATAGTGATAAGGTATCGATCAAAATCTCGCCCTTCCATGAGTGTTAGTGGTATTGAGTTCAGGTGGTCCTCTCACAGAAGTTTTCTGGGAAATGTGAAGCAGACTACATGATGGCATTCACTTCTAGGACCCTGCCCGATGCTGAGAAAAAGTATTCTATGATTCAGAGAAAACACAAGCCCTTAATTTTGTTACTGAAAATTGGTCGCAGTCAAGATACCTTCAGGCTTATTTCAAATGTGTGCACATTTTAAGAATTTAGCTTCACTGTGGAATCCATTTCAGTGAAGAATATTTTGAGAACAGATCTTCTGTCTAAAATGCCCAGACCACTGAGCGAAGATACGGAGAATGAGATGGGAGAGGACATTATTGTAGCTTCTGCTTCTAATGCAAAAAGAACAATTGATGGACAGAATATTGAACAATGTCAAACATTAGTTTAGTTTAGTTTAGTTTTTTAATTTATAGTGCGAACAGCTACCCAAAATGGGTTTCCCGGCGCCAACATTCACTCCAGTACAATGATCTGGGCCTAAATTCATCGTTGTTTTGCTCCCCATGCCATTCCAGTTTAAACCTAATAATATGGAAATCACTCTTGACCTTGCCTCCTATGGAAACAGTCGATAAGGAGTTTCAAGTCTTTTGAAAGATTAAAAATGAATTAACTGTGGAAGATGAGATTACGAGAAAGATTCATGCCTCTGGGCAACATAAAATGTCCCATTATTGTGGTTGCCCAAAAAGATGAGACATCTAGTAAGAAGTTAGATATCTCCACCTTTTAGTGTCCACACATGAACAAAATGGTTAAAAGTTCTGTCAAAGCTGTGAGGTACGCTCTAGGGCTAATAAATACATCTCTGACGATTTGTAAGATAGTCTTGATGCCCGTTCCTTTTCCTAATGGACCATGGAATCAATTGTGGGTGCCTTCCAGTGTTTGAAAAATGAGTTAAGACACTCTGTTGATTGGTATTCTTAATAGGTGGACTGGAAATTTGAAAATAACCCAATGCAGAAGTTGTTCTGGAGATTTTCAAAAAAGTGTTTTATGTTCTATAATTAAGGACAGCGGTGTACAGTTTATTTAATAAAAAGTGGAAGCATTTTTTCGTCAAAATACGGTATAGTACACAAAGATACACCTTCATACTCGCATTCCTCGAATGGACTTGTAGAAAAGGTCAGCAATATCTTGAGTGAGGGTGTACAGGCTGCCATGGTCAGAGGGAAGGATGTTAGGTTGTTTTAACTGGAAATTTTCGGGGGTTATCACAGCACACCTCACTCTTCAACAGAGTTTTCTCCTTTTCTTCTGAGATACTGTATCCTGGTTGGTTGTCCAGGTATCACTTGCAGATGTTGCAGCGGAACATGCATGAAAGCTCTACTAGAAAACTTAAAATCAAACAAGAAATAAGTGAAAAGTTGTTATGACTCTGGGCATGATTAAAGAAAGTGCAAGACTAAAGCCTGTGATTTGGATAAGAGTAAAAATCATGCATAAAGGGAATTTAACATTTTCCATTTGTGCACTGTATGTAGATCAAAGTCTGCTGCTGTAAGAAATTGGGTCACTGGATAAGGTGGAGGAAACCCTACTTACGCAGGAACCACAGTCCTTGTCAGGGTGAAGTACCAAGCAAACCCTAAAATAAGTTCCAAAGAGCTTCGATGCGAGAACCTGTATAGTTGTCGAGGCTGCCATCGACAAGAGATTTGGGATGCAAGGGCCTGCATTAGTGAAGTTTCAGACATCGGCGGTTCCGATGCCAGCTGTGAGATTCATGCCGAGTACTTGTGAGAGAAACTGCGCAACAGAAGTGTTGCATCATTTCTGCTTGGGGTTGCGCTGCGCAGCAGAGGCGATGCGTTGGTTTTGCTGGATCCACAGATGGGCTGGCAAAGCACCTTCAGGCCCACTTACAAGGTTTCAGAACTGGGGTGGCACCATTTGACAGGGCAGGACTTACAGATGGCAGAGTCCAGGTGCTGGGTTCAAGTTTGTTGGAGCCTCTTGTTCCTGAAGCTCTTGTCAGGAGGTCAGCCAATTAGCCCTTGTAGTCACTCTGGGGTCCTGGGTTCAACAGAATCAGGTGCAGTCCTTCTCACCAAGGCAAGAGGGCAGTAGCCAGCAGGTCAACATAGCAGGGCAGCAGTCCCTCAGAGCCGCAGTCCAGCAGAGTGGCAGTCTTTTCAACACATAGCAGTCCTTCTTCTTGGAAGAGTATCCACAGTTCCAGAAGTTTACTAAAGAATTGGTGTCTGAGGTCCAATAATGAAACCTGGTTCCTCCTTTGAAGTGGGCGAAACTTCTAGAGGTTTCCCTTTGAAGTCCACAGGCTTCCTGCCTTCCCAGTCCTGGCTCCAGACTAGCTACAGGGGGTATACAGCTCTTTGTGTGGAGGCAGGCTACAGCCGATTCAAATGTGCGTAGGGCTGTGTGAATCTCCGCCCTCCCATCCTGCATTTGATGGCCCATCCAGGCACACCTAAGCTCTCTATTGTTTGTGGCTGTCTAGGAAGAATATACAACCTAACTGTCAGCTACACCAAGTCATGTGACCCAGAGGCAGGCTACAGGCACCAAATGGCTAAGGCAGGAAAACGTCAGCTTTCAAGAAGTGGCATTTTCAAAATAGCAATCCAAAATTCGACTTTGCCATAAAATAGGATTTTTCATTACAATTCCAAAGATACCAAATATGAAGTGGTGACCTATTCCCGTTTGGAAATTATGCTTATTAAATGTAACAAGGTAACTCCAATGTTATCCCATGGGAGAGACAGGCCTTACTGTAGGCAAAAACAAATGTATTTGTTTTTCACAAAAAGGACATGCAAAACCTAAAATTACTTGTCCAACTTTTTAAATACACTGCAGCCTTCCCTCTGGGCTGTCCAAGGCCTACACTAGGGGGGGGGGGACTTATATGTATTATATAGAAAGGCTTGGGACTAGCAAAAGGTTTATTTTGCTAGGTGTAAATAGCAGTTTAAAATTAACTGCCCACACAGGCTACAGTGGCAGGCTTGGGACATGTTTAAAAGGCTACTTTAGTGTGTGGTATAATCAGTGCTGCAGGTCCACTAGTAGCATTGAATTTACAGGCCCTGGATAAACTTAGTACCACCTTACTAGGGACTTTTCAGTAAACGAAATACGCCATTTGGGGATAAGCCAATGTTACCTTGTTTTATGGAGTGAGCAAGTGCTTGTTGGAACTGGTTAGCAGTGGCAAAGTGTGCAGAATACTAAAGCCAGCAAAAATGAGCTGAGCAAAAATATGGTCTGAAGGCAAATAATTGGGGGAAGAACACCTTAAGGCTGACAGATCTAGCAGCTGCCAAAATGCATGTTGGAAAATGTTGAAACAAAGAGATTGACAAAATGGAAAGGTAGTGGTGAAAGTGTAAGTTTGGAATATTGTGTGGATGGATGTTGAGTAGTCCAAGGCTTCACTTAACTCTACCTTGAAGTTATGTTGTTCACCCAGAGATGTAATGGAGACTCAAGTGGAAGTGCAAGTGGATGGTGATATGAGAAGGCATGGGAGAATTACAATAAAAATTGATCTCATTTTGCCTTCTGCTTTTCATCTCTTTTTTTATTTCCAAGCTTTGACATGTGTGACTATAGCCTTAAAGCCCGCCGTAGCGTGCTATACCGGCTATTAAAGGCCCGCTCCTGCGTTAAAGGCCCGAGCCCAAGGCGAGGGACTTTAACAAGGGAGCGGGACTTTAATTGCTGGTATAGCCCTGCTACGAAGGGCTATAAGGCTATTAGAACATTCTGCCACTAGAGGACAGAATGTTCTAAAAAATAAAACAAAGGCCTCTCAAAGCTTGAGGAGATTCAAATCCCCTTGTGCTCCAAAAGGCCTTTTTAAAACATTGGAATGTTGCTCTGGGGCCTTTACCGGCCAGTAGAAGCATGGAGCACTCCATTGTCTTCAATGGAGCTCCTAACATTCCAATGTTCAAATATGTCTTAATGTCCACTGTTGGGATTATTCACCAGTTAGTTTAGTTGTGTCTTAGTTTCCTGTTCTTGAACCTTTCCCATTTCTCTTCCGATTCCCTTGTGTGTCTATTCCCTTGTGTGTCCACATCACACCAATGTTATCCACCCTCCGCTGGCTTCCAATCGAGGCTAGAGCCATCTACAAGACTGCTTGTATCACCCACAAAGCCTTGCACTCCTCCTCTCCTCGCTACCTGGTGAATAAACTGAAACTCTCTGGAGGCTCTAGACCATCACGTAATGCGGAAACTCTTCTGCTTGAACCTCCCACTTTCAAGAAGGAAAGAACGATGGCACAATCCTTTTCGGGCAATGCGGTGAGAATCTGGAACTCCCTTCCGCCTCAGCTCCGGACCACCGCCTCCTCCCAGGCCTTCAAAACTGACCTCAAAGCTCTCCTCCTTCAAAGACACTTCCAAATGTAACTCATGCCCTCTCTATTATCCGAAGGAAGCCCTTCCATTATAGATAAAGCTACTTTACATGACTATGGAAGTGTTTTCCCAGTGTGTTCTTGTGGTCTGAGAGTCTGCCTTATTGAGCAGTACTATCTTTCTACCTGTGCTTAGTACTCATGTGTAACCTGCACCCGTCACTTTCTCTTGTAACACACTGTTTTCTACCTCCTACAATTGTTTACCTGCACAAGTGCCACCATTCCCTTCTTATTTGTTCTTGTGCTTGAGTGCCCTCCATATGTTGCAGTATTATAGCTTTATGTTTACCTTGTTACCTTGTACGCTTTTGTAACTTGCACACGTCACTTTTTCCTCCTGTATTGCACCGTTTGCTACCTCTTTTATTTTGTTGGTTCACGATTGTCACTTTTGTAATGCACCGTTTGCTACCTCTTGTATTTTGCTGGCTCACGATTGTCATTTTTGCTTCATTTAATGTAACGTTTGCCTTTTTATTTGGTTCACTTGTAATGTTCTCATGTACCAGTTCTGTTCCTATTGTGAAGCGCTCTGACACCTTCGGGTAAAGTCCGCGCTATATAAAAATGCACAAATAAATAAAATAAATAAATAAATTCCGCGTGCCGTCTTACCACATATGATGTCACCACATGAACGGATTCTTGATTTTGCAATGTGTTTATTTGATCTCTTACCGGTATTCATGGGAGTTACCGAGTTCTCTCCGACCCCTGCCACAGCCGTGTGGGGCTGCATTAAAAGGTACAAATGTTTGGTTGCCTGAGATGGGTTCCTTTCAGCAGACCGTTGAAGAACATTAATGTTCACTGCTTCGAGATAGGTAAATTCATTAAACTGGTGTACGTAAAGATATGGTGCCTCCTTACACAACTTTCTTCAATTGAATGCAGAAGACTGTAGCTGTTGGTGAAAGCCTGCATCTCTAGACTTCTGGCTTTTGGCCACCTCCTATAGATGCCTGACAAAGCCAGGCTTGGGACTTTAGGAAATTGGTTTTAGGGCTAAACATGCACTTTCTATTAAATTTTCTATTCCTTTTACATTGCTTTATTTTTAAATATGAAAGTGCTTTGCTACTTTCTTCTGTGCCTGGCCATAGCAGGATGTATGTGACAATATTGTGCTTTCACTATGGTGTTGCCAATAAGCATAGCCATGACATAGACTAAAACATATCCCTAATGTAGGTATTAAGGGAGTAAAGATTTACTATTCTTAATTCCATGTCTGCTTACCTTGATATTTTGTTGGCATTCGATACCAAGTGTGCAATTCTTTGGTGGGTCGATATTAAAACCACAGTATTGTGTATCACACACCTGCAGTGGTGTAAAACCGCAATAGCAGCTTTTATTGGGCAAACACTTGGCTGTAGCAGCTCCTTTCAACATTGTGCACAATCTTATCTTGGGCTCATGGTTGCAACCCATATTTGTTTCTCTGTGGTGATCAGGGCTTGTTTCAAAGCCTTCAGTATGATATTTATTGTGTTGTTATTGTATTTCTAAGCACTTACTACCCCTGATGAGGTGTTGAGGCTTTTTTTTGTGAGTAGCATGCTTCTCAAGCACCCCAAAGGATTAGTGGTCGATTAGTAAATATGAGTTAATTTGAGCAGTGGACTTGTGGACTAATTAGATTAATGGAGGGATAGAGGAGGGAAGAGTCTAGAAAGCATTATGTGGGATGTCATAGTAGTAAGATGAGGTTTTGGATGAGTAAAAAGGAGAGACAGAGAAGGAAAGAGTCTCTGGAAGGATTTAAGGCAATCATAGTAATACAAGACGCTTGGGATGAGTTAAAGGAGTGGTACATGAGGGAAGAATTTAGAAAGGATTTACATTGCAGTCTAATGCACCATCATGCAGACAGCATGACTTTGCGGATGGCAGGTAACAGGTGTTTTAAGGGAATGGGTTGTGGGACAACAGGAGAAAGGGCCATGGAAGCACCAGGCAGGGACACTGAGCTGTGCAGCAGGGATATCAGGGGAGAGTGGCCCGAGACATTGGGTCGTACTGGAGGGAGTGGCCAATGAGCATGAGTTAGAACACCCAGCTCCATTTGACACTAACACCATGCCTATTGAAATAGGCGGCTTCCTAGTCACACAACCCAACACAATCAGCCTGGTGAAAAGGGATGAATGGCAAAGGCATTTAATGGAGCGTGAGACAAAAATACACCTGAAAGACTCCAGCTTTCGCCAGCTACCAGTCCTACATTTACACCTAGAGGACTCTTCAGTGAGCATGTTCATCTGCCCTCAAACATCACAGTGATGTTTGCCACAGTGACTGCTGTGTGCTGGATACCCCAGAACTCAGTGGAGAGGCAGCAAGACTTTTGTGAGCTAGACAAATGGAAGCAATGTGGTGTACATAGGTTTATGAAATTGGATGCGGTCCATTCCGTATTTATGTAACTGCATAAGGTACGCTTGCGAAAATCGACTTTGGCTTGGAAAGAAACTGACATGTGTCTTTTCTTTGAAGAAGGAAGTGTGCATGTGTTTCTTGTCTAAACACAAGTGTGTTTGGGTCAACGCAGGGCCGCCTTAACAGCATTATATGCCCCCGAACAAAGCAGTGCACTGGGCCCTGCCTACACAACCACTCACAGGAATAAAAATTTAAATTATCGATAAAAGAAATGTATATTTACAGTATGAAATTAATATGGGGACCCCTTGCTCATGGGGACCCCAGGCAACTACCCAGCGTGCCCATGTGTTAAGACGGCACTGTGTCATTGTTGTGTGTTGGAATGTTAAGGAATGCAGACGGTTGTTGTTGCAAGGACCCTCATGCCATTAAATGTCTGGTCGTAGGTGCTGCGTACAGCCTCTTATGACCAGGGCCGGACTGGCAATGCCGGGCACCGTCAATCCCCCGGTAGGCTGCCAGGGGTGGGGGCCGGTTTTATTAGCAAGGAGCCGGTTTTGTTGCTGGGGGCGATTTTTGGTCTGGCGTTAGTTAGCTAACATAAATCTGAGAAGTTCACTCGTTCCCCGCTCCGTGCATAGGTAAACAAAGCACAATCTCTGGATTCTCTTTCTCAACCATTATCATATGTAAAATAATGTATTGAGAGCATGTCTGTGCACCATTTAATAAGGTGTGGGTCGCGCGCAGAGCGCACATGTCTCTGCCGCCGCGTCTGTCTGCAAGGTCTCAGTTCACCCAATTTAGGGAGGGGCTGCTGGTGGGGGTGACATGCTCATTGGAGTTCACACACTAAAAAGTTTGTGTGACCCGTGACGTGAGGCCAGGTCGAGAGGAGAATTCCAGAACAACTGAGCCAGAGACAGAGGCCCACATGCATCAAGCATTTTTGGAGTCGCAAACGGTGCGATTCCTTAAAATCGGCCGTTTGCGATTCCAAAAGTGCTTTTTGGGATGCATGAAGCAATTTTAGAATTCGTAACATTTTTGCGAGTTCTAAAATTGAGATTGCTTTTAAGAAGTCGCAGATGTGCGATTTCTTAAAAGCAATGCATCATTACTTTTAAAAGTGCAAATTCGCAATTAGGGTGTCAAATTTACCGAGTGATACCACTCGGTAAATTTGGAAAAAGTGTTTAAAATGCTGAAAATGTTTTTTTTTCAACATTCATGTTTCACACACACATGTCCTTAGGACATGTGTGTGTGAAACATGATGCGAAAAATACATTTCAGAGGTGCATGGGGGGGTCCTTTGGACCCCCCCCCCTGCACCCATGAAATTTTCAAAGTGCCACTCGCAATTTGCTAATGCCTTCCCATTGACTCCTATGGGCCTTTTGGCCCATAGGAATCAATGGGATTTGAGAAAATTAACTTAAGAATTCGGTATTTAGTTTTGTTCTGAAAAAAAAAGAATTCGGTATTTATTTGGGATTCGGTAAAAATTGCGATTTTTACGAATCACAAAAGAATACCGAAAATAATGATGCATAGCATTTTGCAATTCTTAATTTGCGATTCTTTATTTTTCGCAAATTAAGAAGTGCAAAATGTCTCAATGATGCATGTGGGCCTGAGTGAGGCACAGGCACCTCTAATTATTTCTAGCACCTGCCTGCCTGCCTGCCCTCCCTGCTGTCGACTGTCTGAAGCCTGCCCACCGCACGCAAGTGAGTCACTAATGTCGTTTGTATTTTTGAAAATTGCATTTGTAATCACCAGATTCAACATGGCATTGGCACTGTGGGTCGGGCCGGGCTGGGATTAAACAAACGGAATAGGCGGCAGCGCCCTTCTGACATGTCTGGGGCACCTCAAAATATTCACACTGAAATGTTCCCAATGTAAGACGAAAACATTTCAATAAAACAAATAAAAGACAGTTGCAGGCGACAGCACTATACCCCGCCTGCTTAGGTGTTTGCGTCCTCGGGAATTAGTATTTTTTTAAAACTTTTTTCTTTATTGGATTTTCGGTACCAACAAAACATTATCTGCCTCCGTTTTTTACTGATCCATATGACAAAAACTCAGCCAGAAATCACACATTCGAGAAGGTGCATTAGAGCATCACTGTCGGAGAACTGCATGTGCTCTACCTACATCTGGGTCACTCCCAGGTCTCACACACAGTTTGAGGTCTGAGGTGGTGGGTGGCAGGGCAGCCTTGTTTTAGCAGCAACGGACCGATCCCTGTAGGCTCTAAAGTATGGCAGCTTGGAGTCACTCTCTGTGCAATATTCAGCACAGAATCTGGCTTGGAAATTCCTAGTCTGGAAGCCCTTTTGTTGAGCTTGTGTGTTGTTACCCTAGTTAAAGGCACTTTTGTTTAGGTACGGGGTGTTGTAGTTGGGGTCTGGGCTACCAGTCATGGTAGTGCTGAGAGAACTAGTAAGTATCAAAGAGGGCACTGGATAGTGTGTAAGCTGTCTTGCAATCCATTGATCGAGGTCATCCTGCATTCTCTGCTTCATTCTTTCTCCTTGGCAGCGATGTCAGAGGAGAAGGACAAAGAACAGCAGGCGGTGGAGTATGAGATACAGTATACAACACCAGCGCAATTCCTAACATATCAAGGACTGTCAATGTGGAGCATTTGCTGAAAGGAAATTGTTTTTTTCCATTATCTTAAAAGGACAACTCACCCAAAAAATACAAAAACGTCAAAGCCGGGTTCAAACCCAATCAACCTTCAAATATGATTGACCCATATGCATGAAGACATCAGGCCATATGCATCCAGAATGGGAGCAACTTTACTCTAAGGACTGTTGTCAAAAGAACCTCTTTCAGCAACTGTAGGTGCTGTATATGTTTTACAATCAGTGCCTCTCGTTCCATCCAAGTCAGTGAAATACGTTTTTTAATCTCAGAGCTGGCATGGGGTAGGTATAGGGGTTATTTGCTTTATAGCGCCTCATGGCCCCAACGCCTGTTGGACGAATTGGAAAGTCCACAGTACAGCATATATCTCATGGGGAGGCGCTGTTGCTTTCAGGTGCATCTTCAACAGATTACTAGTGTGAGGTCAAGCACAGTGATCTCAACGTGCTGGAAGAGGCTAACTAGTGCTTGGGCATTCATGTGCATCATGGCAAAGCACTGGATTTTCCAAAATCAGAAGGACAGGTCAATTGACTAGTTTTCAGCAGCACAAACCCAAAGTCCCACATCCTGCCGGAGGCTCGAGGGGCAGGGTTTTTCTTGAGGACAGTGGTTATCGGGATGAGACGGTAAGTGCTGTGCCCTGAGGGATCTATTCAAGCAGCTGAAGGCAGGCAAGGCTGGGTCTCAAAGCAATAACTTCAAAAATAAAAATGCATTGAGCCCGTTCTCTGATCACTGCATTCACAAACTCCCGTGCACTGAGCAAAAACACACAGCGGGTGGAGGGTGGCTCGAGGTGGTGAGAATCAGACAGTGGGAGCAAAATACAAACACAGCAATAACTTCAAAATAAAAATGCATTAAGCCTGAAAAAAAAATATTCAGCACAGAAGAGCACCGTCCGGTGCCCAATGAGGACACACTGACCTCATCCTGGCAGTTAGGCAATGAGGGGCACTTGTCACCGGTGAGTTATGCTGTGAATGGGATAAGGTGGTGAGGGATAGACCATTATGGCTGCCACCTTACCCAGGGAATAATACCGGCACTTTCTAATGTTGGAAGATTCTCCAAAAGCCTAGACATGATAAACAGGACTCTATACAAATAGTTTGTATTCCGTTTTAACACTCACTTTCTGCCTTTTATTACTTTATTAGTCACGGACCATCAAAGCAGCTCCTCCCCACATTTTAAAGTGCTTTTACTCGTATGTTTGCTGTTTTAAATGTGCACTGAAAAAATGCCAACTTTTGTTGATTTGTGTGCTGAGACATTAAAATTGTAATGAGCCAGATTTAAAAACAGCCAGGTACCAACTCTGGTTCTGGTTGCTGTATCTGGGGCCAGATTTGCTTAAACTGACTGGTTTGCATAGATATGGTGTTTGCATGCACCAGGCAGGGCTGACTAAATCATACTGGGAAAAGGCTACTAGATGGGACTGGGCAGGGCCAGGATGGTTGTGTTGAGGGTTACACGGTTTAGAATGCACTGGGCAGGGTCACACTAGTTCTGGTGAATACGAATGAGCTAGAATGAAATTCAGCTGGCTGGGATGGCTCTGATGGAGATAAGGGGGTTGGAGTGCATTGAGCAGGGGTAATTCTGCTGGAACTGTTCAGGGTTCCAACACACTGGGCTGGTCCTGGCTGTTTCTGATGCGGGCAATGAAGTTAGGATGCACTGAGTGGGTCAGGCTACTTCTGATTGGCTGTTAAAGGTGTTAAAAGGGACAATATTGTCTGGTAAGTGCTCCTCATTGCCCAAAAGGTGAGTCATTTGTGATATTTAACTCTCAACATGGACTTCATTGCTCATTTATACTGTGGAAAAAGTGCCACTGATTTTGCCACTCATTAGGCAGTAGAATGTCTCTCACAGGTACACTACAACCATGGAAATCTCACACATAAGCAATCTGAAAATGTGACTGCTATGCTATCAATTCAGCTTTTAGGCTAGTGTGTGGCTATGAATGATTAGATCAATGAGATCATCTTCTGCGCTGCTGAAGTGCCTGTCTGCCCTCTGTTACTGTGAACTGCAGTCATGCAGTCTGTCTCTGGTTAGTGCTCTTCCATGTCTGGTGCTATGCAGCAGTTTTAACATCTTTTTAGAGTTCCTTGCTGCTCAAATGGGTGTAATATCTGATATTTATGTTTCCCTCACCTTCATTGCTTAATTTTTCTCGCGATAAAGTGTCACTCATAGTTGTTGAAATGTCACTCATAATTACACTGATTTTAAGAAAATGTCACACATAAGCAATATGAAACCTTAGCAGCTATGCAAAAGGGTTCTGCGTAAGCGCGAAAAGTCAAACCACAGCGCCACCAGTTGCTGTTAGCTTTTTGCCTGAACTTCTTGTACTGCCCTGCCTCACATTGATGTTTTATTTAGAATAAATATTTCACATAACGATTATGATACACTTTTATTGACTGTATTTATTTGTGAACTTTTTATAGCACTGTACTGGAAGCTAAAATGCATCTGGGCACTTTTCAGCCCACTTCAGAAGTGAAATCCTGGAAATTTGACAAACCATTGGTCTGCATAGCTTTACAAAGCTCCACTAACTATAACCGCTATCATACAAGCTCTAATTGTCTGTATTTTCAGACCACTACCATTTTTTTATATTCTGTCCTTTTGAGACCACTAGAGCAGTGGGTGGGTTGCTTGGTGCAATCACAGTCTCACGCAGAGCCAGTTACAGATGGAATTTCCCAGCAGCACTAGTGCAACAGTTTTAGATCTTAGAGTTTCTGGTTGCTCAAATAGGTGCAATTTCAGATATTTATATGTTTCCCTCATGTTCATTGCTCGATTTTTGCTCACGAGAACGTGTCACTCATAATCATTGAATATCACACACGATTACACTGAATTTATGAAAATGTCACACGTAGCAATCTGAAACCTTGGCAGCTATGCACAGTGCAGTGTGCACTCCTGCCTCTGTTCTGCGGAGAAAAAGCACAACTGCCATTGGTGAGGTGACCTCTCACTCATAAATGGCAGTGGTGCTTTTTACCCGCACAGACAGACAGAGGTGCTGCGGTGCGGTAGTTGGGTTGAATGTAGTAGTGCATGTGCTTCACACACTCACTACTAAATTCAACTCATGTTACCATACCAATCCACCCAGCTACTGCACTGTGCGTGTAGGCTGTGGCCCGCGTACACTTACTTTCAGCGCCACACCACTGTCTACCACCACCCCCACTCATGACCAGGCAGGCACTGAGGTACCTGACCGACCTTAATTGTAGTCATAATGACTGGATAACCAGGTGGTCTTTAAGGTGATCATGTACTATTTACGGTGTTTTAAAAGTGAGTACACTTAAATTTGTAATGAAAATTGTGCTGTAAAATGCTGTATTTTTGTCTGTCTTTTTCCAAAATGTTCCCCCCAAACCCTCCTAGTAGTGGCCTGGCTCGCTCGCCAGATGTGGGCTTCTCTGGAAAAATTTGCCATGGCTGCTTTCAGTTCCCAGTCCGGCCCTGCTTATGACATTGAAGAGCTGATCTTTTGCTGCCGATCAGCACGTGTATCGTTTTCATGGACCAGTTATGATCTCACAGCTTAGGGGCCAATTTCGATGTCGGACGGACTCAGGTCTGTTCGACATCGGTCAGGAGCCGTAACCGACTGACCTGCTGTCATCGGTTACGGCCCTGCAAGTACCTTGTGACCGAAGTGGAATGCATACCTGCATTGTGTAAAGTAGCGGCGTAGTACATCCCTGCACCCTGTGGCCAGCCCCCAAGGTGCCTGCCATCGGGTGCAGGGATCAACAAAGAGGCACCATAGGTGCCCCAGGCTGCCATTTGGTGGCCTTGCACCCATGGGGGCCCTGCTGGGGCCCCCAGAGACAGTTTCCGACTGCCTTTTCATGCCAGTGAAAAACTGCCATCGTACTTCCTCGGTCGTAAAGAGGCGACCGGGGGAGTACTGAAAGATTTCCGGACGGTAGAAGGGCTCTCCGAGCCCGTCATAAGCCATCCGGAAATCCAAGTCGAATTCCATTCCGATCAAGCCCATCGGAATGGCTCGGTCGGAAAGGAATACGGCTGGCACATTCCGATTCGGTCGGAAGGGCTCTGAACATCGTTCGGAGCCCTTCTGGCTGGAATGGGAATCAGCCCCTAAGTGTTAGCTGTTTGTGGCACACAAGCTACAAACAGGGGTCAAAATGGAAGACCAACATAATCTTTGAATAGTGCAGGTGCTCTCTTCACTCTTCTGATCTTCCTGTACCCGGATCTTTCGGGACCAGGGGAAGTCTATTCTGTTCATATAAATCAATTTCTCTCCCACACTGTTTGGACAACCTCTCTTTATTCCACCATTTTCCGTTGCTTAACTTCACCACTCTGTCTTTAGCTGTCACAATTTCCATTGGATGGGAAAGTTTGGAGTGACCCTTGGCAATTATCCCTAGTAACCTTACCTTATCCCATCCTCGTCGCCACTGAAAAGTCCTTCAAAGTAAGACAGCTTTCGGGTAAGTTTAAAGGATTTTTACAGAGATAAGAATAGTGTGACCTGCAGAGCAGGTGGCAGCCAATAACTGTTGATTGCCATCTAACATATTAGACATTCCACTTTAGCAATGGTAGTCAAGTGGGCACATGCTCTGGCTTCTGAGCACAGAACTATACCAGCAGATGTAGACACGGCTGGTATGCTTTAAAAGGGAAGACATCAGCATTTATCACCAAGAGCATGTAGTACCAAATAACAAGCAATTTTGTTAAGCAATATTGTAAAAAGCAGTGTGGATCAAGTAACAATAGCTAGACGTCCAAAGACCACTATGGAAGGTCATTTTAGATCCTCCAATAAGATTCAGGGCCTCATTATGATGTTGGTGGGACCGACATCTGAAGCAGAGGTCACAACGCCATATTACAATGCGGTTGGTCCAACCGCATGGGTGAGGGACAAACCGCTGCAGTTCTGACGTGCTCGTGGAGCCTGTTGGCCTTGCCGTCGGAATGTAATCCCTACAGTGAGGGAGCACAATTGCCCTTTCCGACGGCCTTTCAATGGCGTTCCGACCACCATGAAAAGGCTATCAGAACTGGACTTTGTCTCTGCGGCGTTTGCTGTGAGTTGAGGCAAGGGGGGCACCACCGGTGCCCCCTCAAACATCCATGCCCCATGTGGCAGGGATTTTTTAAAACATGCCTTTTGGCATTGGGGCTTATGCTGCAGTCTATTTCCGGGCCGCAGCACAAGCCTTAATGCAAAGAGGCAATAAGGTGGGAAGTAATTTAATTGTAATTAAGTAATTATTATTTGAATTTATTGGTATTGATAACAAATTTATTGTTAATTAATTATTATTTGGTAATACATTTGTATTAATTGCTAATTAATTTGTATTAATTGATTAATTGATAATTATATTAATTGTATTCATTTATTTTTTGGATCGGGTTGTGGGTTTATAGGAGAATAGGGTGGGAAGTAATTTAATTGTACTTAAGTAGTTATTTATTTTTATTTATAGGTATTGATAATTAATTTATTGTTAATTAACTATTAATTGGTAATTCATTTTTATTATTTTTTGTTAATTGATTAATTGCTAATTATGTTAATTGTTTTAATTTATTATTCGGAACGGGTTGTGGGTATATAGGGGAATAGGGTGGAAAGTAATTTAATTGTAATTAAGTAATTATTGAAATTATTTTTGTCTATTGATAATTAATTTACTGTTAATTATTAATTGGCAACATTTTGTATTACTTATTAATTTTTGGTATTACAGATTAATTAGTTGTTAATTGATTACTAATAGGTAATTAATGTTTAATAATTAACATTTATTGGTGTTTATAATTAAATAATTATTACATAATTTGTGATTGGTTATTAATTTTTAATACCTTTTTATTGGTATTGATAATTAATGTATATATATTTAATTATTAAATCATTACTTTCCCTACTGTTGCACTCACTGGAGGGGGAATAGTAATTTTTACACCTACGCTATCCAACACTTTCCCTACTGTTGCACTCACTGGAGGGGGAATGGTAATTTTTACCCTCCCGCTATCCAACACTTTCCCTACTGTTGCACTCTCTGGAGTGGGAATAGTAATTTTGACCCCTATGCTATCTAACACTTTCCCTACTGTTCCACTCACTGGAGTGGGAATAGTAATTTTTACCCCTATGCTATCCAACACTTTCCCTACTGTTGCACTCTTTATAGTGGGAATAGTAATTTTTACCCCTACGCTATCCAACACTTTCCCTACTGTTGCACTCACTGGAGTGGGAATAGTAATTTTTACCCTCCTGCTATCCAACACTTTCTCTACTATTACATTTGGTGAAGTGGGAATAGTAAAATATTCCTACCCTCTACCCAACACTTTCCCTACTGTTGCAACCACTGGAGTGGGAATAGCAATTTTCACCCCTAGGCTATCCAACCATTTCCCTACCTTTGCACTCTCTGGAGTGGGAATAGTAATTTTTACCCTCTCGCTATCCTACACTTTCCCTACTGTTGCACTCTCTGGAGTGGGACTAGAAATGTTGACCCCTACGCTACCCAACACTTTCCCTACTGTTGCACTCACTGGAGCGGTAATAGTAATTTTTACCCCTATGCTATCCAACACTTTCCCTACTGTTGCACTCTCTGTAGTGGGAATAGTAATTTTTACCCCTATGCTATCCAACACTTTCCCTACTGTTGCACTCACTGGAGTGGGAATAGTAATTTTTACCCCTACGCTATCCAACACTTTCCCTACTGTTGCACTCTTTGGAGTGGGAATAGTAATTTTTACCCTCCTGCTATCCAACACTTTCTCTACTATTACATTTGGTGGAGTGGGAATAGTAAATTATTCCTACCCTCTACCCAACACTTTCCCTACTGTTGCAACCACTGGAGTGGGAATAGCAATTTTCACCCCTAGGCTATCCAACCATTTCCCTACCTTTGCACACTCTGGAGTGGGAATAGTAATTTTAGTCTCTCGCTATCCTACACTTTCCCTACTGTTGCACTCTCTGGAGTGGGAATAGAAATTTTGACCCCTACGCTACCCAACACTTTCCCTACTGTTGCACTCACTGGAGCGGGAATAGTAATTTTTACCCCTATGCTATCCAACACTTTCCCTACTGTTGCACTCTCTGTAGTGGGTATAGTAATTTTTACCCCTATGCTATCCAACACTTTCCCTACTGTTGCACTCACTGGAGTGGGAATAGTAATTTTTACCCCTACGCTATCCAACACTTTCCCTACTGTTGCACTCTCTGGAGTGGGAATAGTAATTTTTACCCTCCCGCTATCCAACACTTTCTCTACTATTAAATTTGGTGGAGTGGGAATAGTAAATTATTCCTATCCTCTACCCAACACTTTCCCTACTGTTGCAACCACTGGAGTGGGAATAGCAATTTTTACCCCTAGGCTATCCAACACTTTCCCTACTGTTGCACTCTCTGGAGTGGGAATAGTAATTATTACCCCTACGCTATCCAACACTTTCCCTACTGCTGCACTCACTGGAGTGGGAATAGTAATTTTTACACCTACGCTATCCAACACTTTCTCTACTGTTGCATTCTCTGAAGTGGGTATAGTAATTTTACCCCTACGCTATCCAACACTTTCTCTACTGTTGCACTCACTGGAATGGGAATAGTAATTTTTACACCTACGCTATCCAACACTTTCCCTACTGTTGCATTCTCTGGAGTGGGAATAGTAATTTTCAACCCTAATCTATCCAACACTTTCCCTACTGTTGCACTCTCTGGAGTGGGAATAGTAATTTTCACCCCTATGCTATCCAACTCTTTCCCTGCTGTTGCACTCTCTGGAGTGGGAATTGTAATTTTTACCCCCACGCTATCAAACACTTTCCCTACTGTTGCACTCACTGGAGGGGGAATAGTAATTTTTACCTACCCGCTATCCAACACTTTCCCTACTGTCGCACTCACTGGAGTGGGAATAGTAATATTTACCCTCCCGCTATCCAACGCTTTCCTTACTGTTGCACTCACTGGAGTGGGAATAGTCATTTGTACCCTCTTGCTATCCAACACTTTCCCTACTGTTGCACTCATTGGAGTGGGAATAGTACATTTTACCCTCCGGCTATCCAACAATAAAAATATTGTATATTTTTTTATATTATTAAGTTAACATATATATGTATTAAAAATAAAAATGCATGTTTATCTTTTATTTAATTTACATTCATTATTTTTTAATTTGAAGGTTATTTAAGTATTTTTAAGCATGTTTCATTATTTTACATTACTTTTAAGACATTTAAAGAATTCAATATTTTAACAAACTAGATTATATACAACAATATTTTGGATTCGATATTTTTTTTCTTACCTGTTTGTAGATAGGAAGTTGATATTCTGTCATTCTATATTTTTTCATCGATATTTTGGCAGGTCGATATTTGGCTCCTCAATATTCTGTCAGTGATCCATTTTGCACATTAATTATATAGGACTGCATAACAGCAGTTTATTTGCTCTGACCATAAATTACATAAAGCTGAATTGCAAAGGAGGTAATACATTTCCAAAAGCTGATTCATAGTATGGAGATTCTAGATTACAGTAAATAAAAATCTGAAAATATTAGTTGATGTTATGCAAAGATATCTAGAGAGGTCAATTATAACACAAATGCTTTCATCCTCAGATGCCCTGATTATGTTTTTCACAATACTTGATTCAGGAGATGAATCCTCAGTGTGTTGCCCCTGGCAGGGTTATCTAGATATTCAACCATTTTTGATAGATAGTGTGCTTTAACAGGCCTTTGTGACATTTCAGGCTATATTGGGTCATTTCAGATTCACACTACTGCTAGTTGTGGTATTTAAAGCTCTATGCAGCAAGTACATCAACCTAACAAAATATCTGTCTCCTGCAAACATAATAAAGCCCAATCAAAGCAATATGCCATAGTGGAAGCTGGATATTTCCTGACTGTACATTGCTTCTGAATGGCTGGTAGGCTTAGGTCGTGACAACCACTTATGTATCAGGTATATGAAAGGGCATGAAAGTTGCTAACTTAAGAACAATGTGACTTAGTATCCTGCACAGTAGTGCGATCTTTTCACACAAAAATTCATGGTTGACATTTCATATGTGAAAGGTGAGAAGGGAGTTCAGGTAATACCCATTGAATTCTTGACCTTTCACAATAGCTCCTCAAACACAACAATGTAGCATCCTTCCGGGGTCCTTCATATTCTCTCTATTATTCAACATCTACCTAACCCCCTTAACCAACCTGTTTAATCATTCAACCTCACCTGTTACAACTATGGAGATGCCACCCAAATCATTTAAAAAAAATGGAAGATATCCACAATGCAATATTTGATGACTGTCTTCTGCCCATAAAAACATGGATGATGAATAACCATCAATCAATCAATCAATCAATCAGCGGTTATGAAGCGTGCTTCTCACCCGTGAGGGTCTCAAGGCGCGGCGGGGTTTGCTGCCCCGGATCAGTCAAAGAGCTAGGTCTTGAGGCTCCTCCTGAAGGTGTGCGGAGTGGGGTACCGTCTGATGTTGACTGGGAGCTCGTCCCAGGTCTCTGGTGCGAGGTTGGATAAGGCTCTTCTGCCTGCTCTGGTTCTGCGGATGCGCGAGGTCTCTGCCAGGGTGAGGTCAGCGGAGTGGAGGTTTCTTTCGGGTACGTGGAAGGAGACTCTTTCGCTGTGGTATTTGGGTCCGATGTTGTGGAGGGATTTATAGGCATGGGTGAGTAGCTTGAAGGTAACTCTCTTGTCAATGGGGAGCCAGTGGAGGCCTTGTAGGTGCTGGGTCATGTGCTAGTGTCGACGGGTTCCGAGCACGAGTCTGGATGTGGTGTCCAGGATTGTTTGGGGCTTGTGTAGCAGGGTTTTGGTGATTCTGGCACAGAGGGCATTGCCATAGTCCAGACTGCTGGTTATGAATGCGTGGATGACGGTCTTTCTACATTCTGGTCGGATCCACTTGAATGTCTTGTGGAGGATGCGAAGGGAGTTGAAGCAGGTGGAGGCAATGGAGTTGATCTGGCGAGTCATGGTGAGGGCGGAGTCTAGAATGATGCAGAGGTTTCGGGTGTGGTCTGATGGAGTGGGTGGGTTTCCGAAGGTGGAAGGCCACCAGGTGTTGTCCCAGGCGGGGGAGGAGGGTCCAAGGACAAGCAACTCTGTCTTCTCCAAGTTGAGCTTAAGGCAGCTGTTGTTCATCCAGGCTGCAACGTCTTCCATTCCTTCTTGGAAGCTGAGTCTGGTGTCTTTGAGGTTCTTCGCGAGGGAGAGGATGAGCTTGGTTTCGTCAGGATAGGAAACTATGCTGAGACCATGCTGTCTGACGATGGTGGTGAGGGGGGCCATGTAGATGTTGAAGAGCATGGGGCTGAGCGAGGATCCTTGGGGTACTCTGCAGTTGATCTCTGTGGGTTTGGAGACGAAGGGTGAGAGTCTGTTCCTTTGGGTTCTGCCGGTGAGGAAGGAGCGGATCCAGTTGAGGGCGGTTTCCCGTTTGCTGGCATCGTGGAGTCTGGTGGCGAGGGTGCTGTGGGTGGCGGTGTTGAAGGCTGCAGAGTGGTCTAGAAGAATGGGGGCTGCCGCATGGCCCTGGTCGAGTAGCATGCAGATGTCGTCGTTACAGCGAGGAGGGCGGTCTCAGTCCTGTGGTTGCTGCGGAATCTGGACAAGGGAGGAGTCGAGGATGCCGTTCTCTTCGATGAAGGTGGTTAGTTGGGAGGTGACAAATCTCTTGGTGACTTTGGCTGCAAAGGGAAGGAGCGAGATGGGCCAGTAGTTTTTGAGATCCGTCGGGTAGGCCGAGGGTTTCTTTAGGAGGGGCTTGACCTCTGCCTGCTTCCAGGGAAGATGCCAGCTTTGAAGAAGGTGTTATGGTCCTGCACAGTTTGGGTGCTATGGCGGCGGTGTCTCTGTGGAAGATGTGTGGCGGGTAGGGGTTCATGGGGGCTCCTGAGTGGGTGTTTTTCATGGTCACGGCAGTGTCTTCGGTGGTGGCGGATTTCCAGGTGGTGATGGTGGGCTGCTTGTCTCTGGTGGAGAGGAAGGTGGTGTCTGGAGTCAGTTCGCTGAAGTTGTCATAGAGGGCCTTGATTTTCAGGTGAAAGTAGGAGCTGAGTTTGTTGCAGAGGTCCTGGGAGGGTGTGATGTCCGTGGCTTCGCTGGGGGGTTTGGTGAACTGCTGTATGACATTGAAGAGCTCTTTTGAGTTACTGACGTTGGTGTGGATTTTGTTCTTGATAAAGGTTCTCTTGGTGTCTCTTATGCACTTGTGATATTCAGTCATGGCGATCCTGTAGGTGTTCTAGTCTTCGGTGGTTTGCCTGTTCCTCCAGAGTTTCTCGAGGTGTCTGCAGGAGCGCCTGGCTTCTTGGAGGTCAGTGGTGAACCAGGCAGCCTTCCGGGGGCATTGTCTGATGGAGTGGCGGAGGGGTGCAAGCTTGTCGTCGCAGCTGGTGATCCAGCGGTGTAGTTACTTGGCTGCAGAGTTGGCTTCAGTTGTGGCAGAGGGGGGGTAGTGGACGAGGGTGGTTTTGAGGTGTTCCTTTGTTGCCTTTCTCCAGTTCCTTTGTGGCGGGCATGGGCGGGCTTGGGTGCGGTGGTGATGCTAAAGGAAAAGTGTACACTCTGATGGTCGGTCCAGAGGGGCTGCGTAGTGTGGCTGAAGTGGATATTTGTCCCTCCTGCGAAGGTGGGGTCAAGGGTGTGTCTGGCTTGGTGGGTGGGGGTGGTGACGAGCTGCTTTAGTCCGAGGTTGGTGAGGTTGTCCAGTAAGGTGGTGGAGTTGGGGCACTGAGGTTTTCGAGGTGGAAGTTCAGGTATCCGATGAGACTGTAGTCCATGGAGGCGATAGCCTGGGATACTACGAGGTCAGCAATGGTGGTGGCAGGAGAGGCGTGAGGTCCCGGGGGTCAGTAGGAGCGGGTCCGCGCAGCGTGGTTCTGGGGCTGGTCTGGATCTGGAAGTGGAGGTGCTCAGTGTTGGAGAGGGGGTCGCTCAAGCTGGAGGTGGAGAGTCAGAGAGAGCTCTTGTGAGCGATGGCGAGTCCTCCTTCGGGGCGGTGGAGGCGGTCCTTTCTCTGGATCTTGTGTCCGTCGGAATGGCAGTGGTGATGTCGGGGGGTGGAGGTGACATTGGTACATGTTTCTGTGATGAAGGCAACGTCTAGCGAGAGGATGTTGAGCAGGTCCCAGATCTCTACCGCGTGTCTCTGTGGGGGAGTTGTCAATGGTGAAGGATTGGCGGCAGTGTAGACAGGAGAACTGGCCGTGGGTGGTGTTCGGCGTCGTTCTCTGGCAGTTGTTGTTTCTTCCGGGGTTGAGTGCGAAGAGGGCGGCAGAGTTGTAGCAGTGGGAGGGCGTAGATCCTGGGTTCTTGGTGCTGGCCGCGTTCGGGTCGTGGACGGGCACAGACCGGCTTGCCTTTGGCACGCCTATGGCTCACCGGCGTTGCGGCCGCCATTAAATAGAGGAGGTGGGTGGGATGAGAGGCTGGGAGGTGGGAGCGCGGGCTGTCCAGGAAAGGATGGACCGCAGGGACCCAGGGGCAGCAAGGGCGGGAAAACCAGCAGGAATTAAACTAAGGAAGTGAAGAGTCATCAAGCAAGGCAATGGAAATAACAGAATAGAAAATATAATAGAAAAAAAGGGGACACCAGGCGAAGCAAAGGCTTAAACAGCACAGAGGCAGGCTAGAATCGGGCAGCAGGCGCAAACGATTGCCAGGAGGAGGTCCCAGTACAGCGGCACGGCACTGTGGAGCTGCTGGGGAGAGAGTTGACCCAGACCAGAGGTCAATGTCTTACTCGCGCTCCCCCGCAGCAGTCGCCATTAAATAGGGGAGGGGGCAGGTCGAGAGGCTGGGAGGCGGGAGCAGGGGCTGTCCAGGGGGGGGAGAGGCCGAAGAGGCAGCAGCGGCAGGAAAACCAGCAGGAATTAAACTAAGGGAGCAAAGAGTAACCAAGCGGGGCAATGACAATAACAGAATAGAAAAAAAAATACTTAAAAAAGGGGACGCCATGCGAAGCAACGGCTGAAGCAGAACAGAGGCAAGCAGGAATCGGGCAGCAGGTGCGAACCCTTGCTAGGAGGAGGTCTCAGTATAGCGGTGCAGCGACTGCACTGCGGAGCTGCTGGGGAGAGAGTTGACCCAGACCAGAGGTTAAGGTCAACCATCTAAAGCTAAATGGTATGTTATGTTATGTTAACTATCCTTTGTATAGCGCATAATCACCTGCAGGTCTCTAAGTGCTTGTTGAGAAAACCCAAAGTCCGTCTGCCATCCCTGATAGCAACTAAAAGGAGGAGTTAGACTGTGTCCAGTGCCTCCCTAAACAGAAGCGTCTTGAGAGGTTTCCTAAAAGGAAGAAGGGCGGGTTCCTTGTGGAGGTTCTCAGGCAGTTGGTTCAAGAGTTGGGGAATTAAAACAGAGAAAGCTCTGCCGCCTTTGGATGCAGTTTTGACCCGTGAGTAGGCCAGGAGGCCAGCCTCGGACAATCGAAGTGTGCGTCCTGGCACATAGGTCACCAGGCACTCCTTGATGTAAGCTGGGGTCTGGCTGTAGATGGCTTTATGGGCAATACAGAGGCCCTTGAACTTTGCTCTCTGTTTGACCGGAGACCAGTGCAACCTGCGTAATAAAGCGGTAATGTGAGCCCTTCTAGGGAGCCTAAAAATCAGCCTGGCTGCATCATTCATGGTCACCTGCAGCTTGTGGATCAGTTTCTCAGGGAGACAAATATATAAGGCATTGCCATAGTCCAGCCTAGACACGATCATGGCCGAAACAATCATCTGTAGAGTGGTGGGTGAGAGAAGGAGAGCCAGTTTCCCCAACTGTCTCATTAAACACAGACAGGTGCCGACCACAGAGGCGACTTGCTTGGTAATGGAGAGGTTGGCATCAATCTTAATGCCCAGTCTTTTTATGACAGAAACTGGCGTAGGAGCGGTGCCGAGCTCTTGTGGCCAAAATAGGTCATTCCAGGAGTTACCTTTTGAAGAGATTACAAGGACCTCTGTTTTGTCTGGATTAACTTTTAACGAGTTGGCTGTCATCCAACTCACAGTGTGTCTAAGAATATTTTGTATGCGGGTGTGGGCATTCGGGGAGTTATTGATCTGCAGAATAAGTTGGGTGTCATCCGCATAGTTAAATACGTGACAGTCCATGCAGGCCAGGGCGGCCACCAATGGCTGGAGATACACGTTAAAAAGGAGAGGTGACAGGGCTGAGCACTGAGGGACATCACAGGTGAGAGCGTCACTATTAGACATCTGCTCACCCAGTTGGACCCTTCGGGACAAAAAGGACTCAAGCCACTGGAGAGCCAACCCGCAGATGCCATGCTGGCAATACGAGACAAGAGTTGGGTGTGATTGACCGTATCGAACGCCGCTTACAGATCTAACAAACTCAAGGCGCTCGAATCTTTGTTATCGGCCCTAGCTCTAAGATCATCTAGCACAGCCAACATCACCAGCTCAGTGCTGTGGTGGGCCCTAAAACCAGCCTGCCGCACCTGGAGTAGCTGATGTTCCTCTATAAAAGATGAGAGTGTTTTGAGGACATGTTGATCCATTACTTTTGCCAAAAAAAGGGAGCTGGGAAAAGGGCCTATAGTTTTTAAGATTGGCCACGTCTGCCCCGGGTTTCTTCAGCAGGGGAATGACCCTGGCTTCTGTCATGCTGGAGGGTAGGTAGCCTGACTCTATGGAATTATTAAGTAGAGAGAGGATCTCCCTTTCTAGCCCCGGAAGGAACACCATCCGCATCACGACCGACGCCAACGACTCCTTCGCCGCAGCCGAACATCTCCACTTCCAGATTCACACGGACCCTAAGACGACCCTCAGAGGCACCCTCGTCTACAGACCCCCTGGACCACGCACACAATTCAGCGAAGACATCACAGACTTCATCAGCCCGCACGCCCTCCCCTCCACTGACTACATCCTCCTCGGGGACCTCAACTTCCACCTGGAGAACAACAAGGACCGCAACACCACCGCCCTGCTGGAAAACCTCGCCAACCTCGGACCCAAGCAACTGGTCAACACCCCCACCCACTACGCCGGCCACACGCTTGATCCCGTCTTCTCTTCCAGCAAGTACATCACCTTCAGCCACGCCACCGGACTCCACTGGACCGACCACAGCTGCGTCCACTTCAGCTTCAAAAGATCCACGACCCACAACCACCTGCAACAGGTACCTCACAGGAATTGGAGCAAGATCACCGCAGACCAGCTCACCACCTCCCTCAGTCAGAGCCCACCCGCCAACACAACGGACCCCAACGAAGCAGCCCGCAACTTCATACAGTGGCTGACCGCCTGCGCCGACGACCTCGCACCACTAAAGAACCCTCCCAGCAGACCCAGAAGTAAGAAGGCATCCTGGTTCACCGACGACCTCAAGGACTCCAAGAAGACCTGCCGCACCCTCGAGAAAGCCTGGCTCCTCGACCGGACCACCGACAACATGACCGCCCACAAACACGCTACCCGCAAGCACCACCAGCTCATCCGCACCACCAAGAAGAAATCCCTGAAGGAACGACTGGACAACAACGCCCACGACAGCAAAGAGCTCTTCACTATCGTCAAGGAGTTCTCCAACCCCAGCACCGGCACCAACGACATCACTCCGTCACAAGACCTCTGCGACTCCCTCGCCTCGTTCTTCCACCGCAAGATCGCCGACATCCACAACAGCTTCGGCGCCCCACCCACGCACCCAACCGTCGAACCAACGCCCCCCACCACCACCCTTCGCACCTGGACCACGGTGACCACCGAAGACACAGCCCGCACGATGAACACCATCCACTCCGGATCACCGACCGACCCCTGCCCACACCACGTCTTCAACAAGGCCGACTCCACCATCGCACCCCAACTCTGGAACATCATCAACGCCTCCTTCAACACCGCCACCTTCCCGGAGAGCTGGAAGCACGCCGAGATCAGCGCCCTCCTGAAGAAACCTACAGCGGACCCCACCAATCTCACAAACTTCCGCCCCATCTCGCTCCTCCCTTTTCCTGCTAAAGTCATCGAGAAGATCGTCAACAGACAGCTGACCGCCTTCCTCGAGACGAACGGATCCCTCGACCCCTCGCAGTCCGGCTTCAGAGCCAACCACAGCACCGAGACCGCCCTCATCGCAGCCACCGACGACATCCGGACCCTGCTCGACAAGGGGGAAACAGTGGCCCTCATCCTCCTGGACCTCTCCGCTGCGTTCGACACGGTCTGCCACCGCACCCTAGTCCAGCGCCTCAGCAACATCGGTATCCAAGAGAAGGCACTGGAGTGGATCATCTCGTTCCTCGCCGGAAGAACACAAAGAGTCCGCCTCCCCCCGTTTCGCTCCGAGGCCACCGAAGTCATCTGCGGCGTCCCGCAAGGATCTTCACTCAGCCCCACCCTCTTCAACATCTACATGAAACCTCTCGCAGCCATCGCACGCCAGCACAACCTCAACATCATCTCTTACGCCGACGACACCCAGCTGATCCTCTCCCTCACCAGAGACCCCGACACCGCCAGAACCTGCCTACACGAAGGGATGAAAGACGTCGCCGAGTGGATGAAGGACAGCCGCCTGAAACTGAACTCGGACAAGACGGAAGTCCTCATCCTGGGATCTTCGCCCTCCGCCTGGGACGACTCCTGGTGGCCCCCAGCCCTGGGCACCGCACCCAAGCCAACCGACCACACACGCAACCTGGGCTTCATCCTGGACCCCTCCCTCTCGATGACCAGATAAGTCAACGCCGTCTCCTCATCGTGCTTCAACACCCTGCGTATGCTTCGCAAGATCTTCCGCTGGATCCCGACCGAAACCAGGAAGACTGTGACCCAGGCACTCGTCACCAGCCGACTGGACTACGGAAACGCCCTCTATGCCGGAACCACTGCCAAACTACAGAAAAGACTCCAGCGCATCCAGAACGCCTCCGCCCGACTCATCCTGGATGTGCCCCGACGCAGCCACATCTCCAGCCACCTGAGAAACCTGCACTGGCTCCCCGTCGACAAGAGGATCACGTTCCGGCTCCTCACCCATGCACACAAGTCTCTCCATGACCTGGGCCCCAAGTACCTCAACGACCGCCTGACCTTCTACACGCCCACCCACCAGCTACGGTCCACCAGCCTCGCCCTCGCAGCCGTACCACGCATCCGAAGAGCCACCGCCGGAGGAAGATCCTTCTCTTACCTGGCTGCCAAGACTTGGAACTCCCTCCCCATCCACCTTCGGCTGACCCAGGACCATCTCGCCTTCAGGAATCAACTCAAGACCTGGCTGTTCGAGCAGTAGCATACCCCTCCCCCCAAGCGCCTTGAGACCCTCCCGGGTGAGTAGTGCACTATACAAATGGCATGATTGATTGATTGATTGATTAAAAAAATCCTTGGGGGGAAGGATCTGCAGGGGAGCCAGATTTGGCACGATTCATCAGGCATGTCAGGGTCGCTGAGTCCAAACTGGGGAAGAAGGTAAGTTGTTTGCCCAGAGTACGGGGTCCTAGGTACCGGTCCAGGGCTACCTGATTTGTTCTGGTGTTATCTATCTCGGCTAGAATGTCCCTAATTTTCAGAAGAAAGAAGTCCTGAAATGTGTTTCAGTCTGCCGGCTGGAGTGCGGATGTCTGTTCTGACTTCTGGCTAAGCACTTTGAAAATTCTAAACATTTCCCTCTGTTTATTTGTGGCAGCTGAAATGATTGCCTCATATATTCAGCCTTTTTGGTCATAATGGAGCTAGGTGGAAAGATTTATGCCAAAGCCTCTCGGATTGACGGAGAGTTTGCTTCCTGGCACGCAGAACCTCATTGAACCAGAGGACTCCCTTGCCCTTATCTCTGATTCTATCCCTCCGGGCTGGAACAACCTGATCTATGGCCCTACATAAGGTACCAGTGAGGGCCTCACTCTCCTGGTCGAGTTTGTCTTTTGTAGATTTTTTATGGGGGGTGCTGAGCCTATAAGGTTGTCTGCCTCAATTGTGTTCCAGCTGCGCACCACTCTCCACTCTGGAGGTGGGTGTGACAGTTTGCTAGCCAACGGAACCCAGCAGCTGATTAATGAGTGCAGGGCCTGATGTCTGTGAGGCTTGCCTGCGGCTGAGTAGTCCAGATGAGATCCAGGATGTGGCCTTTAACATGAATGGGGGGAGTACACCAGCTGGCAAAGGCCCATTGAGGTCATCACTCCCTCGAATGGACTGGCAGTTAGCTCTCTTGGTAGTTTATCCCAGTGGTAGTTGAAATCTCCTATCACTAGGAGATGTTGGTACCAGGAACAGAGATCACTGATAATCTCCAAAAATAACTCCGTAAACCTAGGGGTTGCTCGAGAGGACGTCACAAGGGCTAAACAGGAGGATTTAGACGAGATTTGTATTCCTAAGATGTCTGCGCTATCAATGCTCTCTGCCACTATCTTAGTTACCAGAAATCGTTTATTGTAAAAGATGGGTACGCCTCCTCCCCTGCTATTCTCTTGTCTATTGTGCCAAAGAATGTCAAAGTCCCCAGGAAGAGCAGCAACAACGTCCGGGATTGGGGACTCCCCCAGCCAGGTTTCTGTCACTGCCAGAATGTCTGTGTCTCCAGCCTGGAGGAGCAAAAAAACCTCAATGCTGTGTTTCTGTAATGAGTGTGTATACAGGACTGCTACCTTAAGACCTAGCGGTTCAGTATGCACAACATTTGTGTGGGGGGATGCACAGGAGGTCATAGACCTACCACCCTCTTTATTTCACAGTAGTTTTTCGGTCCTCAGTGTGGCTTCTAGCCTTTCATCAATCATATAGTTCCCAAAAGAAAGGGTCAGTAGCTCTTCTGCAGAATAGATCAGCGAACGACCAGGGGTCCTGGCCCTGGCGCCCAGTCGAGCGCGGACGGGCGCAGTCGAGCTTGCCTTTGGCGTGCCTTCGGCACACAACTGGTGCGCCCGCTGATTTTGTAGCCGATGCTGACTAGCTGGAGGGAGAGCTGGAGCATCTCTCCTCCAAAATGACGGAGTACTGTGGCACACCGGAAGTGAGTATTCCAGTGGGAACCTCCCTCCACTCAAACAGCACTTTGGCAGCTGCGGTGGACCGGGGAGAGGAGAGCAGCGTGGAGCGAATAGTGAGGTGAGAGTCACAGTTAAAGAATGCCTCCAATAGAAAGGGCTCAATTAAGAATCAGTGCAGAGAAGTTAAAAACAATTAAATTAAAAACCGAGCACAGAGTTAAGTCACAGTTAAAGAATGCTCCCAGTAAAAAGGCCTCAGTTAAGAATCAGTGCAGAGTAGTTAAAACAATTTAATTAAACAAAACGAGCACAAAGTTAAGTACCCGGCACAAATAAAAACTAGTAAAGTGCAAGGTGCAAGTTTGGGGAAGAGGCGGCAGGAGTTCGAACAAAATGCTACCTGGGCTTCTCATACCTCAAAGAGAGAGATTATGACCTGTAGGCAATGGCAATAATACCAGCCTACAGACATATGGCCTAAAGAATGTTAGGCAGATCACTGATAAAATATCGAGCCAAAAAACATTGAGTCAAAAATATGACATTTTAAAATATCGACTCCCTATACTTATGTTTAAAATGACAAAACTATTGGAAAAAATATTGTTTTCACTTATATAGTTGTCTATAATATCAATGTTTGAATATATATAAATTTAAATAGGAAATATTAATTCCATTTTATATTAATACTAATCAAATACATGTATACGAACGACTAGAGGGTTGTGCAAAAAACAGTGCGCACTTGCCAATCTACTATATGGGAGGTCAATACTGGTGCAGGAAACCAAGGAGTACACCCCTCTCTACTCCATGATTGGAAAAATCCAAATGAACATAAAACACAAAAGGTGGTTCTGCACACAACAATAGAATCAATTGAGTTCAAAGTAGAGGGCAGTCTTTGTATGCACACAGAAGAATTTAGGATTCCACATTGAATCTTTTTCAGGAAGAATTCTTTATTGGGTTTTTTTCATACAAAGATAAAATCCAGTAGCTGAAGTGTTTCGTCCCAGAGGGACTTCTTCAGACATTGAAACATCAGTAGACATGATCTACCCAATGTTTGGTAGGATCTGGGAAGAAGAAAAGGTGCCATCAGACTGGAAGGGGGATATCTGATCACAAACCTCAAGAAAGGTGACTTGAATAACTGTGTAAACTACAGAGGGATGGCTCTTGTATCAACCCCAGGCAAAGTGTTCAACAGAACAGAATGAACAGAATGAATGAACAAGTCGACACACAGTTGCAAGACCAGCAAGCTTCTGCAAAGATAGATCCTGCACAAATCAGATTTCAACACTGTGCATCATCGTTGAGCAGTCGATAGAATGCAACTCCCCCCTCTATGTCAACTTCATTGACTATGAGAAGGCATTCCACAGAGTGGCCTTACTCTCCCATACCCATCTGCAGATGTAAGATAAGACTGACAATGTGGCAACTACATCATTATAACGTGGTCTCAGCACACAGGGAAAATACAAAGATCATGAAGGCTAACACAGCCAGCACAATTGCAGTCACTCTTGCAAGAGATGCACTAGAAGAGGTTGAGGCCTTCACCTACCTGGGCAGTGGCATAGACAAGCAGGGAGGCACAGACACTGACATCAAGGCAAGAATCGGCAAAGCAAGGGCTGCCATCATTCAGCTAAAGAATATATAGAGTATGTATGTATTTGTATGTATGTATTTTAATGCTTATTAAGCGCAGCTGTCACCCAGCGGGTATCCTGGCGCTGAGATCAGTTCCACCATCTGCTCTACCATTTATTCTGCTCTAGGGAAGAGAAAGGTTTTAAGGTCCTTTTTAAATAAAGTTCTAAAGAGTTCTAAAGACATAACGCTGCCAACCAAGAACAGGCTTCTTAACACCGAAGTAAAATCAGTCCTTCTGTATGGAGCAGAAACTTGAAGGACAACAGTGACCACCACCAGGAAAATCCTCCAAATCTGCCGGTGAAACACCATCAGCAACAACAACCTATGGCAGCAGACTTTACAACTCAACAAATCAACTAATAACTCCCTAGGCAATTTTACATATAAATATAGGTCATAGATCCATATATCTTGCTGCTTATCATAAATGCACAAACTATTAGTTGAACAACTGGAGTATAACCATAAACACAATTATTATCAGGTTAAAAACAAAAATGTATTAAAATATAAAAACAATAAAATGACCTAGCAATATATCAATGTCTATTTTTATCTTATACAGATATATTTCACAACATAATAGATTCTTCATTCATTGCATAAAAACAATTTTCAATAAAATATAGAATTTCTTGTGGCAAGCGAATTATAGTAATCTTCGACGCGCGTTTCGACGCAAACTGCGTCTTCGTCAGGAAGGCCACACTTTCAACTTGTAGAACCTTTGTTTATTCGAAAAATTAATGTGCGATAAAAGATGGGTCCAGAAGATAATAAGTGAGGACAAGTATTCACAAGTATTGTGAATTAAACTACCAGCAATGATGAGCGTGGAATTTACTTGGAACATGAGACCCCAATCTTTCTTTTAGAAACAGTCCTTCACTTTATCTTTGATTATAGGCTTCTTACATAGTATTTGTTGGAACTGGCCCTTCTTGCAGGGTCATCCTCAAACTTTTTGCTTCTTCCTCCCTTATTTTTCCTGACCCGTGGCTGCTGGCAATAGGACTCTGCGCACTTTACCACTGCTGATCAGTGCTAAAGTGCATATGCTCTCTGTGTAAATTGTTATTCTGATTGAATATACACGTTTGGCATATTTGTATCACCATGAAGTGCCTAGTAAAGTGCACTGGGTGTGCCAGGGCAGGTGATGACAAATGCTACTAGTGGGCCTGCAGCACTGATTGTGCCACCCACAGGAGTAGCCCTAAAATGATGTCTCAGGCCTGACACTGCAGTGCCTGTGTGCAGTTTAGAACTGCCATGTCTTCCTGGTCAGGGTCCCCACTGACCAGGCCTAACCCTTCCCTTTTTGTGCACATCAGTCACCCCTATGGAAGGCCCAAGGTACCCCCCTGGGCAGGGTGCAGTGTATGTAAAAGGTAGAGCATGTACTAGTGCAGGTGACATGCTCTGGTAGTGAATGGCAGCCATTTTCGTTTTTCACTACTGTAAGGCTATCTTGCTCCATAGGTTAACATGGGGGATGCTGGCTACAGTGGTTAACAGCATTTCTTCCCATAGGAACAAGATAGGACAAAAGTATCTAGTATCCCTGAACTCAGAATTTAATAACACATCTTTTAGGAAAGGTTGTTTTTAAATCCTGTGTTTGAGAACAGCACTTTTAGAAAGTTGCTGTTCTCTTGTCTGACCCTTCTGTGTGCCTGGGCCTGTTTGTGTATTGACTGTCTGGTTTGAGAGTGACAGGGGCTGGGGAATTCCCCAGGAGGCTGGATGAGTCAGCACTAGGCTGAATGACTGCAATTGCAACTGGAGTGGTGGGAGGAGTTAGCACCTGGGCTGAATAGGGCTGTGCCTGCCTTCCACAATGCTGGCTCCACCCCCCTGCTGGGCGGCTGAGGACCCTGCCCCTCACTCTGAAAGGAAAGATGCAGCCAGCAAAACAAAATGCTCAGGATCCACCCAGAACTGGTTCAGACCGGGCTCAGGGCCCACATGCACCAAGAGAACAAAGACTTTAGGGGTATAAGTACAGGACCCCTGACAACAGAAAATTAGATCATCCTGGAAATCAAGAAGGAACCTCTGCCAAGGAGAAAGCTGAAACTGAAGAAGGAAGATTGTCCTGCTGTTGCTCTGCTGGACTGATCTGTTGCTTTGCTGCCAAGGAGAGGGGAAGGACTTTGCTGCTGAGCTGTGTCCCCTGTCTTGAAGGAATCTCCAAGGGCCTGAGTAGAGCTGGCTCCCTGTTTTGAAGTCCCAGGAACAAAAGGACTTCACCCCCAGCTTCCCTGAACTCTGCTGAGACGTCGCATCCTTCGTTTGCGGGACGCACCAGACCGGTGCGGGAGAATCTAACATCGCTGCGAGTATCGTCGCAGAGCCTGTCGTCGCTGGGTGAGAACGCCGCACCGCTTGCTTGCGGACCGCATCACGTCGCTGCGAGCATCGTCGCAGAATCAACGCATCGAGGAGCTGCGAGAGAGAGGATCCCCGCTGGACCGCGCATCGTCGCTCCGGAGATCGTCGCAGCCCCTACGAGATCGTCGCATCGTGCCTTTGCGAGAACAGACTTCCGACGGAACCTACGCATCGGAATCCATACAAGTGGCCTTCCTCCCCATACAGACCGGATTCGTCGCAACACGCCCGCTGCTGCAGCGGGGCTGTCGCATCGCCTCCCCAGGGTCTCAGGAGCAACGCATCGCTTGTTTTCCACCGCACCAGCTTCTGCTTTTGGAACTTTGTTGCAACTAAAAGGTACTGTGAGTAAACGTGACGCAACTGTGAACTTTTCACGCATCAGTAGAGAATTCTATCGCAACGTAGAGAATTCTATCGCAACCTAAGAATTTTAACGCAACCTTAAGAACTCTTTTTGAAACCATATTCTTGAACTGTGTATGTTGGATTTTTGTCGTTTTGGTCTTGTGTAGTTTAGATTAAAAATACCTTTATTTTTCTAAACTGTTGTGGAGTCAGTTTGTGGTGTTTTCACTGTGTTACTGTGAGTGTTGGTACAAATACTTTACGCATTGCCTCTGGTTAGCCTAGACTGCTCGTGCCAAGCTACCTAGAGGGTGAGCAGGGGTTATCTCAGAGGGTTATCTCCTTGCCCTGACTAGAAGCAAGGGTCCCTATTTGGACAGTGGTACCTACCTCTGCCAACTAGAGACCCCCAGATCTAACATTGGTGGTCAGGCGGTGGGATTTGAACTTGTATATGTACTAGACCCACAGTAATTGGTGTACATCACTAGTGAGTGCAGACCACTACGCCACCACATACTGTTTGTTTTTTCCGGTGTCCTCCTGAAAGTATTTTTTGGATATTGAGACTCTGGCTAATGTTGCACCTGTAAAATCCTGCCAAAATGGAAGTCAACTTTTTCCACCTGTGCATCTACCCAGAAGAGGAGATAAAAGCCTTTTGCAAGAAGAGGGGCTGCCCGTGGAGAAAGGTTCCACAAGGAGGGATCTTGAGGCATGCCTGTATTCCCATGAGGCCAGAATTTGGGAAGCAACATTAGCAGATGATTCTGAGGAGGAGGACTTCTCTGACAGTGAGGAAGAGAAAGATGAGTGGCTCCTTGCTGCTGAGCAAAGGTGCAGAGAATTAGACCGGCTAAATAAGGAAGGTATGATCCGGTGGGCCTTAGCCCAGAAAGAAAAATGGGATGCTCAAGGAAGGAGCTTTGCTGAATTGGAGGTGGAGTCCAGCTCAGATGGTGGCAGCATGTTTATGATATCTAGTGCTGAGAGAAAGGTACAAACACCCAGAGATGTGGCGCCTGACTTGAGGGAGGGGGTCGACATACACCAGGGGGTTCAGGTTTATGATGTAGTTCCATTGGAGTGCAGTGTCCCTGAATTAGATTAGGGGACTGGCACCGGGGACCATATTCCTAGTGGTGGGAGGGACACTCTACTGACTCTAGATGAGAGGTACAGGGAGAGGGGTTCCCCCATGGTAGAAACCTTGGTGTGTGTATGTGAATACCAGCCAGAAGAGTGTGGGTTGTGTGACAGAGACAGTCAGATACTGTCTTGCCAGTCTCAGGAGAGTGGTGTGGGGTACTTGTGTGAGGCACTGGAGGGTGAGGCAAAGGGTAGCTTGGTTAACAACTGTTGGGGGCTGTGTGATTCATTTGTTGGAGAGCATATTTTAAGTCCCTGTTTTCCAGAGCTATGCCAACACCCGGTGGAGTGTGAGTTCTCTGACCCCAGAGAGCTTGCATTGGAGGCAGACCTCTTGGTGGATTCCAAAGGGTCTGAAGAGGCATTGGGGAGTGATCCCAAAAGGAGTGGCTTAGATATCTTCCAGACCTGTGAGGTGGAAGAGGTTCAGTGTAGCCCAGTTAGGTCCCAGTGTAGTGGGAGGGGTGTAGGGGCTCATGTCCGGACTCAGCGGAGAAGGAATGAGTGTGGGACGGTGTGTCCCATGGTGCCCGAAACCCAGTCTCAGGGCCTGGAGGGTTCCTTAAGGGAACACCAGGTTGGGGACCTAGACTGTACTTGTAGGCCATTTGAGGAGGATCTCCTAGTGTCTGGTGAACGGGGAGTGCCTGTAACCAGGCCTCCATCGGTTCTGGTGTCTGGCAGTGCCGCTCCATTTGGGAGGGTACAGAAGTCCAGACTGAGGGGTGAGAGGGGGAAGGAGTCCACAGTTGGAGAACCAGTGGGTCAGGGACCAGTCGGAAGGGCGGAGTCCCCAGTGAGTGACCATGGTGACCTCACTTCTGTCCTGGGGGATCTTCCCGTGCTGTCAGGTGGAAAGGGATCAGGAGATCTGCACCAGGCAGACTGTCACAGGACACATGAGTTGTGTGTCACCCTCAAGGGGGTACTATGTGAGTCCCCAGAAGTCCTGGTGTGCCAGGCAAATGCACAACCGCAGGTTTTGGTCCCTGGGTTGGGAGATCAGGTTCAGGATTTGCCTGACCTGGAAGGAAGGACATCTGTAACCAGTGTCCTGACCAATATGGTTCCCAGGGGTACCCCTCAAGTAGGGAGGGTGCAGCGCTCTGGAAGGGGGTGCAGAGGGAGGGAGCCCTCGCCCCTGACCCCGGTACAACCTGAGGGGTTAAACCATCGGTTGGGAGACCAGTTGCTGGAGGGAGGTCCTGAACTGATAGGAAAGTTGTGTTCTTGGTTGTCTTGGAGGACAGGGTTGCCCCTGGTAGGAGGGCAGGAGTCTCACCCTGGGGGTGGACTGGGCCACACCGTTGTGTTGGCCAGGTGGGTACTGTCTACCAGTATAGGCACCTCAGTGAGTGAAGTCCTGGTGCGCCAGGCAAGTGTTCCACTGCAGGTGTTAGTCCCTTGGTGGGGAAGCCAGATTCAGGTGTTGTCTGACCAGGAGGCCTGGGAGCCTAGGTTTGAGGGCCAGGCCCGGGGTATCCCCCCTGACCTGGAAAACCAGTTGCAGGATAGCACCCCTGAACTGGTGGATGAATGGTGCGGGACACCTGCCACAGGTGCCCTGGCTATTCTAGAAGGGGGTACCGCTCCAGGTGGGAGGGTACAGAGCCCCAAGGAAGAGGAGGACCGGGTGTGGGGAAGCCCACCACAGCCTCCTGTCCAGCCGCTGGATACAGGTCCAGGACTGGTGGGTCAGTGCCAGAGTGTCAGACCTGACCTGACAAGAGAGGGAGTGGACAAAGGGTGCCAAGCACCTGGGGCTACTGTCCCCCACCCTCTGACGCCACAGAGGTTTGAGCGCCCTGAGAGGCATGAGGCCTGGGTCTCATCCCCGATCACTGTTGGTGGTCACTGTGGCTTGCTGTCGGTCTGTTGGGACACACCTGTGAGGAAATTAAGGCTAGGTGCCGCACAGGTGGTGTCCACAGGTGAGGAGAAGGGTTCCACATGGATTGGCATGGTGGACCCTGAGAGTATGGATAGAGTGATTGAACTGGGTTTAGGACGGCGTAGAACAGGACTGCCTTGCTGTGTGGGCCAGTTTCCGTGTTCTATCGCCTTAAGCAGGGAATCCCATCGAGGTATCGTTTGGTCTACCCTGGCTTTAGGCTGGAAGGGGGTTGTGTTGGAACTGGCCCTTCTTGCAGGGTCATCCTCAAACTTTTTGCTTCTTCCTCCCTTATTTTTCCTGACCCGTGGCTGTTGGCCATAGGACTCTGCGCACTTTACCACTGCTGATCAGTGCTAAAGTGCATATGCTCTCTGTGTAAATTGTTATTCTGATTGAATATACATGTTTGGCATATTTGTATCACCATGAAGTCCCTAGTAAAGTGCACTGGGTGTGCCAGGGCTGGTGATGACAAATGCTACTAGTGGGCCTGCTGCAAACACAACAATGATGGACAGAATGTGGATCAATGTCACACATTCACCCCAGTCAAAAGATCTGGGCCCAAATCCATCGTTTTTCCAGGGTGGTGTGGAGTGCAAAAAACCGATGGATTTAGGCCCAGATCTTTGTACTGGGGTGTATGTATGACATTGTTCTACATTCTGTCCATCAAATGTGTTTTTTGCAATTTTCACCCCGAGTGTGCTGGGTATGCTCAGACGTGAGTCCCAGGCTCTCCACACCACTGGAGTCAAGCTATCCAGGCTGATGAAGGCTGATAGCCAGAAACCGGTCCTTGGATTCTTGATTCCGGTCTGGGAAAGACATGGCTTGGTAGTTCGGACTGGACTGTTCCCATGAGGCACAGGGTCAGAGCTGATTTGCATATAGCCAGTGTCTAACCCAGGGTGGTGTGGAGTGCAAAAAAACGATGGATTTAGGCCCAGATCTTTGTACTGGGGTGTATGTATGACATTGTTCTACATTCTGTCCATCAAATGTGTTTTTTGCAATTTTCACCCCGAGTGTGCTGGGTATGCTCAGACGTGAGTCCCAGGCTCTCCACACCACTGGAGTCAAGCTATCCAGGCTGATGAAGGCTGATAGCCAGAAACCGGTCCTTGGATTCTTGATTCCGGTCTGGGAAAGACATGGCTTGGTAGTTCGGACTGGACTGTTCCCATGAGGCACAGGGTCAGAGCTGATTTGCATATAGCCAGTGTCTAACCCAGGGTGGTGTGGAGTGCAAAAAAACGATGGATTTAGGCCCAGATCTTTGTACTGGGGTGTATGTATGACATTGTTCTACATTCTGTCCATCAAATGTGTTTTTTGCAATTTTCACCCCGAGTGTGCTGGGTATGCTCGACGTGAGTCCCAGGCTCTCCACACCACTGGAGTCAAGCTATCCAGGCTGATGAAGGCTGATAGCCAGAAACCGGTCCTTGGATTCTTGATTCCGGTCTGGGAAAGACATGGCTTGGTAGTTCGGACTGGACTGTTCCCATGAGGCACAGGGTCAGAGCTGATTTGCATATAGCCAGTGTCTAACCCAGGGTGGTGTGGAGTGCAAAAAAACGATGGATTTAGGCCCAGATCTTTGTACTGGGGTGTATGTATGACATTGTTCTACATTCTGTCCATCAAATGTGTTTTTTGCAATTTTCACCCCGAGTGTGCTGGGTATGCTCAGACGTGAGTCCCAGGCTCTCCACACCACTGGAGTCAAGCTATCCAGGCTGATGAAGGCTGATAGCCAGAAACCGGTCCTTGGATTCTTGATTCCGGTCTGGGAAAGACATGGCTTGGTAGTTCGGACTGGACTGTTCCCATGAGGCACAGGGTCAGAGCTGATTTGCATATAGCCAGTGTCTAACCCAGGGTGGTGTGGAGTGCAAAAAAACGATGGATTTAGGCCAGATCTTTGTACTGGGGTGTATGTATGACATTGTTCTACATTCTGTCCATCAAATGTGTTTTTTGCAATTTTCACCCCGAGTGTGCTGGGTATGCTCAGACGTGAGTCCCAGGCTCTCCACACCACTGGAGTCAAGCTATCCAGGCTGATGAAGGCTGATAGCCAGAAACCGGTCCTTGGATTCTTGATTCCGGTCTGGGAAAGACATGGCTTGGTAGTTCGGACTGGACTGTTCCCATGAGGCACAGGGTCAGAGCTGATTTGCATATAGCCAGTGTCTAACCCAGGGTGGTGTGGAGTGCAAAAAAACGATGGATTTAGGCCCAGATCTTTGTACTGGGGTGTATGTATGACATTGTTCTACATTCTGTCCATCAAATGTGTTTTTTGCAATTTTCACCCCGAGTGTGCTGGGTATGCTCAGACGTGAGTCCCAGGCTGTCCACACCACTGGAGTCAAGCTATCCAGGCTGATGAAGGCTGATAGCCAGAAACCGGTCCTTGGATTCTTGATTCCGGTCTGGGAAAGACATGGCTTGGTAGTTCGGACTCGACTGTTCCCATGAGGCACAGGGTCAGAGCTGATTTGCATATAGCCAGTGTCTAACCCAGGGTGGTGTGGAGTGGAAAAAAACGATGGATTTAGGCCCAGATCTTTGTACTGGGGTGTATGTATGACATTGTTCTACATTCTGTCCATCAAATGTGTTTTTTGCAATTTTCACCCCGAGTGTGCTGGGTATGCTCAGACGTGAGTCCCAGGCTCTCCACACCACTGGAGTCAAGCTATCCAGGCTGATGAAGGCTGATAGCCAGAAACCGGTCCTTGGATTCTTGATTCCGGTCTGGGAAAGACATGGCTTGGTAGTTCGGACTGGACTGTTCCCATGAGGCACAGGGTCAGAGCTGATTTGCATATAGCCAGTGTCTAACCCAGGGTGGTGTGGAGTGCAAAAAAACGATGGATTTAGGCCCAGATCTTTGTACTGGGGTGTATGTATGACATTGTTCTACATTCTGTCCATCAAATGTGTTTTTTGCAATTTTCACCCCGAGTGTGCTGGGTATGCTCAGACGTGAGTCCCAGGCTCTCCACACCACTGGAGTCAAGCTATCCAGGCTGATGAAGGCTGATAGCCAGAAACCGGTCCTTGGATTCTTGATTCCGGTCTGGGAAAGACATGGCTTGGTAGTTCGGACTGGACTGTTCCCATGAGGCACAGGGTCAGAGCTGATTTGCATATAGCCAGTGTCTAACCAAGGGTGGTGTGGAGTGCAAAAAAACGATGGATTTAGGCCCAGATCTTTGTACTGGGGTGTATGTATGACATTGTTCTACATTCTGTCCATCAAATGTGTTTTTTGCAATTTTCACCCCGAGTGTGCTGGGTATGCTCAGACGTGAGTCCCAGGCTCTCCACACCACTGGAGTCAAGCTATCCAGGCTGATGAAGGCTGATAGCCAGAAACCGGTCCTTGGATTCTTGATTCCGGTCTGGGAAAGACATGGCTTGGTAGTTCGGACTGGACTGTTCCCATGAGGCACAGGGTCAGAGCTGATTTGCAAATAGCCAGTGTCTAACCCAGGGTGGTGTGGAGTGCAAAAAAACGATGGATTTAGGCCCAGATCTTTGTACTGGGGTGTATGTATGACATTGTTCTACATTCTGTCCATCAAATGTGTTTTTTGCAATTTTCACCCCGAGTGTGCTGGGTATGCTCAGACGTGAGTCCCAGGCTCTCCACACCACTGGAGTCAAGCTATCCAGGCTGATGAAGGCTGATAGCCAGAAACCGGTCCTTGGATTCTTGATTCCGGTCTGGGAAAGACATGGCTTGGTAGTTCGGACTGGACTGTTCCATGAGGCACAGGGTCAGAGCTGATTTGCATATAGCCAGTGTCTAACCCAGGGTGGTGTGGAGTGCAAAAAAACGATGGATTTAGGCCCAGATCTTTGTACTGGGGTGTATGTATGACATTGTTCTACATTCTGTCCATCAAATGTGTTTTTTGCAATTTTCACCCCGAGTGTGCTGGGTATGCTCAGACGTGAGTCCCAGGCTCTCCACACCACTGGAGTCAAGCTATCCAGGCTGATGAAGGCTGATAGCCAGAAACCGGTCCTTGGATTCTTGATTCCGGTCTGGGAAAGACATGGCTTGGTAGTTCGGACTGGACTGTTCCCATGAGGCACAGGGTCAGAGATGATTTGCATATAGCCAGTGTCTAACCCAGGGTGCTGTGGAGTGCAAAAAAACGATGGATTTAGGCCCAGATCTTTGTACTGGGGTGTATGTATGACATTGTTCTACATTCTGTCCATCAAATGTGTTTTTTTCAATTTTCACCCCGAGTGTGCTGGGTATGCTCAGACGTGAGTCCCAGGCTCTCCACACCACTGGAGTCAAGCTATCCAGGCTGATGAAGGCTGATAGCCAGAAACCGGTCCTTGAATTCTTGATTCCGGTCTGGGAAAGACATGGCTTGGTAGTTCGGACTGGACTGTTCCCATGAGGCACAGGGTCAGAGCTGATTTGCATATAGCCAGTGTCTAACCCAGGGTGGTGTGGAGTGCAAAAAAACGATGGATTTAGGCCCAGATCTTTGTACTGGGGTGTATGTATGACATTGTTCTACATTCTGTCCATCAAATGTGTTTTTTGCAATTTTCACCCCGAGTGTGCTGGGTATGCTCAGACGTGAGTCCCAGGCTCTCCACACCACTGGAGTCAAGCTATCCAGGCTGATGAAGGCTGATAGCCAGAAACCGGTCCTTGGATTCTTGATTCCGGTCTGGGAAAGACATGGCTTGGTAGTTCGGACTGGACTGTTCCCATGAGGCACAGGGTCAGAGCTGATTTGCATATAGCCAGTGTCTAACCCAGGGTGGTGTGGAGTGCAAAAAAACGATGGATTTAGGCCCAGATCTTTGTACTGGGGTGTATGTATGACATTGTTCTACATTCTGTCCATCAAATGTGTTTTTTGCAATTTTCACTAGTGGGCCTGCAGCACTGATTGTGCCACCCACAGGAGTAGCCCTAAAATGATGTCTCAGGCCTGACACTGCAGTGCCTGTGTGCAGTTTAGAACTGCCATGTCTTCCTGGTCAGGGTCCCCACTGACCAGGCCTAACCCTTCCCTTTTTGTGCACATCAGTCACCCCTATGGAAGGCCCAAGGTACCCCCCTGGGCAGGGTGCAGTGTATGTAAAAGGTAGAGCATGTACTAGTGCAGGTGACATGCTCTGGTAGTGAATTTCAGCCATTTTCGTTTCTCACTACTGTAAGGCTATCTTGCTCCATAGGTTAACATGGGGGATGCTGGCTACAGTGGTTAACAGCATGTCTTCCCATAGGAACAAGATAGGACAAAAGTATCTAGTATCCCTGAACTCAGAATTTAATAACACATCTTTTAGGAAAGGTTGTTTTTAAATCCTGTGTTTGAGAACAGCACTTTTAGAAAGTTGCTGTTCTCTTGTCTGACCCTTCTGTGTGCCTGGGCCTGTTTGTGTATTGACTGTCTGGTTTGAGAGTGACAGGGGCTGGGGAATTCCCCAGGAGGCTGGATGAGTCAGCACTAGGCTGAATGACTGCAATTGCAACTGGAGTGGTGGGAGGAGTTAGCACCTGGGCTGAATAGGGCTGTGCCTGCCTTCCACAATGCTGGCTCCACCCCCCCTGCTGGGCGGCTGAGGACCCTGCCCCTCACTCTGAAAGGAAAGATGCAGCCAGCAAAACAAAGTGCTCAGGATCCACCCAGAACTGGTTCAGACCGGGCTCAGGGCCCACATGCACCAAGAGAACAAAGACTTTAGGGGTATAAGTACAGGACCCCTGACAACAGAAAATTAGATCATCCTGGAAATCAAGAAGGAACCTCTGCCAAGGAGAAAGCTGAAACTGAAGAAGGAAGATTGTCCTGCTGTTGCTCTGCTGGACTGACCTGTTGCTTTGCTGCCAAGGAGATGTGAAGGACTTTGCTGCTGAGCTGTGTCCCCTGTCTTGAAGGAATCTCCAAGGGCCTGAGTAGAGCTGGCTCCCTGTTTTGAAGTCCCAGGAACAAAAGGACTTCACCCCCAGCTTCCCTGAACTCTGCTGAGAGAGTTCTGTCCTTCCTAGAGTGCTTGATCCAGTTGTGGGGCCTCTGGAAGTTGTACCTGTGCTGGGAAGCTTGAAACTAAGCTTGAGTGACTTTTGAAACTGAAAAGTATCGCATCGCTCGCTTGCGGAGCGCATCCCCGACAGTGCGAGAAGTTTCCCGCCGCTACAGAGGTCGAGATCGTCGCAGCGCCTGACGCCGCTGCCAGAGACGTCGCATCCTTCGTTTGCGGGACGCACCAGACCGGGGCGGGAGAATCTAACATCGCTGCGAGTATCGTCGCAGAGCCTGTCGTCGCTGGGTGAGAACGCCGCACCGCTTGCTTGCGGACCGCATCACGTCGCTGCGAGCATCGTCGCAGAATCAACGCATCGAGGAGCTGCGAGAGAGAGGATCCCCGCTGGACCGCACATCGTCGCCCCGGAGATCGTCGCAGCCCCTACGAGATCGTCGCATCGTGCCTTTGCGAGAACAGACTTCCTATGGAACCTACGCATCGGAATCCATACAAGTGGCCTTCCTCCCCATACAGACCGGATTCGTCGCAACACGCCCGCTGCTACAGCGGGGCTGTCGCATCGCCTCCCCAGGGTCTCAGGAGCAACGCATCGCTTGTTTTCCACCGCACCAGCTTCTGCTTTTGGAACTTTGTTGCAACTAAAAGGTACTGTGAGTAAACGTGACGCAACTGTGAACTTTTCACGCATCAGTAGAGAATTCTATCGCAACGTAGAGAATTCTATCGCAACCTAAGAATTTTAACGCAACCTTAAGAACTCTTTTTGAAACCATATTCTTGAACTGTGTATGTTGGATTTTTGTCGTTTTGGTCTTGTGTAGTTTAGATTAAAAATACCTTTATTTTTCTAAACTGTTGTGGAGTCAGTTTGTGGTGTTTTCACTGTGTTACTGTGAGTGTTGGTACAAATACTTTACGCATTGCCTCTGGTTAGCCTAGACTGCTCGTGCCAAGCTACCTAGAGGGTGAGCAGGGGTTATCTCAGAGGGTTATCTCCTTGCCCTGACTAGAAGCAAGGGTCCCTACTTGGACAGTGGTACCTACCTCTGCCAACTAGAGACCCCCAGATCTAACAGTATTCAATTATATGAGAGGTGAGTATTCCCGATAATATGGACTTTAATGGCAGAGCTGTAGATGTGCTCTCGTATTATTCAGTCCTCCTTGTCAGCGTCTTAGCGTTCGGACTCGCGTTGATAAACCGCGAGTCCAGACTTTACAACTTCATGCTCATGAAGAAATCATTAAAAGACGCTAGGACTGGGCATGTCACCCCTTGGAAAGCCCAAATCAAAAACACCACCAGGCAAACCCACACCTGAAACCCTCAAAGGGAAAGGAAGATAGGAGGGCCAAGAAAGTCCTGGCCTTAAGGCCTTTAAGGTGAATTGCAACAAGATGGGTTACACCTGGAGTGAGATTGTAAGAAAAGCCCAGGACGGAGAATGCTGTAGAGTCCTGGTTGATGGCCTAAACCCCAGTAGGGGGTAATAGGCATAAGTACGTAAGTTATAGTTAAAGAAAGAACAGCAAAGAATATCTTCATGTTAAAAGGAAAAGCAACAATTTGTTAGAGGATACAGCCTGACATTTAACCTATGTCTTTGGATGTACAGGAAATGTGACAAAATAAACCTTCTGAACTATGCATGCAACCACTACATTGAGTGTTTGTACTTTTACTTGTACTGTGCCAGCTGTCTGGGTCATTTTTTTTTGGGGGGGGGGCAAAGATATATATGAACTGATCTGTCCCTCAAACCGCCCCTGTGCCTACGGCCCTGGCTAGCTCCAAATTTCTAGGGCAGTGCCTGCCTCTGTAACAGTATGGAAAACACGGTGGGCATTTGACAGTTTGATGGATAAGTTATGCCCGCACCAAAGTAGCAAAGTACCCTGTTTGCCAAATGTGCAATTCCAGCCGTCTATTTAGAGTCCGGAGAACAACCATGTTTCTAGCTGTGGAAATCTTTGACTGACGACCCACTTCACATTAGGCCCTGGTCAAAGTACCTCTTACCATCCACCCTCTTTCAAACAGATGTTTCAAGGTAACTGTTTCCTGTTGGGACTGCCTCGAAAAACCTGACAATCTCTAACAGGAAAACAAATAGATGGCCCGCAGACACCGGAAGAAAACTCCCAGGGTATGAGGAATATTTATTTTTGTTTTTCGAAAACAATCTTCCACTTTGAAAGTTTGAATTTCAAACACAATACAACTTGCTGGGCTTGTGCTTTGAACAAGGAGCCCACACAGCAAGGAGTCAGTGTCTTCAAGGGAGTTGCTGTCACAGAGCTCTCTGTATGCCTATCGGTGAACTATAAATATAGTGGGCTGTCGTCCACCATGGCAGCTGAGTGCATCCCTCTGCTGCTCTGGCAGAACAGCCCAGCATATGCTAAATGAGGGCATTAGTTTGGGAACCAAGGCCAATATTTATCAAGGTTGTGTGGCGCTGTAGTGCCATGCAAAGTGGCGCATCGGTGAACCAAAATCTAAGTGAGGTTTATCAAGCCAAGCAAGGCCACCTTGTGGGGTCCTGCATGGCTTGATACATCTAGTAATGCAAGGTAGCACAAATCGGTGACTTGCGTTACTCTGCGGCAGCGGGGCATTCCATGGGTGGAGCATGGGTGGTCCCACACATCAGCCCAGGGATTCTGAGGCATTCGCTGATTTACCATTAGTGGTAGACCTGGGAATCCATCAAAATGCTATACCTCCCTAGGTGAGGTGTAACGAGGAGAAACATCTCACACATATAAAGAAGAAAATGTATCTGAGGATTATTTTTATGCAGGAAGGTTTTCCTTCCTGCACAAAAACAATCCTGCCTACAATGCAGGCACCCGACAACATGACGCAAGGGTACCTGCATTGGTGCTAGGCAGCAAAAAGTGCACAAGAAAAGGACAGGAATATGCTGTATAATGTTAAATATGGTGCATTCCTCCCTTTCCTTTTTACATAGGGCAGCAGGGTGATAATTCTGCCCCCAAGTGTCTCCAAGCTGCAAGAGGGTCACTATATACACAGGGATATGTAATTCAGTATAATAATACTTTATCTTTGATGGTGTGCTCCTTACTCATTTCTGTGTACATTCCTCCCGACATAAAGTCCTTTTCCGTGTTACTCCAGATGTTACCTTCATCTCTTCCTGCACATTTCCACACAAATGATCTTCTAACACACTTTTAAGAACATGCACCATTATTATAAGTCTCTGGCTACCTCACTGCCAAATCTTTACTGCTGACTCAAGATTGGCTGCTGAGGCTCACCGGATTGCTGTACGGCGGTCGAACTACAGGAGACTTTCTGAACAGCAGAAGAGGGCTGCTCAGATGCTGCTTGATCCTCCTCATCCAATAGTCTCTAGTCGCTTGTACTATGAACACACCTACAGAGGGGAGATAAAAAGAGAACTATTGACACAACATTATGGCCACATCTGGTGAGAAGTTGAGCTTCCTGCCAGCAATAGACCTTGCAGTACAAGTCAGTGTTGTTCTTTCATGATGTCTCAGAGCACATCCTCTGCATACTGATTAACTATGTGTACAACAGCTTTGGGGAGTCTGGGCTCCTGTTTGTGATGTGTTGAAGGAGCCTAGTTAGCCCTAGGTGGTCACACAGGTCTACCCATGTGTATCTCTTTCTATGTACAGCCTGCTAGTCCTTGTACAGTACCAATCTTTGTGCCCTGTCAATACTTTCTTCCTATATCTGTCACCATCAGCAAATACATGCATTTGAGTTGGGATGTAACTCTTGAATCTCTGATCCTTTGCTCTCATGTCCTCCGGTGACCTTCCATCTGTCCAATTCTTCAAGCACGCAGGCCGTGGTCAGGTCGCCGCTATCTAAATACATCACTTCATTGTCCCATCCTTTCAAAGAGTCATGGATGCAGGTAACGGCAGCAAGGAGGCTCGGAGAGATGATTCTTCCCACAAGAGTCTGGGTTCTGCAAATTGCTCTTGATCATCATTACATCGCGGAAAGAAAATTGCAACAGTCCCTCCTGCAGAGCAAATCATCACTCAAAGATGATTCATGTTTTAATGGAACTGCAGGAACAAAAAACATCCAGGGACAAAGATACTCCAGATTTGCTTGCTGTGGCTGGTCTCTGGGATATCTGGATATTCTGTGAAGGACTCAAGTCATCAGACATCCTAGACTCGTCCGGCGGGAGCTGCTGAGGTCATGCTCACTGAATACACAAAGTGTTCAGGTTATGAGAGAGGATGCTCCTCTACATGTTCATTTTCTACAGGGCCACTGGAATGGTGGGATTTTGAAGCCGCACTGCAATCCACTATGGCAGCCCAAAATAATTTCAACAATTCCCCCATGCTAGCCTATGGGGAGAGCAAACCTCATAAGTAATGAAAGCACACTTGGGTTTTCTTCACTACCTGGGAAGGGCACACACATGTGTACCTATTATGGCTTTCTCGTGCTTCACCCCCCAGACTTACCCTAGGGGTGTTCTAGTGGTAGTAAAAGGCCTCCTCAGGCTTGGCTAGGGTTTAGAAAGGCCAGCCTGAGCATAAGTGCAATGGCTCCCACACATGCTGGACACATGTTAAGAAACATCATTAGTGTAAGTGCGCACACACAGGCCTGCAATGGCAGGCATGTGACATGTTTAAAAACATCAGGTAAGCGCCACTTCCTAACATGTGTACAAAGAGAATCAGCAAAACCCAGGAGGAAAAAGCAAAATGATCAGGGAAACACTACCTAAAAAGTATCAGGACTAACACCATCACTGGGAGGCAGTTGAGTGTCCACTTCTCTGGCTGGGATGTGAGCTGGGCACTGGCTTCCCACTATGCTGCCGGTTGGACTTGGGGCTTGTTGGGTACTGTTTTATTTTCCTGTCTTATCTCTTCTTCAGTGTTGCTATGCCCCAACCTCCTTTGCTAAGCTTGTGTTGTTGTTCAGGAATTTTGCTTATCCTTCTGTGGCTCGAGAATGCTACTTTGGACCTTTTGTTAGACATGGATTTACCCCCATCCAGACTAGCAAGCCTGACTGCGGGCTTCTCCAGTGTGTGCTTTTTGTTGGCTTTGGGGCGCTGAACGCAATTTCATCGAAGGACAGTTGAGTATCCTGCAACATATTTTCTTTGGCTAGGCTTGAGATTCCCACTCTTCTCCCTTGTTGGCCTTAGGGCATGATCTCTGTCTCTTTGCCTTTGTTGGCTGTTCTCCACCCAGCACCCTGCTTGGATTTCTAGGGTCTGTGCAGTGCTCTAATTATGTTTGAACTGCTCTTCATCTTCACAGGCTAGGGGACCCTAGTTGAGTTTGTTCAGTCTGGCAATGCTGTGGACCTATCAATGGCTACCTATTTCCTCCCTGATGGGAGGAGCAGGTTGCGGACCCTCCCTCGTGCAGTTTCTGCTAGGGTTGGAAGTGTTCTTGCTCTGTGTAACACTCTAGGGTTCCTATAAGGATGGAGGTGAGAGAGCCCCACTTTGTCCTGGGATGTGGGACAATTGTGGCCCTCCCCTGTGCTCCCTGTTGTTGGGCTGATCCAGGTACCATTATCTCTGCTTGGCTTGGGCATCCTCTGCATGTGCTGGTTCCTTTTGAGAGAATGACCTATTTCTCCTTCTGGGAATGCTCCTTTCAGTTAGGTCTTTTGGTCCCCTTTTTGGGTCTCGTAGGCGTTAGCTGCGCGAAGCGCGGTCTCGCCAGACACCCTATTGTCAGCGAGTCTTTGTTCCAGGAGAGGAGACAGGAGCTGGCCGCGCGCTCGGAATTGAGCGGGCTACGCGCACGTGAATGCGCTCGCTGTGGCCAGCTCCTGTCTCCTCTCCTGGAAAGCTGTATCACACAGCCACACCTCCCCTTGCTTACTTATGCGCAAAAACAGAGACACACACACGAGCACACCTACAGACATGCACGCACACACACATACAGAGACCCCGCCAACGCCCCGCTGCACACACACAGAGACACACACACGAGCGCACCTACACACACGCACACACACATACAGAGACCCTCCCCCTCCCGCACACACGAGCACGTACACACACACACACACACAAGCGCACTCCCCCTTCCCCCACAAGTACGGCCCACTTACTGCCACTCCGGACTTCAGCCGCCACCGCGGGGCTCTCCCTCAGGCATAGGAGCCCCGCGTCACCAGCACTGCTTCTCTCCGTGGCACTCCGTGGGCGCGTGCGCGGGCTTCCGAAGATGGAAGTCTCGCCCCACAGAAGGTTTCGGTTTCGCTCACATGTTGTTTCAACTGTCGCTGCTCCATGTGGTGGTGGGACAGCTCAGCGCGCGGCTTCGGGAGAGCAGCTTTAAGGGTGTTTTTCTGCCGCGGGAAAGCTGCTCGCAGAGCGCGATGAATCGCGGAGATGTCGGTGCAGGGTCGTCTTCTGCTGACCATTTCACTGCTGAGCAACAGCTAATGAGGAAGGCTGAGCTGAAAGTTCCTCTGGACTTTCCCTTAGAGGAGGCAGCTGCCTTTGACGGTAAGGGAAAATGTTCAGTGTTTTATGTCCCGACATGTCCGGCTTTCGCCGTGGGCGTGCCTAAATGTGCCTGCTTTGCACACTCGGACTGGTTTTTTTTGCCTACGTTTCTTCCAAATACAACGATTTCACTTACCGTGTCTATGTGTGTGTGTTTCCTGTGCAACAACTGACACAACACACACATGTAAATTGTCAATAGTAGAAGGAGGCTGCAACTAATCCAATTGTCAATAGTAGAAGGAGACTGCAACTAATCCCTTTTCAGTCGGCATCTGTCACTTTTCCAAGTACAGTTGACATGCCTGTGAATCCGTTGCCGCTGGCTTGTGAAGTGAAGTGTCTCATGGGTGCAGTTGATCACGTATGGAATTGTTTACCCAAATAACTACTATTAAGAACGTTTAGTTGCTACAAGTTACTTTTTGTAACTGCCTATTTATGTTTATTAGAATGCCTTTCACTCAGTTACATTAGTTGTTTTTTTAGCCAGTAGAGTGTATATTGTTAAATGTGCGGCTGAGCATGTAGCTTAGTATAATAATAATAATAAAAACATAAAATACTTCAGAATGTGGTTGTACTGAGTTGGATAGTTTTAGCAATTACATTTGTTGAAAGTAGGGTCACCACACGTCCCAGGTTTACCCCGACAGTTCCGTTTTTTTGTTGACTGTCTCAACCTCCACACAGTTTTTTTAATTACACCTGATAAATATCCCTATTCCCAGTACATTGTTATCCTGGGTTCTTATGTCAACAAAAGCGGTCACTTGTAGTTTTTTAGTGCGCCTGCGTCTATTGTTCTACAATGCCATGTTAAGGCTGATTGTTTCTGCCCATACATGTCTAACAGCCTTCATCACGAGCCAAGAAGATCACTAGGGTCTCTCCTTCCTTTTTTATTTATTTAAGAAATCTGCTCGAGGTTCTGATATCTGCATATATTATCTACTTCATTCATGCATACAAACTGCAGTAGTTTTAGTAATTAGAACTGCCAGAGCCTGAACTTGATTCACATTGATAATGGTATTGATCTGCTAACCATACATACCCCTGGGCATTTCTGTATTAGTGTCAGCGTGTGTCAGTATTCGGACGTTTCTTCTCCTCCCCTAGGACATTTCTAGAGAGAATCCTTATACTACCCAGTATGTTGCTCAAGGCCCTCTGCAGATCAGTACCGAGTAGCTGAAGCATGGCTGCCTGTGTAGGGCTGAATATGAATTTCACGGCAACCTGTTTTTCAGTATTTAGATCTTTATATGTTCTACTGATGTTAAGTGTTTTTGTAGTACCTTAACTGCTTGAGAACGGTTTTCTGAATTTCATACTCATATTGTTGGCATTGGATGCATGTGTTTTTTTTTTCCGGCGTAAGTGCTCTGAGATTAAACATGTGGGAGTTTTTTAGGGGTCTTCATTCATTTTGACTTTCTATTTTTTAAATTGTTTCCATGAAACTCGGCGGATTTTTTTTATTTTTTTCATTACAAAGAAGCTCTAACTTTACTAAAACAGTAACATGCAATTTAAAAGCACCTGCTGCAGAGTTCCTTGTAAATCCAGGTTTCAGGCAGCAATAAAAATGTCATGATAACTTGTGATTAATGTTGCTGATAGAGAGAGATCAGAGGTTTGTCTAGTAGCAGGTTTGACTCACCATAAAGTAGTGCAGAGGGTTAATCTGCTGCAAAGAACAGATCGGCGTTTGGGTGGATTTCTGAGCGGATTCGTAAAGCCAGCCTTTACCAGCACTATAAAGCAAATGAAATGTATGTGAGAGAGGGCCTAAGGGAAGCTGAGGTCCACTTTTTCCACGGTGGTAATGATGGAATCAGAGGAGGAGGTGGGGGAAGAGGGACGTGGGGGTGTCCAAAAAGTATGTCGCACTGGGCAGCACCACTGCTAAAGCTGGCCCTGTTTGTAGCTCAAGCGGCACCGGCACCTGTAGTCTAAAGATAATACCTCTGCCTCAAGTGAAGTACTCTGGTACCCAAGGATGACTAGCAAACAATATTATTCACAACGTTGCTTACTATTCAGCAACATTTGACAGTTTGCAAATCATCTTTATACACAATTCAGAGTTTGATAACAAATTAATGCAACACATTGTAATATACAATGCCAATAGCTCAAACTTTAATGCTGCGAGACCTATTGCATTGTAAATGTTTGTTTCTCTGGGTGGTGTTTGATGTCGGGCTGTTTCCTGTGCTTTATGCTGTGGAACGGGCAGGTTCAGGAGCTGAGTGGCTGAGTTCTGGTGTGGCACAGTAGGTTGACTTGCTTTCGGTTAAGGTCTCCACTTGTTGGCCTTGGCGTTTGAGATGCTTTCTGCTTCTGCCTGGCGGTTCTGTTTAGGGTTGGCTCCTCCCACTTCACTGCTGGGAGGTTTTTCTTTCTTGAACTTTGGCCCACTCCCACCTATTTTGGGGTTGGGGTTTTAAGGTTGGTCTGCTCTGCTCCCCTCATCACTTTGTGGCTTCAACCAAGAGGTTTGCATTTTTACTTGAGGCTGGCACCTCTCCCCTCTTCTGCTTGGGTTTGTGTGTGCCTTCTGGGTATCCTATGTGTTTGCTCCTCTTGCTCACTCTTTGGTTTGTAGTTATTAGCCATTTGATCCTCTGAGCAGCTTCCGGCCCCTCTACTAAGGTTTTTGCTGCTTTCTGGGGAGTTTTGGCACTGTGGAGTGCCCAGTTTGTGTATATCTTTGGTTCTTCCACTGGAGCGTTCATTTTGTGTGGATTTTCCCCTTCCTGCTTGTTTAGCATGCAGCCAGGTACTTCTTGTTGGGTCTAGCACCTATCTCGTGGTGGGCCTCTTTTGTCCTCTAGTGGTGGCTCCCAACACTCCATGGCTTTTGATCCACTTAGCAGGAGTTTACTCTGAGGGAGTCACTGTGTCCCAATAGAAAATAGTCAGTCATTTGTGGTCTCTTCTGCCAGCAGACAAAATGCTAATGAATAATAGGGAACACGATGACAGAAAGTGTAGGGTGGAAGGGTGAAAAAAGGATGAACGAATCAAAGGTTGGAGTAAAAGGATGGATAGGTGAAAGGGCAAAAGGATGGATGAAAGAGTGAAAGGATGGATAGGTAAACGAGTGAATGAATGGAAGTATGAAGAAGGGACAGATGAGGAAGAGTAGTTGGATGGATGTGTGGACATGTGAAATGTCTGAGACAAAGATTAATAGATAGAAAGGTGAAAAGACATATGGAAAGATGGATGGAAAGGTGAAAGGACTGCCAGATGAATTAATAGAAGGGTAAAAGGATTCATTAATTGATAGATGGAAGAAGGATGAAGGGGCAAAGGGAACAGTTCTAAATTGGGTCATGTTTCCTTGTTTGGTGTGTTTAGAGGTGTGGTTCAAGTGGGGGGGATTTACATTTTCTGGATACTCTCTTGGGGTGAGATTAGCCTTGTAAATTTGTGAACACTCAGCAACATGAATGATCTGATCCCTACATGCACTTCAGAAAGTCGGAAATTTACTCCAGCCCGGTCCCTTAATACAATTTTGATAATTTTAATGAATTGTTTATTGTTACATTTTTCTCCATGTTACTAAAGTGGTTTGGGGGTTTATTGGTTTTCCTCACTTTAATGTTGATTTAGGAGCCTGTTGAGTGTGTCATAGTTTAAGCCCTGATTTTTCTCACTGAAACTATGTTTCAATTTAGCAAGATATTTGAAGAATAACGTGGTAGGACCCTTCCCCCAAATCATTAATCCAAAATCTGGGACTGTTCACTTATCTGGTCACCTACACTAGTGAGAGTGGTAGTCGGAGAAAAGCCAACTACGGGGCATATTTATAAGCCCCTATCGCCACCACAAGGTAGTGGAAAGTGGTGTTGTGATGGCGATAGGGCTTTGCCCTATTTACAAGGCAGCTTTAAGCGACTTAACGTGGCCTAACTGTACCTTGTAAATAAGGCCCCCATTCACGCTATACGGAGCGTGAAAGGGGTAAACAATGAGTGTTGAGGTGGGTGTTCCACGGCAACACTCATTGTTTTTTATGTTGCCCCATATTTACGAAGGTGGCGTAAATATGGGTCAGCGCCAACATTAGGAGCAGGAAAAACCTGGTCTTAACAGGGTGCACTATAGTGCAAGGGTTCCTGAGCTGGCACAGGGCAGCTAAATGTAGCGCCAGCACAGAGGGATATGCAGGGCTGCACCGTATTCATTGTAAATATGGTGCAGCTCTGCATTTCTAAAGTGACAGAGCGTGTTGTTAGCCTTCTTGGCTTAACGACACGCTTTGCAACTTTCCTTGTAAATATGCCCCAGTGTTTTTTGCAGTCATTTGATTTAGTGGGTGTCTTACAAACTGTAAACAGAGAATAGAGTCAAGCTTTACATGACCATGAAATAGATATATAAATGTTTATGCAGATGCCCCCCCTTGTAAAAATACCACTCATAAGTCATATCTAAAAATAAGAGCATTATTGGCCCCTTGTGTGGAACGCTGGGATTGGTCCAGCCTGTTGAGTGCTTAGAATCCTAGCGCCAACTCCTGCTGTTTGTCTGGGCGCTATGCTCAGTACCAGGGACAAAAGGCAGGCGGGGGCAGGGGCTTGTTCATGATACTCAGCTGGGTGGGACCAAGGGGGGATGTGGACTAATAAACTCTTTTTACAACCGCACTCCTGCCTAGTAATCTGTTAATAGCTCTTCTGTCATCACAAATCAGTGCCTTCAAGTCAGGCCCATAACTGCCAAGCAGGCAATTATCCAGAGCCCTCAGCGCCGTTAATGGCCCGAGCAGAGGGCAATAACACAACATTAGAAAATGCAGGGAAATGTTCAGGCCATGCTGACCCATCAGTTTACTCAGAAACAAATGATTAATTGCCACTATACTTCTGTTCTAATATTTCCCTCTGGGTAATAATCCTCCACCAGTCGGTCACAGTGAGACTTTCACTGCTTTTGACGCTTGCCTTTTCGGTATGTGTTCTCTGGATCCATACCAGACCTTTTATAAGGAGCAGAGACGTTTTAAGGCATGGGCAAAGTGGGCCCTGGGCCAGGGCCCCGGCCTTTCAGGGGCCCCTGATAGAACCAGCTCTGTTCTGAAGAGTCTTGCTCTGATAACCTTGAATAATTTTTCCTTTAATTTATTTTTATGTGGGTAAATGTAAATGTGCTGGATTTGTAGAGCGCACGGCTGCCCGTGAGCGTCCCGGCGCTTGCTTAGGGAACCCGTCCTGGTATTCCCCTGTGAGAAACCCCGGCAGGGTGTCCACAAGGTGAAAGCCAGGCATCCCGCCGCGAGGGGCCGTAGTGGAGATTAAGCAAGCTATTGCCCAGAGTCGCAGAGTGTGACCCCGTGGGTTGAGTAGGCACCAGAGCGAGAATTGTCGAGTCCGTGGAATTTTTGAGCCCGAGACCCGCCGAGGCGGGGAATCAAACCCTGGTCCACGGTCGATCTCAGCTTCCGGGTCTGCCGCCTCTAACCACTGAGCCACGCTTCTCCACATTTTTATGTGGGTGATGTATGGGAGTCTATTACAGATATTTTGCAGAGAAATGTTCAAGTTTTTCAAGAGGATATAAAATAGTAAAAAAAAAGTTTCTTTTAGATCGAAACAGGACTTCACATATGAGAAATGAGGAGGGGGTCATAAAGATTATTTGCAATACTAATACTTAACTGCTTCTGTATCATAATTTTGAAAACACGACGCTCTCCTTCAATATTAGATGTAAACACATTTAGAATTTGGACGATTGTGCCTTGCACTGTCAGAGACATGGCCAAAGAGGGGGCGAAGAGCTGAAATTGGATCCTATTTTAAAGCTGATCTGAACAGGGCCCCCAATTGACATTTGGCCCAGGGCCCCGAAATCCTTAAGACGTCCCTGACAAGGTGGCATCTCATACCATGTACATTATGCAACAACGCTGTGTTGGTACGAAGCTTCTAGGGGGCATATTATCAAGCACAGCGTTAAAATTATCGCCGGCTTTAGTGGCGGGAAATTGGCGCTAAATCGACGATAATGGGCTTGATAATACACCCTTGGGAATTCCCATAGAAGCCCATGTTCACACCAGAACATGGGCTTCTCTGGGAATTCACAAGGGCATATTAGCAAGCCCATTATCGCCGCTTTAGTGCCAGTTTCCTGCCGCTAAAACGGCGATAATTTTAACCCTGTTTCTTGATAATATGCCCCCAAGTGAGTACTGCCAACCACTCACTCTCCCAGCAAGCATGAAAGAATGACCCACCACCTTTGGAAGAGATCACTCACTGATGGCGGGAAATTATCTCATGATAATGCACCACAAATTGTTTGTTAATGCCTCAGGGATATATCTGAATTATTGCACTCACAAATGAAAGCAGGGTTGCTGGTCACACCCTCCGTCCTCGAGATGCACCTACTACTAGATGGGGGTGCAGAGGGCATTTGCACAAGTAAGGGTTGCACACTTATTAGGAGAAGCTTGCAATCCTGTACCCCAAGATATTTCCAGTAACTTGACTCCGAACCAGCAGGGACCAGGAGCAGGCATTCTGGAACGCCTGCTGGGATCTTAAGACATAAAATGGCGCTGACTCATTAAGATTAGTTTTCATCAGTCTATGATTGGGTAATTTCCTGAACTCTTTGCTAAAATGCCACAAATTGCTTCTCTGCTGTAATTGCCATCCAGTTAGCAAGTGTTTGTTACCAAAATCGAATCTGCTGGAGTAATATGGCTATAATTGTACATTCTGTCCTGTGAGAGAGGAGAGGCCTTGATTCACTGCACTGAGTGCCTGCCTCTGTCTGCAGGGATCTGCAAAGATCCATCTGCCCCTCGCACACAGGCTCAGATTTCATTCATCCGGTATGTTGTCTTATTCTTTACGTGTGAGTAAATAAAGTGCTGCAGAAAACAACGACCTATGTTCTTAAATGAGGTGGGCATAATTCACTAAACGCGAGGCAGTGTGTATCTGGAGGCTTAAGACTGTGGCATGTAAACCTGTGTCATGACCGATTGTACATGACACAAATCTGCCCCAGGGGAAATCTCATTTGATTTCTGCAGTGGCATTTTTGCTTATAAAAATATTTCTCCGTAGGGAAAAATATATTCCTTGGCGAATAACCCCTTCCCCTACTTCCCTGGCAATATTGTAGATGGATCCTTCATATTTCCATACTGAAAGGAATTTAATCCTACCCATGGCAGGAGATAGTTGCCTCCGACCGACGACATTGTGGAATTGGGACCGACCGACCTCTGGTCCCGACTGCCTAATTACGATGCCACCGCACATGGTGCGGTCGCACACTCACATTTCCCTATGGGAGCTTGTGCTGCAGCTGTAAACCGGGCGTAGCACAAGCTCCCATTGGTAAATGGGAGGTTATGTTCATCCCTGCACCACACGGTGCAGGGATCAACCGGGGGGCACCATAGGTACCCTCTTGGCCCCAACTGGAGGCCGTAAGGATAAGAGGGCGCTGCTAGGGGCCACAACACTCACCTCCAACAGGCTTTTCATGTCAGAAAGCCCGGCATGGAAAGCCTGTCGGAAATCGAGCATCATTATCCAAACAGTGGAAACGCCGTCCATTGGGATTATGGGACGGTCTACAACTGTCCGACAGGCTCCTTAAGTCCATTGGAATCCAGGCAGAATGACAAGCCAGTTTCAATTCCGACTGCCTAGATTGTAATTAGAAGGTTGGAATAGAAACCGATGATTTCAGTCAAAAAGCCTCCAACCTCAGGTCAGAGGCTTTCCGGTCGAGATCGTAATAGGCCCCAAAATCTCTAACCATTTCTTGGATGGGAATCAGATGGTAGTGAGGCTGGAATTTTATTTACTGGACAGCATAAGAACTCAGTCTTATCTCCATTGAACTTCAGGGAGTTTGATTTGAGCCAGTTGCTTATGTCATTCATGCAATTATAAAAGCCATCTGGTGTCCTCGAAGGATCCCATTCTAATGGCAGAATTAGTTGAGTATCATCCACATAGTTTACCAGGCTGGTCTTATGAAATTTAATAAGTGAGATCATACGGCTCATATAGATATTGAAAAGGATAGGGCTGATTGAGCCCTGTGGAACACCGTGATTAACAGACCTGGCTGAACTTGGAACGGAAAGGAAAGGGAGAGATAATGCCTGATGTCTATCCGCCAGATATGAATGCAGCCATTTTGAAACTGAAACCTAAATTCCATTGGACAGCAATGAACATGGTCAGGCATTTGGCATTTTGGGGATGGTGCTCAGGCAATGGAGGGTCCAAGGCCTCTTGTGGGCACTTTTCGAGTTTTATGTTGATCTGAGGTACAAAACAATCCTGGTGAAAAACTTTTTGTATATGCTATGAGGTCGGTTTTTGCACCCAATTACGACTTTTGAGAAATTAATATGAGATAACTTCATAAAATAGTATTTAGAGTAATTTATCTGCATTGTGTCACCCCGCCATACTTTTCTGCACACGTACTTTACTCCCGATAGAACCTGGAAGAAAATGCCCACACAACCTCAAACAATGTCTGCAACTTGTGCTAATAAAGGAATCACCAAAATGTGAAATGCGAGCATGATAACCCTTTTCTTGAACCCGTGCGCTGCACCAAATTAACGACACAAAATCGTTTGAATCTTCTAGGTACTTTAATTTATCAGGCTAGATCTTGTACTCATATATCTGCCTCTAAATATAAAAGCTATTTGAAAATATGCAGCTGAATTACAATTACATTTTAGAGCATTACCCTCATATCCAAACAGCAGCGGCTCCTCCGCTAAGGCGGAGGAGCATCACCCCACTGAGTGCAAAAGGAAAAATAAAATGATAATAACACAATGTTAATAATTTACGTTATTCTCATGTCACTTTTAGTACAAGCCAGGTTTGGGCAGGTTGGGCTAGGCGATGAGCTGGGGGAGGAGTAGTTGGTGCAGTTAAGAGTGCATGACGGTTTGGCCAGCCGTCTTGGGCCGGCCAACTAGACATGCGCACTTAGCATTTCTCCACCCGGCAGAATAACACAGCCGGGTGGAGAACATGATCAGGCTCCAGTTCTCTGTCTGAGTGCCAAACTAGGCCACTCAGACCAATCACAACACTGCTGTCATGATGGTGAAAGCAGCGTTGTGATTGGCTTAGGGGAGTGTGGGAGCCTGTGTGCTGCCGGGAGCCAGAAACAGAGGGAGGACGGAGGAGAGGCAGTGGCCCTAATCAGGTAATTGAACTTTTATTTTATTTAGTTTTTATTTCGTTTTCAATCGAACTCCCCTGCCCCAACATTACTTTTTCGTAGCCGCCGCCACTGTATCTAAATCCTACCTGTTGGCATTGCATCACAGAAAGTTGCACGTGGAGGGTGTACGCAGTGCCTCGAATAATGGGACTTTGTGCTTGATTTCGAGAAGGAGTTTCCCTCACCCTATATAGACAGGGTCAGGCCTGGAGTCTGTGGAAGCAGGATAGTGGCATGTATAAAACCTACAGCTCTATCCACCTCAAGCATTGGACTTTCTAGTGTGAACTGTACACACAGGGCCTATTTACCACCAATGCAACCATGTATTTCGATTTATATAGCGCACGAATCACCCAGGGGTCTCAAGGCGCTTGCTTAGGGAACCCGTCCTGGTATTCCCCTGTGAGATACCCCGGAAGGGTATCCACAAGGTGAAAGCCAGGCATCCCGCCACGAGGGGCCGTAGTGGAGATTAAGCAAGCTATTGCCCAGAGTCGCAGAGTGTGACCCCGTGAGTCGAGTAGGCACTGGAGCGAGAATTGTCGAGTCCGTGGAATTTTTGAGCCCGAGACCCGCCGAGGCGGGGAATCGAACCCTGGTCCACGGCCGATCTCAGCTTCCGGGTCTGCCGCCTCTAACCACTGAGCCACGCTTCTCCACATGACCTCATGTCTCATTCTTGGCAACATATTTGTGGGTGCATAGGATTTGCACCCTCCTTCACGATTCCCCTCTCAGCTTTGACTCCTCACATGTTTGTTTTGCGTTGCTTAATCTTATTGGTTGCCCATCAGTCCCACTGGTAATCCCATGATTGTTGCCTTATTTCTGCTTTTTCTCCCAATTTGATTATCTGGCTTTGTGTTGCTGCATGTGTGCAAGATGGCCGGCTCATTGGCATCCTGGAGATAAGCACTGGAATTCGGGTTGATGTCTGGTTCCAACATGTTATCCTCCAATAGGGAGCAAGCTGAAAAGACAAAAATAACATAACAAAATAGGAAAGTATAGTGAATTTTTCATATTAAACATTATATTAACTTTAACAAAACGTTATTTAAAAAAAAATACATTAAACTACCTATAATATAAAAAAACTAAAGTTTCAATGTATAAACATAAAATAAAAAATATATATATATTAGAAATGACAAAATAATAAAAATAATAAACATAATATATAAATAAATACAATGATAAAATAAACGTGGCTAACTTAATTAAAAGAATAATTATTATTAATAACAAGTAAAAGTACTATATACAAAATATTTCACAAATACATATACAGTACAAATATTCAAATTAAACAAAAAGTTTAATACAAATATTATTTCTTCTAAAAATACATATATAAAAATAATTATTAAAATAACTTTTAAACTAAACCACCAGAAATAAATCTTTACAAAATTAAAGACAAAAAAATACACATGAAAAGCTTAGGGCCTGATTGTGACTTTGGCTCAGAAGCAATGGTGCAATCCCGGCTCTGCTGCGCCAAAGCTGTGCAAACACTGCTGACCATATTTCGAATAAAAAATGTGTATCTCATAATACGGCAGGGGGTCCTTTGCTATTCCCATGGTGGTGCCTGAAAACCGGCAGCGCAATGGAAACAACAAAAAAGTTCCAGCACGTCATGAACATGGACTGCCAGACTCATAATCAGGCCCTTAGACTTTTAGGGCCATATTGACTATTCCCAATCCAAACTAGGCAGCAGTTGGGGAAGTGTTATATACATTCGAACACATATCTATAATATACATTATCTAAATGTACTAATCAAAAATGTGACTATATATATATATATATATATATATATATATATATATATATATATATATATATATATATATACATAAATGTGTGTATACATATATATTTATATCTATCTATCTATCTATCTATTTATATATATATACATATATATATATATATATATATATATATATATATATATATATATATATATATATATATATATATATATATATACAAACAGAAACTTCCAGCCCTTCATTTCGGCGAACATGGAAGCCAACGAACCACGAGACAACTTGCAATGGCAGGTATGTTTTTTAATCCTTTATCTCACTCCTAACATGATGGGTTTCGGGCATCGAGTGCCCTTGATTATATATATAAAAATAGATAGATAGATATAAAATATATGTATGGATATAGATATATTTTCACAAAATCTTCCACTCTACAACTCTAAAAATCAAAAATAACAAAATAGTACCTGCTAGAAATTAACAATATATATTAATCTAAAAATAATACAATTTACAAAAATACAATAAATTCTGAGCACGTTGAATCCAATTAATCTGAACACTATTAAAATCAATTAAATAATTTATAAACTCAATAATACAATTAACCAACTTACAATTATAAAACATAATTACCATGTTATTCAGGATTATCTATTAAACAATTTACAACTAAAATAATTTAGAAAACTAATAATCAAATTAAAAATTAAAATTAGGAATGATTTATAAACAACTAAAAATAAACATTAAAAAGTACTTTCCACGCTATTTGCATACAAACCCATCATCGCACCAATAAATACATTTTAATAAAATAAAAAATATTTAAATATATTACCAAATCAAAACATGTAAACTATACTTAAATAAATTGCACACACTTAGCAGTAAAATAATAATAATTCTCGAAACAAACACTAATAAAAAACACCACAATATAATTTAAAATGCATTATCAAGCGACTATATTAAAAAAAGATATAAAGAACCTAAAAAATGATATTCTTATCTTGTAATGTTTTCTATCATGATATTTTGACATCACTATATTTTTGACACAATTTTTGTGGCCTGTGATATTTTGGTTACCATATTATGGAGGAACACCATTACAGTTATTGTAATCTCAGCATAGGTATGTCTCAATTTTTTTAGGTAATAATAACAATGTTGGTGCAGGTTTTTTCTGAGGATACTCTGTTTTCACAATCAAATCTTTTATATTGTCTTCACCTTCATAAACAATAAGGGCCTACTTGCGACTTTACAGCAGAGGGGTGGTGCAGGGCCCTGCCGAAGGTTGCCGTCGCCTGCCGCCCAGAAAACTACTTTCCAGTGGTCTGGCGGCGTGGCGGCTTCTCCTGCGTTGCCCTTTAAAAGGTGGCGGGCCTTTTATAAAGGCACCACAATGGGAACACCTCACAAGGTTCCTGCACGGCGTAGACTCGTAAGTCCATGATGTGCAGGAGTCTATGTGCATTGCACAAAGGGGGGCATATGTTATGCCTCCCTGTGTGCATCCAACATATGTCTTTAGGTCCCCCTTTGTTTCCTCTCCGCCAGGCTTTTCATGGTGGTGGTGGAACTGCTGCCATGAAAAGCCTGGCGGAGAGGAAACTTATAATATGCTTGGCGGAACCGTGGCGGTCCCGCCAAACATATTGCGACCTCTGCTCCTACTCAAGCGAACGGTGGTTCCATGGCAGAGCCAGCGATCCTAGTGTGGTCCGAATGCACGAGTCGTAATCTGGCATTCAGGCCGCGTGTGCGGCGGTGACTGCATCCGCCATCGCCGTGCCACCACGAGTCTGGCAGTCCGAGGACTGCCAGACTTATAATCTGGCCCTAATTGTTGTCTCATTTATTATCCACATCAAATTTTGATCATGTGGTAAAAACATCCCAATGATTCCAAATTAGTTTTTAACTATTACTTGACTGGTGTGCAACTTGAATAATGCATATTATCCAAACATCTTGCATCATCTTCCTCCCCGATAGAGGCTGCTAGAACTTTGCTCTTTGTTGTTTTGCAGCATCAGTGTTCACATCTGGAACACCAGGTAACTATCTGTTCCACTTTCCCTAACAATCTGAGTTCTAAACTTCGTTGGGGCGTGCACACAACATTCTACAGCAATATGTAGATTTTACATATAAAGCTTTGATCTATTTTAAAATCAAAAATAGAATCTACAAATGCTGTTGACATACCCATTGTCTCCAACACCATTGTTAATGAATAGTACTTTTTTTTTTTTTAAATAGTCTTCAAAATGCCTCAGTTTTTCGAAACTGCATACCAGAATCCAAAACATGGTCAATAAATAGACGCTTTTGTCTTGCGATTCAAACTTTGTTAAATATTGTTAAATATTGTTTTCAAATTGTTGCATATGCAGGTGTTATATTACTTCCCACCATGTGGCCAACCACCGGTAAATTAAATTAGTCCTGAAATCTGAAGTATTTAAGAAAAAGAATAAAGTAAATTTCGTCATTAAAATTCTTTTTGTTAATTCATGATTCATAAGGCTAATTTAGCTAAGTCCTCCACGTGGGATACAGGAAAGGGAGGGAGGGGAGAGGATGTGGCAAGAGCTACCTACTTTGGATGGGGGAACCCGGTTGAGCGTCGGCTCAACACCCTGTCATTCTGGACAAATCATTTCATCTCTTCGTGACTACCAAAATGAATGCGGCCTAGTGTAATGTAACTGGTGTTCGAATAGAGAGGTCCAATACCTTCGGGTTGGGTATGCGCTATATAAAATCGGCAAAACAAATTGTATTCATTCAATAGATATGATTTATGGGTGTCACATTTATATTTTATATTATTTTCCATATGTCCTTCTAATTGTATGTTTGTGTAATTTTGTAATTCATTTTGATAGTTCCTCACGGTTCTTTGGTTCTATGACAATGTTGTTGGTAAGTTGTGCTATCCAATACAAGGATGTGTTCTTGTTTCTTAGACATTTTGATCAGACTGTTTAGGTAAAACTAAACTAAAGCTTCTGCGTAATTTACGAGAAAAAAAACAACTTATGGACAGTGATTTTTTTTCTAGCCCATGTATTGTAAAGCAATTCCTTAAACTTTTTTTAATGAATGCCATTAACTAGTTTTTTTTAAACCAGTAATGTGACTGTCTTTAATCTTCTTGCAAGTTGTTATCAATCCTTTTTTTTGCCATCAATCTACCCAACATCCAACCCTACCAGACTCTCCCTCTTATTTGTGTTAATATTCTTTGATGTGTGTCCCCCATTGTCTTCTTTCCCTTGTAGCCTTCGCTGTGATCATACCCCCTTCACTACACTCCCTTCTCCCTCCTGTTGTCAATAGTCTTTTTCTATTCACTTAGGTGGGAACCTCCATCAACATCCTGGCCCTTGTTTTTTACCAATTGTGTTCTCCCAAGACAATGTCCCTCTTTAGGTTTGCGGGTGTTCCTTAGAGATGACCATACTACTCCTTTCCTTCCCTTTCCCCTACCTTCTCCCAACTTTGAACACTTTGACCCCCTGAGCACTATTTTCCCTCTTCTCCACCATTTTTGTAAATTCACTCCCACTTTTTTCAATGTTTATCTTCCTTCTTCCTCTTCAGTAAGAATAAATATTAGTATTTGTTAAGCCAATAGGCTTTACATTTTGTTAAGGGAAATGCTTGGTGGTAGGTACGTGACAGTTGTGGTGCCCAACAATCTGTTCTCGAAAGAAAGTATCATGATGAAAGAACGTATTGGATTACAACAACATGAAAGCTGGGAGTAGGAACACTTTGCTGAACAGGCTGCATTAGCAGATGTAGGCGCTACCTGCAGAGAACAGTTTTATGAATAGGAGTCAGAAGATAAGATTTGCCTTGTGAGTGGTGACCTTAAATGGCAAATAGATGAAAAGATACATGGTTGAAACGTTTGCCCAAACTGCTGTCCTAGGTGACAGTCATCTGAGATAATGCGTACCAGCAAAGGAAGCAATTTGGCATTGTTGATGAAATACTGTATGGTTACAATTTGGTGTCCAAAAACAGTGTATGAAATGGGCTGGTATTATACAACATGACAAATATGAATATTCGTAAAATTGAGTTTTTACAATTTAGAAAGCCCGTAACTCTAGCATGTTATCATGAAAGCTGAGTAAAACAAATTAACTTGCAAGTGTGTAAATGAATAGCACAGTATCTTTATGACAAGCTAAGGCATCTAAACAGCACCCACTTCCTAAATGAAACAGCCACAAATTAGAAATTAAAACTTTGTTGGTTTACAACCTTATGCTTGGTTTATTTATCATAACTCTTAATGTTTTATACTTTCATTGTACTTTGTATTGACACCTTGTTTTTCTCTTTTTAATATCAAATAAAATTTTCTTGAACTTAAAAAACTTTGTTGGTTAACTAAAGTAAATGTATCAAGGAACACACATTGGCTTTCAGCTGTCATCGGATCTGCAGTCTAACAAAAACACTACTTGACAGCCACGGTCCATGCAGGTAACAGCGGTGGGTTTGGTGGGGCGGTGTGAGGTGGGATTTCGAAGGACAATGAAGAGGGGAAATTACTTAAAAAATTACATTTTCATCTGCATTGTCCCTTTAAATCCCCCCACCCGGCCCCATTGATGTTACCTGCACCGACCGTGGCGGCTACTTGATGGACCATCACCAAAATATATTAGGAACAAAAATAGGATAGTGTAACCATCCACTATATAAAAACAAATGGCTGACAGGGGACGACCCAAAGTCCTCTTTCTTTCTTTGAATTTCTTCTTCTTCATTTTTTTTAATTGATGGTATGTTACAAGAACAGTGCAGTTAGAATATTATCTGACATAAATATTGTGACCCAAATATAGTTATTTAGGATTATAATGGAAACTCTATATCTAATGGGATTTTTTTTGTAAAGTGTATTTAGGACAGGATAATAAGGCCAGATAGTATTTCTATACACGATAATCTGATTTTCTGAGATACAACCAGAATCAATGACGAGATGTTCTAGATACATAAAGTTGTCTGGAACCCGACCTAAAAATACAGAAAACTATTTAATGCTTGCTCAATATTGCTAAGAATATTTATTATGTTTTATAAAGTTAAAAAGTGCCTTACCATCGGATTTCGATATAGGGCCACTGAACTATTCTAACATTTTAAAAACATTTCTTTTTTTAATTGTAAAACTGTTCCACAGACTCCATTTATTTTCAGCCAAAAAGAATTTCTATTAATGTTCTTTTAACCCCATTGTTTTTTATGATTTTGTTTCTCACTAGATGTTTCTAATATTAAGATTTCCTATTATTTCACATAATTCAGAAAAAGACAGTTGACGTGCTGTTTTACATTATGAATTAAGTTCTAATTACTAAATTATAAGAACACCTCTGATGGATGGGTCTGTATCCTAGATCTCAAATGAATAAACTGAGCGCACACCTGAGATGAATGGATCCTTTTAGGGTCTGTTGGTGGGGTCTTGTTCCACCTTTGGCCAGGTGGTAGTCCTTCTGTATTCAATTGTAGTGTTTATTTTGTAGTGTCCCCTCCCAGCTCTTCCGCCTTCTTGTGGTGGCGTGCAGAATGATGGTTGTATCTTGTGGACTACCAGTGTCCAGATGTTGCTCCTTGTAATACGGGTGGGAAGGTAAGGACCACCGTGTGGACATAAACAGCAAGGTTTCTTGAAATATTCATGGAGTTGTGGAATCCATGGACTTCGCAGGATGGCCATGAGTACGATTTCAATGTGTGCAAAATCTGCAAACAACTTGTTAGTTTTTAATTGTCCATTCCGTGTCCCAGCATCCTTCCGTATTTTTAGTTTGGTTTTTGGGTGTATATGTTCCTTTTGTATTGCAAAGTATTAACGTGACTTTCACTGTTGGTAGTTGTGGTTGTGGTCCTGGACGCTTTATGTGTGCGAGACTGTGTGATACACTGTGGAATCACCGCTGCCCGGTGCGTTATGTGCCAGAGAAGTGTTTCTGTACTGACAGGTGTGCAGAGCATTGTGCAAAATGTCACTCATTTTTTGTTGTTTTATTCTTCTCAGAAGTTGTCAAACTGATGTGTCGCTGATTGGGCTGCACTCGTGGACTGGAAGGGACATTTCTCCCGAAGGCTGAAGCTAGGTGGATATTGTCAGGTCTGGGAGGGATTAAAGACCAGGAGCCAGTTGTCAGGTCTGGTGGTTGCAGACTCGGAGGCTGTAGTCAGGTCTGGGAGGGATTAAAGTACAGGAGGCTATAGTCAGTTGTGGTTGTTGCCGACTAGGAGGCTATTGTCAGGTGTGGTGGCTGCTAAATAGTAGGCTGTTGTCAGGTCTGGTGGTTGCTTGCTAGGAGGCTGTTGTCAGGTCTTCTGGTGCAGACAAGGATGCAACTGTCAGGTCTAGTGGTTGCAGACTAGGAGGCTGTTGTCAGGTCTGGTGTTTGCAGACTAGGTGCCTGTTGTCAGGTGTGGGGGTCACAGAATAGGAGGCTGTTGTCGGTCTGGTGGCTGCAGACCAGGAAGTTGTTGTCAGGTCTGGTGGTTGTACACAGGTGGCTGTTGTCAGGTCTAGGAGGGATCAAAGTGCAGGACGCTGTTGTCAGGTGTCGCTGTTGCCGACTAGGAGGCTGTTGTCAGGTCTGGGAGGTATTAACTTACAAGAGGCTGTTGTCAGGTGTGGTGGTTGCAGAGTAGGAGGCTGTAGTCAGGTCTGGGAGGGTTTAAAGTACAGGAGGCTGTAGTCAGGTGTGGTTGTTGCCGACTAGGAGGCTGTTGTCAGGTGTGGCTGTTGCCGACTAGAAGGCTGTTGTCAGCTGTGGTAGCTGCTGACTAGGAGGCTGTAGTCATGTCTGGTGGTTGCAGACTGGGTGACTGTTGTCAGATCTGGTGATTGCAGACTAGGAGGCTGTTGTCAGGTGTGGTGGATGCAGACTAGGAGGCTGTAGTCAGGTTCGGGAGGGTTTGAAGTACAGGAGGCCATTGTCAGGTGCGGTTGTTGCCAACTAGGAGGCTGTTGTCAGGTGTGGTTATTGCCGACTAGAATGCGGTTGTCAGCTGCGGTGGCTGCTGATTAGGAGGTTGTAGTCAGGTGAGTGTGGTGTTTGCAGACTAGGAGGCTGTAGTCGGGTCTGGTGGTTGCAGACTGGCGGGTTGTTAGGTGTGGTGGCTGCTAACTAGGAGGCTGTAGTCAGGTGTGGTGGTTGCAGACTAGGAGGCTGTAGTCAGGTCTGGGAGGGTTTAAAGTACAGGAGACCGTTGTCAGGTGTGGTGGCTTCTGACTAGGAGGCTGTAGACAGGTCTGCTGGTTGCAGACTGGGGGCTGTTGTCAGGTGTGGTGGTTGCTGACTAGAAGGCTGTAGCCAGGTCTGGCAGTTGCAGACTTGAGGTTGTTGTCAGGTCTGGTGGTTGCAGACTAGGAGGCTGTAGTCAGGAGTGGTGGTTGCGTACTAGGAGGCTGTAGTCAGGTGTGGTGTTTGCAGACTAGGAGGCTGTAGTCAGGTCTGGTGGTTGCACACTGGGGGGTTGTTGTCAGGTGTGGTGGTTGCAGACTGAGAGGGCGTTGTCAAGTGTGGTGGTTGCAGACTAGGAGGCTGTAGTCAGGTCTGGGAGGGTTTAAAGTACAGGAGACTGTTGTCAGGTGTGGTGGCTGCTGACTAGGAGGCTGTAGACAGGTCTGCTGGTTGCCTACTAGGAGGCTGTTGTCAGGTGTGGTTGTTGTCGACTCGAATGCGGTTGTCAGCTGTGGTGGCTGCTGACTAGGAGGTTGTAGTCAGGTGAGTGTGGTGTTTGCAGACTAGGAGGCTGTAGTCAGGTCTGGTGGTTGCAGACTGGGGGGCTGTTAGGTGTGGTGGCTGCTAACTAGGAGGCTGTAGTCAGGGTGGTGGTTGCAGACTAGGAGGCTGTAGTCAGGTCTGGGGGGGTTTAAAGTACAGGAGACCATTGTCAGGTGTGGTGGCTGCTGACTAGGAGGCTGTAGACAGGTCTGCTGGTTGCCTACTAGGAGGCTGTAGTCAGGTCTGGTGGTTGCAGACTGAGGGGTTGTTGTCAGGTGTGGTGGTTGCTGACTAGAAGACTGTAGCCAGGTCTGGCGGTTGCAGACTTGAGGTTGTTGTCAGGTCTGGTAGTTGCAGACTAGGAGGCTGTAGTCAGGTGTGGTGGTTGCGTACTAGGAAGCTGTAGTCAGGTGTGGTGTTTGCAGACTAGGAGGCTGTAGTCAGGTCAGGTGGTTGCAGACTGGGGGGTTGTTGTCAGGTGTGGTGATTGCAGACTGAGAGGCTGTTGTGAAGTGTGGTGGTTGCAGACTTGGAGGCTATAGTCAGGTGTGGTGGTTGCGTACTAGGAGGCTGTAGTCAGGTCTGGTGTTTGCAGACTAGGAGGCTGTAGTCAGGTCTGCTGGTTGCCTACTAGGAGGCTGTAGTCAGGTCTGGTGGTTGCAGACTGCGGGGTTGTTGTCAGGTGTGGTGGTTGCTGACTAGAAGGCTGTAGCCAGGTCTGGCGGTTGCAGACTTGAGGTTGTTGTCAGGTCGGGTGGTTGCCGATTAAGAGGCCATTGTCAGGTGTGGAGGACGCAGAATAGGAGGCTGTTGTCAGGTCTGGTGGTTGCAGACTAGGAGGCTGTTGTCAGGTCCGGTGGCTGCGGACTAGGAGGCTGTTGTCAGGTCTGGTGGCTGCGGACTAGGAGGCTGTTGTAAGGTCTGGTGGTTGCAGACTAGGAGGCTGTTGTCAGGTCCGATGGCTGCGGACTGGGAGGCTGTTGTTAGGTCTGGTGGTTGCAAGCTAGGAGGCTTTTGTCAGGTCTGGTGGTTGCATACTAGGAGGCTGTTGTCCAGTCTTGTGATTGTAGCCTAAGAGCTGTAGTCAGGTCTGTCGGTTGCTGACTAGAAGGCTGTTGTCAGGTTTGGGAGGGATTGAAGTACAGAAGTATGCTGTAGGGGGGGGGGGGTTAGCTGCATACTTGGAGGTGGTGCCAGGCATGGGTGAGTTGCAGTCCTGACTAGGAGATTTGCTAGCTTTAGGTTCATTGCCGACTTGCAGACTGCTATCAGTTCTCGGTGGATTGGACAGTATGAGGCTGTTGCCAGGTCTGGTGAGGAAGTGGTTGGAACCCAGGATGCTTTTTCAGGGGTGGATGAGTGCAGCACAGACACAAATGATGTTGTTGTGTCTTGGTCGGATGCAATCTAGACTAGAAGGCAGCTGTGTTCAGGTTAGGTTTGTTGCATCCTATAAAGCTGGTGCAAGTGTGGGTGGATTGTTGACTAGAAGACTGTAGTCAGGTCTGGGTGGGCTGCTTACCCACCCCTGAAAGTGCCTCCCACTGCAGTACCTGCCTAGTGCCCACTCACACCTGATAAGTTTGTTTAGGCTAAGGGTGCTGTAAAACTATATGGCTCACGTGTGAGATTCGCATACATGCTAGTCACAGTGCAACACTCTTGCTGATGGCCCACTTGCTGAATTGCTGGACAGCAGTAGTAGCAGTGAAACATGGCTGTTGGGAGTTGACAGTCATGGATGTCAGAGCCTGTTGTTGTGTGTTTGTCTCTTTCAGCCTGGCAGGCAATCCTTCCTCTACTGTAGACTTATAACCCAACAGCACGGCTCCAAATGGCACCTTCTGCCCACTGCAGTAAGGCTGTGCAGGTGAGCCTGGAGGTTCTTGTTGGAGGGAGACTTGAGCAAGACTAGAGAAAGAGAAGACAAGGTGGCAAGTGGCATGTAGTAATGATGCTTTAAGTGCTGAGGCCTGGGCTGTTGATAAACTGCTTGACCTGGTGCTTTTTATATTGTGGCAACATGTGCAACTGCACAAATTCCAAATTGTCCTCTCTATTATTCTTATATCTTTGGCCTTAACAGTTTAACTGGACATTTACCAGTACTTTGCAGGGTGGGGGAAAATGTGGACACTGTCTTAGTAATGTGAAACCTGGCCTAGCAGCTGAATGCAGGGTAATGAAGATGCTGGCACAGCCTATCGGATTTCGCCCAATATGTAAAGCACCCCTGCTGAACCTGCTTACACATTCCACACTATGGGCCTGATTACGATGTTGAGTGAACCCATGTCCACCAGAAATCGCTGGGGTCTTGGGACCGACTGGCCTCCGGTTGGCGATCCCAACAATGCCATCACAATGCGACTGCGTATAGTGCATTTCTCTATGGGAGCCTGTGCTGAGGCAATACACTGGCAGTAGCACCAGCTCCCATGGAGAAATGTGAGATTCTGTTAATCTCTGCACTTTGTGGCGGGCACCTCAAGGTGCCTGCTGCGCAGTGCTTGGATTAACAGGTGGGCACCTGCGGTGCCCCCTTGGCCTCCAACCGGAGGCCATGAAGGAATACAGACCCTGCTAGGGGCCCCCAAGGTCACTTTCTGACAGCTTTCCATGTCGGAAAGACCGACATGGAAAGCCTGTTGCAAACCTACAACATATTCCCATTGCGGAAATGCCATCCTCAGGGATTACGTTGGGGCTTCTGAAGCCTTTGGAATCCAGCTGGAATGACCAGCCAGTTTCAATTCCGAATGCCGGAGGAATGGGGGCCCAGTGAGGGTCCTGCTAGGGGCCCTCAAAGTCGCTTTCCAACAGGCTTTCTATGTTGGAAAGCCTGACATGGAAAGCCTGCCGGAAACCGAAAACGTAATCCCGATGGCGGAAATGCTGTCCCCAGGGATTACGTCAGGCCTCTGGGCCCTTCGGAATCCAGCTGGAAGGATGGGACGGATTTCAATTCCGACAGCCTACATTGTTATTAGGCGGTTGGAATTGAAAGCGGAGGGCGGATGCTTTCCGATCTACATCATAATCGGCCCCAATATGTCATGCTTCACTGTTGAACCAGTTTACACATTGAACCCAAAATGCAAAGCTTCCCTGCTTAACCAGTTTACAGATTTCACCCAATATGTAATGCTCCACTGTTGCACCATGTTATTAATTTCGCACAACATTTCATGCATCACTGCTGAATCTATTTACATATTTCGACTAGCTTGTAAAATTCCACTGCTGAACAAGTTTGCAAATTTCATCTAATATATAATGTGCCTCTCCTGAACCAGTTTACACATGTCCCTCAGTTTTTTTTTATGTGGCACTGCTGGATCAATTTACACATTTCAACCAATTTGTAACGCTCCACTCCTGAACCGGGTTATACAGTTTCCCTAGCATGTAATGCTCCACGGCTAAACCACTTTACACATTTATTCCAATAAATAGAGCACTAAAATAATGGGACTATTACCATAGTTTCCCTTGAGAAGTGATTCAGTGAATGTTATGGCTTTTTGGCTAAAATAATTAAAACATAGTACTCTAAAATGGACTGTTTGTGCCTCACCTTTTCCAACTTTTTCTAGGGGAAGTCCTTCACACCATCTAAAGCCCTACTGGAAAGGATGTGATTATCCACTTTTTTTGTAAGATCTACTTTCTACTCTCAATAGGCCGTAGACATTGTTCACATATGCTGATGTATGTACAGTTGTGTTTGATTTTTCATACACCAATGGGAGACCAGGGGTCTTACTCTACATGCAGCACATTTTCCTGATTGCGCTGGGTGCCCCTTTCTAAATGGTGCACCCAACACAATCAAGGAAAATGGACTGCATTAGGGTGAATGCGCTGCCCCCAGGGCAGCCGCAAACTTGCGCTGCCCCTGGGCCACCGCATTCATGTGAAAAATGGAGAGGCTGCTTTGAAACTGCTCTGTGTTTCACTGTTCAGGCGGCAACCCACATGCATTTTGAAGGGGGAACAGTGATCCCCTTGCAGGCAGGTGTAGTGAGTGACTGCACCCGCCTGCAAAGAGATGTCTAGGGTGGTCCATGGGACCCCTTTTCCCCCCTCCAGAGGGCTGTAAACATGGACGCACAGACAGTGTGACATCTTTTAGGTGGTGCACTGTCAGTGCGCCTCTTGAGAGCTCCTTTGCCTCTGACGTGGACTGTACAAATTGCCGCCTCATACCCCGTTCCAGATCGTACTCGTCGGGTCGTACGGCATGTGTACGAGTCGTACAGCATATGTACGAGTCGTACTGTTCACGGTTTCAGCCTTGCAATACGTACGGATCGCGCTGATTCGGACGGATTCACGGAATGTGGATCGTACTACGCGACTCGGACGGACGGGTATAATTCGTATGGAGAGGGATCCGGATACAAATCGTACAGACGTTTTTTTCCCCGAATCGGAATCGACCCCTATATGTAAAATAACATTGAATTGAATTTTTGATATTTGATATTGTGTGTAATATTTTTATAATATTTTATTTATTTTAATGAAAAGTTTTAATTTTAATCATTTGTTAAAATTGTATATATATTACATTTTAATAATTTATTTTTTGTATTTTTATTTTGTTTTTTAAATAATTTTTTGTATTTGAAGAAATTGTGTTTGTTTGAAATGTAGCACTGATTGTAGTGGGAATAACATATATATATATATATATAAATATCCAAGACTTTCTCTACTGGTCCATTAACTCATTGACTGGAGTGGGAAAATTTTATTTTACTCCTCTGCAATCCAACACTTTCCCTACTGTTGCACTGACTGGAGTGGGAACAGTACATGTTACCCCTCCACAATCCAACACGTTAATATATATATGCTCCCTTTGGCAGACATCGTCCATTCATTTGGCCTGGAGTTAGTCACATATGCTGACGATACTCAATTGATTGTCTCCATGAACCAAACCACTGCCTCCTCGCCCAATCTTGAGAAATGTTTAGTGGCAGTTAATAAATGGATGGCCAGCTCCCACCTGAAACTTAATGGGGATAAAACGGAGCTTATGATTCTTGGAAACCCTAACATTCCCTGCCCGCTCCTGAACTGGCCCCCTTGCATGGGCACCCAGCCCCAATCTAAACCTCAAATAAAGAGCCTAGGCATCTGGCTTGATGCTAATCTCAATTTCAACCATCAAGCAACGATCGTATCTGCCACCTGTTTTGGCATGATGCGTATGCTTAGAAAAGTACTACCACTCCTCCCTCCACAAGCCCGCAGGATCATGGTGCAAGCTATTATTCTGTCCCGTTTAGATTACGGGAATGCGCTGTACCTAGGGGCCTCGGCGACTACAACAAAGAAGCTCCAAGTCACGCAAAACGCAGCAGCCCGCCTCCTGCTGGGCCTCAACCGGCGGGACTCAGGGACTGCTGCTCTAAAAAAAAAAAACTCCACTGGCTACCCATCAAGGCCAGAACATTGTTTAAATCGATGTGCTTTATGCACAGGGCTATGTGGAAGGAAGCGCCAGCAATGATCTGCTCGCTGGCTACTCCATACCTCCCCCGCAGGCCGCTGCGCTCTAGCACAGCTTTTCTGGCCACTGAGAACAAAGTCAAACGTGCCAGATGGGGAGGCCGTTCCTTTTCCTGGAATGCGGCCAAGGCCTGGAATGCTCTGCCAGTCTCCTTGCGTGGCGAACCCAATCTCCTAAAATTCCGCAAGGAATTAAAAACCCTCCTTTTCACGTAAATCTTACTACCCTCACTTGTCCCCCCAGTCACACTCAGCGCTACGAGGCCTCCGGGTAGTCTGCGCTCAATAAAACCCAATTAATAATAATAATAATAATAACGTTATGTACTGTTGCACTGACTGGAGTTGGAATATTATTATTTTTTAAATAAATTATAATTTTTATTGTTGCATTAAATGTAGTGGACATAGTAAATTGTAGTATTTTGAAATGTTGGATTCTTTGTATTTTATATTTATTGTAGTTAAAGTAGTAAGTGGTATTTTTGTGTGATGTAAAAGATGTGTTACTGTTATGTTAGGTGGGAGTACTTATTTTTATATTTATTTGATATAAAATGTGTTTCATTATGTGGGAAATGTATATGTATTTATTTTAATTTTTAATCATGTATTTTATGTTGATTTCATTTGTATAATGATGTGCTTGATTAATTATAATAAGGGAAAGGGACATAGTAATCCCTACGGCGGTGCCTGGTATGCACCACCACCATTGTAGGGACTATGAGCCCCTCAGCCATACAGGGGGGCTCAAGGAGCCTGTGAAATGTGTGGAGGTCGGTCTTTCCGACCGCCAACACACCGCCCGCCATTGTAATGTGGCGGTGATTCAGTCACCGATGGCATTGGGCCCGCCACCGACGGGCTGTCAGTGGCGGCCATCTTAAACAGGCCCTATATTTTTGCCTCAATATTTTTTTCTTCTATATTTTTGTGGTTGATATTCTGTTAGCAAACCATGTTCAGTCAATAGTTGCTGGTACTCTGCAGCTCAGGCTGCACTCTCACGTAGCACAGACTTTGTCCCATTGGTGCATTTCTCTGTAGGTCTCATGGTTCCGGATGTCCATTTGTGGGCTTCCTGCCATACCTACTCTGCATTTATGCACATTGCCTGATCAGACCCAAATGTTATTTTTTAAAGATCACTCAGTTCAGGATTAGAATTGGGGGGTCGAGTGGTAGAGCCAAAAAGTAGGAAATGGCACACACCTCCTCCCTAATTGCACTGCTCTCATTCCCAGCATCTGGCCAGCACCTGCTCCAAAGCTTAACTACATGCTTGGTTGGAGTGATTGTTTATCTTATACATGACACGAATTTTAATATATAACCAAACAATACTTATGTTTAACTGTGCTCACTTAGAAATCATCCTGAAATAGATTCATTAAGAAGTATCAGAGTGTGTTAAAGTTGCACAAAGCAAAAGGTTCCTGCTAAATAACAAGTGACAATATGTAAAATGCCAAGGTGCATATCTCATTTCCTCTCCATTGAACCACAAGCAGTGTTCATCAGTGAGCAATACGTGAATGCAAATAAAAACAACAGCCAATCGCACTGTAGGGCCTATTAAGTAAACATGTTTTATCAGCTTTGTGAGGGTGTGGTGGGGTGAAGGTAACCTCCTTGAATGACAGTATATTATCTCAGTTCAATAGCAGCCCACGTGGTTCTGCACCAGCAGCACGTGCTGCACCTGTTCTAGGCACAGAGCATCACATTGGGGTTATAGGGGCTCACCCTAAACCACACCAAAAGCCCCCACCCCCCAAGAGGGGAGTCTGTACATTGTTTTTCGTTTCTCAGTGTCTCGTCAGACTCCTCCAGCTGCTGATCCTATTGCTCTGGTAAATAACCATTTTTTTAGCCTGCAGGTTTTCCAAGGAGTCTTAGGGGCCCATTAGGATGTCGGGCGCATTGCCCCCGCCAGGCTGGCGGTAGCCACCGCCAGCCTGGCGGGGGCAATCCGCCCTACATCCTCACTCGTTTTCCCCCCGCCATATTAGTATGGCGAGGGGGACCTCGGCGGACGGAAAGACCGTCCGCCGCTTTTCCGTCCCGGTCGCCTTGCGGCCTGGGCGGAAAAGGAATAATATGGTGGCGGTGTCTATCAGACACCGCCAGCCATATTATGATGGGCATTTTACAATGCATTGCCGCCACGGAAAGGCATGCGATGTTCACTTTGGGGGCCCCCTGTGGGCCCCCAAAGTGAAGGAGGGGTGGGGCGTGCACACGGGGGGTACCTGTGGTACCCCCTGCATTTGCATATACAATGTGGTAGGCACCGCGCGGTGCCTGCTGCATTGTGTATGCAAAAGCATACACGCATTTATAGCATTGTGGCTGGCGGTGCAGAGAGCACCGCCCTCCACAATCTCTGCACCACCCGCCACAATGTTATAAATGCAGTATGCGGCCGCTAATGTGGCGGCCGCATCCTAATACCACCCACGGGACCCCCGCCCTTATGGTGGGCGGTCCCAATCCCCGTCAGGATGGCGGGCGGGCAAAGTCCGCCCGCCATCCTAATGACCCCCATAATGTTTGCCCATTAGCACCAATACAATCCTATGTGCATTTTAAAAGGTCACCCCCAGCCATCGCACCCACTGGACTGTTTTACCACCAAAGCCTACAATTCAATTCAGCTTTATTTCGGCTCAACGGCCATAAAAACGCGCAAAACACACTGTTGGATATAAAGCTTAAATATTTAAAAGCATTAATATTATTATGCCTTTCACGAAAAATGGCAGTCAGAAGCTCAATTTTAGTTCACATTTCACAAATCTGCCCAGTGGCAATTTGTCAGGTGATACCATGGACAAATGAGGGCACTGCTGGCAGTGCAGCCATTAACCAAACCCGTGGGTTCAATCAAGGCTCAATCAAGGTTTTTCTGGATTCTTTAAATGATAACTAAATCCAAACTTGTCATTTCTTCTCCGGCGAGGATGTCCAATTGAGATGCTGCTTGATAAAATTTCTAAACGCTGTGGACACAAGAATTAAAAGACAAACAAGTCAACAAATGGGTGCCTAAACGACATGATCAAACAATCCTAAAAGTGATCTCGCATGGAAGGGGCAATCATCAAAAATTGAATAGCTGAGCTTTAACAGCAACTGTCGATCCCTAGCTGTACTAGAAGGCCCCTGGAAGCCCCAATGCGGCACCCAAAATAGAACGATGCCCACTTTGGATTCTCCAAATTGAATGACCTCAAAAGCGATCTTGGGCGGGCGAGGTCTCTAATAACATTGCAACCGATGATTTACGGGTTTTAATTCCACTGGAAATTCCGCTATCTGCGATTTTTGAACACAGAGCTTGCATTTTATTCTAATCCACACATAGAACCTGCACTTTACCTTCCTCAGCCAGGGGTTTGGACCCGATCAGGACATAAACCAAACAAGCATTGGCATAGCCAATAGGTCTCGCCTTTGGGACCTTATAAGTGTTTAGCCACACAACAGTTAATGTTGTTGCACCAAGGATATTATGCTGCATAACTAAATACTTATAAGGTCCTAAAAGCGAGACCTATTGGCTATGCCAATGCTTGTTTTCGTTTCTATGCCGTTTTGTGTTTTGAGCATGATAAATGGTGAGTATTATTGTGTATGTTGTGTGTATTGCTAAAGAAAACTAGAGAATTTCAGTGATTTTGCGCCAGACAATACCTCACTTTTCAAATGTGTTTTTTTTTACCTAATTTTCAGGGCCGGACTGGCTACCGGGCAATTTAGAAAGCTGCCGAGCTGCTGGCTGATTTCACTGCGGTGGGGGCTGATTTTGTTCATGGAGACCTGCGTGTGCTTCGAAATAATTAATGCAAAACAAATTTCGTTTAGCACACGCAGGTCTCCATGAACGAAATCACCCCCCAGCTCAGCAGCATTCCAAACTGCCCGGTAGCCAGTCCGGCCCTGCTAATTTTCAACCCCCGCAACACAAGGCCTTCAGCTGTGCACAGTGGGGTTGGCAGCAGAACATGGCCCATCGTCAGGTAACACTTTCAGACAGTCTTCTACTGTGCATAGCAGGGAACTGCTGTGTGGCATGGCTTTCAGACAGGCCTTCGTCCAATCCATTGCAGGCAGCTAACACTGGCTACTCACAGCCATTGGCCAAGCACAGCAGTGTTTGGCCCCTGTGGACAAGTCCCTGCTGCCTAATTTCAAACACCTGCTAGGCAACACCTTTGGTGGTGGCCAATCCACACTGGTTGCCAACACAGGACGAATGTCCTTCGGCTCTGTGCAGCAAGCTTTTTCCCTATTTTTTTATGGGAAAGTTATTTTTTTTTTGTGAACATTTGCAATTTTCAGCACACATTCGTGACTTTATTGCTGTAAGATCGCAATTTTCATTGAAATCCTTGGCATCTTTGTGGTTTTACAAAGTTTTGTTTATTGTTCTAAACATTCAAAAGCCTGTGGACTCATCTTGGTTGTGTGTCGTGGGACTGGTTGGCCTGCTGGCTACCAGCAATTTCTTCAAATGTGATATTCTGCCATCTGTTATGCTGTTTTCTTTAATAGGAGACACTGGCGGACCGGGTGGTTGTTATCTTTCAACCTAATTTAGCCACACAAATATGATGAAATCAAAATAATAAGCGAATAAAAATTGGACTGGGGGCTTATCCTGTGAATATGCCTTTGATGCCAATGCATCCAGGAATGGTGCACTTCCCCACCTGGGGAAAACAATGATGTTCAAAGAAAGACGAGAAAAGAAAAGTAGCGCTTCCCTGCAAAGTCTGTAAAGTGAGGCTGATGTGTTTGGATGTGAATAAAACCAATCTGGCCGCTTTGCAACCACTCTGTCTTTCTTTATTTAGTTATGTATTTATTTTTCATATTTAAAACCTTATATTTCTCTCCATCCCGAGGCTGCACTTTGGAATAGAAAAATGTCAGAAAAAGGGCATTACCCCGCAAGAGCGTTTTTGTTTTTTGGATCCATTGCACAGGGAAGCAACTAAATGAAAGAAGGAAAGAGAGGTTGTGAACCGTTTCTTCCAGTCACGGTTTTCAGTAAGTGAGGCACAAGACAGAAAGAGAGGGAATAATAGAAGAGGGGGGTGTCAGCTGCCAGCACAGAAAAGAAGAGGACATTGTCCGTGTCTTCTCTGGGCAGTAAGGAAGAGACAGAGTCCTTTTCTTCTCTGCCCGTCGCCGATCGTCCGCAAAAGCAACCATGCTCACACATGATGCCCCCTTCAGAAGTATTGTCGAGCATCATTGCGTTACAGCTTTAAGAAAAGAGGAAGAGGAGAGGCATAGCGAGCATTGGAGAGGAGGAGCGAGGCACGCGTGCACAAGCGCGTAACCACAAGCTCTAGGCCGCCACAAGCAAAAGCGTGTGGTATCATTTTCTGGAGCCACACACTAAATGTCTCGCGGAGCAGCACATGCGCTGGCTCAGCGAGACCTAAAAACACTACTTCAAACTCTGGGTCTTAATTGCACTGGAAGCCCTTCCATCTGCGATCCTGCAACACAGAACTAGCACTTTATTCTCATCCGGACCTACAACTTTGCACACAGTACTGGCATCTGATCTCCCTCCAGTCCGGACTTGGAACCATTACACACTAGTGATGCTACTCTGAAAATTTTAATCAACCATTTTTTTAATTTATATGTGAACTAAAGCGCACGTAAAATCGGTTAATCCGATTCCCGGCCTTTTTACCTATGGTTTTTTTATTAATGTAAATTGTTGCAATGATTTGAAATATTAAGGCAAATAAAGGATTCTTTTATCTTAAAGTTTATTGATTAACAACGTAAAAATTATTGTTCGTTCCATCTCACTCATCCTTGAGAAAGCAACTCATGTTCAACAATGAAATCCAATGCTTTAAGTCACCCAATGCATTTTGGGTTGATAAACCCTTATTCAGGGGAAACTACAAACAAAAGAAAAGATTTATATAGCACTCCGTGCTATTTAGGGAACTAACACTGTTAAGTCGATGCATAGATCAATGTGGTAAATCATTCGTCCAAATGGGATCGAAAGCGTTGCAACCTATCCGTGGATCAATTCTACAACTCTCAGCGTGAAATAGAAATCACTGGGCCTGATATTCATTTAACAAACGTGGATGAACAACGTAAAATATAGAACTCGTCATGCCATCATGTTCACGAGCCAACATGCAATATCCCGTGAAAAAAAAACTTAAATGTAAATGCCCATGTAAAGCTTTGCCTGCTATTTAGCAGTGTGTGGTTGAAAATCAGCGTGCGTTAAAAACTACTATGCGCAGTATTCGGCAGCGAAACATGAATGAACAACAAAAGATTGCTTGTGGAAAGCTTCCCATGAAATCATGCCAGCATGCTTGTGAACCCACATGCAATGTGCCGTGTCAGTCAAAACTACACGCTTCAGTGTAAACGCCCATATTCAGATGCAATTTGTATGGAGTCTGTGTGAGTCTGAATGTGTTTGATTGGTTTGTGTGCAACAGATGTATTTATGTGTTTTCCAGGGTTCTGTCTTGTCAAGTAATTTTATACATGTAAATATGCACTACATATATTTGATGTACTAACAGGATTGATGTTGCTTCGTGTATTCATTTTTGGAGAATTTTTTTATTGAAAAAAGAAGTAAAAATATATAAAATGTTATAAAGTATATAGAGAAATTAAATAACAAAAGAAATGAGAACTGAATTTCTATTGTTGTGTCAATGATATGAATTAATGTGTTTTTGAGCCCATTGGTGATTAAATCCTTGGTGGAATTAATAGATTGGCCATGAAGTAGTGCTTCTAGTACCTTTTGTCTTTTTCCCCTCTTGTCCCTTGCCTGAAAGTATAATTTTCTAGAGGGGGTCCCTTATTATGCAGTAAGTCCGGTGGTTGCAGACTAGGAGGCTGCTGTCAGGTCCGGTGGCTGCGGACTAGGAGGCTGTAGTCAGATGTGGTGGTTGCTGACTAGAAGGCTGTAGCCAGGTCTGGCGGTTGCAGACTTGAAGTTTTTGTCAGGTCTGGTGGTTGCAGACTAGGAGGCTGTAGTCAGGTGTGGTGGTTGTGTACTAGGAGGCTGTAGTCAGGTCTGGTGGTTGCTTACTAGGAGGCTGTAGTCAGGTCCGTGGTTGCAGACTGGGGGGTTGTTGTCAGGTGTGGTGGTTGCTGACTAGAAGGCTGTAGCCAGGTCTGGCGGTTGCAGACTTGAGGTTGTTGTCCGGTCGGGTGGTTGCCTACTAGGAGGCTATTGTAAGGTGTGGAGGATGCAGAATAGGAGGCTGTTGTCAGGTATGGTGGTTGCAGACTAGGAGGCTGCTGTCAGGTCCGGTGGCTGCGGACTAGGAGGCTGTTGTCAGGTCCGGTGGCTGCGGACTAGGAGGCTGTTGTAAGGTCTGGTGGTTGCAGTCTAGGAGGCTGGTGTCAGGTCCGATGGCTGCAGACTAGGAGGCTGTTGTAAGGTCTGGTGGTTGCAGACTAGGAGGCTGTTGTCAGGTCCGATGGCTGCGGACTAGGAGGCTATTGTCAGGTCCTGTGGTTGCATGCTAGGAGGCTGTTCTCAGATGTGGTAGCTGCAGACTAGGAGGCTGTAGTCGGCTCTGGGAGGGATTCAAGTACAGGAGTATGCTGTACGGGGGGGGTTAGCTGCATACTTGGAGGTGGTGTCAGGCATGAGTGGGTTGCAGTCCTGACTAGGAGATTTGTTAGCTTTAGGTTCATTGCTGACTAGTAGGCTGCTATCAATTCTCGATGGATTGGACAGTATGAGGCTGTTGCCAGGTCTGATGAGGAAGTGGTTGCAACCCAGGATGCTTTTTCAGGGGTGGATGAGTGCAGCGCAGACAAGAATGATGTTGATGTTTCTTTGTAGGATGCAATCTAGACTAGAAGGCAGCTGTTGTCAGGTTAGGTTGGTTGCATCCCAGAAAGCTGGTGCAAGTGTGGGTGGGTTGTTGACTAGAAGACTGTAGTCAGGTCTGGGTGGGCTGCTTATCCACCCCTGAAAGTGCCTCCCACGGCAGTACCTGCCTAGTGCCCACTCACACCAAGTTTGTTTAGGCTAAGGGTGCTGTAAAACTATATGGCACAAGTGTGCAATTCGCACACATGCTAGTCACTGTAGTCACTTTCACTTCACAACTCATCCAGGCTCTCCCACCCTCTACTATCCTCATGATGGCCCGGGACCAACTGCCCCCTCCAATCCCACTTGCCCACCGCAAACCTCACAGTCGGAACTCCTTCACCATCATCTTCCCCCCCCTCCTCTCTACAAAGCTCCGACGCACTTTCAAGCAGAAACTCATCCGCAAACATAAAGAAACCCTAATCATTGACATCTATCACTCGACCACCACAGGACCGATGAAGATGGACCTAATATTCCACACCGAAAGACCCGAATACTGGGTCTTCACAATCAGATCGCGGATGTTCATCGCCAAAACCACCTCCACTGCCCACAGCTGCAAATTAACTACGATTCTTCCGTTCAGATCAGTTGGCAGGGGCTATACAACCGTGACTATCTTCACCAATGGCACAGTCCTCATACAAGCCAACAATGATAACCTGGAAGCTTTTGACTCCTTATTTCCCTCTCTCAAGTCAGCCCCTCCTACCCACCTCGCATCAACACCCTCACCGTCCTCTCCCTCTACAGATAGAGATGATCGCGACACGACCCATCCCGATCCACACACAGCCCGTCAGGCTCCCCCCCTGCCACATCCCACCCCCACGCCCACCGATCCACCACCAACAGGAAACGCAACTTCCCCCCCCTTACCTCCCCACCCCCACAGCTACCGCCCACCCCCGAGGACAATCACCCCCCGGTCAACAGGCAGTCCACAGCCAACGAGCCTCCCCTCAAATCTCCCCCCTACTCTCAAACATCCCCCGCCCTATCCTCCTCCCGACCCCCTCCCCTTCCCTCCCATGTCCAATCTCCCACCTAGCCCTCTTCCCACACCACCCCCTCCCTCTACCCCGATCCCTATCTCTCAACCCACTCTCCCTAACCACAACACGCTCGGCCCCACTGCAGATGCCCACAACACCCCCATTGATTCCATAACCAAACGGCTCTCAGCCTTGGAAAAACAGGTCGACTCCATCACCCAAGGCCTCATAGAAACCCTCCTCAACCTCGGTTTTGCCTGTTTTCCCCCTAAACCCCCTCCCCGAACGCCCCTCCTCGCCAACACCAACATCACCCAGGGTCCCATAGTACCCCTCAGTGCTCAATATAATCCCCCCAAACCTTCCAATACCCCTCCCCGAACGCCCCTCCTCACCAATGCCATCATCACCCAGGGACCCACAGAAGCCCTCAACACTCACCCGATCGATCCCTATCCCAAGGTCCTGGCTTCCAGTCCCAAAAAACTGAACTCCCCAGAACATCATGGACCAAGCCTCCGACGACTAACCCATCTCACACCCTAGCAGGCTCAAAACTCCTGACCACCAGACCACTCAGATCAGAAGCCCGCATGTCAGACAGTGAAGCAGCATTACTAGCCACGACCTACGACTCTCCCATCTCAGTCTCACCTAAATCTAAAATCCAAGTAATCACTGGTTACCGGAAAGATCAACCCACCTTCAAACGACAAAGATTACCAGTCCTCACCGCCATACCCAGAGAAGTTCAAGACAAAACCACCAGCACTCAGGAGAGAATCACCAATTGCCTCTTAATGAACTGCAGATCGGCCTCATTACATGCAACGGACATAGCTGAAGCCATCCTCACACACGACATAGACGTTGCGTTCCTCACTGAGACCTGGCTTAATAAGTCATCTCCCCCCTGCCTAGACATGCTGGTCCCACCGGGATTCTCCCTCATCTCCAAAGACAGGATAGAACAACGAGGAGGTGGAGTTGCTATCATCCACAAGGACAGCTGGAACATCACAGAAACCTCCCCCTTTGAATACAACTCATTTGAATGCCTATCCGCTTCCATCAAAACCAAAGACAATGACTCTCTACTCTGCCATCTTCTTTATCACCCCCCGGGCAGAAACAATGAGTTTGGAGACCAACTATCCAACCTGATCGCTCAAGACGCTCTCGACGATTCCAAAAACATAATTCTTGGTGACCTGAATCTCCGATGTAATGAATCCCATAACCCTCTAATTAGATCACTATCCAACCTCCTCACCGATAACAACCTCACTCAACATTGCACCGAGGAGACACATTACAAAGGAGCCACACTGGACGCCATCATTGCACAAAAGAATTCAATCACGATCAACCACATACTCCCTGTTGACTGGTCAGATCACCATATGATCCTATTTCACATTAATCACCCCATCATCCCGCTTAAACCTCCCCAAGACCCACCCAAATGGTCAAGAAACCTCTCCCAAGTCCCCATAGACATTCTAGAAGGGCAGCTAAGTTCACTTCTTCTAGACAACTCCCCACACCTTTCGACCAACGAACTCATTGACCACTACAACTCTGAGCTAGTCTCCATTCTCGATAATCTAGCTCCTCCAAAGCTCAAAAGAAGCCGCGCCACCCCATCTAGAACGTGGTTCAATGCGGACCTCAACGCAGAAAGAAGATCATTGAGAGCCAAAGAAAGAAAGTGGAGAAACAACCCAACAGCCACCCTTCGCCTACAACTAAAAACAGCCCGCAAGAAGTATAACAACGATATCAAAAACAAAAAATCCAGCTTCTTCCCAGAGGCTCTAGCCAACTCCACAAACAGACCTAAGGAGCTCTTCAACATAATCAGACATCAAACATCCAAGCCTCTGCCCTCACCCCTGCAAGCGTCCAAAGAACTTTGCGACAACTTCGCCAGCTTCTTCAACGACAAGGTCCTAAAAATTGAACTATCTCTAGACATCAGTAACGCGGCCATCCCTCAGACCCTCCTCTCTGGCCCCTCCCCCCCGTGGCTAAGCTTTCGCCACGTGCAGGAAACTGAGATAATCTCGCTGATCTCAACCTCCAAACCATCAGCTCACATCTCAGACCCCATTCCTCCCTCACTAGTCAAAAAAATGAAGCTCACTTTAGCACCTATCTGGGGCAAAATCATAAACAGCTCCCTACAAAGCGGAGTGGTCCCTGACTGTCTAAAAATGGGACAAGTCACTCCTTTGCTGAAAAAACCCGGTCTTGACTCTGCAGACTTGAACAATTTCAGACCGATATCTAACCTCCCTCTACTCGCCAAAACACTGGAACGCTGTGTTCTCCTGCAACTGACTCATCATCTGGAGAACATCAATCTCCTCGACCCCCTCCAATCTGGCTTCAGACAAGGCCGCAGCACAGAAACCGCGATGCTGAACATCATAGATGACATTCACGGTTCTCTTGACGCTGACAAGTGCTGCCTTCTCATACTCCTTGATCTATCCGCAGCTTTCGACACGGTAGACCATAAGCTCCTCATCAAAACTCTGCAAGCAAGAGCTGGCCTCGGCGAAGTAGTTCTTGATTGGTTTTCTTCCTTTCTCCACAACCGTTCGCAAATAATAAAACTGAAGAACTTCACCTCCGAAACGCAGCAAGTCAACAAGGGTGTCCCCCAAGGATCAGTACTTTCACCTCAGCTCTTCAACATCTATATGGAACCGCTCGCCAAACTACTCAGGAATGCCAATATCCTCTTCCACCTCTATGCGGATGACACGCAGATTTACCTGGAAACCTCTTCACTTAATGACATCCACAGACTAAATGCTGTCTTAAAAGATGTTCAAGACTGGCTGACAAAAAACCATCTGAAACTCAATCCCGACAAGACCGAAACTCTTCTCATCTCAAACAAAGAAGACAATCCTCAAATCACTGAATGGCTGAAGTCAATCGATGCTCTTAAAGGTTCTCTCACGCCAACTGATTCCGTCAAATCTCTGGGTTTCACCCTTGACCCCAAATTAACCTTGACAAACCACATTAAGAACTCGGCAAAAAGTGCTTTCTTCAACCTCAGACTGCTGAACAAAATAAAACCTTTCATTCCAAACAAAGACCTTAAACTAGCCACTCAATCTCTAGTTCTATCTAGACTGGACTATGGGAACTCAATCCTTACAGGTATACCCAAATCACACTTGGCTCCATTAAAAACAACACTACATGCGGCAGCAAGAATGATCACAGGATGCAAAAAATGTGACCACATCTCCCCAGCACTCAAAGAACTTGAATGGCTCCCGGTGGAAATGCGTAGCTCCTTCAGAACGGCCTGCCTAACACACAAGGCCCTCCACACCGGTAAACAAGAATACTTGGCAAACAAGCTCACAAAAGCAGGCCAAAGCAGATATTTGAGAAGCTCCAACTCCCTGTTTCTCATCCCACCAAAAACCAGAAAGAAGAAAACTGCGGACTGCTCCTTCACTGGAAATGCCCCCAAAATATGGAACTCTATCCCCCCTCATATCAGAACTCTACCTTCCTATCCGGACTTCAAGATCCAACTCAAATCCTTGTTCCTCACCCGTTCCCTAGGTCCTAGATAACTAGGATCTCCCTCTGCACTATGTGTTATCTCTGTATCCTTCTACCAAAAGTCCTACTGTTACGAACTTCTCCTCCCCCAATATTGTCTTTGAGGACTGCCTTTATTTGTTACGTATCTTTTTGCTCACCATGCCTTTCCTTTTACTGTAAAGCGCTCTGCTACCTTCGGGTCTTGTTAGCGCTATAGAAAACTTCTAAATAAAAAATAAATAAACTGTGAAACACTCTTGCTGATGGCCCACTTGCTGAATTTCTGGACAGCAGTAGAAGCAGTGAAACATGGCTGCTGGGAGTTGACAGCCTTGGATGTCAGAGCCTGTTGTTGTGTGTTTGTCTCTTTCAGCCTGGCAGGCAGTCCTTCCTCTACTGCAGACATACAACCCAACAGCACAGCTCCAAATGGCCCACTGCAGCAAGGCTGTGCAGGTGAGCCTGGAGGTTCTTGTTGGAGGGAGACTTGAGCAAGACTAGAGAAAGAGAAGACAAGGTGGCAAGTGGCATGTAGTAATTAATGATGCTTTAAGTGCTGAGGCCTGGGCCGTTGACAAACTGCTTGACTTGGTGCTTTTTATATTGTGGCAGCATGTGCAACTGCACAAATTCCAAATTGTCCTCTCTATTATTCTTATAACTTTGGCCTTAACAGTTTAACTGGACGCTTAACAGTAGTTTGCAGGGTGGGGATAAACGTGGACACTGTCTTAGCAATGTGAAACCTGGCCTAGCAGCTGCATGCAGGACAATGCAGATGCTGGCACAGCCTTTCGGATTTCGCCCAATATGTAAAGCACCCCTGCTGAACCAGCTTACACATTCCACACTATGGGCCTGATTATGATGTCGTGCAAACTCATGTCCACCAGAAATCGCAGCGTACTTGGGACCGACCGGCCTCCCGTTGGCAACCCAACACTGCCATCACAATATGACTGCGTATATTGCATTTCTCTATGGGAGCTTGTGCTGAGGCGATACACTGGCAGTACCACCAGCTCCCATGAAGAAATGTGAGATTCTGTTAATCCCTCTACTCTGTGGCAGGCACCTCAAGGTGCCTGCTACGCAGTGCTTAAATTAACAGGGGGGCAGCAGGTGCCCCCTTGCCCTCCAACCGGAGGCCGTGAAGGAATGCAGGGCTTGGCCCCCAAGGTCACTTTCTGACAGCTTTCCATTTCAGAAAGCCCGACATGATAAGCCTGTCGGAAACCTACAACATATTCCCATGCCCATGGCGGAAATGCCATCCTCAGGGATTACGTTGGGGCCTCTGAAGCCTTTGGAATCCAGCTGGAATGACCAGCCAGTTTCAATTCCGACTGCCGGAGGAATGGGGGCCCAGTGAGGGTCCTGCTAGGGGCCCCCAAAGTCGCTTTCCAACAGGCTTTCTATGTTGGAAAGCCTGATTTAGAAAGCCTGCCGGAAACCTACAACGTAATCCCGATGGCGGAAATGCTGTCCCCAGGGATTAAGTCAGGCCTCTGGGCCCTTCGGAATCCAGCTGGAATGATGGGACGGATTTCAATTCCGAAGGCCTACATTGTTAGGCGGTTGGAATTGAAAGCGGAGGGCGGAGGCTTTCCGATCGACATCATAATCGGCCCCTATATGTCATGCTTCACTGTTGAACCAGTTTACACATTCAACCCAAAATGTAAAGCTTCCCTGCTTAGCGAAGTACATTTTTTCACCTAATATGTAATGCTGCGCTGCTGAACCATCTTATACATTTAACACGTCATGCTTCACTGCTGAACCTTTCTGCACATTTCTTTCATATGTAATGCATCTCTGCTGAACAGCTTTACAGATTTCACCCAATATGTAATGCTCCACTGCAGAACCAGATTACACATTTCACCCGATTTGTTATGTAACATTGCTTTATCAACTTACACATTCCATGTCAATATGTATGTCTACACTGCTGAACAGTGTGTTCAGCAGTGGAAAATTACCTAGTCTATCCAATGTGTAATGATCCACTTCTGAACCAGTTTACAAATTTCGCACAACGTCATGCATCACCGCTGAGTCTATTTACACATTTCGAGTAGTTTGTAAAATTCCACTGCAGAACAAGTTTGTAAATTTCACCCAATATATAACGCGCCTCTCCTGAACCAGTTTACACTTTTCCCTCAGTTTTTCTAATGTGACACTGCTGGATCAATTTACACATTTCAACCAATTTGTAATGCTCCACTCCTGAACCGGTTCATACAGTTTACCCAGCATGTAATGCTCCATGGCTTAACCACTTTACAAATTTCTTCTAATAAATAAAGCACTAATACTAAAGAGACTATTGCGATAGTTTCCCTTGAGAAGTACCAGTGAAAGTGAGGGCTTTTTGGCTAAAATAAATAAAACACTGTACTCTAAAAGGCACTGTTTGTGCATCAACTTTTCCAGGTTTTTCTAGTGGTAGTCCATCGCACCATCTAAAGCTCTACTGGAAAGGAAGTGATTATCCACTTTTTTTTGTAAGATCTACTTTCCACTCCCAATAGGCCGTAGACATTGCTCATGTATGCTAATGTATGTACAGTTGTGTTTGATTTTTCATACATCAATGGAGACCAGGGGTCGTAAAATACATACAGTGCAGGGTGCACCTTTCTAAAAGGCGAGCCCGACACAATCAAGGAAAATGCACCATATTAGGGTGAATGCGCTGCCCCAAGGGCAGCCAAGCAAACTCGCGCTGCTCCGGGGCCAGCGCATTGATGTGAAAAACGGAGCGGCTGCTTTGAAACTGCTCCGGGTTTCACTGCGCAGGCGGCAACCCACCTGCACTTTGAAGGGGAATAGAGATCCCCTTGCAGGCAGGTGAAGTGAGAGACTGCACCTGCCTGCAAGGAGATGTCTTGGGGGTCCATGGGACCCCCTTTACCCCCTCCAGGGGGCTGTAATCAGGGGGAGCACAGACAGTGCGCCATCTTTTAGATGGCGCACTGTCAGTGCGCCTCTTGAGAGCTTCTTTACCTCTGTAAAACAGCGCGGGTGAAGAGTCAAAGGGAGATCCTCATTTTTTATGGGGCCACACCCCCATGCAAATGCGGGCACGCCCTCCTGAGGAAGCGCGTGCTCTGTATGTGTGCCAGCACTTTCAGTATTACAGAAGGGGGCGCACAAGCGTCTGTATCCCCTTCTGTAATACCAAAATGCCCCGGGGTTGCACCAAAATGTAAAGTTAATTGCTAATGTTAATTCTTTCATTGATACTTAAGTATGTTAATAGTGCAAGTATTTTTTTTATTATTATGAGTGGGTCGTGGGATCTATGGGTGTACCGGCTTGGAAGTAATTTAATTGTGATTAATTGTTTGTTAATTAATATGGATTATTTAATTGACAATTAATTAAGTTAATTATGTTAGTATTTTAATTTTATTTTCGGCACGGGTTTATGGGGATCTAGGGTGGGAACTAAATCAATTTTAAGTTGTAAATATTTATAATATTTTAATTAATGATTATTTATTTTATAAATAATTATGTTAATTGTGTCATTAATTTAATATTTTATTATTACATTTTATGGGTATGGTGTATATTTTGTGGGGTATATTGTGGAAAGTTAAATAAATGTAACTGAATATTTAATCATTTTCTAATTATATGTAAAAAATTGCTAATACATATTTATGTTCATATTGTAAAATATGTGTGTTTTTATTTTAGTGTTAAGTTTTGGTTGTAGGTTTTTTAGGGGTATATGGTGGGTGGAAATTATAACTAACTTAGATTTTAAGAGAATAACAAATTATATGTAAAGTAATACTGGATTTGATTTTAAATATTGTTTGTAATATTTTTAAATCTGTTATTTATTTTAATGAAATGTTTTAATTTTAACCATTTGTTAAAATTGTATATATCTTACATTTTAAATATTTATTTTTTGCATTTTTATTTTATTTCTGAAATAATTTTTTGTATTTAGAGAAATTGTGTTTGTTTGGAATGTAGTACTGACTGTAGTGGGAATACTATATATATGTATTATTTTTTTATAAATTATATTTTTTATTGTCACGTTAATTGTAGTGGAAATAGTAAATTGTAGTATTTTGCATTGTTAGATTCTATGTAATTTTATATTTTTTGTAGTTAGAGTAGTAAATTGTATTTTTGTGTGATGTAAAAAAATGTACTACTGTTGTGTTAGGTGGGAGTACTTATTTTTATATTTATTTAGTACAATAATGTGTTTTTTAATGTGGGAAATGTATATGCATTTATTTGAATTTTTAAATTTTTAATAATGTATTTTAATGTTGATTTAATTTGTATACTGATGAGTTTGATTAATTATAATAAGGGAAAGGGACATCGTAATCCCTACGGCAGTGCCTGGTAGGCACCGCCACCATTGTAGGGCTACGAGCCCCTCCGCAGCACCGGTGGTCTCAAGGAGCCTGTCGGATGTGTGTCGGTTGGTCTTGGCCAACCGCCAACACACCAGCAGCCATCGTAATGTGGCGGGCGGTAATTTAGTCGCAGATGGCAGTGGGTCCGCCAGTGGTGGTCTCACCCCCATCGTAACCGGGCCCTATATTTTTGCCTCAATATTTTTTCCACTATATTTTTGTGGTTGATATTCTGTCAGTAAACTGTTAAGTCAATATTTGCTGGTACTCTGAGGCTCAGGCTACGCTCCCACGTAGCACAGACTTTATCCCATTGGTGCATTTCTTTGTCGGTCTCATTTTTCCGGATGTTCATTTGTGGGCTTCCTGTCATGCCTATCGGAACCAAATGTTATTTTTTAACCCGTTGACCGCGGCGCGAATTCCGCCGCGGTGCAGGTGATTTAGGACTGGGCATGGTCACGACGGCCCCTGGCCGTCCTCCGCATACGCCCACCGTGACGTCGGATGGCCGGGGGCCGTCCAACGCACGCAAAGGGTTAAAGATCACTCAGTTCAGGATTAGAATTGGGGGTTCGAGTTGTAGAGCCAAAAAGTAGGAAATGGCACACAACTCCTCCCTAATTGCACTGCTCTCTTTCCCAGCATCTGGCCAGCACCTGCTCCAAAGCTTAACTACATGCTTGGTTGGAGTGATTGTTTATCTTATACATGACACGAATTTTAATATATTTATTTTATTTATTTTTATTTTGAAAGTTTTATATAGCGCGGACAAGATCCTTGCGGAAATCAGAGCGCTTTACATGGAAGGAGTACATGAGGGATCATAGTTCAGAGATAAAACATCGTCAAACAAATAAATCAAAAGAAGCAATCAGTACAATCAGATAAGTCATGCATAGGGTGCAATATGATCTAATGATCTGTGCATTAAAAACAAATAGAGGTATAATACTGCAATAAAAGGCATACATTCACTAGTTGATAATAATCTAAATAGGCCATTTCTTAGGGTACTATATGAGCTAACGATCGATGCATTATAAACAAATAGAAGTATAGTACTACAATAAAAGGCATTCACACGCTAATTAATAGTAGTCTTTCTAATTAGTAGTAGTATTTCCTAGGATGCTATCTGGGCTAACTATCGGTGCATTAAGAGTGATTGGAGGTATGATACTGCAAAGTGGCAGACATTCGCTAGTTAATATTAGCCTAATGAGTGTTTCCCAAGGGTGAGTTCAAGTGGTGAGAAAGACTAGTCCAGAATGGCCGACAGAGGTAGAGAGAGACCAGTCTAAGATGGCAGCCAAAATGCAAGGATTCCAGAGTTTGGTTTCTCTTTCTACTCTGGGGATGTCGAATTAGTCCATCTTCCATGTTGATTGAGGGGGGGAGCAGAGTTCAGCTTCTATGCTGCTAGATGGTGGCTTATCTCTGTTTTGCTGCTCCCTGACCGCGTTGGTATGTAGCTTCATGATGGGCAGGGGGGCGATTTATGGTTCCAGCTTTATGGCCCCAGCCAGGTTAGCAATGGAGAGTGAAAAGCCCGCGCAAATACCAGTCACATAGAAGTCCGGGCAAAGCGTAAACAAAGCCTGCATGAATGTTTGATATGATGTGAATACAGGTAGTTGCCCTTCGCGTCGCCCCAAAGGCTGTCTAAATAGTTTTGTGTGCTGTATTCCAGGCAGGGAGTGAAAAGACCTGCAATGGAACTTTGGTGGATAGCTCAGCGTGCAGTTACCTTAGAAATCCCCACTAAAACTGCTGCTCCCATCAGGCTTCTCCCAAGTTGCGCAGAGGGTGCCCCCAACACACCGGTAAACAGAGCATACCGGCCGTGTGAGGGGGGGAGGGGGGGAAGCCTCCCACCCAAAAAGCTGCCACAAACATCCAAACACTGTCGCACCGGAGCCGCTCCAGATGCCCCCATTCGGTACTCACCGAACCACTGGACGGCGGGGGGGGGGGGGGAGGTCTTCCGTCGAATCCTTGTTAAAAACACACCACGGGGCACACCGGAGCCGCTCCAGACATCGACCGCTCCGTCTTGAAACCTTCCTTAGAGGGGGGGGCGCTTGTTCACGCCGACCCCCTTCCTCAGCGTCACCGATCCTCTGCTGCCGAGGGTGCTCACCAAATCAACCGTGAGTGCCTTTGATGTTCTAGGGATGGGTCAGCAACCGAACTCAATGCCCTCCTCCGCCTTGTAGCGGGGGACCACGTCCAACTCTCCGACGTCGTCAAGCTGTCTGGACTAGGCTCCTGGAACTTCAACCGAGCTCCAGTGCCCTCCTCCGCCTTGTAGCGGGGGACCACTTCCAACTCACCGAAGTCATTGAGCTGTCTGGACTAGGCTCCTGTAGTTTCAGCCGCCCCTATTGATGCTCATCTCTTATGCCGCCTTGCATTGAGGGTGTCAGAATCGAAGGTCCGCTCGGGGCATTTCAGGGGTCATTAATCCAATCCAGTTACTCGATCCAGTTACTCTTACGTTCCGTTCTTCTCTCTCCTTCCGTTCCGTCGTGTTGGTGAGTGCTGACAGGGATAATGCCCGAATGGGATCCCCAGCACCGGGAGCTCCTCACAGGAGCTCCCTACCCGGCGGCCATCTTCATTCCATGTATATAACCAAACAATACTTATGTTTAACTGTGCACACTTAGAAATCATCCTGAAATAGATTCATTAAGAAGTATCCGAGTGTGTTAAAGCACAAAGCACAAGGGTCCTGCTAAATAACAAGTGACAATATGTAAAATGCCAAGGTGTATTTCTCATTTCCTCTCCATTGAACCACAAGCAGTGTTCATCAGTTAGCAATAAGTGAATGCAAATAAAACAACGAGAGCCAATCACGCTGTATGGCCTATTAAGTAAACATGTTTTATCAGCTTTAGCTTTTGTTAGGGTGGGGGGGGGGTAACCTCCTTGAATGACAGTATATTATCTTGGTTCACTAGCAGCCTACGTGGGTCTGCATAGGCAGCACGTGTTGCACCTGTTCTAGGCACAGAGCATCAATTTGGTGTTATAGGGACTCACACTAAACCACACCAGAAGCTCCTACCCAAGGGGGGAGTCTGGAAATTGTTTTTCCTTTCTCAGTGTCTCTTCAGACTCCTCCAACTGCTGATCCTATTGCTCTGGTAAATAACATTATTTTTAGCCTGCAGGTTTTCCAAGCAGTGTTAATGTTTGCCAATTAGCAGCAATACGATCCTATGTGCATTTTAAAAGGTCACCCTCTGCCATCACACCCACTGGACTGTTTAACCACCAATGCCTACAATTCAATTCAGCTTTATTTTGTCTCAATGGCCATAAAAAAGCGCAAAACACACTGTTCGATATAAAGCATAAATAGTTAAAAGCATTAATATTATTATACCTTCAAGAAAAATGGCAGTCTGGAGCTCAATTTTAGTTCACATTTCACAAATCTGCCCAGTGGCAATTTGACAAGTGATACCATGGACAAATGAGAGAATAGCGGGCAGTGCAACCCTAACCAGTCTCTGATGAAACACCCGTGGGTTCAATCAGGGCTCAATCAAGGTTCTTCTGGATTCTTTAAATGTTAACTAAATCCAAACTTGTCATTCTTTCTCCGGCGAGGATGTCCAATTGAGATGCCGCTTGGTAAAATTTCTATCCGCTGTGGACACAAGAATTAAAATACAAACAAGTCAACAAATGGTTGCTTAAACGACATGATCAAACAATCCTAAAAGTGATCTCGCATGGAAGGGGCAATCATAAAAAATTGAATAGCTGAGCTTTAACAGCAACTGTCGATCCCTAGCTGTACTAGAAGGCCCCTGGAAACCCCAACGCGGCGTCCAAAATAGAACAATGCCCACTTTGGATTCTCCAAATTGAGTGACCTCAAAGCAATCTTGGCCGGGCGAGGTCTCTAATAACATTGCAACCGATGATCTATGAGTTTTAATTGCACTGGAAATTACCCTATCTGCGATTTTTTAACACAGAGCTTGCATTTTATTCTAATCCGCACATAGAACCTGCACTTTACCTTTCCCAGCCAGGGGTTTGGACCCGATCAAGACATACACCAAACAAGCATTGGCATAGCCAATAGGTCTCACCTTTGGGACCTTATAAGTGTTTAGGCACACAACAGTTGATGTTGCACCAAGGATATTGTGCTGCATAACTAAATACTTATAAGGTCCTAAAAGCGAGACCTATTGGCTATGCCAATGCTTGTTTTCGTTTCTATGCCGTTTTGTGTTTTGAGCATGGTAAATGGTGAGTATTATAGTGTATGTTGTGTGTATTGCTAAAGAAAACTAGAGAATTTCAGTGATTTTGTGCCAGACAATAACTCACTTTTCAAATGTTTTTTTTTAACTTAATTTTCAACCTCCACAACGCAAGGCCTTCAGCTGTGCACAGCGGGGTTTGCAGAAGAATATGGCCATATTAATAGGAGACACTGGTGGACTGGGTGGTTGTTATCTCTCAGCCCAATTTGGCCCCACAAATATGATGAAATCAAAATATTAAGTAAAGAAAAATTGGACTGGGGGCTTATCCTGTGAATATGCCTTTGATGCCAATGCATCCAGGGATGGTGCACTTCCCCACCTGAGGACAACAATGATGTTCAAAGAAAGACGAGAAAAGAAAAGTAGCGCTGCACTGCAAAGTCTGTAAAGTGAGGCTGATGTGTTTGGATGTGAATAAAACCAATCTGGCCGCTTTGCAACCACTCTGTCTTTCTTTATTTAGTTATGTATTTATTTTTCATATTTAAAACCTTTTATTTCTCTCCATCCCGAGGCTGCACTTTGTAATAGAAAAATGTCAGAAAAAGGGCATTCCCTGCAAGAGTGTTTTTCTTTTTTGGATCCATTGCACAGGGAAGCAACTAAATGAAAGAAGGAAAGAGAGGTTGTGAACCGTTTCTTCCAGTCACGGTTTTCAGTAAGTGAGGCACAAGACAGAAAGAGAGGGAATAATAGAAGGGGGGTGTCAGCTGCCAGCACAGAAAAGAAGAGGACATTGTCCGTGTCTTCTCTGGGCAGTAAGGAAGAGACAGAGTCCTTTTCCTTTGCTGCCCGTCCCCGATCGTCCGCAAAAGCAACCACGCTCACACATGATGCCCCCGCCCCCGTCAGAAGTATTGTCGAGCATCATTGCGTTACAGCCTTAAGAAAAGAGGAAGAAAGAGAGGCATAGCGAGCATTGGAGAGGAGGAGCGAGGCACGTGTGCACAAGCGTGTAACTGCAAGCTCTAGGCCGCCACAAGCAAAAGCGTGTGGTAGCATTTTCTGGAGCCACACACTAAATGTCTCGCAGAGCAGCACATGCGCTGGCTCTGCGAGACCTAAAAACACTACTTCAAACTCTGGGTCTCAATTGCACTGGAAACCCTTCCATCTGCGATCCTGGAACACAGAACTAGCACTTTATTCTCATCCGGACCTGCAACTTTGCACACAGTACTGGCATCTGATCTCCCTCCAGTCCGGACTTGGAACCATTACACACTAGTGATGTTACTCTGAAAATTTTAATCAACCTCTTTTTGAATTTATATCTGAACTAAAGCGCACGTAAAATCGGATAATCCGATTCCCGGCCTATTTACCTATGTTTTTTTTATTAATGTAAATTGTTGCAATGATTTTAAATAATAAGGCAAATAAAGGATTATTTTATCTTAATGTTTATTGATTAACAACGTAAAAATTATTGTTCGTTCCATCTCACTCATCCTTGTGAAAGCAATTCATGTTCAACAATGAAATCCAATGATTTAAGTCATCCAATGCAATTTGGGTTGATAAACCCTTATTCAGAGGAAACTACAAACGAAAGAAAAGATTTATATAGCACACTGTGCTGTCCCGGGAACTAACACTGTTAAGTCGATGCATAGATCAATGTGGTAAATCATGCGTCAAAATGGGATCAAAAGTGTTGCAACCTATCCGTGGATCAATTCTACAACTCTCAGCGTGCGATAGAAATCACTGGGCCTGATATTTATTTGACAAACATGGATGAACAACGTAAAATATAGAACTTGTCATGCCATCATGTTCACGAGCCAACATGCAATATCCAGTGAAAAAAAACCACTTAAATAAAAATGCCCATGTAAACCTTTGCCTTCTAATTAGCAGTGTGTGCTTGAAAATCAGAGTGTGTTAAAAATTACTATGCACAGTATTCGGCAGAGAAACATGAATGAACAATAAAAGATTGCATGTGGAAAGCTTCCCATGAAATCATGCCAACATGTTTGTGAACCCACATGCAATGTGCCGTGTCAGTCAAAACTACACGCTTCAGTGTAAATGGCCATATTCAGATGCAATTTGTATGGAGTCTGTGTGAGTCTGAATGTGTTTGAATGGTTTGTGTGCAACTGATGTATTTATGTGTTTTCCAGGGTTCTGTCATGTCAAGTAATTTTATACATGTAAATATGTACTACATACATTTGATGTGCTAACAGGATTGATGTTGCTTCATGTATTCATTTTTGGAGAATTCTTTTTTAATTGAAAAAAGAAGTAAAAATATATAAAATGTTATAAAGTATATAGAGAAATGAAATAATAAAAAAATGAGAACTGAATTTAAATTGTTGAGTGTCAATGATATGATTTAATGTGTTATTGAGCCCATTGGTGATTAAATCCTTAGTGGAATTAGTAGATAGGCCATGAAGGAGTGCTTCTAGTACCTTTTGTCTTTTTCCCCTCTTCTCCCTTGCCTGAAAGTATAATTTTCTAGAGAGGGTCCCTTATTATGCAGTAAACGCCTATATGGGCCATTACCTCAAAATCAAACCAGTGGTGCGCTGGAGACACCATTAGAAAACTGGCACGTCAACCCTGAAGTGGCCACGATCACCCGGAAAGAGAGCCATTAACCACCCTTATAATGGACAATCCCCTCAAAACCTGAGAGTGTGTACCACCAACTCCTTAGAGAAACAAATAGAAAAACAATGAGTAACATAGATGTTCAAAAATATGTCAAAAAGTAATGCTGAAACTGTGTCTGATAAATGATCAACAGCGCAATTGAGACCCCTTGTTACTAACAGCATGGAATGATATGTTATGTTATGGGGGTTTAATAGAGCAAACTAATACCAAACAAGCATTTACAATGCAATGGTTTCGCCTTTGGAAAAGTTAGAGCTATTGGCATTGCTCACACACAGAGCCCCACACACAAATACACACATACACACACAGAGCCAGACACACACTAACAGAGCCAGACACACACACACACAGAGCCAGACACACACACACAGAGCCAGACACACACACACAGAGCCAGACACACACACACACACACAGAGCCAGCCAGACACACACAGAGCCAGCCAGACACACACAGAGCCAGCCAGACACACACAGAGAGCCAGCCAGACACACACAGAGAGCCAGCCAGACACACACACAGAGCCAGCCAGACACACACACAGAGCCAGCCAGACACACACACAGAGCCAGCCAGACACACACACAGAGCCAGACACACACACAGAGCCAGACACACACACAGAGCCAGACACACACACAGAGCCAGACACACACACAGAGCCAGACACACACACAGAGCCAGACACACACACACAGAGCCAGACAACCAATCCTAAATATAATATTTCTACCATGAATAGTTTGCAGGTTTTGCTCTGAAGCATCTGGACCCGACATACCATATTTTTCGTGAAATTGTAAAATAAAGGTTGATCGGGTTGTGATGCGAGTTCTTCCCATTAATAGTGCTACCCGTTCACAGCAGTCTAGCGGAGGAACAGGCGACCTTTCTGCAGCATCCGTCTGGGATTTAACTCCTGCCGCTCTGAAGCACAGCAAAAAGAAAACAAAGGGAGAGGGTGCGGCGTAACAACCAGAGCTGGCGACTTTAGAACGGAGGAACCAGGTTGCAATCTCGGCGTGGGCTCAACATCCTGGGACTCTGGACAAATCACGTAATCTCCCCGTGCTTACAAAAATTAACGAGTCCTTGTGTAAGGTAACTGGTGCTTGTGTAAAGCGCTCCAATACCGTCGGGTCGAGTTCATGCTATTTAAAACAGCAACAACAAAAAACGAAAAAGCTGCCCAAGTATACAAACGAATGAACATTAATTAAAACAAGTGAGCTATAGAGGAGGGTGGGGGCAGTTGTAGCCGACACTGCATTAAACAACGAAGTTCACCAAGGATCTCCTCCACTCTGTGCCCGGCAAAGCGCTTTAATTGCCAAGTCGGGCTGAGCGGATTCTGTGGCCGACTGAAGGATCCGAGTTTTCAAGCAGGGAGGGTTGTAGTGGGGGAGGGTTAGTGCACGAGGGGCAAGCTCCGAGCACATAGGGCAGGTTACAACAGACCCAAAGCAACGGTGCACGAGCCGTGCACGTGGTAATGTGCATCGCACTCTACACGCTATCCCTTCTTGGCGCTGTAATCAGTCTTGGTAAACCGAGGCACTGGTTGGACCGCCCGCATTACATCTATGAAAGCTGTGACTCGAACCAGTGTCCAGCAGTTTACACCGATCAACTGCAGACAACCCGCGGAGCTAGCTTAAAAGCCAAGGCTTCCTTGTTGGCGGGGGGGGGTGGGGGCGGTGGGAACGGACAGCGGGAGTGGTGGGGTCGGGAAGGCTTCCTCCGTTGGGGGGGGCGGCGGGAACGGACAGCGGGAGTGGTGGGGTCGGGAAGGCTTCCTCCGTTGGCGGGGGGGGCGCGGCAGGAACGGACAGCGGGAGTGGTGGGGTCGGGAAGGCGTCCTCCGTTGGCGGTGGGGGGGATAAAAACAAAAGTAAACAGAAAAAAATACACTACGAGCGAAAACGTCAAAATACGTAAACTTACAAAGTGAAAACACATTTATAAACACAATGCTCCTTACCTGATTGCCTCGTGGGAACTTGAATCTTGCAGCCAACTCCAACAACAGAAACTTGTACAATGAAGAAAACAGGCAGACTCCAAAAAAAAAAATAACACACACCCACCGCCGCGATGACGATCCGAAGTGGGTGGAGAGGGAAAAAATCGCGGGAACGCCCCCGAATCTGGTCCGGCCTTGACGGACAGATCCGGCTCCCAATGGCTAGCCTCCATTTATGGAGCTAGCCAATGGGAGCCGGGGGACGTTCCCGAAGTCCTTATTGTAAGCAAAGGATTTCGCCTGCGCCGAAAAGCTGCGCAGAGCGCAGCCTTCGGCAGGCGAAACCCAAAAAGGTGCTTGACGTTGGTATCCAAAAAATACTGAGCACAAGGGTGGAAATAAGAGGTGAGAAATATGCCAGTAAAACCACTAGAGTATAAAATTCGACTGTGTAATTTAAAAAAGCCAGTTTTCTTAAGTCCTTCTTGGATTTAGAAGATTAGAATGGGATCTCAAATGGTCACAAAGCGCATTCCACCATTTAGAGGCAGAGTAGGAAAACTTTCTCCCACCCCAGTGAGCTTTTGTTATTCTAGGCACTTGTACTTTTTTGGTTGTACTTGACTGTGAGCTTCTCGAGGGGGAGTACCATTTGAAGATGTCCTGAAGAAAAGATGGACCGTCTTCCTGCAATCCCTTATGGACCCAGCAGAGCTCATTGTACTGGATGCGTGCCCGGATGGGGAGCCAGAGAAGTTCTTTTATCGAATTAGACACCGAACAGAATTTGGGACACTTTAATAAGACTCTAGCAGCCACATTCTGAAGGTTCTGAAGTTTATTAAGGACTTTTGTTTGAGATCCTACAAATAGGGCATTGCAGTAATCAATTTTGGAAATAACAAGTGCTGAGGTTAGATGTAAAAATAAAACCTAACAAACAATATAATAAAAATGAGTAAAATTAACATTAAACCATGACTAAATAGTCACTGATCAACTTGCTATTAACAACGTATTCAGAGCATATATCCATGAGGGTTTATAAAAAACAGATTCATTCAAGTTTATCATTCATACCATTCAGCCGTAAAGAGTCCACTTTTTTTTATCCAGAACACTTCTCTTTACAAGAGTGCCTTATCGTTATTGATCCCCAACTGTGGTGGCACCACTTCTAGAATTTGAAAATGCACCTGAGATACGCTGTGTCCTTTTTCAGCGAAATGGGTTCCCATGCTTGAATTTTTATTCCTATTTTTAATATTTCTTTAGTGGTTAATAATCCGAGTTTTGATTTTTCTTTCCATCTTGCCAATGTATAGCATTCCACAAGGACATTTTAATCAGTACACAACATTCTACACATTCCAGTCAGCTGAATGTTTGAGCATGATAGGGTTGCCTTTCTTGGGATGAGATATAGTATTACCCAAAATTACAATTAAGACATTTTTGCGTGACTTGAAAGTTTCCAATCTGCTAGTTATGTTCTCCCTTTGTTAAACTATCACACCTATATTAAAAATACATGTGGGTCAGCTAAAAAAAATGTTTGACTGTCTCCATACCACAAGATTTACAGGCGGGCCAAGCAACAGCCCGTTTTCCCTCTTCCAAATGACATGTTTCGGTGATTGACTATTCCCTCTATGGTGTCAGGCATCATCCTCAGGATTATAGGAGTCCTAATCTGTAGTTCATATTGTGAGAAGTGGGCCTGATATATGATGCTCACTAGTTCTAGTGATCACCTTGTATCATGCCAAGCAACCCTTATGGTGCCGGTTGTAAAGTCAACCTTATAGACAAGCTATCCTAGGGGTAGCATGGACTAAGCAGTCTTAGGCTAAACTCTGTAAAGGCATGTGAAGCAAGCTGTTTTACCATACACAATCCCTTGAATACCAAATGAAAGGACACCACACAGATATATATTGAAAATATATATGGATTCATTACTACAAATATCCCTGATACTCTTTATGAGCACAGAAGCAAATGCGTTAAAACAAAACACAGTTTAAATACACCAAAGTTGCACAATATGGATGAGCCCTAGGGGCCACCTAAACCATATACTAAAATAGTGGTATAAGAACCACTATGGGGAAAGTGAAGAGGCCTAGGGCCTGGGGAATCGCTGGAGCTGTTCGGGACTAGCAGTGAAGAAGTCGGGAAAGGCCCGCAGGACTCGGGAGCAGTGCGGAAAGTGCACGCTTTACCAATGCAATGTCAATGGTGCGTAAAAAGTACAAAGTTAGTTATAAAGGAACCTTCCGAGTGACCTAGAAAGCTGAAATTTGAGACACAGACACTAGAGGTGTGTACCAGTGTGGGAACACCGGCAGAGCTGAGTTACCTCACCCACAGGAAGCGGGTGCATAGGGTCGAAGTAGTGTCGGGTTTCGTCACGCAGGTCGATGGTGCTTGGAGCTGGAGATGCTGCAGGCGGCTCGATGTGAAGAGTTCCGGTGGATCCAAGGGTGGATATGAAGAGGTGAAGACCTGAAAGCAGAGGGGACAATGTTCAAAGTCACTAGCAAGTGACTACCGTGGAACCAGAGTGGAACCAGGCGATGTCGGGTGCAAACAGGCGTCGAGGTGTAGCTTCTCTCTGCAGCCACGTGGACACGAGGGGTCGAAGACGTCCAGGAGTCGGTCACGAGCTGTCCCACGCAGGCTTCTCGCTGTTGGCGGTGTCGGCGACTTGATAGAAGCAAACAGGCCTTGGCTACTGCAAGCCACGCAGGAATCAAGAAAGGCTTGTTACTCGGACCAGCAAGGTCAGAGCAGGGGCTCCTTTTTACAGGAGCAAGGGCAAGTCTGGAGCAACCAGACCCGCAGTGAAAGTTGTAGGTTTCGTCGCCAAGATGGCCACTAGCCGCATGGCAAGTGGACGGTTAGGCGCGTCGAGTGGCACGATGCAAAATGGCCCCACGCAGATCGTGGAGATGCTGGGGGGCTGATCTTCGGTGCAAGGGCTGCTCGAGGTTAGGGCTTCTCAAACCCCAAAGCACAGCGTCGAGGGTGCCTTTGATGCTGCGCAGTCAGCGTCTCGGGGGTCTTCCAAGATGTCCGGTCCCACGTCTCTCGGTGCCTCCACGGGTCCCTTCTTTGCAGGGACTGTGGATCGGGCTGTGAGAAGTCTGGGAGTCTGGGTCTTGTCAGGCTCTGGGCTCGGGCTCCGGCGGGAGGCGGCGGCAAAGCAGACATCGAGTTGCTGGTTGGTGCCTGTGTTCACAGGGTGGTCACTCCTTGGCCACAAGGGAGATTCTCTTCCGTCTTCTGAGCAGCAGAATGTCGAAGTCCAGTCTTCTTCTTTATTTCAAGTTGATTCAGGATGATCTGAAGTCTCAGGACACAGCTCCCACTCTTATTCGAATCTGGGGGGCCGGATCACCTACTAGGTCCCTCCTCTGGGTGGAACCAGGAAGGGGGGTGGTTACACCCCCTTTCCTTTGTCCAGTTTCGCGCCAGGACTGGGGCTGGAAAGCCCCAGCACCGGTTTGAACTGGCCTATGCACAGGGACACCTTGTGTGCCCCAGGCATGTCTGATTCTTTTCAGCCCTGTCCTACCCAATACACAAAATCCTGTCTGGGGTGGTGCTAGCACCTCCCCAGGCAGGAAACCCTTTGTCCAAGCTGCCCTCGCTGGAAGAACTCCCAGCAGCAGGAGGTCAGACTTGTGTCTGTGGTGGCAGCATCCATTTTGAGATGCTAAGGCTCTGTTTAACTTTAACCGGGGTTCAGGCTAGGTACATGTCGTGTCCCTCTAGAAGGGTGGAATGCTACCCCCGTCGCCAGAACTGGCGAGGGGGTAGTATTCCAATTCGTATGACACCTTACTCGACATGTTTTGATAAAGCCAAACCTAAGATAGCATTTAACCGCGAGGATTATAATGCACTTAAGAGTATATGGTATGGCAATATCATGAAACAGCTAAAGGACATGGTTCCGAAAGCTGCAGACAGTCTCAGCTCATGCCAGAGCACCATCTCACATATTTCCAAGCACTCTGCCTCCAGGATTGATGAGGCCTTCCATAGGAGTGACTGATAGGAACATATGTGTCCATTTTAGGTTAGGTATAGGCATTCTACACCTAAGTAAGGGGTGGTTACACCGACTTACCCCAGCTGAGTGATCAGCCAGTTGTGTCAAATATGGAGGCCAGGCCAGGGGTGGCACAATACATGCTGCAGCCCCTGGTAGGCCTTGGAAGCACCTATGCCCAGGGTACCTGGGTACACTGTTACAGGGGCCAATAAGGTGAACCAGTTCCAATTTCGTTATGCACCTAAAGTACATGGGTTACAATTTAGAGGGAGAACAGCAGGCTGTGGGTCTGATTAGCAGGCCCACAGCCACATTAAGTCATAAACCAGTGAAGCAAAAAGCAAAAATTTGGGGTGACCATAGGATAGCAGACCCTACTCTCCTACACATATGGCATGATCGGCAACGTCAGAAGGTTGGGAGGTAGATAAGGCCAATTTCCACTTCACTATTGGAAAGACTGTTGTCATGTGCCGCATGTTTGACAAGGAAAATTACTGTAATCATAGCCTGCTCTTTGAAACAGGGAGTGGTCTTCTTGTTAAGCAACACTTACAGTTGATTGGATGAGGGCAGTAGGCACTCATACGCCTCAAGACCACAAACCACACTCCCAACAAGCATCTCCAGCCTCGCTACCAGTACAGATAGGGCAGTGATAGTGAGGCAGGGATGGCTGGGTCCTATCATTCATCACTGCCAAGCATGTGTTGCAGCATGTCTGGTAAAGCAGCCTAGTAAAAGCTGAGGGGAACAGCTCTTAGTTTAGTCTGAGCCTCCCGCCGTGCTGCAAGTGTTGCTGACTGCTACTTTAATAATAGCTGGGGTACAAACTTTTAAACAAAAAAAGTACACTTTGGACTGTTTCACTGTACAACATTAGATTAAAGTACTGCACTTCGAAACCTTTACTGGAATTAGTGATCCACACCCCTCTTGCCTTAGTACTTTTATTTATTACTTAACAGGCAAGTGATTTCTTTTGTTTCTCCCTATGTAAGCCATTATTTGTGTAGATGGAGCACCAATATGTACTACTATCCCTGTACAAGAGAATTTGAACTGAATCATTTCAAGGAACTCACAAATGTGATGATCATTGCTGGACCTGTCAGCCTTAGGGTGGTCTTCCCTTCAGCCTTTGGCCTCCCTCCTCCATTGTTTCTGATCTTGTTTTTGCTGGCATAAGGGCTCCGCACACTTTGCCACTGCTAACCAATGTTAAAGTGCATGTGCGCACTCGTTAAAACAGGGTAATATTAGCTCATCCCGAATTGGCATATTTAATTTACTTGTAGATCCCTACTAAAGGGGTAGTGCAGGTACGCAGGGCCTGCAAATTAAATGCTACTAGTGGGCCTGCAGCAAGGATTGTGCCACCCACCTAAGTAGTCCTTTGATCATGTCTCAGGCCTGCACTGCAGAGCCTGTGTCTTCAGTTTTAAATTGCCATTTCGACATGGCAAGATAAATCTTTTTTGTAAGTATTGTTATGATGCTCTCAGACAACTTGTTATCAATTAGAAACCTAAGAATCAATTGTATAAACAAAGAATGAGTGCAGTTCTGCAACAAGACCTGTCTGTGCTCGAGTCAAATTGTCAAGAGCTAGTAAACCCCAAGGTGGACTAGACCCAGAACACTCAAAAGAATGCCCCAGGGCTGTGAAGTTAATCAAACATTATACAGTCTTGATTGCATTTGTAAAATATTTCAACAATAAAATAATAAGGCTGGCATACACAGTTTTATTCTTTAACATACCATGATACTGTGTAGCTTTCCAATTATTAATACAAGTGTTACTCCTGACTTGAACATGAAGATTACATTGAAGTACAATGAACTGATATAACTCTTCTTAGTAATCCTTTTGATGTGACCCAATCAATTTCTGTTGAAATAACCCTTCATCAGGGGTAACTATGAATAAGCAGAGACATTGTTTTAAACATCTTGTATGCAATAGGTTTTTCTTTCAAAAAGAACAAAATTCAAGAGGTACAAAAACAAGAAAACGAACAAGGAAACAATCACATAACCATTGATAAACCACATGGTGCAGCAGCTAAAATCACCTGTGCGTAATGTGAATCAATAGTGGATACACGGTACATGGACAACATGGGCATAATGAAAGTGACTGCTCATAACCAATTGACTAAAAATATGCTCAGAAGAAACAGATAATCATCTTAACTACAATGCCCAGCATGCACCTTAAAGTGAACCAATGTGGCCCTAAATGCACTTACAATCAACGAGCAACTCATGTCCACGTATCGGAAACCATCCCATCTACAATAGGCAATGTAATAGATATTCATTTGACGCCGATCCTAAAAAGCAAATAATGATTGTGAGATTCAGCTTCTGAAATTAAAATTTTGTGACCAAACAACTTGAATACTTTATGAGGAAGGAAATTAACCAATGCGTACATGCAACAACACTGAAACAGTACCACAAGGCCAAGGCCAAGTGCATTCCACAAGGTTTAAGAATAGCTATCAAACTGATTCTTTTTAAATTCACTTTATATCAGAATGGTATGTAATTCTCAACAAATGTTTGCTTGACCTGATTCTTCTCATAGTTGAGGAACCTTCACAAATACTTAAAGATTTGGCAGAAGAAATACACAACTTCAAAAACACACTAGAAGTGAGGCTGGAACCGGACACCTGGCGCACAACTCTAGATGATATCAACAAAAAATTGAATTTGCATGCTTGAGAAATTCATGAGAGAAATTGACGGAAGTTTAGGAGCCCCACTATTGATTATAAACTAGATGAAGTTTATACTTGGGCGGAGGCTTACGCTCAGAAACAAGCTTTCAGGAAACAGAACATGGCATTATCAGAGGAGAGCATAGCTACTGACGGTGATATAGCATCAACTCGTCCACCTGTTAGTAGTGGAACACAGCTAACGGATAAGCAACCTGTTTGATCCACAGATTCAACTCAATCCAGGATTTCGTTTTTGTTGACCAGTCCAGCAGCAAACCAACCACGGAGTCTTCCGGTCACAGCACATTACGTCGAGAAAATCCCACATAGGAAAAAGAAAGAGAGAGTGAGAGGAGCAACTGATGAATTTGAGGAGCCAAAAGAAGGTCTAGTTATCAACATCTCTTCAACAGTGTTGACTCCCTCTCAAAGGGCTGTACTTAATAAAGGGAATTCTTTTGTTCTGACATACCAGCCTAATCTCTTAGAAAGCAAGATAGCATTGTTAAATTCATGCGCAAGTTATACTTGTGTTACTTTTTTGATAATCTTCCACCAAGCAATAATGGACCAGAGGATTCTGACTATCAGTAGTTCAAACCCCAAAACTCATTCATAGCTCCTCCCTCATTCAAGACTTTGGATATATTTGAAACTTTGGTGAAAAGATTGATAAATTTTCAGTCTACGTGCTTTAGGAACATTAAACGCACTGGTTCAAGACAAGGACCTTATGTTTCAACGAGCTGACGAAGGGGGTACCCTGGATGTAATGGATTGGGTGTACTATGAGGAAGGAATCACAGCCCATGTGGAGGATGACAACACATGCATTCCACTCGAAAGGGATCCAACTTTGGAGTTTGTTACAATTCCGAAGCAAATTCTGGGCAAAGCTTTAGAATACAGTGGGATCAACGATAATACGAGAAGGTTTCTATTGACAGGCTTTCTTCACAGGCCTCATTTGTACATGTTGCCTAAGATCCACAAGATCCACTGGATCCCCCTTTCAGACCTATTGTATCTGGATGTGATTCTTTACACGATCCTTTAGGAAAATACTTGGATAATTTCCTACAACCAATGGTCAAAAAATGACAATCCTACCTTCAGGACATGACCGATTTTTTAGAACATCTATCATATTTGTCATCAACCAACTTTGAATCCTGCTGGTTATGCACTATCGCAGTGACAGTGCTGTACACCTCAATACCCCATGACGAGGGCATTGAGGCAGTAGAATGGGCGTTGCTTCAACATGATGAGATTCAATCGGGCACGGTGTTAATTTTGGAGTTACTCCACTTTTTTGCTTATTTCATAGTTATTTTGTTTGGAGGGATACATTATACTTGCAAAATACTAGGACATCAATGGGTTTTTCTGAATTATCCTGTATATCACACTACCCTGACCACATTGGAGGCACCGGGCGCGCTGGGAACGACCTGGAGACGGGCTGGAACGGGGGCGAAGCCTGGGCGAGCCCTGATGGGGAGTTTTGGCCGCTCGAGGGAGCGGAGAGGTCCGCCGACGAATGAAACAAAATGGCGCCGAGTCCGACAGCCTAAAGCGGAGCACTGAGATGAGCAGCGGTCGGCGTGGGAGTGCGGCTGCAGGCGGGCGCTCGTGATTGCAGCGCAGGAGTCCTGACGGCAGCTGGTTCTGAGGTGGCAGGTGAGGAGAATAACGTCTGGGGCCGCCCGGCTGGGGGTCGACAGGAACTACGGAGCACCAGCGGTGGGAGCAGCGGAGAAGCCGGAGACCCGGGAAAGAAGGACCCGTCCGGAGAAGTTGTGGAGGGCATTTGAACACCGCGGGGCTGCAAGGTACGGCCCAGGAGCAGAGAGACGGAGCAGCGGCTCCCGGCCAGCCCAGGGTGTGCGCTGAGAGGCAGACACTGGAGATTGGAGGTGAAGAGAAAGCGGCAGTGCGCCCTGGGGGAAAGCGGTAAGCGGAGGCAAAGGAACACATATGCAGTGAAATAATCTCACCCTGTGTGGGCGCTGGCGTGACGGCACCAAGGCCCTGCGAAGCAGACGGGCGGAACGTGGAGCGGCTGGCTTGGGAGTGGTCTGGTGGGTGCTGAAGACAAACAGCCGAGAGTTACCGGCAGAAGGAGCAGCTTTGGGGGACTGAGGCCAGACAGGGCTGTGGGATCTCAGGTGCTGAACGGACTGCAGTGGCGAGACAACGAGCGGTGGACCTACCCCAAAGGCAGTGGTGACGAACAGAGCGCCTGACACTGGACTGAGCCCGGGAGAAGAAGCGAACGTAGAACGGGACTGATCCAGGGACTGGGACCTGGAGATGAGCGACCAACGGCGGATACAGGAGCCCACGGGCATGATAGACCTAGGGAGCGGAGCAGTACGTGGAAACCGAGGCAAGGTGCGATCGGCTCGGGGCAACTTCGGTCGGCACTTGGTGGAGTGCGAGTGCGTGGCCGGAAAACTGGGAGGCCAGCGGAGGAGTGTGTGACCCTGGTGGACAGGCGCCCGACAGAACTGTGGAGGCCTGAAGACCCTAACCAGACTGCAGAGGTGAAGCAGCTCACAGAGGACCCGCCCAGAGCATATACGCAGCGGGCGATGAGCTTGACACAGGCATGGGCCAGAGCGGAGAACTGAGCGCACTTTGGGGTGCATAATGGAACGCATAAAGGACCGGAACATGGCAGAAGACTGAGGTTTAGCAGTGTGCTAATCAAGGGCAGATTCGGACGTAGAGGGGAGTCTTTGGGAATATAGGCGGCTGGGAGCGACCTGCCTTCTTACTGCGACTCGTGCCCACTGGGAGAGCACAGTGGCAGTTTAGCGCACAGTTTCACAATTAAGATACTGAACGAAGGGCTCGGCGGGCCACGTTGAGTGCTGCTCGAGTCTCCAGCAGGGGCTGCGGCGAGGTGGGGAACAAAGTTATACCAGTAGCAACCTGGAGGACTACAACATGGTGAAACCCAAGGGAAAGAAAGATGGTGTTCAGTCATTGTCAGATACAAAGACTTCCACCCAGATTGAGCAGGGACCCCAGGAAATGCCTCAGGATCCGGGGATGCAGCAACAGTTTGACCGCATTCTGGCAGCCATAGCGGACTCTCGCAACGCTCTACAGCAGGATATTGCGCAGGTGGCGACGGGCCTGGGTCTCTTGCGGGCGGACCACTCAAAACTAGTGGACAGGGTAAAACAGGTAGAAGGAGTGCTCCAAGGAGTGGCGCTGGCCCAGACCACGTTGGAGAGTAGAATGACAGAGGCATTGGACCGTATTCAGGCACTGGAACAGAGAGCCGAGGATGCCGAAAGTAGAAATCATAGGAATAACATCCGAGTGGTGGGCCTGCCAGAAAAAGAAGAAGGGACTGATATGGTGTGATATCTAGAGAACTGTCTGAAGACAGTAGTGGCTCCGGAAGGACTATCTTCCTTTTACACGTTGGAGCGTGCACATAGGGTCCCTGCGAAGCTGCCAGTCCCGGGTCGCCCGCCTCGCCCGGTGGTGGCTCGACTTCTTCATTATAAAGACAGAGATCTCTTGCTCCAGATGGCACATACTGAGGGCCCATATCAGGTCGGAAACTGCAGTGTAACACTATTCCCAGCTTACACACTGGAAATACAGCGCCGCCGGGTGTCCTTCCTTTCAGTTAAGAAGGAACTGAGGTCAGAAGGAATCCAGTACTCCTTGTTGTTTCCCACTAAGCTGAGAATAATTGTGGATGGCAAAACACAGTTCTATGTTACCCCGGATGAAGCATGGGCGTGGCTGGAAACTTATAGGGCTGGGACAGATCGGATGGGGAGTCAGACCACCGACCCGCCGAGGGATCAACAACTCCGCAAGTCCCAGCGACTGCGCCGAAGACGGCGAGGTCTGCCAAAACCATCGACGTCACAGACCGCGGTCGAGCGATGAGGGGTACTGGAAGCGGTATCGGCACTGTCGGGAGACCAGGTGGCCAACTCGCAAGAGGGCACGGACTCAGAAAAGGACAAGGCACAATCTGACACTGAGATATCGGACACGGACAGTCAACAGGGGCCAAAAGTGACACCGGCTACAGCGGATGGACTATTAGATGAGTAGTGGCAAGTACATTGGGGGTGGCTGTGGGGGAGTTGGAGGTCACGGACGAGTTTGGGAGAATGTTGCGACTGCGGGATGTGGGTGGTCGGGCTGCCTGAAGGAGGGAGGCTCTTGCAAATAGAATAGCGATGCGGGCCTGGACAGACATGGGAGCCCCATCTGTGTCATGACAGGCGGCTGAAGGGGAGCAGATTGTGTGATTTTATAGGGGATCTAAGCAGGATGGGTCCAGGAGCTTGCGCGGTCACCTGTTGGCACAGAGCACCCCCGATTGCCCATAAGGCGTGCCTGCAGTGACTACTGGTGGGCTTAGTGATTTGTTAACAGTTGTTATGGTTTGGATGGGGGCTGGCAGTTTCGCTATAGGTCCTATTCTTGGGAGGGTGGGGGGAAGGGGATGTTGGGGTTTTGTTTAGGGATTAGGGGCCACTGGGTTGTGTGAGCAGAGGCAAGGTGACGGATGGGCTTGGTTCAGCTACAATGTGGGCGTTACCTGAATTACGTTGTGTTACCTGGAATGTGCGGGCCTACACATTATGACGAGGCGGCATAAAGTTCATGCTTATTTAGTCAGGAGGGGTGTACACATTGCGCTTTTAGAGGAGACTCATCCCACCAAAGCTGAAGGTCAGGCATTGCAGCGCAGGTGGAGGGGGCAGGTATTCAGTACATCATACTCGGCATTCGCGCGGGGGCTTTAATTTGGGTGAGAGCGGGAGTCCCTTTTCAGGCCACGAGACAAGCAATAGACCCGGAAGGAAGATATGTAGCGGTAGAGGGGCGCTTGCATGGCAGGGATATAGCGCTTTGCAGTATATATGCTCCGAACACAGACCAAGTACGCTTCCTTGAGAGACTATCGGGCGCGTTGGCACACTACTTATCGGGCCCAGTGGTATTGGGAGAGGACTTTAACTCCATTGTGGACATAGCATTGGACAGATCTCATCCCACGTTGACAGAATCGCCCGTCCGTTGGTTGGCCAAGAATAGGTTAGATTGGCAAAATAGGTGGAACCTGGTGGATGTATGGCGAAGTCATCATGCGCAGGACCGGGATTACTCATTCTTCTCGCCGGTACATGAGCTGCATCTTCGGTTGGATGCCGTTCTGTGCTCATCGTCCATAGTGCCCACCGTCGTAAATTCTGAATACTTGGCTAGGACGCTATCTGACCACAATCCGCTGTTACTTATCATGCACTGGGTGAGGGTGAAGTCTTCCATTCCCACTTGGCGACTCCGACCAGAGACATTAGACGATCCGATCTTCCAGAGGGAAATTGGAGAGGGTATAGATCGCTACTTTGCTGAAAACGAAGGAACGGCCACTACCAGGGCTGTAGAGTGGGACGCCTTTAAAGTCGTGATAAGGGTGCTATGTATCAGCAAACATGTGGGAGTGTGGAAGGTGCTGCTACGTGACGTGGAAGAGGCAGAGAGGCTGAGAGAAGCGGAACAGGCTAGACCAGAACATCCGGAGATGCAGGGGGAGGTAGTGAAGGCGAAGGAGGCGGTAGCAAAGGAAATTGATTACAAGAAGTATATCGCGAAAGCGCATGTTGATGGTGATAAAGCGGGTACACTGTTGGCATGGCTGGCTACCCCTGAGTCAAGGGGTACCCCAATTATGGCTCTCGAAGCTCAGGTTGGTAGTGCCATATATACCCAGCGCGAGATTCTAGCACGTTTTATGGATTATTATGAGACCCTGTATAAAAGCGCTCTGGAGGCGGGAGACATAGATCTCAACGCCTATTTGGAGAGTGCCCCACTCCCGCAGCTGGAAGAAGAACAAGCGGTTTCATTAGGCCGAGACATCACGCTTGAGGAGATCAGGGGCGCGATTAAACAAATGGCTCGGAACAAAACTCCTGGGGTGGATGGATTGCCCATTGAATTCTAATAGCTGGCCCCGCGTTGGTTGGAGGTTCATAAGGAAGCGTGACCTAGGTGGTCTTCCCATGTCCATGAGAGAGGCGCTTATTATCCCTTTATTATAACAAGGAAGAGAGGGTACAGATGTGACGGCTTACAGGCCATTGTCGCTGCTGACCACAGATTATAAAATCCTGAGTCGGATATTGGCGACTCGTCTTCTACAGCACATGACGACCTTGATACATGGGGACCAAGCTGGGTTCATCCCAACCAGGAACACAGCTACAAATATACGTCGATTGCTGAGGATCATGGGGGAAGATCAACAGGGCTCAGGTACACCTACGATATTGTCGGTAGACATAGAAAAAGCTTTTGATAGCCTGGAATGGCCATACCTATACAAAGCATTGGGGCAGTTTGGGTTGGGGGATGAGTTTGTAGGCTGGACTAGGGTGCTGTACGCGTCGGCAGTGGCAAGGGTGCGAGTGGGGGCGCTAATATCGCCCCAGTATCCGGTAGCAAGAGGCACGAGACAGGGATGCTCGCTTCCTCCGCTTTTATTTGCCCTAGCAATAGAACCCTTAGCGGCAAGAGCTCGACTGGGGGAGTGTTTTGAAGGCCTAAGATTTAGAAGAGAACCACAGTACATATCACTCTATGCAGATGACCTATTGCTATTTTTGGCGGACACCGAGGGGGCGCTGAAGGGGGGGCTAAATTTATTGTTGCAATTTGGAAGCATCTCGGGGCTGAGAGTAAATTGGAACAAGACAAGTTTGTTCCTGGCGAGATCTAGCGTGGTGGTACCGGGGCTCTCTTGGGAGATGCATTGGGAGCAGACATGCTTGACATACTTGGGGGTTCGCATTTACCATGAAACTGTAGATATGCTGGAAGGGAATATAGGGAGATATATAAGAGCTCTAAAGGGTAATATGGCATTTTGGTCGAAGCTCCCATTGTCGGTGATGGGACGGATAGCACTACTGAAAATGGTGGCTTTACCTCGGTTGTTGTATTTCTTTCGAACTCTGCCGGTATGGGTCCCGGCCTCGGTCTTTAAATTGTTGAAGTCTATGGTTGCTGGGTTCCTTTGGGGAACTGGAAGAAGGAGGGTAGCACAAGCGACATTAATGAGACCAAAAGCTGAGGGTGGGCTAGCGGTTCCGGAATTCGAGCTCTATTACTTAGCAGCCCAACTTCAGGTTTTGACGCAGGCAGTTGCAGTGGAATTTAAGGGGCCGGAGCACTTGAGAGGGAGGGGACTTCAGAGACATGTATTATCCTTTGTGGTTCTGCAGCAACAGCTTGACCTGAGAGATCTTACACAGGGGGAGAAAACGCTAAGACTGTGTTGGAATCGTAGCCAGCGTAAGGCTGAGGTGTTGCACCCATATGCCCCAGAAATCCCGTTGGAAATGATCACAGCGTTACCCCATGGCGGAGACTGGATGCCCTTGCTGGAGTGGGAGCAGGCAGGAACACAGGTGCTAGGCGACTTGTATGACGAGGGGGAATTATTGCCTTATCAGATGCTATGTGAGAGATATGACCTTCCGAGAGGAGGGTTTCTACTACATGCAGCTATAGTGGCTGCAATTAAGACACACTGGAAGGCGGGATCAGCAGAGCCCAAAACAATGAAGGCATGTCAGTATGTGGTGATGGCAGCGGGGACCTTCAAGGCCGTCACTTGCCTCTATTCCAGAATGCTAACTGAGGGGCTAAAGCCGCTGGACACGCTGCGACAGAAATGGGAGACAGGCATTCGGAAGCCCACCCCAGAGAGGGGACAGATGATCTGCAGGGCCTGGAAGGGGACCAGGAATGCAAGGTTCCAGCTGGTGCATTTCTTCATTTTACACAGGGCATATTTAACTCCGGGTAAGATTAAGAGATACTTTCAGGTGGAGGATGCAGCGTGTCCTAGATGTGCAGGAGAAGGGGTAGAGCTAGAGCACATGCTATGGGAATGGCCAAAATTAGGAGGATACTGGGAAGAAGTGGGAGACCTGTTAAATACCATTACCGACAGACAGCTAGATTTCAATATAGCTACGTGCTTACTGCATTGGTTTCCCCACACATCCAAGACAAAGGTGACTAGTAAATTCGTGGACATGGGATTGCTATTAGCGAAAAGGGAAATAACAATGCACTGGAAGTCCCCAATAGCAGAAGATGGAGGGCAGAGTTTAGTAAATGGGCCAGTAGTGAGAGTGCCATTAGATTCCAACAGGCACGGCGCTTGAACAATGAAAAGGCGACGGCCGGAGAAACGCTAGTGCAATCGCTGAACGATCAACAACCAGAGGGAGAATGAACGAAGAGCGTAGTGGCTGAGGAGGCTCCGCACATGGCAATTATGGGTGGGATCATATTGCGGCTGGCCCTAGGTATATAATTTAGTTAGACAATTTTGTGATACACACCAGTGGCGGGGAGTGGGGAGGGATCCAGGGGGAGGCAGGAGTAATTTTGGTAGTTGATTGTTTACATACTTAAATTGATACTTGTATAGCGCACTACTCACCCGCAAGGGTTGGAGATCATGGGTAGTCTATAGGGCCGCCATTGTTTGGAGATCTGATGCTACTGTCGAGTACATTGAAGTGCTGTAGCGTTAAGTTCCAGATGTTGACTCGAAGTAATATATCAACGTCTTGCACTGTACCATGTACTTTGATATTATGCAACTAATAAAAATATGTTTAAAAAAAAAAATCAATGGGTTTTTCTGGAGACCAAAGCTATGCAACATTTTCATTGCCAAATTTGAGGACCATTTCATCTTTACTTCGAAGTCGTGACAGGAGAACTTAGCCTCCTATCTGAAGTACATTGATGACATTTTCCTAATACAGATGGGTCCAAAAACACTTCTGGGACAAAATATTGATACACTGAATTGCTATAACCCCAGAATCCAGTTTATTCATACAATCAGTAAACACATCACAAAGTTGGACTTTCACCTTGAATTAACACCAAAGAGTATTTGCACAAATGTTTTTAGGAAACCCGACAGACAGAAACAACACTCTTCACTTCAGCAGCTTTCACCTACCATCATTAGAACAGCATTTACCTCTGTCACCGTACATACGCACTAAGAGAATCACTTCACATCAAGAGGTTGGCAACCAGACCATGCTGACGTGCAAATCTTAGTTCACTCAATGAGATTATCAGGTATCAACACAGCACTACAGCAGGTACAAACCTTGCATCGCTCATCACTGCTGCTAACAGCAGAATGGAAAAACCTTCTTGTCAGGTGTTCGTATGGCAATTATCCACAAAATATTCTGTCATCAAATGTAGCATCTATCGACGCTGGTATTTACTTCAAACCGAACTGGATATTAGAGGGCTTTTTCGCAACAAACACAATTTTGCGCATTCACTTATGTGAAATTTGAAAGAGATATTGTTTTCCACTCAGCCGTCTCATCAAGGAATGCACAAGTATCACAATTGTATTCACTGCAGCAACATCATGAATGGCAACACTGTGTCACATTCAAAATCCGGCATACCGATTAAACTTCGACACACTTCGGATTGCAATCCACAAAATGTCATATACGCCATTAAATGCCATTGCGGCTTGTTGTACATGGGTAAAACGCAAAAGAAAGCCAAGGTTCAGATCACCAAACATAAAAGCAGGATTAGGATCAAAAACAAGAACTCAAGTCCAGTCGCGCATTAGTTGGACCGGAATCACAACATCGCACAACTTTGCTGCACAATATTGGAAATCACCAGGGTTAACCCTGACACCAATATCTAGGAAGTTTGATCCCAAAGATAGATGTTTTGGATCAAGTATCTCGACAACCTTTTGGCCAATGGACTCAATGATAAATTAGAAATGGCCTGTTTCCTGTACTGTTCACTGATTTTGAGGGTTCTATAATACTTCACGTTCAAACTATCTCACTAGCCACATCATACATTTCACTTTTCAGACTCACGCTTGTCTACATTTCCAGTCTCTACTATTGGGGCCATAATTTGCTCTTTATCTTCATCAAGAACATATTTGGAAGTGTCAGTGCTTATTTTTTGGAACTTCTGTTCAATTTTTGACGTTCTTCGGAATTTACCATGTGATTTTATGAATCAATGTGTTACAATATTGGCTTTGTTATCCATGTGTTATCAACTCATCCTGATGGGTTCAATCGTATACACCCTCATCCATATGTTACTATTTGAGTACTACACGCTGTAATTACAAACATTCCCTTTTTGTGCGTTTCATGCAAAAACCATGGTTAATTATATTGGATCCCAGTACTTTGACAAGCGACTTTTACTCTTTTTCCTTTACACACAAAGAGGTATGTTGGGTCTGTTGTCTATGTTTATCACAAATCACGTGATTGGCACACAATTTAGTTTTTTACGACCACTGCATTTACACAAACTCTTCGGTGGCGATGCAGCAGCTCACACACTTGCCAGGCACGTTTTGCAGGTAACTCGCAACTTGCGTTTTTTGGAAATATATACAGTTGATAACCATCTGCTGTGGATTCTGGGTTTAACTTTGGTTATATTACTTGGTAGACCGACCTTCTGTATCATTTTTTCTGCTTAGGCGCCATGTTAGTTTGAGTGGACTCTCACGCTGCCCTCGGGCACCTTGAGTCACATTTAGTCTACCCCAGCACCAGGAATTTACTTTACATGTGGCCGCATCGCAAGGTGTTGGGTTTGGGTCATGAAATGTTAATTTCAGCAGATGAATCTCAGTCATTATTTGCTTTATGAGAATTGATAACGAACATCTATTAAATTTCACATTGTAGATGGGACGGTTACCAATACGTGTACACGGGTTGGACGTTGATAGTAAGTACATTTACGACCACAATGGTTTACTTTAAGGTGCATGCTGGGTATTGTAGTTTAGAGGATTATATGTGTCTTGTGAGCAAGTTTTTAATCAATTGGTTATGATCAGTTATTATCATCATGCCGGGGTCTCCAGGTAGCATGTATCCACAATCGAGTCACATTACGCACAGGCGGTTTTAGGTTCTTGACCGTGTGAGTTACCAATGGTTATGAACACAGCTGGGTCTTCTAGACATTGGGTTTCACCACCTTGTGGTGGGCAGATATCACATTTCCTTTTCCTTGTTCGTTTTGTTGTTTATGTACCTCCTGAATGTTTTTTCTCCAAAGAGAACCATATTGCATACAGGATGTTTAAACCGATGACTCTGTTTATTCATAGTTTCCCCTGGTGGAGGGTGATTTAACCCCAAATGCATTCGGTCACATCAACAGGATCACTAGCAAGAGTTATATTCGTCCATTGTACTTTAATGTAATCTTCATGTTCAAGCGTGGAGTAACACTTGTATTAATTATCGTGAAGCAACACAGTATCATGTCATGTTGAAGAATAAAACTGTGAATGACAGTTCTATTATTTCATTGTTCAAATATTTGGCAAATGTAATGGACTGTATAATGTTTAACTTCACAGGCCTGGGGCATTCTGCTGCGCGTGCTGGGTCTAGTTCTCCTTTGGGTTTACTAGCTATTGACATTATAAACATTTTGCCAGATCCAAATTTCTGTTTCTAAAACATATAAGCCACCCCTAGGGTAGGCCTTGGACAACCCAGAGGGGAGGGTCCAATGCAGTTAAAAGGTTGGACATGTGCTTTTAAGTTTTACATGTACTTGTAGTGAAAAACTCTTAAATAATTTTTTTTCACTATTGGAAGGCCTATTTCTCCCACAGGATAACATTGGAGTTGCCTTATACATTTTTAAGTGTAATTTCCAAATGGGAAGAGATAATTGATCAATGTTTGGTGTCTCTGGAATCTTAATTTAAGGTGAAGTCAAATTTTCAATTACAATTCTGACAATGCCACTTTTAGAAAGTTTTCAAAAGAACAATGGTTCGTACAAGGCCATTTGGTCCAGGTAAGGATAAATGATTTGAACAAGGGGATGAATTAATCATTACTCCTTTGACGAGAGTCAGTTTTGGAGAAACCATATGTAGGGAGGGATGCAAGTGAACATTGTGAAACAGTTCATTTATTAACAATATTCACTGTAACAATATATGCAGATTACAGATCCTGTGCTCACAGTTTAGTGAAAAAGACGTGATGTGGTGAGAGAAGGAAGCCTTTAAAAACATATATCGAACTGACAACAAAAACAAAAAGGAAGGAAAATTCCTTATAATTTAATTCAAGAAATTTAGGGAGTTTGGTTGTAAAAGAGTTGATGGCATTTCAATCTCAACAATTTGAGATCTTCATCAGGACAGTTGGGCTCTGTGTATTCCTCTTAGTCACACATGGGAGCTTAGGAGTGACTTGATGGACCGTTAACTGCAGGATGGGAGGAAGGAGTTGGGCTCAGCCTCACTTACACCTGTAAAGTCTGTGTCCTGTTTCCACACAAAGGGGACTGTTAGCCCTGCATTGTCACTTCAGCCAGCTTGGTGTCTGGGCA